>NC_141673.1:131679003-132392003 GCF_028749965.1 Puma concolor | reverse complement strand
GCTCAGTTGGTAGAACATTTGACTCTTGATCTCGGGGTTGTAAGTTCAAGCCCCAGGTGGGGTGTAGAGATTAAAATAAGATCTTAAATAAGATCTTCAAAGTCTCTCATCCAGCTTATCTGGATGTTCCTCTCAGAGCTCCGCTGGGACTGGCAGACCTTTCTCCTGTCATCTTCATGTAGGAGCATACAGATGTCAGCAACACCAGGACTTTGTCTTTCTCACAGGAGACACGTATAGCATGCTTGGCAATTACTTAAGTAGATTTAGCGTTTTGAATTTTCTGGTTTGAATATAGTAGAGATTATGTCTTCACGATCATAATATACATATTAGAGGAGAAAAGTATATACTCTCACGTTCTTGAAGCAAAGCAGTGTTTCCCCGGGAGGCTGACAGACATTGCCTGATGCCAACATGGCAGGGTCAAATGGTCGAGGTATGGTTCTCTACATAGTTCTTACAGGTCTGGAGATTTGTAGCCCAAACTGGTACATTACAAACACCACTGATAGAAAAGAAACTTAAAAAAATGTTCTGTTGCGAGCCCACCTCCTTCCAAACACTAGCACAAACTGGAGTTTTCTTCAGTTCGTTTCTTCCAGAGAAAGCTGCTGTTTTCGTTTGTCCTCGCTTCCTATCTTAGTTCTTTGGTGCTGAGTTAGCAAATGCCGCTTCCCAAAAGCACCAGGGACCCCCACTGCCGGGCCTCTGGCTTTCCTCCCTCCTCCACATGAGCCACCAGCCCCCGGCCTTGCTTGCTGCTGCTGTTGTTTTTCAGTATGTGACAGCTGTACTGAGGAGTCATTCATATACCACACGGTTCACCCATTCAAAGTATGCTAGTCAGTGGTTTTTAGTAGATTCACAGAGTTGTACAACCACCATCACAATCACATTTAAAACATTTTCATCACCGGGGCATCCTGGGTGGCTCAGTCGGCTGAGCGTCCGACTTCAGCTCGGGTCATGATCTCGAGGTTCACGGGTTCAAGCCCCACGTCGGGCTTTGCGCTGACAGCGCAGAGCCTGCTTCAGATTCTCTGTCTCCCTCTCTCTCTGCCCCTCCCCCACTCACATTCTTTCTCTCTCTCTCTCTCTCTCAAAAATAATTAAACATTAAAAAAATTATTTTAACGTTTCCATCACCCCCAAAGATACCCCGTGCCCTTTAGCAGTCACTCCATGTTTCCCTCCAGTTCCCTCTCACCTACTTCCTGGCTGTACACACTTGCCTGTTCCCACCTCTGTGCGCTCCACGCACTGCCTCTTCCTCAAGGCCCGTCTCCCTCTCTCGCATCCCTGCCTGGGGGATGGGCGGCACCAGCATCTCGGTGGGGGGGGGGGGGGGGAAACAGGAGGAACAGACTGGGCATGTGCCCCTTTCCTGGCCCTGAAGACCCTGTTCCCTGCCCTCGGCACTGGGCTCTTCTCTGTTTCTGCCTTCTCCTCCCCTCCCAGGTGCAGGCAGAGGCCCGGTTCATGTGGAGGGCAGCTTCTTGTCTGGGGAATCAGGCATCAGACTGAACCCGCAGCTTTTTTGGGGGGGCTGTGCCCCACAGGTCAGTGTTCAAGGCCAGGCTGAGCACAGAGAAGGCGCGTGGGCACACACGCCAGGCTCACGGCCTGTACCAGCCTCTAGCCCCAGGGAGAGACCTCAGATGGGGTGAGGATGCAAGAATCTGAGTTTTTGAGGACCCCGGCCTCTGAGCTTGGATAAGTATGTCATTAGAAGCAGAAATGAGGTGAACAAAGCAAAAAGCAAGAATAGACTAATTCTAGTCTCGGCCACGCCATGGAGTAGTTAGCAGCTGTATGACCCTCGGAGTCATTTCATTGCCTCTGAACCCGGCGTCACATCTTCCAGTGAAGGAGCTGGACTGATTGATCGGTGTTGTGTCTTTCGTCCTGTGGGTCCTGGAATCTGTCTCAGAACACAAAATGGTTGCGTAGGGCCTGCCCTTTCTAAGTCCATTTTCTTTTCTTTTTTTTTTAATAATATATTTTTAAATGTTTGTTTATTTTCAGAGAGAGAGAGCACGAGTGCCCACAGGTGGGGAGGGGCAGAGAGAGAGAGAGAGAATCCCCAGAGGCCTCCACACTGTCAAGTGCAGACTCACTGTTGACACAGGGCTCGATCCCACGAGCCGTGGGATCATGACCTGAGCTGAAATCAAGAGTCGGACACTTAACTGACTGAGCCACCCAGGCACTCCCTAAGCCTATTTTCCAAATGAAATCTTACTTTGGGACTTCTTGCTTTGATGTTGGATTAGATCTGTGGGGGTTTTATGCTCTGTTCGTATTTTCGCCCCTCACTTAGTGTCAGAAGTCGGCATGTGTCTTAAGCTGAAGGGCTGTTACAGGCCAGTTGCCCGTTTAATTTTACTGTACACCTAACCAAAGTCGATTCTCTAAGAAACTTGTGCATAGCCCTATTGAAACGCTGAATTGGGGAAGGCAAAGTAGGAGGAAGAGGGTAGAGAGCATTAATATATTTCCTCAGACGTTTTATTTGATTATGGTTGTTTACCACTATCACATCATCCTAACCACCCGTGATGGTTGTAATTATTAATTACAGGGGCCTCTGTTATGCTAAGAGCACTAGTGATTTTAGACTTGGAAGGTTTTTCTGTTCCATCACTGTGCTAAACCACTCCGCCTGGAGAGGAGACACATTTGACATGTCTTACAGTGAGTCTGGGGAAGCAGGAGAGTTAGGAGGCTGAGTGCTGAATGCATAGGGGACAGGGTGGTCTGGCAAGATGGAGGTATGTGGGGGAAAGATGAGGCAGGAATGCCCTACACCATACACTGTGACCCTCCAGATGATCCCACCAGTGTTCAAGAAATTCTAGAAAAATCACAAAATGAACGGTGTCGCTGGATTTCGGAGGAAGCTTTCCTGTTCTGGTTGGCAGAGGGACAAAGCAGACAGACATGGCGAGGAGGCAGCTGACGTTTTGGTCACAGTGACGAGACAGCCTGTAAGCTCTGTGGGTGGTTCAGGGGTGCCTCCCACACAAGGCTCCTCTTTAAGGGTGAACACCCTGGTGGGGCTGCAGCCCTGGGTGAGGGACAGCTACAGGAGAGAAGCTAATAGGAGGTGCTGGTTCTCTGTTTTATTTGTTTCTCTCTTTTTTAAGTTTATTTATTATTTATTTTGAGAGAGAGGGGGTGTGGAGAGGCAATGAGGGAGGGGAAGAGAGAGCACGTGAGTGGGGGAGGGGCAGAGGCGAGGGAGAGAGAGAATCCCAGTCAGGCTTCATGTTGTCAGCACAGAGCCTGACGTGGCCTCCAACTCAGGAACCATGAGATCATGACCTGAGCCAAAGTCGGACGCTTAACCAGCCGAGCCAACCAGGTGCCCCTGATTCTACACTTTAAATCTCTGTCAAATCTCGTCTCCTCCTCTGTTCCCATCACCCCTGCTCTAGTTTAGGTGACCCTTGAAGTCTCATCCAGGTTGCTTCCCACATTCGCTGTTCCTCACACGATAGCCAACGTGACCTCTTTGGACACAGATATCACTGCCCCCCTGTGTTTGACTCTCACCCACTTCTTTCAGACTTTTGGCAGATATCATTTCCTCACCAAAGTTTTCCAGATCAGACCCCTTTCCCAAAAGTGGGGATTGGTACCCATTTCCTTAACACCCTGTAGTCACCTCGTCAGAGCCATTTCTAGACTCTGAAGTAAATACCTGTTTTCCCATCTAAAGCCCTCTTTAGATGATCAACTAGACAGCAAGAACTTTATTTACGCTGTTGTATTTACATTGCCCATGTTCAATAGATACTCAAATATTTGCATGTATGATTCAGTAGATGCTATGGAGTAGGCTGGAAGTGTGGTCACATTTAAATCGGACCATAGGGGCGCCTGGGTGGCTCAGTCGGTTGAGCGTCCGGCTTCGGCTCAGGTCATCATCTCACAGTCTGTGAGTTCGAGCCCCGCGTCGCGCTCTGGGCTGACAGCTCAGAGCCTGGAGCCTGCTTCTGATTCTGTGGCTCCCTCTCTCTCTGCCCCTCCCCTGCTCATGCTCTGCCTCTCTCTGTCTCAAAAATAAATAAAAACATTAAAAATTTAATAAATAAATAAATAAATAAATAAATAAATAAATCAGACCATAAAGGATAGTTAAGAGGTGGCTATGCAGGGACAGGCACTGATGATGTGAACACAGGCACAGGAGATGTCAGGTGGTTTGATCTGATTAGAGTACGGAGCAAGAGTTGGCAAACTACAGCCTGTGGACCAAATCTAGGCCCCACCTGTGGTTTTTTGTTGTTGTTGTTTATATATTTTTGAGAGAGAGAGAGCAGACAGAGCATGAGCAGGGAGGGCCAGAGATAGAGGGAGACATAGAAACCAAAGCAGGCTCCAGGCTCTGAGCCATCAGCACAGAGCCTGACATGGGGCTCGAACCCACAAACCGCAAGATCATTGACCCAAGCTGAAATTGGACATTCAACTGACTGAGCCACCCAGGCACCCCTGGACCCTCACTGTCTTTGTAAAGATTTATTGTAACAAAGCTAGACCCGTTCGTTAACATACTGTACATTCACACTACATGGGCAGAGTTGGGTAGTTGCCATGGTAAAGCCTGCAGAACCTAAAACATTTACTCCCTGTCCCCTTACGGAGGAAGTTACCACCCCTGCATTAGAGGAGAAAGGGGAGAGCAGTAAAGAGATGAAATGTGAAAAGTAGGTAGGGCTGGATCCTGGAATTCTCAGAATAAAGTGTAAACTCCTTAGTCACATGTTCTGTAGATGACCATATTGGGTATTTTAAAACCTATTTATCTTTCCCTTGGCCCAGTGCTCAATAGAAGATAGTCAGGAACGCTTTATGCCCATTTGCCCTCACAGTACCTTGCCCCTCTTCTAATGCCTTTCACACTGATCCTGTTTTTACAGGGAGTGTTGAAGTTTTCAGGGACTGTACACTGCTAGGTATGCAGACTGATAAAATTACACAGATCTAGTTAATATGAACCTGCTCTAATTTCAGCTAGAGAAAAAGTATTCTTAAACTCAGTCTTTCCTCCCCACCCCACCCCCAAAACATCTCAGGAAAGGTGGAGCAAAAAGATAAGCTAAGAACTAAAATTAAAATCCTAGGGCACATTGTTCCAAAAGTTGACATTTAAAAACATTTTTTTAATGTTTATTATTTAATTTTTGAAAAAGAGACAGAATGAGAGCAGGGGAGGGGCAGAGAGAAAGGGAGACACAGAATCCAAAGCAGACTCCAGGCTCTGAACTGTCAGCACAGAGCCCAAGGTGGGGCTCAAACCCACACATCGCAAGACCATCACCTGAGCCGAAGTCAGACGTTCAACCAACTGAGCCACCCAGGTGCTTGTAAAAGTTGACATTTGAAAAAGATATATACAAAACCTGATGGCAAACAGAGGAAAATTCCAGGCCAGTCTGTCTTGTGAACAGAGATGCAGAAAGTCTAAACAAAATATTAGCAAATCAAATTCAGTGATGTATAAAAAAGATAGCATCACAACCAGATTGGACGTGTTCTAAGAATGCAAGGTTGGTTTAATATTTGAAAATCAATCATTGCAATTCAGCTCTTGGACAGAATAAAGGAGAAAAGGGATATGATCGTCTCTCCTCAGCCTCCTCGGCCACAGCATCCTTTATGTGGGGAGTTGTCCTGTACACTGTGGGATGTGGAACACCGCTCCTGGCCTCCACCCCCTAGATGCCAGCAGTGCCCACCCATCTGTGACAACCAGAAGTGTTTCCAGGCACTGCCAAATGCCCTGTGAAGGGGAACCTCTCCACCTGCTGAGAACGACTATAATACATAAAAAGAGATTTGACAAAATCCAAAACCCACTCATTATCTTAAAAAGAAACACACTTCGGGCGCCTGGGTGGCTCAGTCGGTTGAGCGTCCGACTTCGGCTCAGGTCACGATCTCACAGTTTGTGAGTTCGAGCTCCATGTCGGGCTCTGTGCTGACAGCTCAGAGCCTGGAGTCTGCTTCAGATTCTGTGTCTCCTCTCTCTCTGCCCCACCCCCGCTCACGCTTTGTCTCACTCTGTTTCTCAAAAATAAATAAATGTAAAAAAATAAAATGTTTAAACAGACAAACAAACACACTTGGGGCACCTGGGTGGCTCTGGCTGGGAAACTGCAAGACTTTCTCAAGAGAAGTCACAGAACCGGGGCGCCTGGGTGGTTCAGTCGGTTAAGCCGCCGACTTCGGCTCAGGTCATGATCTCACGGTCCGTGAGTTCAAGCCCCGCGTCGGGCTCTGTGGTGACAGCTCAGAGCCTGGAGCCTGTTTCAGATTCTGTGTCTCCCTCTCTCTGACCCTCCCCCGTTCATGCTCTGTCTCTCTCTGTCTCAAAAATAAATAAACGTTAAAAAAAAAATTTTTTTAAAGAGAAGTCACAGAACCAAATCAGTGCCTACCCAACATTAGCACATCAGTATTTCCCAGAGTGTATGTTAACACAGAGACTGGAGGCCCTTAATGTTCCTGATGCAGCAGATCTAAGGTGGGGCCCAAGCATTTGTAGTTCTAGGTGCTGTGGCTGCTGGTCGAAGGGCCACAGTGTGAGAGCCACTAATCTGAGTAAGTGAGGGCGTGTACCCTATTAGAGGAGTCAGAACGTTGGAAAATTCAGTTCTCCTCAAGTTGAGGAACTTCTGTGTAGTCCCCGTTAAAGTCCCGGCAGAGGGTGTGTGTGTGTGTGTGTGTGTGTGTGTGTGTGTGTGTGTGTGTCTGTGTGTGTGTGTGTGTGTCTGTGTGTATCTGGGTGTCTGGAAACTGACAAGCTGATACTAAAATTTACATGGAAGTAAAAAGGGTCGAAAGAGCTATCACAGACTTAAAGACGAACAGCAGAACTGGAGGGCTTTAAACTACCAGATCTGGAGACTTGTAATAATGAAAACAATGTTTTAGGGGTTCCTCGGTGGCTCAGTCGGTTAAGCGACAGACTTGGGCTCAGGTCATGATCTCACATTTGTGAGTTCAAGCCCCACGTTCGGCTCTCTGCTGTCAATTCAGAGCCTGCTTCAGATCTTTGTCTCCCTCTCTTTCTGCCCCTCCCCTGCTCTTGCGTACACGTTTATTTTTCTCTCTCAAAAATAAACATTTTAAAAAAAGAAACACTGTATTAGTGGTATATGAGTAGACAAGTAGACAAACAGATAAGAGAATTCATAAACAGACACGTACACTGTCATTTGACTTACAACCAAGGGAATATGCAGTGTTCAGGGATAGTATTTTCAAGGTCCGGTGCTGGACAATTGGATGTCAACTTAGAAAACAATGAGGGGCACCTGGGTGGCTCAGTCTGTTAAGCATCTGACTCCTGATTTCCATACAGGTCATGATCTCGTGGTTGTGAGTTCGAGCCCCGCGGCAGGCTGTGCACTGACAGTTTGGAGCCTGCTTGGGATTCTCTCTCCCCCTCTCTCCTGCTTGCCTGCTATCTCTCTCTCTCTCCAAAATAAATAAATAAATAAATAAACATTAAAAAAAGAAAGAAGACAATGACTCTTGACCTCACGCCATACATAAAAGTTCATTCCAGATTAATTGTCGCACTGAATATGGAAAGTTAAAAATAATGCTTCTAGAATAAAACAGGTGAGTATCTCCATGACCATGGAGTTGGTAGTGGTTTCCTAAATAGGACACAAAAAACTCTAACCATGAAACATTATGCTACATTAAAATTAAGGACTAGCCATCACAAGACTCCCATTAAGAGAGAGAAAAGGAGGGGTGCCTGGGTGGCGCAGTCCGTTAAGCGTCCGACTTCAGCCAGGTCACGATCTCGCGGTCCGTGAGTTCGAGCCCCGCGTCGCGCTCTGGGCTGATGGCTCAGAGCCTGGAGCCTGTTTCCGATTCTGTGTCTCCCTCTGTCTCTGCCCCTCCCCCGTTCATGCTCTGTCTCTCTCTGTCCCAAAAATAAATAAAACGTTGAAAAATAAAAATAAAAAAAAAAAAGAGAGAGAAAAGGGAAGCTAGTGAGTAGTGGCCGATACTTCCAATAAATATTTCCAGTAAAAGATTTCTATCTAGTATGTATAGTCCTGTATTTTTAAAAAGACAACTGGATAGAAAAATAGGCAAAAGATTTGAACAGGCACTTCGTACGAGGATCTCCAAGTGGCCAGTTAAGTATCATGGGGAAAAAACATGGCCCAACACTGTTCATCTTCTTGGGAATGGACCGGACATCAGAATGAGACTCGCGTATGCCAGCTGCATGGGGAGAACAAGCAGGCGTGCCCATGGGAGTCACACTGGGACAGGCATTTTGGAGAACTGTTTGTATCTACCATAATGGACACATATCTGTGACCCAGCACTTGTATATAGGTTTATATCTGGTGGATGTGTATTGCTTATTCTCCCGAGCCGCATTCTGCTCTGTCTCCTGACCCAACCCATGCTGTGGATCTCTCTCCAGAGACTTTCCATTCTGTCTGCCCACCGAACCCGGCTGCAGACAGGTGCCTTTCCCTGAATCCTCCGGCCTTGAGGATTAAGCTAATACAGTCAAGCCCGGTGGAGACATTTGCATGTATTCTTGGGTTAATTATACCAAAAACAAATGGATGCCTTAAACGAAAGAACGGTCACTAAATCTGTGGAGCCAGCAGGCTCTGGGATGGTCTGGGAGTCAGGTGCTTTGGGCGGGCTGGCGGGCATTTGCGTAACCGCTCAGATCCCAGTGTGAAAAGCATTCCCCTGCACCGCCTGGGTCAGCTCTTAACTGAGTTTGCTTCCACACCTTTTCTGTTGTTTTATCAAAGTTCACACTCATAGAGGGTCAAGTAGCTTCAAAGTGTTATGAAAAGCACCCCTCCCCCAACTTCCTACTCACTAGAGGACACGACTTTTAACTCCTACCCATTTGTTATTTGCTTTCTAATTGACATTTTACTCTATATCCTCCCAGTATTTTATGTATGTGGGTATATATTAAGTATGCACATACTTGAGAGACAACTTTTACTTTCCATCTGCATTTTTCTCACTTAGCATTACATTGTTCGGAAAACACCATTTAAGATTCCTGTGTAATATTCTGTCTGTGAATGTGCCTTGATTTGTTTAACCATACCCTTATTGTTGGACATTTTTTTTTAATGTTTATTTATTTATTTTGAGAGAGAGCGAGGGAGTAAAGGAGATGCAGAGAGAGGGAGAGAGAGAATCCCAAGCAGGCTCCATACTGTTAGCACAGAGCCTGATGCAGGGCTCGATCTCACAACCATGAGATCATGACCAGAGCAGAAATCAAAGAGTCAGACGCTTAACCAGCTGAGCCACCCAGGCACCCCTGGACATTTTTGTTCTCTCACTACTGTGAATATGAATATAATTAATATATATGCGTGTGTGTGTGTGTGTGTGTGTGTGTGTGTGTGTATGTAGGTGTGTGTATGTGTGCACATTAGGTAAATGGGTTCATAGATATGTGATTTTTCTCATAACCATAGTTTTCTATGGTTAATAACCTTTCGGGTTTTATTTGCTTGCTTTGTGCTCTCAGCCCTCTGGCTTGCTGTGCATCAGACTGGTTGTTGTCTGCACGGCTGACGTCCCGGATGTCAGTTGAGTCCCGAGATCCCCTATGGCTTTCTCTCGTCCTCCCCTGGTCCTGTGTTGTTTCTTGGTTTACTCCCTCATCTAGGGGAAAACCACATTCCCCTACCACCCTGCAGAAGCTTTCTGAGAAAGGCATATGTGGGGGATGCACTGTGTAGACCTCACGTGTCTTAAAACATCTTTATTCTACCATAACCTTAATTTGGTTAGGCGTAGAATTCTAGTTCTCTGTTCACTCCGAATCTTAAAGGAATCATGACACTATCTTCTGGCTTCCTGCCGAGAAGTCTGTTGCTGTTCTGATTCCTGGTCTTTTGTTTTGTGACCTGTTTTTTCTCTCTGGGGAGCTTTCACGATCTTGCCCTCCGGTGTAAGTGTCCTGAGATTTCACAGGGACGTCCCTCAGCCCTCATAGGTCTGTTTCATTCTTGTTCATTAGATTTTCTGATGGCCCCTTTACATTCAGAAACTCAGGTCTCTCAGCCCAGGGGCCCCTCCTTATTTCACTTACTTATTTTGATTACCTTCTTCCCCTCTACTTTTCTGATTTATCTTTCTGGAGCTCTCATTATTTCAGATGTTGGCCCTCCCATACTTATCCTCTGATTTTCTTATCTTCCTTATTTTAAAACAAATTTTGACTATTTGTTTTACTTTACTAGTTTCTCCACTTTACCTTGTAGGCTTTTATTTCGTTTTTCAGTCCTGTGGTCCAAGTGTTAATTTCGAAGAGCTGTGTTTTTGTCTTGTGGGTTTTTTTTAAAATAAGATCATATTCTTGATGGATTCAGTATCTCCACAACTCTCTGAGGATATGAATGGTAATCTTGTTGAAATTGTCATCATTCTGCATAGTTTGTTTTTGTAAATTGCTTTCTTTTCCTTTTTGTCTGTTCGGCTGCATCTTTCATGGTGAGACTCCGTGATCCTTAGGCGTGTGCACGTGTTTAAGAGGAGAACGTTGAGAAGCTGGTCAGAAATCAGGGGGTTTGTTGACTGTCCTCTCCCCTGTAGGGGCATGTGGCTGAGCTGCTTTGTTGGGGAGCCCATGGTGTCGGCCCCTTTGGCCCTTGGATTCAGATACCTCAGGGAAGACTTCCAGACTTCAGTCCAGAGGGCATCAGGTTGGCTTCCTTTACTGCTTGTTTTCATTGTGGTCTCTCACTGTCAACTCTGCTTCAGATCCCTCTTTTACCTTCTTTTAAAAAACATCTAGGGGCGCCTGGGTGGCGCAGTCGGTTAAGCGTCCGACTTCAGCCAGGTCACGATCTCGCGGTCCGTGAGTTCGAGCCCCGCGTCGGGCTCTGGGCTGATGGCTCGGAGCCTGGAGCCTGTTTCCGATTCTGTGTCTCCCTCTCTCTCTGCCCCTCCCCCGTTCATGCTCTGTCTCTCTCTGTCCCAAAAATAAATAAAAACGTTGAAAAAAAAAATTTAAAAAAAAAACATCTAGTTTTCTGCCGGGATGACCTCATTCCTGCTGAACCACTTCTGCTCTTTATTCAGAAGTGGCCCTTCCTCTTGGCCCTCTTGGCCCCGCTCCCAGTACTCTCAGCACCTGCGGGGGGGGGGGGGGGCGGCAAGGGGCTCCCTTGTACTCAGCAGGTGGGTCACCGGCTTCCCACAGCTGCTAAAAATCAGATTCCTTGGGTCTCCGGAGTCGGCTGCACCTGTCCTGCGGCTGCCTAACTTCCCACACTCTGTTACTGCTGTCTCTTTTCCTCTTCTTTTTTGTCTTTGTGATTGGTGCCTTCCAACAAAAATGAATCCCATTATTGTTTTCGTGAGGTTTCTGGAGGAAAGGAAGCTAAATATGTGCATTCGTGGCCACTGTCTTTATCCAAAGATGTCCCCCACTGCTATTGTGGGAAGACATCAGAGTGCAGGAAGTTGAGAACAGTGTTCCTTCCTAGGAGGCTTGGAGAAGAATTCTTTTTCTGTCATTGACTCCCTAGGAGCCATAAGACTGGAGTTAATAATAGATTCGAAGACCCTTTATTTGCTACAGTTTCTTGGCAGCGTTCTTTTTCACGCAGGTACCACGGGGAGGACACAGGCACGGGTTTGTCAGTGGGGCCACCTGAATGGCAGATCCTCCCCGACGGGAACTTGTAGAGGGACGCGGATTCCACCCAGGGCTCTGCAAGAGATCCTGACTTTGTCATGGCTTCTCTCTTCAGCAAAACAACTGTTTGCTTTCTCCCTTCCGTTCCCAACCCCCACACCCGTTACACAGGATGATGAGAGCCTCAAGTACCTGACACATGAGGAAAAGGATGTCATCCTGTTTTTTGAAGAGACTATTGATTCCCTGGAAGATGATTGTGAGGAGCAAGTCCTGTGTGACAGCGGCGTGCACTCCCACTCTCCAGGGTCTCTGGACGAGAGCGCTTCCAGTCACTCGGAGCCAGGAGATGTCATCGATTTAGTGCAGCCGGCACCTGAGGAGGGGGAACCCGAGCTCCTCCCGGCTGCGACTGAGACAGCAGGTGAGGAGCAAAGCCCAGTCCCCAGCCTCTGACTCGGTTCGTTAGTGTCGTTCGGGACACTGTGGTCTTCCCGTGTGTGTGCCAGTGTGGACGCTGTGGGGGTTTTTGCAGGGTGGAGTTTGAGTGTCCAACCAGTAGATGCTTTCATAGCATATTAGGAGATAACACATGAAGGGAAAGTTCAAAGGAACTAGAATAAAGAATGAGACTGGCAGACCATACGAATCTATTTCATATACAGTAAAACCTTGGTTTGTGAGCATAATTCGTTC
This sequence comes from Puma concolor, assembly GCF_028749965.1. Classification (NCBI taxonomy): domain Eukaryota; kingdom Metazoa; phylum Chordata; class Mammalia; order Carnivora; family Felidae; genus Puma; species Puma concolor. The sequence goes on along the minus strand of NC_141673.1, from coordinate 132,379,633 downwards.
CAGAAACATGCTTGTAATCCAAAGCACTCGTATATCAAAGCGAATTTCAAGAACCATTGGCTCGGTTGTGATCATGTGATGTTCAGCATCACGTGCTACTGATATCAGTCTTGCTCGTTTATTAAGTTAAAATTTATTGGAAACGTTTGCTTGTCTTGGGGCGCCTGGGTGGCTCAGTCGGTTAAGTGTCCAACTTCAGCTCAGGTCATGATCTCGCGGCTTTTGAGTCTGAGCCCCGTGTCAGGCTCTGTGCTGACAGATAGCTCAGAGCCTGGAGCCTGCTTCCGATTCTGTGTCTCCCTCTCTCTCTGCCCCACCCCTTCTCGCACTCTGTCTCTCAAAAATGAATAAAATTTTTTTAATATTGAAAAAAAAAAGAAACGTTTGCTCATCTTGTGGAACACTCACAGAACATGTTACTTGCAACCCAAGGCTTTACTGTATAGTAAAAAGAAAGAAAGAAAATTGGAATTGACTTCCAGGTATAACAATTCATTCTACAAACAGAACATACAAGGCTCTGTTTATATATATATTTTAGCCTGTGAGGTTTGATCTCAGATTTTGAACAATCTTATGCCCCCTCTTTCTATGGCATGACTTCCCAAGGTGGGAGTATTTGGGCTACAAAGTTAGCTGGTTCAGGAAAACAGGAAAAGGGCAGCAGGAGTTTGGCTTAGTGTCTACTTTGCAGGTCTGTTGGATTCAGGGCAGCCTCAAAGGAGAGGCGTGCTTTTTGTCCTTTGAGTGCTGTGAGAAGAGCAAGGGGGTGGATGAGGTGGGATTGTCTTGCACTGTTTCTCCTGACTGGAAAAGATGTTGGAAATAAACATAGCAAGGGGATAAGAATTAGAAAGGAGGAGGGAAAAACAGAAGGGAAAGTATTTTGGCTCTTACTACAAAATACTGCCATTTGTCACAAGCGTCTAGAAATACTTTTTCTCCCTCTGTGTGCGTGTGTGCGCGCGCGTGAGGCTGTGCATTACACCGATTTCACAGACTGGGGTTCCAGACTCCAGATGAGGAGCTTAGTTTACAGCCGTGTCTTCAAAGAAGAGACTTAATTACAGATGTCCCGTTTTTATCACACGTCTTTGAAGTGTAGTTCCTAAAATGCATTTGAACCTGCTGGTCATTTAAAAGTGCCAGATCATCTGCTTGTGCCAAGGAAAACACTTATGGAGAGAAAGCCGCCTTGCCCATCAGTATCTAACATGATACTTCCACAGCAGTTTTAAGTGCCTGTCCCAGCAGGCGTTGGATGAGATTCTGAGGATACAGGGATAAAAATTAGACACGGCTTACAGTTTTGCAGTGGGAGACAGATGCGTGATTGTAAGTGCAAATAGTGTTGGGTGACCTGCGATCTGTATCTGTTTAGGCGGAGGAGGATGCCACCCGTCCGTCCCGTCTCCATTTTCCCTCGGTGACACCCCCTCCCAGGAGGGTTATCGTTCCCTCCTGTTTACTCGCCTCTTTAGAAGCCTGCGTGCGCGTGCGCGGTGTGCGTCCCAGGTCCCAAGCATTCAGACGCGAGTCTTTCACCATTACTGATAGGTTCCTTCTCGCCAAGTAGGGGGTGAGACTCACCCAGGACCTTCTCCTTCACTGTTCCAGGGAGTTTAGGTGACAGGAGGTGCTGCCGCTGACAATGGCATTATGTCCCCCTGGGGGGGGGGGCCTCTTAAATTCAGCGAGAAGGCAATGGGATGCATTTATTTTTACGTAAGGTGGTAGCTTATGAAGATTCTGCCTCCTTTTCAGGGGCTGGCCCTGCCGGGAAGGAAGACAGTCCTGTCTTCGAATGCGGGAAACCAGAAGCCCAGGGTCGTCCATCACCAGACCCCGAGGCTCCAGAGGCCCCTCCTGTGCTGCCCTCCCAGCCGGTGGCCGCCCCGGCGACAGAGCCCCCCAGGAGAGAGCTGCCGGCCTCCGCTGCTCCCGCGGAGCACCCCAAACTGCCCCGCTCCGTTCCCACCCCCCTGGTTATCGCTCAGAAAATGTCCGAGAAGTTGGCGGGAAGTGAAACATTTTCACCGGCGTCCCCCACCGAGGAGGGCAGGCCCGGGGAGTGGAGGACGCTGCCCTCGGCGACCCCCCGGACGGGGGGCCGCCTCCCGTGGCACAGACACCCGGCGCAGCCGGCGCCCAAGGTTCACCGCTTCCCCAGCAACATCAGCGTGACCAACAGCGCGGGGAAGGAGTTCAACAAGACCATCTCCAGGGCGGCGGTCAGCGTGCAGGAGCGGAAGGCCCGGGTGTTGGCCAACATCAACGGGGTCTCTTTCCTGTCCCCGGGGGACCCTGAAGGCCGGGCCCCCGGGGGTGACCTCGCGGAGCAGGGGAGCAGCGGCTCTCCGGAGCAGGGGCCGCGTGGCCGGAGCGAGGCCGGCCCCTTCCACGAAGCCGTGTCCGTGCAGGCCGGCGGGCAGCCCGGCGCTCAGCGGTCCCGAGGCGTGCAGACGGAACGGTCCCCACCGCTGGCCAACGGCTTCCAGAGCATCCACGACGTCCTGAAGAGCGAGCCCAGTGCCTTCGTCTCGACCGGAAAAACTGTCACCTTCCGTCCAGACCCGGCTCTCACCAGCAAACTCGCTCGCCAGAACGCCAGCAAGAGCTTTTATGAGCACCGGCAGCCGGACTGCGGCCAGGATGCTAGGAAGCGGTCAGGTTCACTGCCCAGGGCTGTGGGCTTCAGACCCCAGGGCATCACCGTCCAGTTCTCTGGCCGCGGTTCCACGGAGGAGGCCCGCCGGGAGGCCCTGCGGAAGCTCGGCCTCCTCAAGGAGAACTTGTGATGGAGAATGAGACTGGGGCTGGGGAGGCTGGGTGGCCAGGGCAGGGGGTGTGCACGTAAGGGGCGGAGCAACAGCCCCCGTGCTGTGCCCTATGCAGGGCGACACGTGACAGGTGCCAGGACTCCGTGGTCTGGGCCGAGGGACTGGGGACAGTAAGTGCCACCCGGCTCTGTGGCCGCATCTGAGTAGGAATAGCCTTCTGTGAAAGACAGTCCGGCCCCATATCTTGTCTTCCTTTTTCCGGGGGCTCAGAGAATAACCGTTAACACCCGAAATGCCATCCTATCTTTTGAGGATTCAGAAGGAGGGGGATTGGGTCTGATTTGTTATTCTTCAGTCCCTAATGTTGACTTTTATCCCAAGGACATGACACGCAAGCCAGTTTAGGTCTCTTACACTCAGTTATCTATGACAGGGATCTCCCCCTCCTTTTCTAAGAAAATAAAAACGAAATGCCTGTTTAATTTTCGTAATGTCTTCAAATACTTCTTTGGGTCTTCTGTTTGGTTCTGAAGGATAAAGGATGGTGTGTTAGCCCTAGACGTGCCTTTGTTTCTGGGTAGAATTTGGTTTGTCTGTTTTTTAATTGAAAATTGAAATGAAACCTTTAGAGTATGATTTACTATAATTTTGAGTTCTGGGAGTGGAATGGAAAAGGGTGGATTTGGAAAAGGTGGTAATTTTCAGAAAGCAAGTCTGATCAGACCGTGGGGGCCATGTCACTGGGGGATACGTGGATGAGTGTGTATTGTGTATATACGTGTACATAATATGTGTTTATAGAAGCCTATGTGCGCGCACGCACGCGTGCACACACACACACACACACACACACACAGGTATCGTATGTGCACACACACACATTCATTAGTACACATACATAAACTTCTTAAAACCCTATCAAGTGACTACATGATGCGAGGCATGCCTTCCTGTTCCCTTGACAGATGCTGCTGTCCCAGCTGTGATGGGTGACATCGAGACTGGCACCTTGAAAAGGGCACATCTCCATAATCAAAGTGCTTCCTCCTCACCCATAAGTTGCTCTGTACACAAGGAGAGTAATAGCCCAGGTAGGCTTCCAGATAAGCAGACAGTTCCTTCTTTAGAGAAGAACACTTTTAAGAGATGTATCACCAAATTTTAACCTGCTTTCAGCTTATCACCCAATTTTAGTTGTGCATGTTCCAAGGCAGCTACCGAACAGACGGAAACAAAGAAATTCTTAAGACCCCTTCGTGTTCTGGGAGCGAGACCTTGGGATTAGTTTTCGAGGGGAAAAAGCAGCAAACTGGTTTACACAATGTGAAAAGAACTGTATTCTCCCAGACTATGTTTTACAAGCTGAGTTGTAGCCACGAGCATTATTAAAACTATTTAAGGCTGGAGTCTTAAGCCTCTAAAAATAGACTGGGAAGGGCCATGCTTTTAAGTCACGCCCTTCTGTTATTCTGTCTCAGCCAGTGTCACAGAATCAGTTTCTTCCTGTTGAGTATTATTTCAGTTCATACTTTTAAATGTGCTGTGAAGTGCGTCCTTTATAGTATTCGTATATAGTATGTATCTGCCTTATAGCAAGTTACATAAAATGATTGTCATTTTTTTCCTTAGAACTATAGTTTTTAGTGTCTCATCCGGCCCGTGTCCTCCTGAAATAATCTTATAGACTCTTGATGGATTTAATTTAAATAGGTGCTTTGATTTTTTTGGTTTTGAAAATAGTTTTTATTGTACTCCTATTTATGTTGGATTTGTTTGAAGAAGTCTTGAGGGATGTATTACCTTTTTACAAAGTGAGATGCCATACATGGTGTTTCAAATTAGAGGGTCTTGATTATGGCTGACATTTTAAACATCCTTTAAATACGAGGATTATCTCTTTTAAGTTATCCTATGACTTCATTGTGATTAAGGTGAACTTGACTATATAGGAGTATATTTGTTCTCACAATGACATTTTTGGAAAAATAAATGTAGAGATTTAAGTATAAACAGCTTTGTTTTTGCATTTTATACTTACGCTCAGTTATTTTAAGTGGTTATAATCTTTCCTTCTATTTATTCATAATTATACTGGCTATTACTCTGGTCATTTCTTGGGCCCCGAACCCTAGTAATTAAAGCCATGTTTTGTATGAGGCTCAAATTACAGCTGCTGATGAACTAACTCCTGTATGTGTGCGTATCACATTAACAAAAACATCTAGTTTGCAAAGAGGCATTAGACATTCACAAAGGGTCATCTTCAAGGGAATTGTAAGGACCACATTTCAAAGCAAAATTGTAACCAAAAGAAAAGATGAATCTTAAGTGCCTAATTGTTTTCAAAGTGATACCTGTAAATCACTCTCCATTTATCTTAATACTTGAAATCAGGGGGAAGAAAATTTTTTGCTTTTAGGAGGGTATGTACACATGGCCAAACCAGAGTCTCACCTGTAAACAGTAATACTTAGCGGTTACCAGAGTAAAGCATCTGTCCCGGCCCCCCTCCTGCCCGCTCCGCTGGGTGACTTCTCTGTGCCTGCTAATCCACACAAAACTGGCAGAAAGTCTGATCTCTGCTTTTCTCACCCCAGCTCACACTGTCCTCTCACAAGCCCTGTTGAGGCACAGGGTGTCCTTGAGTCTCTCAAAGTGCACATGGCCTGAGTCTGCTCCAGTATAGGGTTCTTCATGCAAGATTCCTCATGGGGGGGCCCCCACATGGGCTCCCCTTTTGAAACCAGCTTTCATGGAGAGCTTAGTGGAGTTCATAAGTGAGGCCTCAAGGGACCCTTAGGATTGGCCTTTTTATTTGTAAAAAATCAGAAACGGGGAGCCCTGGGGTGGCTCAGTCACTGAATGTCCAACTCTTGGTTTCAGCTCAGTCTTGATCTTGTGGTTTGTGGGTTTGAGCCCCGTGTTGGGCTCTGCGCTGACCATGCAGAGCCTGCTTGGGAATCTGTCTCCCTCTCTCTCTGCCCCTCCTCTGCTCTCTCTCTCTCTCAAAAATAAATAAATAAAAAATTTTTTAATCAGAAATGTGTTCTCTTGTTAAATTCCAACCGCTCTGGCTATGAGGACTCTGACTCTTCAGAGGATTTGGTGGTGATGTTTTTCGTACAGGTGATCTAAGAAATCAGTTCTTTATGTTTATTCAAGAGGAATGAAGAGAGAGAAACAAGATAAATATGAAAACAATACACTCTTATCAAGAAACGTGTACCTGCTATGCTGTTTCCCTAAACGAGGTAGCAGAATGAGGCATTGTTTCTTCTTGGAGTGATTTTTATCGCCTGGGCAAGTTTTAATAAACTTTTCTCCCTCGACTCTCCCTTGGGTTCTTAAATGTTTGTCATCAAACCCCCGGGTTCTCTGAAGGCATGTAACTTGTTTTCGTGTTTTTCCCCTGCTCCCGCTGGGGTGACCCCACTGCCCGCCCACCACCCCCCCAGGGGCAGGAGGAAGGGGAGGCGTGTGAGGAATGCTCACCTGTGAAAGGTTCGTGTTGTCATTGAAATGACAAGCCACCAAACAGGTTCTGTTTGTTCTCTTCACAGCAAGGCTTTCTCTGGCTTTACCGTATGGGAATGAGCTCCTATCCTTTTCTAATCTCCTCGCTGGACAAGCCCTGCTCTCAGATACCTGAGAAAAGAGAAGGCCAGGCTGTGAGTCGCCGTGTCCTGGGAAGATGGGGACTCTGCAACAGAGGCCGCTGGCCGTGTGTCTGCGCCAGGAATGCGGCCACTTGCTGACCAGGCCCCCAGGGTTCGCCCTCTTTCCCATGAGCGGAAGTGCTGCTGGGGATAAATCTGTCCCTCCGCCCAGAGAAGAATCCGGGCAGTGGGATGGAGACCAGAGGGCACTTCCCAGCCCACGCTTTTTAGCCCACGCTTTTTAGCATTAAGAATGGTCAACCTTTGTGGGTGAATGTTTCTAGTCCTTCTAAAATGTCTCTTTATTGAAAAAAAAAAGGTAACAAAACCCTTCCCTACATGTTCCAGATCCTAACACTTAAGAAATACCAAGCACTGCCATCAGCAGCCAGCTCACCTTCTTCCTGGCTACTGGCCTTTTGGGGAGGCCACTGCTGACCCCAGGAGCCAGGCAGACACCCATCACCGCACCTGCCAGCCGGGCTCTGTAAAGATTGCTTCTTATTATCTAACCCATATGCACTTTCAGTCAACAATGAGCTAATGCAGGGGAAACATGGTGATTTCCAGAAATGGCCCAGAAAACCGAAATGGCGAAAGGCTGTAAGAACCATAAATGGCCCTAAGGTGGGAGCAGGGTCCACCCCTCCCTGAGAACCGTGTGATCCTGGGACGCCTCCTGGTGTTGTTTTCTGCCTTCCAGATTCCTTGGCAGTCCCCCAGGCCTGTCTGCCGTGGCCCCCCACAGGCCTTTCTGCTTTGGGGGTGTGCCAGGATCTAGAGCAAAACCGAGTCTGAAGGGATCTCCCGGCCCCACTGGTTGAGTTCGAGGTAGCTTTTCCTGACTCCCTCCGCTTCTTCAAGCTCCATGAAGCCAGCTACTTCCCCAGCTGAACTTGCTTCTGAGGTTCAGAAAACCTTTTCCAAGGGAAGACCCACCCTTGGAAGGGCCTCGGGGTCTGCTCTCTGGGCGCTGGAGCTCCTAGCGTGGTGGCTTAGGTTCAGAATTCAGGGGTCACCCCCCTCCCATGCCCCCCCGCCACCTGCTGTAAAGGCTGTGGCTGTGCTGTCCGACCCCAGGCCAGAGGTAAGAATTCACATTTGGAAGCAGAGGTTAATGGAACTTAGTCCTTGATAAACATGTCACACTTCATAAACCAGCCTCCCAGTATTTGTGTGTGAAGCACTGTGCCAAGGGTAACAATAACCTGAGTTCTGGAAATGCCTTTAAGGGGTGGGGCTGAGGAGACGAGGAATCTGTGTCAGGCATAAAGGCTGCAGAGAACAGGGAGCTCTGTGCTCGCACATGCGTGTATGCCTGCACGTGCATGCACACTAGCATCTAGGTGACCAGTTGGTTGGTTTCTGTCCTCGGCACCTGCTGATTGTTTCTGAGTGGTGTGCACCCCTGGAGCATTGGGGCGCGCTGCCAGAAGCCTGCCCTTGTTACCCAAGGTGCATTCCGGCGCCCGGGGTCTTTGTAGAACTACGTAAATCCTTAGAGGAGCCACACACCGATGAGTTACTGATAGGGCAATGCTAGAAGGTTCTCTTCTGCTTCCCACTGGTCCTCCCGTTGTATAGTTTCCTGGTCCATGAGATAGGACCGAGTTTATCCTTTCACTTAGATGGTGTGGAAACATTTTGAATTTGGGGGAAATAACCTCTACCTTGTGAAGATTTTTTCAAAGAGCAGAAAGGTTCTGGAAGGGCCTCCCAGAGTTGCTGGGGCACCACGACCAGGCTCTTCCCGACTCACAGTCTGTGTGTTTGTGACACTTCTTGTAAGGCCCTTTATTTTTCAGTCCAATCTTAAAGACCAAATGAACTCAATTAAAATGTTAATAATGTACAACAGTTGCCTGGAACTAATAATTTGTGAAGCTTAGGAGTTGAACCAAGCGGTGCTGAGTATGACACTGTTCACAGATTCACTCAGCAAATCTCTGCGTCCTGTCTGTATGCCGGGCACTGTGAGTGGTACTAAATATTACCACCTAGTCCTCGTGGCTGCCTGCAGGTGGGGGTGTGACAACCCCTTACAGATGAGAAAATGCAGCCTTCTCTCCTCTTCAGCAGGGATGGGGGGGCTAGTAGGTCCATACCCTGGTTGCAGGGGGTGCAAATGCCCCGCTCTCCACACCCTCTGAAGCTGCCCAAGCTGCTGCAGGCTGATGCCTGCCAGCTGTCCCTTCTCCCCGGCGTAGAGAGGGCTAACCCTCCCCAGGGTCCCCGAGATCACCATCTCCTTTCCCCTCAACACAGCCTTTCTTGTCCTGCACGGAGCCACTTCCCGAAGCATTCTGTCTGCCCGCCACTCACTGGGGCTCGTCCCTGATGTGCAGCTACGCCTCAGCTCCCAGGGACCAGAGGGCGGGGCGTCTATAGGGAAAGAAGAGAAGGCAGGTGAAGACGAGTCATTCCCGCCAGTCAGGCTTGGTGGAGAGAGAGAGCATTACGGTGGGCTGTGCAGAGCTGGAGAGAGGAATGGGACTGTGTCCCTGGGCCTGGGGAAGGCCTTTCAGCGGGCTGGGGTTCTTGGAGCTGCTGCGGGTGACCCTTGCCTCAGGGGATCCAGTTCAAAGCAGGTTCCATGCCTCCACTCCCTCCTTCAGGACTTGCTTTTGGAATCCGGAATTGCCAGTCGTGGTTTCCAACACCCACGTTGTGCAGGACTCCCATGCACACACAGCACACGCAGCTAGCCGAGTTCACCGGGGACATTGCCCAATCTGCTCCTTGGCAGTCCTTTGAAGTTGTGGTTGTTACTGGAAAGGCAGCCAGGCTCCAGTGGAAAGTCCGGGACCCGGCTGCACAGAGCATCAGTGCTCTGAGCAGGGCAAGGCAGAGCAGCGGCCCATGCCTGGCCTCGGCCTCAGCCTCACCCTCTGCTGGAGGTCACCCAGCTCAGGGTGCTGGGGCTAGCCTTTATCACCCCATTTTATTCATTCATTCATTTATTTTTGAGAGAGAGCATGAGCAGGGGAGGGGCAGAGACAGGGTGGGACAGAGGATCCGAAGCCGGCTCTGCACTGACAGCAGAGAGCCCTATGCGGGGCTTGAACTCATGAACTGTGAGATCATGACCTGAGCTGAAGTCGGACGCTTCACCGACTGAGCCACCCGGGCGCTCCCATCTCCCCGTTTTAAATCTCTGACCAGATTTCACTCAAGACACAACTTCAGCACAAAGTGGCGGTCCTTCCCCGATCATGTCGGAAGTCAGGACTAGTCTGCCGACATTCGTAGGTGGAGTTTTGTCTACATTTTATTGGGATGTGCCAGCTCAGAGAACTGGGCATCTCCATGCCTTGAGAGGCTCTAGCCTTCATCTAATAACGAATGTTGCTGGGGTTAAATTATGTTTCGGTTCATTTCTTCCAGGAATAACTACTTTCAGTGCCAGTTTGGGCCAGATTTAAAAATTACTCAATTTTATCTTTTAAACCAGCTTTTTTTTTCTCTCAGCTTAATCATCCACGTGCACAGTGATTCCAAATGACCACTTGCTATTTCTAGAAGTCAGATCCACCTTCGGAGGTATACTTTGCACTCAGTGTGCTCTACGCAATCCCAGGCTCCACACGAGCCCCACAGGGCTTTATGAGGAGCAGAGACCATTAGGAAGACTGAGCATGTCGGACCCACAGACAGAAAGGCCTTCAGAGGCTATGGGAGCCGCCTCCAGAGGCTTACAGGGCTGTCAGAACGGATAATTCTGTGCAGCCGGAGAAATTCTACAAAGAGAGACTTGAGCTGCACACAGGGAGCTCTGGAGGGGTTAGAGCTGACTGGAAGGAAAGAAGTGTTCACAGGAGTGTGAGTCCCATCGCCATGGAGGTGTACAAACAGACGGTGCAAGGGCACCGGAGGAGGAAAGCAATAGGAATTGTACTCATTGTCACCCCTTCCAAATCTGAGATTTTGTGATGGGTTCATGTAGAGCAGGCTTTGTTGTTATCCTGACCTGAGTTTGAATCCCAGCCCAATGATAGTCGGCTGTGTGACTTAACTTCTCTGAGCCTCACTTCCTTCACCTGAAAAAATGGGGGTGACCTATGCTCACCTCATAAGGCTGTTGTAAGGACTGAATGAGATCACATATGTCAAGTGTAGGCCTGGCACAACACCTTCACCAACATCATCACCATCACCACCACCATCACCACCACCCATCATCACCATCACCACTATGACTTTCATCTCCACAATTATCATGATCACCATCATCAGAGCCATCCTTACCATCATCACCAACATCGACACCATCATCACCAACATCACTGTCACCACCACCATCATCACCACCCATCATCACCATCACCACCAGCATCAATATCACCACCATTATCTTGATCACCATTATCATTACCATCTCCACCTTATCATCATTACCACCACAAAACCCGCATGAGAATTCCTACAGAGACTTCTGGAGGCCATGAGCAAGTACAGTGCCATGAGGGGTGAGTAGGCACTAGCCTAATAGCCTCATTCAGACATGACTGCTCACCATGGCCCCATTCCTACATGCAGTCCTGTGGTTACTTCAGCAATGAAACGAGTTTTAGATTTAAATTCCACTGCCTACTGAGAAACAGAATTTTGCCGCTTTCTAAAAATAGGTCTCCAGAGCTTATTTTTCTTCCCCAGAACTGGGTAGGTCTGGCTTCCTGCTTAGATATACAACATCAGAGGACTCCCTCTTCCAAGTTCACACTTTTCCACGTCTCCTTTACTTTCCCTGTGGGACTCACAGAGCTCCTCTCAGAGCTGGGCCCTCCCGCCCCCTCCTGAGGCCTCCTCCCAGATGAGGAAGTGCGCAGCCCAGCCTAGCGCCCGAAAGGCTCCAGGGAACACTGGGGGATTGTGTACCCCTTGGCACCTTGGCTGCCTCACTGCCAAGAAGGAAGTGCCTATTTTGAGTTGCTGGTCTGGCCAGGCTGTGGCCCTCAGACTTTCCATCCTACACAGCCAGTCCTGGCAGAGGGAGGTGCTGGGGCAGAGGGAGGGGGGCCTCTCAGCCAGAGCTTCCAGGGCGGCCGCCGGGAAGCAGGTGGAGTGATCCGGGCCCGAGTCACACCTATCTCAGGAGGCCCCCAGGCCGGCTCCCTTCTTTTGCAGAAAGGTGGAGGGGGTCCAGGAACTCTTCTACTAAGTCACTGTTTCTCAGCCCATTGGGACCCAAGCCAGTTCTCCTTCCAGAGTGTAGTGCTTAGACCCTGCATCCCTCCCTCCAAGAAATGTTCTCCTGGAGCCTTCCTCTGCAACTTGACCTCCCTTGCTCTGAGTGGACCCATCATGGCTTTCTCGGTAGTCCTATGGCGGTGGGGATTGCAGGTGCCACCTGGTATGACTAAGAGTGGGCAGCATCCCATAGGAAGACCCGGGCTTAAAAGTCCACTGCAGTGCTCACCAGTCATAGGCACTCTCGGGTGAGCGATTCTGAAACACTGAATGACATAACAAATGTGCATAACTTCTGAAAACTGTAAGAGTGGTATCGCCTAGGGCAGTGTTACTCAAAGTGTGGTTCCTCTGGCCAGCAGAATAAACATCATCAGGAAATCTGTTAGAATTGCAACTTAGCAGACTCACCTCAGATCTGAACGAGAAACTGGAGGTGGGACCCAGGAGTTGATTTGAGCGAGCCCTCCATGGATGTGAGTCTGAGGCACTGGGCTAGTGAACAGAAAACAGACCCCGCCTTCTAAGGTGCGCAGCTGCGGGAGGTAACCTGAAATGCAGAATAGGTGCTGAGTGTACTACCCTGGAAGGTAAGGACCATGTCCTACCATGTGCATCCCCAATGCCTGGTGTGGCACCTGGCATATAGTAGGCGTTTAATTAATAGCCCTTACATAGAATAAGTGTGTGGACACTAAAAGACAAGAGTAGCTCAGAAGTCTTACAGTGAGTGTGTGTTATTTTTATAACTGAGAAAGCAGATAATCCCATTTAAGGAAGAGAAGGGGGCGCGGGGGGAGAGAGAGAAAAAAACAGTGGACGTGGGCCACTCTCTTGGTCCTGCCCATGACGACTACAGGGGAGAGGATCAGTGGAAACCTTCATGCAGACAAGGGGCCTATAACTGCCCCCCCCCCCCACTGCATCTCTGGGTCTGCCTTGAGTGGACCAAGAGGTCACAGGTTGGCTGTGATCAGCATCCATTGGTTCATCCTATGAGTATGGGAGCATCTATTATGTGCTGTCCCTAAGGACCAAGGATGGACTAGTGAGCAGGGTACACACAGTCCCATGCTTGCAAGCTGGCAGCCCAGGGAGAAGACCGACAGATAAACACAGTAACTGCAAGAAGGTATGACAGCATTGGGGCACCTGGGTGGCTCAGTCAGTTAAGTGTCCAGCTTTGGCTCAGGTCATGATCTTGTGGTTCATGAGTTCAAGCCCCACGTCGGGCTCTGCTGACAGCTCAGAGCCTGGAGCCTGCTTCAGATTCTGTGTCTCCCTCTCTTTCTGCCCCTCCCCTGCTCATGCTCTGCCTCTCTCTCTCTCTCTCTCTCTCTCTGTCTCTCTCTCTCTCTCTCTGTCTCTCAAAAATAAATATTTTTAAAAAAGAAGAAGGTATGACAGCATTGTGACAGGGGAAATACAGAGGACAGAGGAGGAGGCAGAGGGCAGGAAAGGGCTCCTGTCAGGGTAGGTGGCCAAACTGACTTGAAGGGCACACAGGAGTTAATGGGTCTATGAGGTGAGAAGAGTGTCCCAGGCAGAGGGCACGGCCTGTACAAAGACCAGGGGCAAGTGGGGACTAAAGCAGTCAGCAGGGGAGGGCACAGGTTGGGGGGGGGGGTGGGTAGCAGTCACCCAGTGCTGGTATAAGACATGATGTAAGGCAGGGGGGCAATCCTTGCCACAGAACTTGCAGTCTAGCCATCATTCAACAAACACTTTCTAGATGCTGGGGAGACAGCAGAACAGAGACAGAGCACAAAATAAGACTCTTGGGGGGCTTACATCCTAGTGGCCAAGACAGAAGCCAACAAACCACAAAGCCAAGAACAGTGCTTCAAGGAGAGGGGTAAGCGGAAGTCACGGAGGGAACACCTGGCAAGGGAGAATTGGTGAAGGCAGTGTCATGACAGGTGGGTAGAGTCAGGAACATGCCAGCTCACCTCCACATCACCCCACCACTCAGGGCTCTGTGACTTCAACCAGATGGTTCCAGAATGCTGGTTTGTAATCAGAGAAAGGAAAAACTGCCACGCCTTCAGGGGAGGAAGAAAAGGACAAAAATTACTCTGCTGTGCTATGCTATCCTAATAATACACTTACATATATTATGCATACTCTGTATACTATCCACACTATACAATGCTATATGTTAATGCTATGTTATACTTTACATAGCATACTATGCTGTACATATTATACTACACATGGTATAGTATAGCATAATATACATACATACATAGTATAGTATAGCAAAGTATGCATAGTACAATATGTATAATATAGTATAGCACAGTATGTGTAATATAGCATGTTATATACTATGTATGTAGTAGTATATGCTATGCCATACATATGTATACGGATTACACTATACATACTTTACTATGTATACTACACATATTACACTATACATACTTTGTATGCTAATGCTATATTATGCTACACATATTGTACTATACATACTATACTCTGCTATACTGTGCTATACATATACTATACATACTGTACTATGCTGTAATAATACTATACTAACACTATACCATACACACTATGCTATACTAATGCTTTATAATATGCTAAAGCATACCATACCATACCATGCCATATTATACCATACTAGAGACTATACTATGCTATACATACTATACTATATATACTATATTACACCATGCCATATACTATACTGTGCTATACTACGCTATACACATATTAGACATATATGCTAATACTATACTATACCTGTTATACTATACATACTATGCTATATTAAGCCCATACTATACACACTGTGCTATAGTATAGTCTAATGCCTGGCACAATCCACACTCACAAATATTTGTGGGACTGAGTTAAGGTTTCTCCAGCTGAGAATGGGGGTGTGGTGGTATCTTTTCTGCTTGCCTTTGGGGCTTGAGTTCTATGTCCTGAGAGTCTCCCTTCCAGACCTGGTTCTCTCTCCCTTCAAGTCCCAGACCTGTCCAGATAGTCTCAGAGGGAAGTGGTAAATGACAGGACCCGGGAGGGGTGCTTGTGGGTGAAACATCAGCCAGGCTAATGACGGTTAATGGGAGACTGAACCCCACACGCCAGCCATACCTGCTGATCCTCTAATGAAGGAGGATGTTTGGTGGGCGTACCTGCCGGGCTGGTGGCCTCAGGAGGCCCCACCACAGGTGGGTCTTAACCAGCTCCCCTCTGAAATGCGGCTTTGAACAAAATCCACCTCAGATCCACATTGTATTCTATACTTCTGAAAAAGTGTTCGGGAGGTCGTATGCACAGGGAAAATGAAGACGGGCTCTTGGCCTGGCCCCGCCACCGACAAGCTATGCAGCCTGATCCAAGTTACCTGCCACATCCCAGCTTCCTCAGTGTATTGGTCAGGACAGATTAGGCTACACTGTGGTAACAAGGGAACCCCATGACTTTAGTGGCTGAGCAAAATAAAAGCTTCTTTTACTCAAAGTCACTTCATGGGTAAGGAATCCTCCTTTGTCATGTGGCTACCTCACCAGGAACACTTGGTCCCTAGATCAGGGAAGGAAGAGGCTTCTAGGGGGTCTTGTGTGAGAGGGGCTGGCATTACTCATACCACACACACAAATAACCTACCTGAACTCATTACATGGCCACACCCCAGTGCAAGAGGGCCTGGAATGCAGTCCTTCCCCAGGAAGAGAAAATGCATGGAAAGTGCACAGTGTCACCTTCATTGGCTCAACTACTGAATCCATAAATTATTTGATTACATGTAGGGAGGGGTACATAATATGCACCAGGCATTAAGTGTTAGAACTACAGAGTTGTCCTTGTCCTCAAGAAGTTCGGTAGGTGAGGGGCGCTTGGGGGGCTCCGTCAGTTAAGTAAGCGTCCAACTTCCGCTCAGGGCATGATCTCACAGTTCGTGGGTTTGAGCCCTACATCAGGCTCTATGCTGACAGCTCGGAGTCTGGAACCCATTTCAGATTCTGTCTCCCTCTCTCTCTGCCCCTCTCCTGCTGGTGCTCTGTCTCTCTCTCTTTCAAAAATAAATAAACATTAAAAAAAAATAAAGAAGTTCAGAAGGTAAGACACACTACATAGTTTATTTTTTTAATGTTTATTTATTTTTGAGAGAGAGACAGAGCACGAGCAGGGGAGGGGCAGAGAGAGGGGGAGACACAGAATCCAAAGCAGGATCCAGCCTCTGAGCTGTGAGCACAGAGCCCGACGCGGGGTTTGAACTCACGGACTGCCAGATCATGACCTGAGCTGAAGGCAGACACTCAACTGACTGAGCCACCCAGGCGCCCCCTATTCTCCTTAAATCTGATATGTGATCTGTTTGTAAACTCTCCCTTTCGTACTAATTTATATCTATGAAACTGAAACCTCATTTCACATGAGCAACTTCTTTGCTAAACCAGGTAAGTTTTCAAATGCTGTGGCGATGTTCCCTCTATTTTTTGGATGATTCATAATGTAACAGCAAGGGATGCAAAATATGCTCTTACGTTTAATCCGAATTACTAACATCTTCCTTCTCACATCACTTTCTGAAGTAGAGACAATCACTAAAACAGCCAATCAAGCCCTGGGTTATAGGATGGGCCATTTCAATGGGGGAGCTGCCCCCCACTGCGGCCAATTTCCAGCCACCAACCTGACATCGCTCGAGACAGAGGTGGAAAGTAAGCTACGGAAGCAAACCAGCCCATGGTATTGCCGCAAAACACAGAGGAGACGTGAACAACATCAAGAGCATAGAAAATAGCAATGCAATTAGGAAGTGCTGAATTTAGGGTATTTATTACCTTAGTTAATTGTAAGTTCATATCATTTAATTTTAAGATGCTGGCTGTGTTTCACAGATGGCCTGTAGAATTCCCCAAAACCTAACAGTCTGGCCAGCCAGGACAAGCCAGCTCTCGCCTGCAGTCAGAGGCAGGTCAGAGGAGGCAGGAGCTCCGCCTGAGTAGAAGCAAGCATTGTGGTTATTCCAGAAGGGGAAGGAAGGACTGCACAGGCTGGTTGGAACACCAGCTGAGCCGGGGAAGTATGAAATGACCAGTGTTGGGAGAGGGTGGCCACACAGCCCTGGTGACCCGGATAGAGTCTCTCTGCCTGTGGTCACTGTCCCACAGTCCCCTTTTATTTTCAAAAGTGCTTTGTTAGGGATTGAAATCATATGGCTTCCCTATGCTAAGTGAAGCCCCGCGGCCTTCCTGGGACCCCAGAACCTCGGGATGCGTGTGGGGTTGGGGAAGAAAAGGCTGGTTGGTGGGCAGAGAAGCCAGGTAGCAGTGGGTGGAGGAGGAGGAGGGAAGAAAACGGTGGTAGTGACCATGGAGGGCATGTCCTGGGAAGCTGGGAGAGAAAGGGAATCCCCCCGGATGACAGGCTGGTGTCTAGAGAGGGTTTCCTTGCGGGAGGACCCGAGCTCTGAGGCCCAGCCAGGGCCCCAGCAGGCCAGCCTCATCCAGAGCCCCGACCAGAGCTGTTACTCACTTACTGTAGCCTCACACAGCGGGCTAGGGAAGAAGAAAGAAATGCAAACGAAATTCAAGAGTCTAGCCCCTGGCTTTCCAACAGTAAGAGTCTAGCCCCTGGCTTTCCAACAGTAAGAGGTGGGCAGGACAGTGGCAAGGGGGCCACAGTCCCCCACGTGGTCGTGGTCGATCTCCTGTGGGAGGCTTGAAATTCCCAGGACAAAGCGGAGGCACCTTCCAGGTAAGAGTATCCTCTGAGACTGGTGCTGGTGGTTTTTCCCACAAGCCGGTTCATTTTGTCCTCACTTTGCCAGCCAGCACCCCTCCTGAGTGCCCCAAAGCCTGACCCCTCCCGAGCCCCCCAATCCTCTCATTGTCTCCCTCACGGAGACAGGGCAAGGCAGGCCCTTCCCTTGGGGAGAGAGCCGGGAGGCAGCACAGCTGAGCTACAGGCCTTTTGCCTCCCTGGCTGCTGACCTGGGTGCATGAGCCCATGAGTTAGGGCGAGGCCAGGCTGCTCTCTGGCAAAGCAGCCCAGGACCACAAGCCCCAGTTCTAAATGTTCTGAAACCTTTATGAGTCTTTCAAACCTTCCATAAATAAGGCAAAGAAGTTAGGGAACAATCTCTGGCTTTGAAGAACGAGGGGAAGATTAAGGGCTCTCCAGGCCGCAGGACATGTACCCAGGTACGGTTTCATGGCAGCACAGTGGATAGATAATTTACCTAAGTGCTATTCTGGGGACTCTCTCTGTGTCTGTGTGTTTCAGATGATAGGTAGGTAGGTAGGTAGGTAGATGGATGGACAGACAGATGGACAGACAGAGCTCACACACAAATGAATGTATTCATCCTCACATCAGTTCTAGGAGGTGAGGCATGTAGTACTGAGGAAACTGAGGCATGGTGAGGTTAGGTGACTTCCAGAATCCCACAGAAGGTGAATATCAGAGCTGAGATTTGAACCCAGGCAGTGATGCTCTTGACCGAGACACAAAGCCACATTCCCAGGCACAGGGGGTCCTGTCATTGGGCCTTTCCCAGCCCTCTGGAACACACACAGGGGCTGGGAGTCATGTGGCACATGTTGTGGGGCCCACAGTTTAGACAATTTGGGGGTCCTTCTTTAAGACAAAGACTAGAAAACTTTGACTGCAAATCGCACAAGCTGTGGAAGAGGCTGAGCAAGTGAGGGTCCCTGCATTTTAAGCCTCGTTGGCCTCTTGGTAGATGGGCCCCTTGCCCTGCAACCTTTGGGGCTATTAGTCTCCAGTTATCTATGCTAGGGGGTCCTGAAGTCTCTCCTGTCCAATGGCACTGCGTCTATCTTCCTCTACCCTGGAAAGGTAATCTGCAAGGGGGTGTGAGGGAAACCCAAAAATAGCCCCTCACCCCTCTCAGCCCACCGTCCAGATAAGCGCTGGAGTCTGGAGCCCTGGCTCTGCTCGGACAGATTCAGACCAGAAGCTGCTGGCACGAAGCCCGCTTCCCAAAAGCATGAACAACCAGGGGAAAGACGTGGAAAATTTTCCGGCCAGACCTGAAGCTGGTGGGATCATTAACATGTAACCCATCCAAGGTCACCCATGTAGCCTGAAGCTAATTTGGAAGCACAGAAGGGGAAAAGGACCTGTTCTCTCTTGAAGGCCACAAACAGATCTTCCTTTTAAGAGGTACAGACAGGGTCACAGGTGACCTGAGCCAGAAAGCCTCAGTCTCTAGGGAACAGTCTGTGTGAATATCGCCAAGGGTTATCTTAGGTTCCTAAGCTTCAGAGACCATCACCCCGACTGGAAGATTCCATGGTCAAAGCCTCTCTCATAGGCTCTTCCTCCCTCTCCCTTCCCTAACAACAAGGACAGCCAAAAGCCATGAAGTGTGGGGGGCGGGGGGGGGGAGGGGTGGTAAGGTGAGGCTCCATGGGGAAGGGGCCACGCTGTGGGGGGCGGGGGAGGGGAGAGAGCTGTTGAGGGTGGGTGGCCCAGCACAGGGCCCCAGAGCCTACAGGGGAGGGTGGAGGGATGGCCTCTTCATGGATGAGGGGGCAGCGTGACAAGAGATGAGTCACATACAGTAGGAGTCTAAGTGTTAAGGACAATGGGAGCCAGCTTTGTCCCTGAGAAGGGGGTGACTGAGACAGAAAGGAGAAAACTAGAATGAACCCTTTGGGGTTGGGCTGGAATCGGAGATGTTGATGTACACTCAATGTTTTCAATCTATGTCAACAGAAGTAGAAATAAACTAGATGTAAATAAATGTGTGTAGACACATGTTCATACACACATGTTCCCACGTTCTGCCCACATTACAACGTCCGCAAGCATTTCCAAATCCCACTGTGAAGGAAAAATGGTTTGCCACGGTTCTTAGTAATGGGAAGGCAGATGATTCGGGGGAGGGGGTCTGTGGCAGGGGACAGACATCAGACTGGATCCAACCCCAACAATGACAAGTGGGGTTACAGCCCAGGAGAGATGGGGAGGCAGAGGATGGAAAATTTCTAAGGGTTAAAATGGGCGTAAAGGGCATTCCTGCTAGACAGCTCAACAGAATTCCTGCTGAAGGCAGACCAGGATGATAAGGTGTCCAGGTTGGGGACGGGGAGTTTGATCAGATAGCAAGGGTGGTCAGGGTTGGGGAGGTGCTGGTGATAAACTGACTTGGCATGGTTCTTGCTCAAAC
Organism: Puma concolor; assembly: GCF_028749965.1. NCBI lineage: Eukaryota > Metazoa > Chordata > Mammalia > Carnivora > Felidae > Puma > Puma concolor. The sequence continues at coordinate 132,359,852 of NC_141673.1, read as the reverse complement.
TGGATTCTGCAAGGACACAGACAGAGCCCACCCTGGTTCCAGCAGAGCAGAGAGCTCAGAGGAGCCCGAATGAAGTTGATCAAGGACAGTTTTTGTCACCATCCACTGGCTGCCAAAAAGACTTGGGGTTTTTTTTTGGGGGGGGGGGAATGGCCAGTTCCAGAGCTTGGGACAGAAAACTGCAAGATCAGCCTAAAATGCATTTTTGTCCCAGAGAGTCCAGAAGTGCTCTGAGAGTGATGGGGGCACATCAAAAGGACACAGAAGCTGGCTGGAATGGGCTCCCACCGACCACATCGGGGACAATCTGAACATCAACATAAATGATGATAATAATGAGTCATAACCCACAGGATGGAATAGGAAACCACGAGTCCACACATATGTCAATTCATTAATTACGTCAATTAGTTACAATCATAATTATATTTAGAATTAATGAACTATTTGATGAGTAAATGGGTATTTAGATAGTTTCAGGGTACCTCCCCACAAGACACTGAATAATAACAAAATGGGCTTCGTGTGAGAACATGGCAGACAGACAGACGCTAATCAAGGAATCAACGTTACATCCGTGTTGGAACAAACAGAGACCATGTGCCGCCAGACGGGCTGCGACGAGAACACAGCCCCACGTTCGTGCGATTCCACCCCGAGGATCAGAACCCGCATCCAGGTGCAAGGAAGCATCAGAACACTCACACCGAGGGCCGCCCCACAAACAACGGGTCTGTAGGACTCAAAAGTCAGGACACCATGAGAGCAGCCCAAGAGTGAGGAGTGTGCTACAGACGGAAGAGGACTGGCAACCGAATGTGATTCTCTGCCGGGGCCATTTGGGAAAAGCCACTGCTGGGGAGAGAGGGGGAGTCGGAGGCAGCCAGGACGACTGGGCGGTAGGAATGGAGCAGATACACTTCCCGACTCGACGGGTATGTCGTGGTCCCGTAGCAGAACGTCCTTGTGTGTGGAGATCACGTGCCGAAACGTCCGGGGGAATATGGGGCATCATGTCAGCAGTTTATTCGCACATGGATCTGGACAAATATTTGTGACGTGCTTTTGCAACCTTTCTGTGAAAGTTTGAGGTCGTTTCTAAATGAATCAGGCAGGGGGGCACCTGGGTGGCTCAGTCAGGTAAGCGTCTGACTCTTGGTTTGTGGCTCAGATCATCATCTCAAGGTTCATGGGGTCGAGCCCCGAGCAGAGCTCTGTGCTGACAGAGCACAGCCTGCTTGGGATTCTCTCTCTCTCTGCCCCTCCCCCTTTCTCTCTCTCTCAAAATAAATAAACTTTAAAAAATAAACAGATAAATAAATAAATAAACAAATAAGTTAGTCTTCCATAAAATTTTAGTTCTCGGGCACCTGGGTGTCTCAGTGGGTTAAGTGTCCGACTCTTGATTTTGGCTCAGGTCATGATCTCAGTTTGTGGGGTCGAGCCCCAAGTCAGGTTCCATGCTGACAGCATAGAGCCTGCTTGGAATTTTCTCTCTCCCTCTCTCTCTCTGTCCCTCCCCTGCTTGCTCTCAAGATAAATAAATAAACATCTAAAAATTTTTTAAACAAAATTACAGTTCTCAGGGATGGCAGGGGGCCAAGAGATCAGATAGTCTAGACCCTTGTCTTGGAGCCTGGATGGCTTTTATTATCCCCATTTCACAGAAGAGATAGTTGAGACAGAGCGGGAAGTGCAATGGGCCTCTGGCTACCCATTTCATAAATGGGCTGAAGGAGGGCATGGCAGAAGTCAGAACATCCCAGGCTTCCCCCGCACCTTTTCACGGAGCACCCCTTCTCCCCGTGACCCTGTGTTACTCTGTGGGGTCCTTTCCTAGTCAGGCAGTTTCCACACTGAAGTCAGAAGAGGAAAAAATAATGGAATTAAGTGTGGACTTGATGGGCAGGGCTGAACCTGGATGGCCAGGGACCTACCATCAATCTTGAAGTTCCTCTCAAGAAGAAAAGCTGCCTCTGCGGCCCATTCAAGCCTCGGGCACCCATGGGGGACAGGAGTCAAGTGGAGAAGGAATTCAGGAAAAGCCTTCTCCAGGAGAGAGGTAAATATTGCTTATGAAAGGGACATTTATTTTAGGGGAGACAAGGATGTTTATTTTAGGGGAGGTGTCCCTCAAAAGCGCTAATGTGAAGAGATAGAGGGCAAGGCGTAGGGTACATGTAGCTGTCCCGGGGAAGGTTGTCTGGCCCTTGATAGTGAAAGATGGTCTCATCCGTGCCTCCCCTCACTACAGCACAGCACAGCACAGCACAGCACAGACAACGCTGGATGCCAGAATGCCACGCTTATCTTCTAAAATGAAACACAACAGGGGCCCCCCGGGTGGCTCCGTCGGTTGAGCGTCCGGTTTCGGCTCAGGTCATGATCTCACGGTTCGTGGGTTCGAGCCCCGTGTCGGGCTCTGTGCAGACAGCTCGGAGCCTGGAGCCTGCTTCCGATTCTGTGTCTCCTCTCTCTCATCCTTAAAAAAAAAACCACAACCTGCCACAGACATGAGTAGAAAAAGTCTTGCCAGGCTCCTGAGAGACAGACCTTGATGGCCATGCCCAGTGAAGAGCAGCCACTGTCAATTTCTGTTTTTACATAGACAGAAACTAGCCCAGGGCCACTCTACCACCTGGTCACCACCGCATCTGAACCACAACACAGTCCTTCCCTGTACCCTTGGGGTGTTTTCTTTCCCCACCAGCTGTTTTCACCAAAGTAACCTCAGTGTCAATGAAACAGAACCAGGTCTGGTCCCATTTTTCTAGAAGCACTGACCAGTCAGCTTGCCTGAAAATGGCCACAGGCTTGCCGAGAAGGAGGCTGCCTGGAACGGTCTTTTCTTCTGTTTTCCTATACACTCATTCCAAAATTCACCCCCTTTGATCCCAGGCTGATGAGGCCTGGCTGTGTGCAGAGCCCTTACAGTGTGGTGTTTCATTCACACAAGGAATTACAAAACCATCACACCCAAAGGGCACCTGGAGAGCCTATCTGAGCTTTGAGCTGCATTCGTAGGACATCAACTTGCCTGGGGCGCCTGGGTGGCTCAGTGTCTGACTTCGGCTCAGGTCATGATCTCGTGAATTTGAGCCCTTGCGTCGGGCTCTGTGCTGACAGCTCGGGGACTGGAGCCAGCTTCGGATTCTGTGTCTCCCTCTCTCCCTGCCCCTCCCCTGCCTGCGCTCTGTCTCTCTCTCTCTCAAAAATAAATAAATGTGAAAGTAATAATAATAATAATTTAAAAAGGTCATCGGGGCGCCTGGGTGGCGCAGTCGGTTAAGCATCCGACTTCAGCCAGGTCACGATCTCGCGGTCCGTGAGTTCGAGCCCCGCGTCGGGCTCTGGGCTGATGGCTCGGAGCCTGTTTCCGATTCTGTGTCTCCCTCTCTCTCTGCCCCTCCCCTGTTCATGCTCTGTCTCTCTCTGTCCCAAAAATAAAATAAACGTTGAAAACAAAAAATTTTAAAAAGGTCATCAACTTGCCTGCTATAACAAAGAGACCCAAATAATACTGGTTTTCAGAAATCTGTACTTGTGTCACAGGCGAGTTCAGATGAGTAGACAGAGCTAGCATGGCAACCACACATCCATCAGCATCCAGGACCTTTCACTATTTGCTCTGCCATCCTCCCTATGCGCTTCCATCCTGTGGCCCCAAATTGCTGCTCCAGTTCCTGCCATCATGTTTGCATTCCCGCCATGAGGAAGGTGGCACGGCAAAGGCAGGGGCACACCATGTCCTTTTAAAGGACATGACCCAGAATTTGCACACGCCTCACTCCCACGCACATGCAGTTGCCAGAACTTTGTCACGTGGTCACAGCCAGGTAAAGGCGAGGCTCAGAACCTAGCAACCCTAGTACCAAGTACAATGTAATACTAACAGTATATGATGCAATACAGTGCTATGTAATAAGTGCACGTGGGGCATTGACTAGCAATTCTGCCACACGGGGGAAAGCATTTCAGCAGCTCGGAACTAACAGAGAAGTCTTTTTCTCCAGCGCTCACACTCTCAGGCCCAAGCTGGACCCAATTTTCTCTGCTCAGAAGTGCACGCTGGGTCTGAGCCAGGCTAGACCAGTGTGTGCACCTCGCCTCTCTCAGGAATCTGTGCTAACATTCCACACTCTCCCTCTTGTCTTGTTCACGTTTTGTGTTTTGGGGCCTCCTGCTCTGTCATGTGGGGGAGGCTGCCGGGCACCTCCTTCTTTCTGCACATCAAGACTTTGCCTGCCTCCATCTGGCTAGGGAGAGGTGACCCCCCCTACCCGCCCCCGCCGCCCCCGGAAGAACCAAGCCTCTCTTGGCCGAGGGCGCCCGTTCAGGCTCATCAGCCAGCCCCCAGTGCAGCCTGATCTGTGGGCAGGAGTCCGAGCCAAACTGCCGGCACGTAAGGAAAGGTAAAAACCACCCTCACCCGTGTGCATATCCTGTGCCAGCGGCAGGTGCCCAAAGACCATCAGGGATTCCTGTCCTCGGACGCCAGGCTGACGTGCCAGCTGCACACGTGGCTGGCAGGTGCATCCCTGCCTTTCTTATTCAACTGAGCCTTTTGGAACATCCTTCTGTATTGAGGGAGGTGCCATGCGGCCTCAGACACTGGGCATTCAGGACAGCCTCAGCAGAGGGCAAAGATATGGGAACTCAGAGTCCGTGTTTAATAACTCTGTGACCTGGAGGGCAGTGCAGCATGGTGGTGAAATACACATGCTTTGGAGTCGGAATTTCTGGACTCTGGTCCTGGCTCCAATGTTCATTACCTTGGGACCATGAGTAAGTTACCTGGTGACTCTATGTCATTTCCCCATCTGTAAAGCAGAGATCATTGTGCCTATGTGGTGGGGTTGGGGAGTACTAAACGGGTAATACATGTCAGTGTCGGACTTGTAGCAAGCCCTTGATGAGCATCAGCCACTCCTATTCCCTAATCTCTTTGGGCCTCAGTTTCCACCTGCACATAAGCGAGGAAATGATTTCTACAGTCTGCATAGGACATTAAGGGCGAAAGGGCCTTGGATCTATGAAAGGTTTTCTCTGTATACATTTTCCTTCTTTGCTTTCTGGAGTCTGACTTCTCTATACGTCGGAGGGAGAAAAGGATTATCCCCACCCAGGAAGGGCACTCCAGGGAGTGCTGGGACCAGTGCTCCGGGAGGCCCTTTTGGCGTCACGAGAAATGTCTTCACCATCAGTCCTGGAGCCCACGGGTGCTGAGGGGCCTCTGCGTGGAGGTGCACTGGGGGATCCCTGCAAGGGGATCACAGGAGGAAAGAGGAAGGTTTCCAAAGGATGATGCTAGTTCCAGGAAGAGACCCCCATGAGAAGTGAGACAGGATGGAGTCCTTAACGAAACAATGCATTTTATTTATTTATTCACCTGTCTCACCATAAACACAACTAACCTCATCCTTCCTACATACATTTACTAATTATGATACTGAGGTCTTGAGAGCAAAGATAAGCTTTTGGAATTAGAATCAGATACTGTCAATGTGGCTTTGACTTTCAGACGGCTAGACACTAGGGAGCTTCTAAAGAAGGGAGGCATGTTGGGTGTGGGTGCAGAACAAGGACGACGTCCCGGCTTACTCCTAATGGCCTTGATTACAGCTTCCCGACTCTCCCCATGCAGCTCCTGTTCGGCCTGCCTGGTGATGGCCCGTCCCTCCTGGTTTCCAAGCATCCATCCTTGTTCTTTAATACTGTCAGCTGTGTCCTACACAGTGCTCTGTGTAGTTTCATTTCATCCTTGCAGTCTGTGCTCTCTCCCAGGTTTTCATTAAAGGTTTTCCCCTGCGATTTCACAGAGTTTTACAGCTGGTTCAGTCATGTTTGCCCTTCTTAAAACTTGTAAGCCGTTAAGTAAACACATGCTCAGAAAAGCAGAACATTCTTGTGAATTCCCTTTAAGCTCTGTGTTAGGTTTGAAATGGGTAATGCGGGTTTAGGCTGACAGAAAAGTCTAACCTTAATCTCAAAAATATTATATAAGTGCTGGGAAAAGAATAGTCTTGTATATCAGTGGTATACCAAGTATCCCCAGAGAGTCACGATCCTAGTTTCGAAAACCCAGGAGAAAGGCCATGCCAAACGTGTTAAAAAGACAGAGAAAGGCAGATGGAGCACCGAAATGCTGCCAGTCATTTACACTATAGTCTAAATGCTATAGTCTAAAGTCTACCTTTCTAAGGAGAGTTTTCATGTCAGGAGAGGAGAGAAAGAAATAGGACTAGGGTGGGAAGGGGCGGCCAAAGGGGTGGAGAAGAAGGAGGGAAGTTAGGAATGGCAAAGTCAGCCTTTACCTCTTTGCCTCTGGGCCAGCCCTGATCCTCTGATGTCACTGAAGAGGCATTTGTAGCATGTGTTACACACCTGCTGGTCCCAGAACATTCCATTCAGAGGCCCCTGGCCAAGAGAGGGCTGTGTGGAAGCCCCAGGGAGACCAAGACCTGTCTGGGACCTGGTTGGGAGTTCAGGCCACTATAATCATCAACCTGGGAGATCCCCTCATCTCCTCATTCAGTCTCAGCTCCTGGGCCGCCTGGGCCCCACCCGTGGGGAGGAAGAGGCCCGAAGGTGACTCACAGGCCAGGCCAGAAGTGACATCATGCCTCCACCCATCCCAGGCCCCAAGGATGGGCTGCTGGAATGTCTTCGCTTCTGGTGCTGCACTGGCTGCAGGCTGCATATCCTTTTCCCTGGAGTGGGGGACCCAAGGGGCGTTGGGAAGGGGGTTGAGCTGGCTCATTGGGGTTAGTGCAGCCTGTCCAGTGAGTCGCTGGGCTCCAGAAGCCCTTTCAGTTCAGGATGCCTTTAGACCTGTTGGCTCTTAATAACGCCCCTGGGCCTCCGTGTGCTAAGGAAGTCGGCATGAAGTCTATTATTCAAGCCGAGTTTGTCATTTAGGGCCAACAAACCCCCTCTGAGGTAAGGCTGTTTCAAAGCCAAGTGCCCAGGACTCCATTTGACAAGGCCCTGTGGATGCCCTCATGTTCAAATGAACGGTGGCTCGCAGTTCTCCTGCAGCAGACGTCCTGGCCCCCCCTCAGATGTCCATGGGGGCACACGGGCTGTGTGTACTTCGCCAAGTACCCTGCTCAGGGCCTTATATGGGTCGTCGTAACTCTTCCGTGTGACGAGTCTGTGAAGTAGTTTCCTTTATTATTTCCACCGAAGGATGAGGAAGCTGAAGGTGAGACAGGCCAACGTCCAAGGTCACAGGGCCAGCAAGTGACCAGAGACTGGGCACCACACCAGCTGTCTGACGCCAGCCGCCCCGCCCCACCTGGCATCCTGTGGGTGGGATGAGATCCTTCCAGGGAACACAAAAGGCTGGTGAGGCCACATCCACATGTCTGAGGTCAGACGGCTGGGTCAGGGGCACCATCCAAATATCCTGTCCAGCCGGGTAGGATGTTGGTCAAGGTCATTCAAGAGCCCTTTGGAAGGGGTTACATTCTCCACCTCTGCAGCCCTGAGATCTAAGTCACACCCACACTTGCAGGGGCACATGGGCCCGAAGAATCCACACCCAACCCGGGTTAACGAGGCGAGCACTAAGAATGGAAACCGATTCTGCCACATCAGCAGGAAGCAGGGCCTTCCTCGGTAGAGGCCGTTCCACTCTTAAAATGCACTCATTTCTTTAGAAAACCAAACAGTGTGGAATGAGGGCTGTGTGCCCACTGACCACATTTCCCGAATCACCAGTCTCCCCCCAGAGCTTCCTCTAGGGACAGTGGGGCCGAGCGTCTGAAATTGGGACTGAACCAAAACCTGGGCCCTGTGTTGGCCTTTGGACATTCTACATCCTTCCTTCGCCCACGCACCTCTGCTCGCCCACCAAGGGAGGGAGCGGCCACAGGAAACAGAGCAAACTGCCAGCCCGGAGGTCTCTCCATCAGCCTGGAGGGACAGATTACAAAGCATCCTGCACAGTGGTGGAGGGGGGCTGAACATGGGGTCTCACAGAGCGGGACTTTCCCCCAACCCAAGGGCAGGCTCCGAGAGAAGGGATTCGTGTTCTGTAAAGAGTCTTTTGTGGGCGCCTGGGTGGCTCAGTCGGTTCAACGCCCGACTGTGGCTCAGGTCATGATCTCACGGTTTGGGAGTTTGAGTTCCATGTCAGCCTGTCTGCTGTCAGCACAGAGCCCACTTAGGATTCTATGTCTCTGTCTCTCTCTGCCCCTCCCCTGCTCATGCTCTCTCTCTCTCCCTCTCAAAAATAAACAAAAAAAAAGTCTTTTGTAAACTCTTTATAAAGAGAGGATGTTATTTATGTTAGCTGTGGCCTCGCAGGCTTGGGGGCCTCTTCCTTTCTTTCCTGGTCTTCTGAAGGGGGGGCCGTGGCTTCCTTACACTGAGCACAGCTCATCATCAGGCTGTAATGAGAAGAGACACCTTCATGCCTCTCTCCAAAGACCATGCTCTCCCCTTGCAAACTGGCAGTCACACTGCTCAGAATGCCACGCACTCATGTTACCCGACAAGGCAGGTCTCAGAATCTTCCTACTTTCCTAAAAATCGTATTTGTGTTCCTGGGAGGGATTGTGCAAATTCATCTTTCAATGAAAACACCAGTTTTTCAAAAAAAAAAAAAAACCTTTTGGGTTTGAGTCAGGGCAGAACTTTGCTGTCAGGGGTGTGTTGGGAGGTGAGGGTGAGAGACACAGAGAGAGAGAGAAGGAACATCAGAGTTAAGGCTGCCACACCTCTACGCAGAGTGCAGGGTAGACAGTGAAAGGATGCCTACAGGGGAGCTGGGCTCTCTTGGCTGGGCCTGCAGTCCCCCCTCCCTCCCCACCCCCACCTCTTGCCCCAGCCCTGAACCCCGCCCTGGCTGCCAGCTGCCCACAGCCTCACCCGCCGGCTCCAACCTGACCTTGTCCACCCTAACATCAGCCCCCATGCAAACACAACGGGACGACTTATCTGCATTGCCTAACCCAGGTAAACAGCCCCGCACAGGACTGGTCCCTGCCCTCACCCCCAGGGTCGGGCTGCTGGGCCAAAGGTATGTTCGGGGAGATTTTTTCGGTGACTGTTTCCTCCTGGCAAGACTTCTGGATTCAGGAAGTTTTGGTGGAATAGTTTCCTAATCAGCATAGAAACCCAAGTCTACCAAGATCTTCACAGTTATGAAGCCCATCTTCCTGCCCTTTGCCAAACTTTCTCCCATTTTCTGAGAAAAGAAACAAAAGCAAAAAAACCCGTAATTGCCACTGGACACACTTGGTGGTGAGTCAGATCTTTTTCAAACAGGAAGTCTTCCTGAGGTCTACACTCAACCCTTCAGCTTTCACAGTGGGCCTGTTCCCTTCCACTCTTCTCTCTCGCGTACATAGAGAACTTCCGGTCAAGGGCATGCCTATGGCAGGCCTCGCCACATCACAGCCACATCAGCTAGAAGACGCTGCCCTTTCCTCCACACGTCTAGATGTCAGGCCTGACTTCCAGTTCTGGTTGTGACGCCAGCTAGCTGTGTGACTTTTGGCAAACCACTCAACCTCTCTGAGCCTCAGTTTCCTCAGCAGTAAAAAGGGGGCTGGACTAGAGGGTCTCTTAGGCCCTTTTATGGACCGAATTACGTCCCCTCCCAAATTCATACGTTGAGTCCCTAACTCTCAATGGGACTGGATTTGGAGACAGGGGCTCTAAGGGTCTCTAATGGAGGTTAAATGAGGTTGTAAGGGTGGGGCCCTAATCCACTAGGGCTGGAGTCCTTATAAGATAAGAGACATCAGGGAGCATGCTCGCTCACTCTCTCCCTTTCCTACAAATGACAGAGGAAAGACCATGTGAGGACACAGTGAGAAGGCAGCCTCCTGCAAGCGAAGGAGAGAGGTCTTGTCAAGGCCCAGCCCTGCTGATACCTTGACGTGGACCTCAGCGTCCAGGGCTGTGAGAACTTCATGTCCGTGGGACTTGGCTGTGGCAGCCCAGGCCGACAGGCTTCTCCCTCCGTCTTCCTGGGTCTCGAAGTGGATCTGCTCTTCTGTGCCACAGACTGCCTGGAGCCAAACCTGTGTCATCTCTGTGGTTGATCCCACCTTTGAGAGACATTACGATGGCTTGACTCCGGGGTGGGAAAACCAGGACCCCCAGGATCTCCAAATACTCTTAGCAGGGTCTCTGTTTCTGATACCCTCTCTGGCAGGGAGTATCTGCTTCTGCAGAATTCGTTCAGGTCTAGATCATTTGCCATCCTTCACTGGCCCCCCCACACCAGCCCAATCTTTTCACTGGCAAAGGGACCCTGACCCAGAGCGCATGACGAGCTGAAGGCACAGGGGACCAGAAGGAGAAGGAGAGAGAAGGGAGGGTGTGTGTGTGTGTGTGTCCCTACTGTTTGTGACCAGGGACCCAACTACATCTCTTGAGCTCTTGTCAACTCAAACGCCCAGCAACTACCCACACGCATCACATTGCTGTGGCTGACTTTTGCTCAGGCAGCTCCCTCTAATCTTTATCCAAGTAACTCCCACGGTTCTTTGAAAGCTCTCAAGAGTCCCCTCCTTCAGGAAGCCTCTTGCCCACCCCTTTCTTCTGTGCTCACATAGAACCTGCACACATAATATGGGTTTATCAAGCCCACTAGGCTCCGGGATCCATAGGAGGAAAGCCTGGGTCTTCATCCTCCCACAGGGTCTGGAGCATAATAGGCATCTAACAAATGTTAGTGGGTGGACGGATGAGTGGGTGAACGAATGGTGAATGGGTGGGTGGATAGATGGTGGGTGAATGTGTGGGTGGGGTGAAGGATGGATGAATAGAAAATCACCCTGCCTCTAGTTGCCTTCCTCTGTCTTTCCATTGGGTGATTTGCAGGCAAATCTTCCTAACGTCTGGACTGGCTCACTTCATGACCCAAATACCTTCAGAGGTTGTGTGCTGCCTGCCAAACACAGTTCAAATTCCTCAGGCTAGAATCTGGCCCCCACCCACTTGTCTACTTCTGTCCTTCTCTCCCACTGGTCTCTGGTCAAATCACATCAGATGTTCTCTATACCCTTGCAATTCAGAGCCACCCTCTGACCTGCAGCATTGGCCTCACCTGGGAGCTTGTCAGAACTCTCAAGCCCTATCTAAAACCTACCCAGTCAGCATCTGCATTTTAACAAGATCTCGAGACACGCCCACATGAAGGTTTGAAAATCACTAGTCTAAGCTGACCCCAAAGCTCCTGCCAGATATCTGGCAAAATCCTGTGCATCTTTTAAGGCTCATGTGCCTCCTTCCATGGAACTCTCCCGATCCCACGTACTCTAACCCACCCCCTACACGCGTGCACATGTACACACACACACACACACACACACACACACACACACACACGTACTGTTTCCCTTCTCAGAATGACCACAGCAGTGGGTTTATGCCTCTCTTGTCTCAGAGCTCACACTGGGTTCGTGAGTATTTGAGACTTAGGTCTCTTGTAAATTACAAACATCTGGTGAATAAGGATCTTATTAGTCTATTTCATCATGTACCATGTCTCAAAAGATGCCTTGTGTACGTAGCCGGTGCTGGACAAATGCATTCAAGAAGTGAAGGGATTATTGGAGGAAGGAACAAATGAAGGTCAGTTTCCTACTACTGGGAGAAGGCCCACAGGTCCCTATTGGTGGCAGCTGGCCCAGGCACCCCAGGACAAGAGTTCTGTGTGCTGGCTTCTGGATTTCTTCCCTGGAACAGCAGAGAGCATCTCAGTTTGCCCATCTGCCCCAAGTCTGCCCTACACCCTGGAGTGATGGGGAATGAGACAAACCCTGTGGTTGTCCCATCCATGGGTACGGTGGTAAGGAGAGCAGTGCCTTGCCGGGGAAGCTCAGCCATGCCTGCAACAACATCACCAGTCTGGCGTCCAACCTCTTCAGCTACCAGCTTCAGCACTGCAGTGTCAGGACAAACTCAGACTCCCTGATCTGGGTGAGCTCATCTGCCCAACTCATCTCCTTGGGAATCCTTTCCAAATGCCTTCACCCAACCCAGCCGCCCCTTTTCTCAAGACGCTAGTACTTGGTCAGTATATGGTTTTCTCTGCATTATACTGATGGTGAAAAACAGAATGATTTCTCCTAAGATCAGGAGCAAGGCGAGGATGTCCATTCTCAGTTCTCCTGATTATTGTACTGGAGACCCTAGCCAGTGTGATCGGGTAAGAAAGGGAGAATAAAGACATCCAGATCGGAAAGCAACAAGTAAAACTGAATTTGCAGAATGACATACTCTGGTATGATGAAAATCCTAAGGAACCCACAAAACAACCACTAAAGCTAATTACAAGTTCAGACAATGTCACAGGACACAAGACCAATGTTAAAAAAAAAAAAAAATCAACTGCATCTCTAGATATAAGCAATGAACAATCTGAAAATGAAATTAAAATAATTCCATTCACAATAGCTCAAAAATAAACACAATTTCTGTCAAAATCTCAGCAAAATATTTTATAGACACAGATATTTATTCTAAAATTTACATGGAAAGGCAAAGAAACTAGATGAGCTAAAATAATCTTGACAAAGAAGAATCAAATGGGAGGAACCACTCCTCTACCTGATATCAAGGCTTATTTGGAGCTATTATAATCAAGACAGTGTGCTATTCGCAGAGGGATAGACACAGGCGTCAATGGAAGAAAAAAAAGAAACGAAAAATAGACGCACACAGTATGTTCTGTGTGTGTGTGTGTGTGTGTGTGTGTGTGTGTGTGTGTGTGTGTGTGTGTGTCTGACAAAGATGGAACAACAGTCCAATGGAAGCATGATAACTCTTCAACAAATGGTATGGAGTAATTAAACATACAAAGGCAAAAAAATTCCTCGCCCTAAACCTCACAGCTTACACCACAATAAACTCAAAATGGATCACAGACTTACACGTGAAAGGTAAAACCATAAAGCTTTTAGGAAAGAAGGATGGCAGAAAATCTTTGAGACCTGGGGCAGGGCAAAGAACAGAGTTCTTGGATGCAAAATAACTTATGAGGAGAGAAAGGTTAAGTTGAGCTTCATTAAAATTAAAAAGTTTTGCTGAGCAAAAACCCCATCAGGAAGATGAAAGACAAGCTATGAATTGGCAACAAAAATATCTGAAGACTGGGTATCTGACTTACATCCAGAATCTATACAAAGAATTATTCTCAAAACTCAAAAACACAAATGCAGAGAAAACACCAGTGCGAGGCTACTTGTCATCAAATCAGAGAGGCCCAAGACAGGAACAGACATTTTACCAAAGAGGAGATAGATTAGCAAGCAGTCACATAGAAAGATGTTTAACATATTAGCCACTGGGGAAATGCCAATTAGAACTAAGGTGATACCACTACATACCTATCACAAAAACTAAAATAAAAAGCAGTGGTTAAGACCAAATGCCGGCAACAATGTGGAGAAACTTGATCCCTCATACATTGCTGGTACAGTCACTCTGGAAAATAGCTTGGCAATTGCTTCTTATGAAACCAAACATTGCTTTACCATATGATTCAGCAAGTGCATTCTTGGGCATCCGTCTCAGAGAAATGAAAACTTACATTCACACAGAAACCTGTACATACACTAAATCGTACACTCAAAAATGGTGAAAATGATAAATTCTGTATATATTTTACCACATTAAAAAACGAACTTGTACACAAATATTCAGAGCAGTTTTATTTAGAATAGCCCCAACCTGGGAGCATCCTAAAGGTCCTTGAGTGGGTAAATGGTTAAAAAACAAAACAAAACCAAACAACCCACTGGTACATCCATTCAACAGGATACTGCTCAGCAATAAAAAAAGAATAAACTATTGACACAGCACCAACTTAGATGGATTTCTAGGGCATCATAGGTCCATACTAGTATGATTCTTTTTTTAATGTTTATTTTTGAGAGAGAGCTAAAAAGAGACAGAGTGAGAACGAGGGAGGGGCAGAGAGAGAGGGAGACACAGAAACTGAAGCAGGCTCCAGGCTCTGAGCTGTCAGCATTGAGCCCAACATGGGGCTCGAGCCCACAAAACACAAGATCATGACCTGAGCCAAGGTTGGACGCTTAACCAACTGAGCCACCCAGGTGCCCCCCATACTAGTATGATTCTATTTATATAACATTTTCAAAATGGCAAGCTATAGACATGAAACCACATTAGCAGTTTCCGGGTGTGATGGCTAATGTTATGTGTCAACTTGACTGGGCTAAGGGATGCCCAGATTGCTGACAGACGGTATGTCTGGGTCTGTGTGTAAGAGGGGTTCTGGAAGAGATAAGTACTTGAATCGACGGACTGAGTAAAGAATAATGCCATTCCCAATGTCAGTGGGCATCATCCAATTCGCTGAGAGCCTGAATAGAACGGGTGGGGGAAGAGCAAATTTGTTCTTTTTGCTCGACTTGGGACATCCATCCTCTCCTGCCCTCAGACACAGGGGCCTGTAGCTCTGGAGCTGTTGGAATCAGACTGAATTAAACCTGTCCTGCTTCTCTGGCTGGCAGACACAGGTTGTGGGACTTCCCAGCTTCCATAACCGCATAAACCAATTCCTGTAATAAATGTCCTCGTATACGTCTGTGTGTATCCTATTGGTTCTGTTTCTCTGGAGAACTCTAATATACCCGTGACAGGGAGCGGCACATCAGAGCTCCTCTGTGGCGATGTTAACAGTTTTCTACCTTGACTCTGGTGGGGTTAGGTGAATCTGTAAGTGGAATCACATCATATAGAACCATACACACAAATGTGTATGTAAAAACTAGTGGAAACTGAACAAAGTCTGTGGTCTAGTTATCAGTTTTGAACTAATAAGGTCAATTTCCCAGTTTTGATATTGTGCTATTGTCATAGAAGATACCACCACTGGTGGAAGCTGGATGAAGGGCTTGCAGGACTTTGTACTATTTTTGCACCCCCTCTTGAGTTTATACTTATTTCCAGCTACAAAGGTTTTTTTTTCCCCCCAGCTATCAAGTTTTTAAAAAGTAAAATGGAACATTAGGGGTTTTGTACCTATTTTGGATTTCCTCCCCCCTGCAACACAAGGGGGTTGCCCAGCTTTTGTGCATTTAATCTCCATATTTGTTTTCCGATTGGAGACAGCAGAAGCTGAGAGTGCCGAGGGCCTGCACAGAGAGGTTGCTTGAATATGGAAGGGGCAGAGCCACACAGAATTGCCACTAGGAACCTAAATGCTTCTGCCAGCCACAGATCCTCTCTCCTACCTTCTGCCTCTCTCCCAAGGCTCTGAGTAAGCAGAAGCCTTTCTCCCATTGGGGCTATGTCAGCCAATGGCACCTTCTCCTGGTTCCTACTGGTGGGATGCTGAGAGGCAGGGAGGGGACAAAGGCCCCTGGTTGGGTGTGGTGTGCCTGGTGCTGAAACTTTAGGAAGCCCGAGGCTTTGCTGCTGAGGCCCTGCCTCAGACAGGGACACTGGCAGGTGTGGCTGGGAGACCTGTGGCCCAATCCGGGTGTGCAATGACACCGCCTGGCTGCCTGTGATGTCTCCTGAGTCTTTCATGGACAATGAAAAGCAAACAAACAAAAGTCAAATTAAAAGGAAAGGAAAATCCAGGTCACACAGAACACAGAGAGATCAGTTTGCAATCGGCCCCGTTCTCACTGGCCTGCACAGCCCTGCAGGGAGTGTTCCCTCACTCCTCAAGCCCCAGGCTCAGGCCCGGGGGTCCCAAGAGGACGGGCAGGGCCTGAGCTCTCAGAGCTTCACGTGGAGCAGTAGTTCTGGAGAAGAGACTCCTGGTGCCTCCTTTCCCTTTTCTAGGGAGACATAATCTCAGCTCTCTGGCCAAGACCTCTGCCTGCCCACCCACAGACCAGAAGGTCTCCAGAAACCAGGTCCATTTGGCGGTGGTCATTTTCTCAGGCAGCCCATAAAAACACTGGGTATGGGGCCAAGCTCTGCAAATTATTCCAGCAGACTAAGCAGGAACCTCCATGCAGCTCCCTTTCCCCATGAATGATACCCCTGGACACTGTGCTCCCTCCTTCCCAGAATCCCACCACCCAGCTGCTCAGGCCAGGGACCCAATAGCTCCTCCCTCCTCCATGAGACATTCCCCCCCTGCCCCCCGCTGGTCCCCTCAGCTGTCCTCAGGAAATACGTCTGACCCTGTTCCTTCTCCCCACCATCACCCCCACTGTGTCCTGTCTGAGCTCCTGCCTCACAGGTCTCCCCAGTACTACGTTAGCCCCCACGATCTTGCTCTCCACTCAGAAGTCAGTGACCCGTTAAAATCAGATCAAATCAGTGCTATCACACCCAGAAGGGAATCCAAATTTCTCACTCAGGCTTAAAATCCTAATAACTAGCCCTGCCTCCCACTGATTTTCCCCTTAGTTCCTCAGTGGACCATGTTCTCATCTTTTTCTCTGACCTCATCTGGAATATGTGTTCCCCCATCTCCAAGGGCCGAACCTTGTCATTTGGGTCTTGGCTGAGCCCGCTGCCTTTGCAGGGAGGGCCCCTTCTCTACAGACCTGATCTCAAGCAGCCAACTGTCTACGGTGCCTCAGCTAGCACAACACCTGGGTTACAGTGTGGTCTCAGGAGAGCAGACCCCAAGAGGAGTTTACACCAGGGACTCCTGGGACCCACCACTGTGCGAAGGGGGGGCAGGACGGATGGGTAGAGGGCAAGTCGGCTGTGATGCAGGCCTAATGACACTCTCATGGAGAGCTCTGCAGTTGAAAAGGCCCTCACCTTATCCTGACTCAGGCCAAGGATAATCAGGCCTTTGCATTCCTGCATTGAGCAGTCTCTGCCTGCGGGCCTCTCCAGGCTACGTCCAGAAACATCTGCGGCTGAGTCCATCACACAAGGAGGGACCGCTGAAGGCTCCCTGCCCATAATGTTCCCAGAACAAGGCCTTCAGTCAAGGTGGTCTGGGCGGTGCAACAGAGTTGCCCTCATGGCTACTCTTGACATTTTTCTTAATGGCTTTGATGACATGTCTCTCCCTCCTAGAATGTAAGCTCCTCAGAAGCAGGATATTGCCTTGTATATCCCTGCCACCGCAGCTTAGCACACACCAGGCGCTGAATGAATGCTTTACCTTCAATTTTCAAAACCACCCTGGAAAATTCAGAATTTGATTCTTATTGTACAAATGAGTTCAATGGGGCTTAGGTTATGACACTTACCCAATAAGGGCGGAACCGGGTTTCCAGCCAGTGCTGTCCAGCATCCCGCCACCACACTGGGGTCACGGAAGGGGGCACTGCGGTCGATGGTCCTGGGATGACGTGGAAGGGTATACCTTCTCAGTGCAGCTTTGGTCAAGGTTATACATTTCTGAAGCATTTGGGCCATTCCTTACAATTCCTCATATTCTCAATGCTTCATCAATGGCCCCTGTGCACACAGAAGTCGTAGTAAACGTAGGCTCACAGATTTGAAAGCCAAGACCCAGATGCCCTTGTGCTACACACGCAGGCGTGTAGTCAAACTGGTTAGACCCAGGAACAACTCCACTCTTTTCAAAACTGCTTCCTGTTTCTCCCCCTTTACTTCTCATTGTCAACACCCTCTCAAAGGAGCCCACCAAAAACCCCACCTCAGCCTCGACATGACTTTGAAGTATTTTCCTGGCCCACCCTCTGTCTGCTGGAAGAGGAAGTCACCACCAGTTTCAAGCATCCCACCTCTTCCAAAGTGCGTCTGGGAATTTCTTCGCTATGACCTCCTACGCATGATACGCCTTGGGAGAACACTAAGGGTGGTTTGACCCAACAGCCCATTCTTGCTTGGGAATGGTAGGAGGACTCGACAGCTTCCACGATACTTCTGGAGTCCTATGAACTGGGACCACCATGTAGTTTTCCTTAACATTCAAGTCAACCACTAACCACCAACCCGCTGTTGTTGGGGAAGGAAGACACAGGAAATAAAAGATGAGAAAATAAAAGGCTTATGTCTAAATTTAAGTGGCCAGTATTCTCCAGGGAGACAGAGGCATTATTTTTCTATTTGGCAAGAAAACGGGACTTAGCACTGGCCACATTCACCTGAAGGGTGGCATTCCCATTGTGTTTCAGGCACATCTTTTTGTGGGCAGTATAGTTTGTTAGAAGTCATGCATGTGATTTTACACCCCGGTCTGAACCTGATATGCACTCTCTGCACACTTGAGGGGTTTACGAGTTAAGGGTAGAGTATGTTGGTCAACTTTGTATCCAACACTGCATCTGGCACACAAAAGCTCTGGTACTACCACTACCACCACTAGTTAACCTTTATTGAGCACTTACTACACACCAGCCACTGTGTGAAGACCCTCATGTCCATTATCCTATATTTCCTCGTATAACCCTGATAAGTTACCCCATTTTAAAGATAAGAAAAGTCAGGTCTAGAGCTTAATAACTACCTAAGGTCATATAGGAAGGAAGAGCCGGAGATGATGCTCCATACACAACTCATGAGTGAGTGACCAGTGGTCAGCCTGGTGCCTTCACTGCCCCTCTGGATATAGCAGGCATTTCTTGCCCTTGGGGCTCTACTGAAAATATGTTCCAGACCCGAGCACCTCCTAATGTCAAGTGTATACAGGGGCACACAGCTCTTGGGGGATTGGGAGGGGGAGGAAACACATCAAACCCCTCTTAGATTACAAGAAGTTTTACCTCTTAGATTACAAAGCAAATGGTTCATAGAACCAGAATGACATGAAAACATGAGTACTTGTACACACACATACACACTCAACAAAATTTGAAATGCTTTTCTCAAAAACTATGAAATTAGAGCCACTTCCAAGGAAAACAAACATTTGAATAATAATCCAACAAATTTTAAAGTTATTCCTCTAGAAAGAAGCGTATCTGAGATACCAGAAAGTGGCTGAATGTCCTTTGGATTTCCAAAGATTAAGAATAAAATACTTAAATGAGAACGCCAAAAATGTGATTTTATTTGCAGCATGCTAAGTATCTTTAAAATGTTGTTTTAAATGGATCCCACCCCCGTTTTGTTTTCACTCAAAACAAGTCTAGGGACGAGCACCAGACTGAGAGCTGGACAGTTACGCCCGGATACAGCTGTACACAAAGTACAAGGGATGCTTTAGTGAGACGTTGTATAGATAAAACATTTGGGGCTAATAACCTTACCGTTGTGTGGGAAACCTCACATTTAAAATCTGAGAGAACCCCAATTTTGGAAAACTTTGTGTAGGAACTGGCCCTCCCCCAGATAATTCCTAAGGCCCCTCCAAGACCACCCATGACTCTGTAGGACCTGCCCCTTGACCACAGCTCACTGGCCCAAGGTCGGATGCCTGTGCCAAACGGGGCCAGCAGTTCTGCTTACACAGACTTGGTTGCAGAGTACATCAGGTCATTTCTGTAGCTACAGATATGACTCAGGAGATGTCAGCAGCCAAGTTTACAATGAATGCTATGAAGTGAATTGGGCCCCCTCCCCCAAATTCCCCGAGTGTGACTGTTATTTGGAGGGGGGCCTCTAAGGAAGTTACTAAGGTTAAATAAGGTCACAGGCTGGGGCCCTACTGTGATAGGAGTGGTGTAGTGGTGTTCTTATGAGAGCACGACACGGGGGACGCGCAGAAGGCCACGTAAGGACACTGGGAGAAGGTGGCCTGCTACAAGCCAGGCTGACAGTCCTCGCCAGAACCTGACAGTGCTGGCACCTTGACCTTGGGCTTCCCACCCTCCACAGTGGTGGAGAATAAAGCCCAGGAGAAGAAAACATACATTTCACGTGAATTCTGACTGCATTTAGTTATGTCTAAATGCAGTAAACTATACTCTTGTGCTGGTTTCAAACTCAGATCCTTACAGTCTCCTGTGAATTTAGGCAAATTCAAATTGGGTATCTTCCATTTGCAATTAAATAACACACTGGATAGCTGGAAGGTCATCCATAAAGGTAAAAAACTTTAAAACCGTTTTAGAAGAGAATGCAAGATGTTTTACCTCTGCCTTTTGTAAGAGACTGTGTGTTGTTTTTGCAACAATATGTCAGGTTTCCCATTATGAGTATTATTAAGACATTATATACTATGATGGGGGTTATTAGGAAATCTGAGGTCTATCTCTCTTTGCTATTGGCCTCACCACTCTGGGTCCACTTCCTTCCTATAAAGACAGTTATTTCTGCTGATTACAGAAATTCTGGGGGCGCCTGGGTGGCACAGTCGGTTAAGCGTCCGACTTCAGCTAGGTCACGATCTCGCGGTCCGTGAGTTCGAGCCCCCCATCAGGCTCTGGGCTGATGGCTCAGAGCCTGGAGCCTGTTTCCGATTCTGTGTCTCCCTCTCTCTCTGCTCCTCCCCCGTTCATGCTCTGTCTCTGTCCCAAAAATAAATAAACGTTGGAAAAAAAAAATTAAAAAAAAAAAAAAAAAGAAATTCTGATACCACCAATGACTGACCTTTCCACATTAAATGGTGTGACGTCACCGTACCTTTCAGGATGATTCACCATCTGCAGACTGTCCAGTACTGACATTCCACATATTTCAGGATTACTACTACCCCACTGGCTGTGGGTCTGCAACACGCTCGCTCATCCTTTGTGTTTCTGTGTCTTGCTTACGTGGTTGTTAGTTTTCTAGTCTTGTTCCTTTTCAACGCTTCAAGCTACTGCGCACTACCTATGCCCCTTCCTTCTGTCTGGCCGTTGGGTTTACATGGCTCATGTTTGTAATGACTACAGGGAGAGCCAGAGCATGTAAGGTGTGGGCGACTCACAGGAAAGTACAGGGACTCACCTGGAAAGAACCTTTAGGCTGCCCAGAGCCTTTTTTGGCTCATGAGTCCGCAAAAAGGAATCAAAGGATCGAAGGCTGACATCTGATTCATTAACATCTGTCTACCTTTGGTGGATCGTAGGAGGGAAAAGGCCCAAAAGGCTGACAAAGTTATGAGAATCAGAATGTTTCCCAAAATTCAGGAGGCTTTCCATTTATCTATCTATCTATCTATCTATCTAGCAAGCTTCTTGGTTAACACAGAACCTATCTTACATATCACTGATCTTTTGGTCACCACTAATCAGCCGTTGTTGCAATCAAGTACCAATGCTGCACACCATCCTATCTGGTCCACTTTCTTTACGGTTCCCAAACCACATTACAACTGCTAGTGACCTTAGTCTCACTAGATCAAAGATCGAAGGTGAATTATTGCAGCTGATTTTTGGATATTCTCTGCCTTGTGTATGATATACATTAGAATTACCCTTGGCTCCCTCTAGTAATTTCAAACTTAGAAAGAATAGAAAAATAATAAAACTTGTAAGCCATTTTCCCCTGACACAGAATCACAGGTGATGGCATATAGAACAATGACAAAAATGGCAATGAGGGTTGGAAAAATGGGTTAACAGATGGAGTTTTGAAACTTTTTTTTTTTTTTAATTAAAAGTTTATTTCTTTTCAAATTCTACTGACTCTCAGATTGTGGATTGCCTAAGGCAGCCTTGAAATGAACACCTGGAAAGAAACTGAAAACAATGGTTCTTGTGATTCCTTTCTGAGTTGCTCAGAGGCTCTGTCAATCCTACTGTGCGCACACGGGTAAAATCATAAACGCTGCCTCACGCTGGGCCAGGCTGTGTCACCACCTTTTCCATCCTAACCAGCTTCAAGCCTATTCTAAAAATGCTTAGTTCTATTCACAGGCTCCCTTTTGTACTGACCCGAAGGTGAGCTGACTCAGGCACCCGGGAAAACCATGCAAACACACGATGCTGCAGGGAGAGCAGCACCAGCGCGGCCTGGCCAAAGAAAGCGACTCTGAAACTGTTCCAGAAGGACGCGGAGGATCTACCCATTAATAAATCTTCAAAACCCAAGCCAAATAAAGCGCGACCACGCCAAATCTAAATGACAACACTTTATTGCAGCATCGGCAAAGGTCAGATTTCTGAAGCTGGTGAAGATCGGGCAGCATTTCCATGTGAAATGTTACAACTTTACAAGTTTTGTTTCTTATTTAATTCTACATGCAGAAACTGAAACATGGTAAAAGAAAAAATGCAAAATAGCTAGGAAAAAAAGATGTAATCAAGTTGTAGCATACAGATGTGCTCTTTAACTAAATTTACTATGCCTATCGGAAAGCAAACGAAAGACAACTATCCTAATAAATTAACAGATTGCCAGAAACAGACTAAGAACCCTCATTTCTATTTAGTGGGGGGGGGGGGAAACAAAACAAAACAAAAACAACAAAACAAAAACAAACGCAAAATAAAAGCTCTACTGTTTCCATACTTTGTTTAGAGACAAAGGCTGTAAACCCATGAAGGTCAACAAAATCTTCTGATCCCCTTCTTGTTGTCCTTCGTCCATTTTCTGTGACATGCTGACCGGCACGCTGTCTGTTTTCAATGATACTTACAATGGGCTCAACTCTCCCTTCTTGGGCTGGTGTCAGACTCCCCTAAGCCATCTGAACTCATGCTCTTTGTATACTAAGTCTTCACATTTTTCTTTTACCCTAATAGGCAATTTTGTATTACTGACTCTGATGGATAAAACTGATTTTTCTCCCTCATCCCTTGTTCCTCTTGAAACAAATTCCTAAACAAAAGCCTTCCTGGTGGATTATCTGGTATTTGGATATCTTTCATCATTTTGTTGTCCTGCATGTAAGTTTTTACTAGAAGATTTTACTGCTTGCTCTATACTTTTCTACTGTAGTCCTGGAGCCCCCAAATGTATCTTCTTCCAACATGGGATGTTCAATTCAGAGACACTGTAACTCAAATCAAATTTAAAACTCAAGTTCATTTCCCCCATACCATTACCATCACAACCGTTTCTTCTCTGGCTCAGTCATCTCACTGACGCTCTTCTTGGTGTAACTGCTCAGTAGTCAAGTTAACCATCTCATTTCTTGACTGCTATTCTCAAGAGAAGATTAACCCTCACGTGATTTCCATTGCAAAAGGCCTTTCCGCCTTATCTGGAAGCGTCGGCTTGTTCCGGTGTTGGCAGAGGCTGCTGTTCCCGCCTCACGGCCCCAGCCTGTCCCAGGTTTAGATTCGCAACTCTCTAGACCGACATGCTGAGATGTGTCCACTGCTCTCATTCAATTGCTGGAGGACTCCACTATCCACAACATCAGATACAGGACCTAATGAAATGACACGTGCTGCTGGATCAACGTCTCCTGGAGGTACAAATAGGGCAACGTTAAAGAGAACTAGTACTGAGGGCAAACTTGCGGCAAGAAAAGGTGTCCTAAAGACCACCGTCTCCCAGGCAAATCAGTGCTTCTTAAACAGCACACAAGGGGTGCCTGGGTGGCTCAGTTGGTTGAGTGACAAACTCTTGATTTTGGCTCACGTATTAACTGCAGGTTGTGAGATCGAGCCTGGCGTCAGGCTCCTCACTGAGCGTGGCGACTGCTTGGGATTCTCTCTCTGCCCCTCCCCCCTGCTCGTGCTCATACACTCTCTCTCTCAAAATAAATGCAGCTTAAAAAAAAAAAGCACACAAACTCCTACTGGACTGAAAAACAACAGGAACAGAGGGGCAGGCACTAAAAAGAGCAATGCTGATGGTGATCAGATAGGTGGTCTTGGAATGTTCCGGTAACTACTTTCTAAGGTGCTGAGTGTTTAGGGTTTGTACAATGTGTACAAAATCACATGTTGAAGTCTACCGCCAGTACCTCAGGATACGACCTTATTTGGAATGGTCAGTACAGAGGGTATTAGTAAAGATGAGGCCACACTGGAGTAGGACGGGCCCCCAATCCAGTGTGTGTCCTAAAGAGGGGGAAGTGGACACAGACACACGGACAGGGAGAACGCCGGGTGAAGATGGGAGGTGTTGGATCGACAAAGGAAAGCCAAGGGATGCCAAGACTGGGGCAAACCACCAGAAGCTGACGGGGGGCCCCGGAACAGACGGTCCCTCCCCGCCCTCAGGAGGAAGCAGCCCTGCAGACGCCTCCAGACTGAGACATTAGTTCTATCATTACAGTCACCCAGTGGTGGTACTTCTTATGGCAGCACTAGCAAACACACAGCTTGCTTCTCACAAGGCAAGTTACATTAGCGAGAAACTGATTTCAAAGAGTAAGATGTGAGTATGGAAAAGTGTTATCTTTGGCTGGACGTATCTAAAACGGGACTGAACTGAATGGAAGACGGTCAAGAACACAAGTATTCCCTGAGAGAAAGAAACGTCTCTTTCCTGAAGTCAAGACAAAGCAATGTTCTAAAATGGAGTGTTTTAAAGTTTATTTATTTTGCACATGAAGGAGGAGCAGAGAGAGGGAATGGGGGAAGGGCAAAGAGAGAGAGAGAGGGAGAGAGAGAATCCCAAGTGGACTCCACCCTGTCAGTACAGAGCCTGACACGGGGCTAGAACCTACAAACCATGAGATCATGACCTGAGCCAAAATGAAGAGTGAGATGCCCAACCGACTGAGCCGCCCAGGCACCCCTAAAATGGAGTATTTTAAATAAATATAGTAAATGATAGGGGGAAAAATGTCCAGTCTTTGATAAGACAAATATATCCCTGTATATAGTGTAGAATATTATTTGACTGCTTTATAGGCAAAACAATAATTTTGAGAGACTTAAAAAATGTAAGAGCTCAGAAAGTACCTAAAAATATTCGCTTTGGATTATGTGCTTATTCTACAAGGGACCCTGCTTTACAACAAAAGTATCAATTACTTAACTTTATAATAAGGACATAAAGAAAATACCTAACAAAAAATGCGCATCTACTTATGATGGGTTTAAAGAAAAGTCTGATAGTATAAATCACACTTGGTACTCAGAGTGAGATCTGCATTCTAGCAGCTTTGACATCACCTGGGAGATGTTGTTAGAAACGAGTTAGAACCAGCAGCTTACTAAGAGTCACGATGATTAAAATACATATTTTGAAGTTTAAGAAGGGGTGCCTGGCTGGCTTAGTCGGAGGAGTGTGTAACTCCTGATCTTGGGGTCTTGAGTTCGAGCCCCACATGGGGTATAGAGGTTACCTAAGTAACTGAAATAAAAAATAAAAATAAAGTTTAAGGAGCACTGGTTTAATTCATTTGAATTTTAGCATATCAACCATATCAGCACTAACACTTGCCAGAGATGTAAAGTTTCAGTTTTTTCAACACCAGCAGAGTGGAAAACAACCTTGTTCTACACTGGTTAATTGTTTTATTTAGAGTGCTACTGCCATTTTAACACATTATAAACAAAGGCCTATACTTTATTAGGACATCACTGCCCAGTGAGAACGGCCACTATTTTAATGTACAGCCTATTTTAAGGACCACCTTGTGATTAGAAAAATTTTAAATCATTATATTTCATGTCTGGGAACCTATCAAAATCCCTGCGTAAGGAACTTTAACTGCTTTAATAAACAGTTTCCAAATGAATTTCCCCTCATTTGCCATAGAACATGAACAATGTTAGTAACTAATTTTTAAAATAAGCTGTAGCCAAGTTAAAAGTCAAATTGAAAACACTTTCTCAGACCTGACAAGTTTTCTCTTCCCTCCTCTGTTTAGGAACTCACCTCGCGGTATTTTCTCCCTAAGGGAGCGGATGAACCACCGCTCTAGATACACATCTTTCCACTGTCTGGCCCGGCATTAAAATAGAAAAAAAATAAAGAGGTGCCAAACCACCAGGAAACTCCACCCCACCAGTTATGTTCTTTCAAATCACTACATTTCTTCACTTAAAACTTAAGTTTAAAAAAATGGCCAAGAACACTTGGTGCTCAAAAACTCCTGTTTACGTGACTGCTTGTTCCTCTACCATGTTCACTCACACCTCTATTTCGAGAGCACTGGCTTTGAAAAGTACCTTAAATCTTTACAGAGAGCCATTTTTAAGAATGATGGACAAGTCAGCATTTTTTTTTTAGTTATTATTTTAAGAAGAGATTTAAGACAGGAAGAGATGGTAGCTCAAGAAACGGGACTTTCACAAAATCAGGAAATGAGGAAAAAAGAGCTTCTAGGGAACAGAGCTTAGGGAAAAAGTTTATTAAATGACCAAACACAGATTTTTAAAAGTCCCTTTGTCCACTTAACAAATATTAACTGAACATCTACCGTATGGCAGGCACAAGAGTGACACAAGAGCCATAGTAGAAAACAAGACGCGGCTTCATTTCTGCCTCAGTTCTCAGTCTCACAGGGGATAAAGAAAAGTTGGCAGGCGATTACACAGGATAAGGTCTGTAGAAATACAGCGAGCAAAGGCAGCATATATGTACCAACCTACGTCAGATCTGAGAATATCAAGGTAAGACCTGAAGGAAGAACAGGAGATATCCAGAGGAAAGCGTGAAAAAGTTCCAAACAAGGGAGGTGAAAAAAGAAACCAGAAAGAAAGACAGAAAGGCCAGCTTGGTTGGGAGTAGAGGAAGGAAGAGAAAGAGATAAAGCCAATAAGGTAAGTACACCCTCACCATGCAGGGCCATGGTAACCAAGTTGAGGAGTTTGGACTTTATACGCTACAAGCCATGAGGAGCCACTGAGGATTTTAAGCACAAGAGTTCACCTCCTCAGACAACAGACTTCATTTTAGAAAGAACAATGTGGGGACAGCACAGAGAATGAACTGGAAGGGTTGACACTGGAGAGTGAGAAGCAGATGTGGGAGCTGCGGGCAGCAATGCGATGAGAGGTGATGGCGGCTTGATCTCGGGTCTCAGCAGCAGAGACAGAATCAAACAGGCAAGGGTGAGAGCCATTCAGTAGTAGAATCAAAGTATTTGTCAATTAACTAGACATGGAACCTGAGGGAGCGAAGAGTCCAAACCAAAACCTACATTTCCAGTTTGGATAACTGGCTCAGCAGTGCCTCCACTCGATGAGCCAGAGAACAGAGGAGGAGAGTGGCATAGGAGCAAGGGACACACCTTCTAGACGGTTGTTTAGAAGACAGCTGGACATGCAATCAGAATCTAAACTGTGAGACCTGACCAGGAGCTCTGAAAAGGAACTGGGCCACAGGAGGGAAGGATGCCTCCTGTGGAGAGTGCACAAGAGTAGGACAGGAGGGCTTGGACGGACCCAGAGGGACAGAGCGTCTCCCGGCAGAGGCAAGCCCATAGAGGAGTCAGGAGACAGGAGGAGGAGTCAAGGAGGGAGGAGAAAGACCAGAAGACACGAGAGCCACAGAAGTCCAGGGAAGACAGCGTATGTCAAGATAAAGAGGGGCCACATGCTAAGCACTGCTGAGGCAGCCTGAAAGCGACAGAAGTGAAGCACAGGGAGGCAGCTGGGAGTGGGGGAGGGCAGAAGACCACAGTCAGCCACACCAGTGAGAGGGGAGGAAGAAAGAGCAAACAGGGCCAATTCTTCCAAGTTTGGTTAACTAGGGGCTGGAGGGAGGGAAGGAAAAACAAAAAGTTAAAGAGAATGAGGAAAAACAACTGAATAACTGGCAGCAAACTAAGAAAGGTATAGCTTTATGTTTATCTTTTAGCATATGTAAGTTCACACATCTGTTTTCCCATATTTTTCCCCCAACTGCTTAGGAAATGCCTGGGACTTAATAAACTCTCAATGGCTTTTTAAAATAAATGTATGGGGGCGCCTGGGTGGCGCAGTCGGTTAAGCGTCCGACTTCAGCCAGGTCACGATCTCGCGGTCCAGGAGTTCGAGCCCCGCGTCAGGCTCTGGGCTGATGGCTCAGAGCCTGGAGCCTGTTTCCGATTCTGTGTCTCCCTCTCTCTCTGCCCCTCCCCCGTTCATGCTCTGTCTCTCTCTGTCCCAAAAATAAATAAAAACGTTGAAAAAAAAATTTTTTTAAATAAATGTATGACTTGGACAGAATTAGCTCTTTCAAGTACCCATACTTAGTCTTCCCACTAGACTTGAGGGTAAAGACTTTATCTTTTCGTACTTTTTAATTTGTCATAGTGCAGGAGGACTGAACCCATGGCAGATGCTGAGGGGAGCAAATCATACCGGAAATACTCATTATGTACCAAATGTCATAGTTACTGATTCTATAAATCTACCCAAACATTTAAAAATTAGGAAAAGACACTGTACTTGCATTATGTGACTCAAGAAGGGATTAGGTTTTAACAGAAATAATGCTGTTCAGAGATGTTAAGCTGTAATATAAACAGGTGAAATTGACGGAAAACATCAAGATAAAATATTCCTCTTTTTAAAGTTCTTTTTTTGCTTTTTTAAAAGTTTATTTATTTTTGAGAGAGAAAGAGAGTATGGGTGGGAGAGGGGCAGAGAGAGAGGGGGAGAGGGAGAGGGAGAGAGAATCCCAAGTAGGCTCCATGTTGTCAGCACAGGGCCCAACGCAGGCTCAACCCCATGACCTGTGAGATCATGACCTGAGCTGAAATCAAGAGTTGGACACTAAAACGACTAAGCCACCCAGGCGCCACTCAAGATAAAATATTCTAATAGCTCTGTTCACCAATCATGAGACAAGAAGAGAAACGGGTATATCAAGAACACTGAAATATATTTAAAGGTATGTAAGAAAATATAAAAGCTGAAAACTAAAATTTGCATGGCCTCTTAAAATAGCTGGCTTCCACATTTTAGTACTAATAAAAGATTTTATTAAAAGACTTTAACGAAGCTTGGATAATAAAAATAACCTAGTATCTTATTATGCCTAATTAGATGGATTTGTACATCAGTTCTAACTTGGATTTCTAAAAACATTATACTCCATAGATGTTAAAAAACAGACCCCTAAACTGCCATGAGAAACCAATGTTCTAACCAGCAATTTGATTAGAACTGTCTAAGCATATAGTTCAAAGAAAAATGTGATGGGGTGCCTGGGTGGCTCAGTCGGTTAAGCGCCCAACTTGGGCTCAGGTCATGATCTCGCGGTTTGTGAGTTTGAGCCCCATATCAGGCTCTGTGCTGTCAGCTCAGAGCCTGGAGCCTGCATGGGATTCTGTGTCTCCTTCTCTCTCTGCCCCTCCCTTACTTGTGCTCTGTTTCTCTCTGTCTCTCAAAAATAAATAAATGTAAAAAAAATTAAAAAAAGAAAAAGAAAAAGAAAAAGAAAAATGTTATTGGGAACAAACACAGAGCAAGTAAAAGAGACCTGTGCCATTTCCCCAGCATTGCCTCTACACAATAATGAACTCTTCTGCTCCCGCTCAGAGCACAATCCCTTCCACACCTAACCTGCCCGCCCCTAACAGCAAGGTGACGTCTTGGGGCTGATGTACGTCCTTACCTAAACACTAATACCCCGAAGGAGATCAGTAAGAGCAGCAAAGTCAATGACACCTTTGATCATAACTCGACCACAAGACAGAAAACTGAGTTGATGGTATGGGTCTTTAGATCAGATCTCAGAAAAACTTTAAATAATTTTCTCCCTTAAGAGACGAATAAGATCTTATTAGGAAACATCTATGTAAAATTCCTTCTAGAGTTTTAACTATTTCACTTTAAGCAACTCAAGTTTAAGAAAAACTAGCATGGTTGGGGGGCACACTTGCATGGCTAAGTTGGTTAAGCATCCAACTCAAATACCAGGCTCACGAGTTCAAGCTGTCCATTGGGCTCTGTGCTGAGCGCAGAGCCTACTTTAAAAAAAATAAAAAAAAAAAGTAAAACTGGCATAGATCCCAGGAGGACATTTTACAATTAAAAACAAACAAAATACCTCAAAACAAACTCAACCTGCAAGCCTGAAAGTCTAGGAAACAGGTTGAGTTTTTGTAAACATGGATTACTTAACACTGACCTGAGAAATTCTAACACAAAAGCCTGTGATTTCTCTCAAATTCATCTATAACTAGTTATCTCTATGAATGCAAAAGAGAAAATTTAAAAATCCAAAGAAGTCCACACAGAGAGGGTGAAAGCCAAGATCACTGTGGCTGAAATTAAAAAAAGAAAAGAAAAAAGAAAAAAACCCTGTAATTATTCTATAAATAGGTTTTTTTTCTCAAATACTTACAACTCAAAGACTTTTCTATTTTGCTAGTAATCAGGCCTTTATCATTAGGTGTAATCCAGAACAATCTATTCATGTGGACCTCATGAAAAACAAACAGCTACAGAAGAAAGAGAGACGGACTGTCCTACCTCCCACCAGTCTTAAAGATTAGATCCGCATTAGGTGCTCCCTTTGGATGTTGGTAACGAGGCCGCCGCTCCCGATTGGTGTTTGCTGGGGCTGGGCGCTGGGCAAGAGACTGCAGCATTTCTGTAAGCAGGAGCAAAACAGAAAAGGTGGCTAACTCTGGTAAATGTACTTCCCTCCATGAAGCAAATAAAACCCTAGGGAGATCACGTTTACTAGTTGTTAGGTAGGGGAGTAAACAAAAATCACCATTACACAGTCTATAATGATTAAGAAATTCTGAAAGAGCACATCAAGAGAGGAGACATGCTCTTTAATATCATTTAATATCCAATGTCCCCCATCCTGTCAATTTGGCCACCACAGAAGTATCTTGTGAGGCTGTAAAACAGTATGAAAAGCAGTCTAGTTCAATAGCTACAAGCATATTGTCTGGAGCTAGACAAGACACTATTGGAACGAATCTCGGTTCTGCCACTTACTAGCCATGGGTCTTCCAGTTCAGTTTCCCTAAATGTCCCTAAATGTCAAATGGGGATGAGAATAAGCACTTATCTCCTAGAACTGCAATACATAAGACAGTGTCCAGCTCACAGTTAAGCCCTTTACATTGAGTACTAGCTTACTTATTATTAAAAATGTGGGGTATCAACCAGAAGAGATTCTAGAAGACAGACTCAAGGACAGAAAACCAAATATTTATTTATGCAACAACCTCTTGCATAGAAAGTAGTGTGTCAGTACAGTGCTATATCAACAGACATATTATGACTCTAAAATTTAGGTGTCACAGAAATGCCAAGAGGCTGGTTTATGAAGTGTTCATGGACTCTGTGCACATAAGGTTCCAGTTAATCCAAGAGTGTTCGGTTTATCTGCATAAAACTGGAATCTTAATTTTTTTTTAATGTTTATTTTATTTTTGAGAGAGAGACAGAATGCGAGTGGATTAGGGACAGAGAGAGAAGGGAGACACAGAATCCAAAGCAGGCTCCAGGCTCCAAGCTGTCAGCACAGAGCCCGACGCGGGGCTCGAACTCACGAGCTGTGAGACCATGACCCGAGCCGAAGTTGGACGCTCAACAGACTGAGCCACCAGACGCCCCAAAACTGGAATCTTAATTTGAGTATACTCTCAAATCTGAAGAAGCACGGGGCCCTTGAGACAGGACTCCCAAACAGACAAAATAAGATAATAACTATGTATTGATTTAATTTGCTCACAGATGACTGGCAACATGACGCAATTAAAAACTGATCCTCATCTCAGCTGCAAACATAGCTCTAACAGTATGGGATCTAACTGAATAATGGAGTTAGCAAAGGTATGATGAAAATTATATTGTTATTTTGCAAGTAAGTGAGAAAAATGAAGATAGGAAGGAATATAAAAAACAATCAACTTCTCAGGCTAAACATTTACAAAGATGACATGAAAAGGGAGAGATGAGAACTCTGATATTCTATATTTAAAAAGCCCAAGAGGCATAAACATTTTCTACTTCTGTCCTATAAGTGACTGTATACCTTGATAATCTTCTTGTTCTTGCCGTTCATTGATATCTAGTGTGAGCTTTTTCATTCTCATCCTCTCTTCTTGTTCTGCCTGTTGCTGGTTCCAGTGATTTGCAGCAAGTTGGGAAGACATGGGTACATTAAGGATCTTAAACTGAGAAAAAATAACAAAAGAAATCACAAATGGCTTGAGAAAATCAAAAGAAGAAAAAAAGATTTCAAATAAATCTAAATAAAGACAGTATCATCTAAGAACATAAACAGACAATAGTCTTAAACTACTAGAGACAAACCCAGTAGGGTTGGTTAGGAAATGGAAGACCATCAAGTTCAACCTCAAGAAAAGGAGAAGCCTCTCTTTTCCTGCACTATGTTTGGAGGCACACATCTAGCAACAGGGTATCAATTTCCATCATACAGACCCTATTATTTATGGGTCATTGTCAAAAAAGGCTTTTATATAGCAAGCTGTAACTTGCATCCTTTTCATTTCTATCCTCTGGAACCAGTTCTGGCCTCCTGAACAATACAGAACAAATCTATTCCACCTTTAGTATTGACAGACCTTATTTCTAAAGATAGAATGCAATGTTAGAACAAAGGAAGAGTTAAGCAACTGCCCTGTGAGACATATTTCTCTGTTATGAGAGAGAGTCCTTATCTGTGAAATGCTTTTGTTTTTAGCAGGATATCCCTGGTTGTGGATTGTGCAAGGTAAACAAACTTAGATAGAAATCTATGAATTTAAGGGCCATGGTTCCCTGGAAATAGATGAGTAAGCTATGTAACTATCTGAGTACAAGACAGAAACATTTCACAACCTGAATTCTCTCTGCTGTGTGTAACATGCACAACTCAGTTAAGAGACCTCCTCTAATACTTTGGATCAACAGCATGCCTCATGAGGAAAGAAAGGGCATAGGTAGCTGTGCTCAGGATCCCAGACCTCTCTCTGCTTGACCTATGCGACCTACGCCCTTTTGGTGCTTGCAACCTTGAAATTATTAGTAAAGCTTAACACTGTATAAAAATCCTGATTCATTTGAATCTGATTTGACAATCTGATTCTTTGTTATTATCTCAGATGTCTTCTTCTGGTATTCTCTTTTATATGATGCTCTTCAGTCAGTCAATATTCCTCTTAAAACGTAATACCCAGAACACTACGCGCAGTTGGCCAGATACACTAAGGTGAAGAGTAGTTAAGTGTGGGTACAAAACATCTACAAACCCAACTAACTACACTTCATCTTTACCACAGTAGATAACTAAGTGTCTCATATAGCAAAATAAAAATATATTTAAGGTAGTCCATTTGGCAGGGTGCCTGGGTGGCTCAGTTGGTTTGGCTCAGGTCATGAGTTTGAGCCCCGCGTCCGGCTCTTTGCTGTCAACATGGAGCCCACTTCAGACCCTCTGTCTGCAGCCCCCCGCAGCCCCTCCCCTGCTCGTGCTTTCTATCTCTCTCTCAAAAATATAAACAAACATAAAAAAAAAAAATGGTAGTCCATTTGGCTACCAGCCTAGCAGACCTCACTTGTTCTCCCTGATGAGCTTAGTCTGACATAATGTGCTGAGTGGTTGAGTACAGACTCCCTGCAACTATCCCGTTCTATTTTATGAGCTCAAAACCATCTTTTAAAGAAAAAAAAAACACACACATACACATACAATCAAGAAAACCTCACTGCAATCAAGGTAATGAGCATGTCCATTACCTCCAAAGGCTCCTTTTGTCCCTCTGTAACCATCTCTTTCTCTACCTCACCCCCAGGCAACTGCCAATTTGATTTCTGTCACTACTGAATAGCTTGTACTTTCTAAAAGTTTGCGTAAGTTGAATCATACAACACACATTTTATTTTGTCTAGGTTCTTTTACTTTGCGCAACAACTTTCAGATGCATTCATGCTGCTGTATGTATTAAGTTTGTTCCTTTTTATTGTAGAGCTGCATTTCCTTGTCTTATACACCACAATTTGTTTATCCACTCACTTGTTGATAGCATTTGGGATTTCTATTTGGGGTTATTACAAATATATTTAACAAATGTTTGTGTAGACATATGTCTGCATTTTTCTTAAATGTGAAATGCTAGGAATGAAAAGCTGGGAATACCTGGTGTGTTTTACCTTTCAATTTTTTAAAAATTAACTCTACACCCAACATGGGGCACGAATTCATGACCCCGAGGATCAAGAGTTGCACACTCTGCCAACTGAGACAGCCAGGTACCCCGTGGTGTGTTTTACTTTTTAAGAAACTATAAAAATGTGTTCCAAAGTAGGTATGCCATTTTATATTCCACTAAAAGTGTATGAAAGTTCCGGTTGTGTCACACCCTTGCCAGCATTTGGTATGGTCCGTTGGTCGGTCTATCTATCCACCTATCTATCTCTTTTTAATTTTATCCATTCTGGTGAGTATATAGTGGTATTTTTCACCCTAGGTTTTAATTTTCATTTTCCTAACGACTAAATTCATCTGTTTTAAAATTCAATCTAGAATTATGCTGAAAGTTGACATCAAGGTTCCTGGATTATATAGTTTTCAGAATGTACTTTTCCTTGCTCTTTGAAAAAGGAAATCATTTGCTCATTTATGAATCTTTTGACTACTGCCTCATTCTGAAAAACTTTCTAAATTTAACGATAACTGCTCTACAATTACATACAGAAGTTCTTTCAGTCCTCGAGTATGTAATTTATTTTTGCCTAAAGACTGGGACTCATTTAAAGTAGATAAGTTATCCCTTTGGACGCTATCTGATTTTACCCAATTTTCAACTTACCCTTCCTGGTTGAAATCTTCCTTGCTCTCTCTCTTTTTTTTTTAATGTTTATTTTTGAGAGAGAGAGAGCGAGCAGTGGAGGCGCAGAGAGAGAGAGAATCTGAAGCAGACTCCACGGTGTCAGCTCAGAGCCTGATGTGGGGCTCAAACTCATTAACTGTGAGATCATGACCCGAGCCAAAATCAAGAGTCTGGTGCTTAACCAAATGAGCCACCCAGGTGCCCTGAAATCTTCCCACTTGATAAAAATGAAAGTGAACAGCTATTTTCCTCCCAAATCTCTCCACAAGCAGTGGGATTATCCTTTGTTCTTCTGACCCTGAACGCAGCCTTTTAAAAACTACTTCCTCATGTCAACTACACACCAAAAGAAAAAAGAAAAAAAAAAGGATCTCCATATCCTCTCAACCACATCTCCTTTAAAAACTGCAGGTTGTGGACTGTTAATTGCTAAATTCTACTGTCCATGGTTTGATCATGGTCCTGCTTTTCCCTTCATCCACAACTATGAATTCTGTGCTATCTTTTTTTCTGCCTCTTCCCCAAACTTCCTTTCAGTTCCACATTACGGTCAGTGCTTTCACGAAATAAGCACTTGCCAGGCAAGGCTGCAGAGAACACGGATTTCTGTAGTCGGACAGATGGGGTTCACAGCTCTTTCTCTCAACTATACAAGGAGGATTTCCACACTACCTTTGAGGTAGTACTACCTCTGAGTGTGCAGTACAGGGCCCGGCACACACCAGGTTCTCCATAAATAATACCTGTTAATAATGCGCCAAAATAACAAAGTTCAGAACAGTTGCCCTCATTACTTACTGGACATTCTGAAACTAAAATCGCAGCAAAATAAAACCACAAGTTCAATTAAAAAAATCACCTTCTTAGCAGAATGAGACTGACAACCACCAAGTAGAAAGTGAAACCCGTGAATGCTTCTGCACACTATCCTTGGGCCTGTGCAGTAGTCTGCATCAGGAATGTCTCTATCAGATGGGACTTGCCCCAACTGTCTCTTACGTCCACTAACAAAAACAACAGAAACAAAGTGAAAATAAAATGGCCATCGTTCCCTCCGATAAACCTTTTAATTTATGTTTTACAACTCAGGAAGGTACACAAAAAGTAATTTAATGAAAAAGTTCAGCTCCAAGTGAATTTTCTGCCAGACTCTTAACATGTATCTAATGTGAAACAAAAACTTCATAATATATGTACTCTTCCTAATAAGCAGCATAATTACTAAGATGTCACAGTAATTCATAACGAAATTTTTAATTTTCAGCCCTATTCATGAGGAAAGCATCCTGTTGCACCCGCATTTCCAAATCCACTGCTAAAAGAACTAATGGTAGAGAAAAGCTGAACTAAAACAGACTCTGTACACAGAAGTACGCCAGATTACTAGGACAGCAGAGACAGAGATGTCAAATTCTACAAAGACCACAACTATGAGAATAATCTCCAAAACGATGGTTTGACACAATTTTCCAATCTTCCCTCAACACGACAACTGTGAAATCTGGTTAGTAAATAGACATCAAAGGGACAAATACTCTAAATAAAATTTAACCCATCAGTATAAATCAATAAAGACACAGCTACATAAATTAACACATAATTTTAAAGAACAATTTTAAAGAACATATAAAAGAACAATGCTGGAAACATAGTAGGAATTCAATATATTTTAGCTGTTATTACCATAATTACTTTATTATCTTTATTAAAGTAAAGAAATATGGGCAATGTTGAGTACTATCTCAGTGAAATGCAAAATACCTATTAGGCTTCAAGAATCACAGCTAAATTTTAAGTCATTCTGTTCCTAGTGTCAAATAAGATGCCTTATTTGAGATGGTAAGGGTAAAGAGAGGCAACAAATCTGAGTCTCTCAAGATAAGTTACAGATTCCAAATATTACAATGTTCTTACTTATTCAGCTGGCTGGTTTTTCCTCAGGGGCTTTACAAACTGGTTTGTAAATGTGTATAAATACATGCAAACGTAGAAAGAGTAAAATATTACTGTTTTACAAAACACTAAAGGCAAAGCATGCAGACACTTTCTTGATCGCTATGAAACCACAAGCTGCAATTCTAAGATGGTTCGATCTGTCACTACATTAACATATTCAGAGAGAAAACAGGGTGGCCATTTTTTCCCTTTACTGGGTTCCTAATAATAACATTTGAATTGTCCTTCATAATTCAGTAACGACGAGATTAATGGTGATGGTATTTACCACACTAATGAAACAACATAAAACATCGTGTAAGAAATTTCATAATGATTTGATCAAAAATGTGAAAAATATAGGTTTCTATTCATTTATAAGACTAACTGGCCTGAGACAAAAGTGTTCCAAGTATTATGTACTTAAAAAGAAGACCAAAGAGACAGTATTAAATACAGAGAGCACAAGAGGCCAATTTTCTGATGCCACTTCACCAGTGCCTTTCCCGTAAAGCTTTTAAAACATTTTTAAAAGAGAGTCACTACTTTATGGCAAATTAAATGACAAAAAGACTAAAGTCACTCGAATGAGATTTCTTGGAATATAAAAATAGAATGAAGGTGATTTACTTTGTACCTTAAAGCTACTTCATAACTGTAGCTGAAACTGAAATACACACACGCATATATACACACATAATCCCGAGTTACTTTAAGTATCAATTGATAAACAATATATAAAATAAATGATGACTCCTTATAAATATTAAAATACTGGAAAGAAATGGGTTGTTTACAAGTATTAAGCTATAATATAATGTATATTTGTTTAAAGCAGTCAAAAAAAGCTCTTTAAACCATAATACAATGCTCCTATTACATTAAAACTTGTTTTAATGATCAAAATATTTTATTTCAATTCATTACTCTATTTCATAAATATTTAAATCTAGAAAGAAATTATGAATAGCATTATCCTCTTTGTTTTTAACTACTCATTTAATTGGTGCAAATTTTTATTTTCCTAATGACTACAGAAGAAAGTTATTTCTGAGCACAAATCTGGTACACAAAGAGATCTTTGACTTAGAAATTAAAGATTCCTATAAGGCAAAACATTTCACATTTCTAGAAAAACCGTTGCACCAGAAGGGCTAACACCCAAAAGTTAAATAAAGAAATAAAAATCAGAACAAAATAACTTTCTTTTTCAGACCACAAAATACCAGTGATGTTTCTTCAAATAATGTTCCTGAAACTGAACATTTTCCAAAATTCCAAATAAAGTTTATGAGTTGAAAATTTACTTAAAAACCAAGTACTCTGAGCTCTCATTTCATGCTTGCTAATATTTTTTAATAAAGTTCAATAAAAACATTTCCTTAAAAATTAAACAGACTTTCACATTTTAAGAAATAAGAACTTCCACTCTTCATTTTGTATAGTTATTTGGGTTCTACAGTATATAATTTATCTACTTTAAAGCAAAAATATTCCTTCTACAAAATAAACACATAGTCTTACTTTGCTTGATAGAATTTAGGACTGCTGAAATGAATTTATTTTTCAAAGCTCAGGAGTTTCTTAGGTAGGCTGTGGTTTAATTTATGCCTACATGTTCTAAAAAGGTCAAATGGGGTATACGAGTTGACAAAGTTAAAATGAATTTTCACATGTGCCTCACAAAAAGGAGGGACAAATGAAGAAAACAAATTATTTCCTTTGTGTGATTTGATCTTCACAGAAAGATATTCCTAAGCCCCCTTTCAGATAAGAAAAAGGGTTCGAGAAGTATGCCAGCAATACGAATGTCCAGCAGCGCTACAGAAATGGTAACCAAGGGACAGCTACCTGAGGTTGTCAGGTACGGCCCTTCACAATGAAAAACCCCTCTCTTTCATGCCAAGAACATTTGGTGATGGGGTCAGGGAGGGGCTGAGAGCTTTTAAAGAAAAGAGAGAATGAAGCAGATCTAAAAGGTAATGACTGAAACAGAAAAGTGAAGCTCAGAGAGCAATGTAGTCCCTAGAAAAGAAAAGCAGAAACTCTGGGCTTGGAGAATCCTAGGAACCATGATGAACTCGCGGTTTTGCAAAGCTCAGTTTAGGGTCTGGATCAAACCCTCCCCCCACCCCGCCCTTATTTTTCTAGGGACTCAGTGGAGGATCAGGACTGAGGACATGCCAGAGCTCACCCCTGGCCTGAGGGTGGGTGAGGGCAGAGCTCTCCTGAGAACTAACCCCAGAGGCCGCAATGGAGGAAAGGCTACGGCTGGAAAGGAATCATGAAGGCAATGTCTGAAGACACAGCAGTGCTCTGAGCCTGAGCCAAGGTTAACTTCACATACAACAGGATGGAAAGTCTTTTCTGGTCCTCCCTTCCAGGATTCTAATTGGTGTACAGTTTTTATATCTCAAGATTTACTTGCAGTATAACAAAATAATGTACCCCGCACAATTCTGATCCTCTGAGCATGTAAGAAATTATCTGACAAAAGCAAAGATAAAAATTAATTTGGGCATCATCTCATGGAGGCTGTGTTGCCGGAGGGAACAGACTATCCCGTCCATCACAGACGGCATCTCATTAGAGGACCTGCAGATCGTCCCATTCAGAACAGCAGGCTCTGCACCCCCCATTCCAATCTCTCTCTAGCCTCTTTTTTATTTTATTTTCCTTCCGAGCATTCCCCCCAACCTGACATTACGTATTTCTTCACTGTTTGCCTCCTAGCACCAGAATGAAAGCTCCCAAGAGAGAAGGAACTCTAGTGACAGTTGTACTTTCTGCACACGGGGCAGTGCCTGGTACACAGCAAGTGAACAACAATTACCTGTTACGTGACTGTGTGAATGAATATGGAAGCCAGGCATTCAACTCGTCTCTAAGTTGTGGTGGCTGCCATATTTCGTAGAATCTGACGGTCCATTAATTGTAAGATACACCATTATATCACACATCACTAAAACAGAAAAAAATGCTGCCAGTTATAAACGCTAAGAGGCAGCTTGATTTCAGAAATGTTGAAATGTGAAAAAACTCTTAGAGAATTAGTAATATGTGATATATCCTACAGTTGAGTCTGAGAGTTGGGCTTTATTTTCTTCATAGTATTTTTCACTCCTTGCAAATACATTTGTCAACCTTAGCAAGATGTGAGCTCACAAGGGCAGGGACTTTTATTTATCACCATAGCCTCAGCACCTAGAACAGTATTTGGCACATACGAGATGCTCAATAATATTTGATGAATGAATGTATGAACCAAAGTATGAATCCCTAAACTAACAGCTTAGCGGTCAGGGAAATAATTTTGAGGGCCATCTGTAAGACATGGGAAACAAGGAGGAAGCAGTATAAGGAGAATGGAGAAGGATTAGGGGTCAAAAACAATGATTTTCAAGAAAAATCTTAACCACGAACATTTTCTTGAGATGTATCTGTCATCACCCTCCTTTCCTTTCCCACCCTGAGTTTACTTATGAAACCTTCCTCCTGAAAGTCAAGGGATTTATATATTCTAACAAATACATATGAATTCAAAATTTAAATGTCCTTTCCTTTTAAAGAATAAAAATAAATAAATAAATAAATTAAAAATATCCATTCAATGGGGTGCCTGGTGGCTCAGTCAGTTAAATCTGGCTTCGGCTCGGGTCATGATCTATCTCGCGGTTCATGAGTTTGAGCCCTGCATCAGGCTCTGTGCTAACAGCTCAGAGCCTGGAACCTGCTTCAGATTCTGTGTCTCCCTCTCTCTCTGCCCCACCCGTTTGCGCTCAGTCTCTCTCTGTCTCTCAAAAATGAATAAACGTTAAAAAAATTTTTTTTAGAAAAAAAATACATTCAAAAGAAGTCAGCTGTGTCTTCTATACATAATAAAAAATAAAATTACTTCTACACTGAATACTTTATTTCTTTATTTTTAATCTTTATTTTTGAGAGAGAGAGAGAGAGAGAGTGTGAGAGTGCGAGCAGGGGAGGAACAGAGAAGGAGACAGAATCTGAAGCAGCTCCAGGCTCCAAACTGTGGCACAGAGCCCAATGCGGGGCTTGAACTCATGAATCGTGAGATCATGACCTGAGATGAAGTTGGATGCTTAACCAACTGAGCCACCCAGGCGCCCCTACCACTGAATACTTTACATGTTTCCAACTCTTCTCCTCTTATAGGCAAAATATAACTTACAACCTATAAAACAAAGTTATTGCTTACACTTGATAAGTAACAATCACCTGTGGTGGCCAGTTTCTTACCTGTTGTTTATTGCCTTTTCTTGTTAACATGACAAAGGGCATAGTGTCTGCAGACTCCGCCTCTCCCTCCCCACCACCGAGTGGTGGCCCTTTCCTCAGCTGGCTTTTGAGATGCAAAGGAATAGCAACATCAAGTTGGTGCACTTTAACAGATTCGCCACTTCGTTGCTTAAAGATAGAAATGAAAAAATATAAATACTCTAACGTACACAGGGATATATGTAAACATAAACTGAACAATTCATTCAGTGCCATTATTTCTTAAAACACAACGATCATTAGAGCCAAAGTAACCTGACGGGCAGCTGAGACAGAGGCGCCCCCTCCTCTGCCCCCACCTCTTACGTATGGCTGGGAAGACCTGTGCAAGTCCCCAGTGACTGGCTCTGTTTACCGGTGCAGCTCAAACACACAATGCTGTAGGTTCTCCTGACTCCGCATGCTCCTGAAGTGCATACCCGCACCACATATCTTCCTTCATACTTCTCATGCGTCACAAGTGTCTGCTTCTCTGTGACAATCCTCCACCAGACTGGCGGGGTTCTGCACTGAATACCCTTTCCCTGGTGTTTTAAATACCCTAGTGGTGTTTTAAATACTGCAGGTGCTCAATTAATATTCAGGAATGAATGGAATCTATTACTGTTCAGATTAACTTTGTTAATAACAAGTTTTCAAGATTGACGCTGGATTTATTAATCAATTATTTAAACAAACCTTCAGTGAAGACTTGTGCGTTGGGCTTATTACTTATTACTTGAGATACTAATACTAAAAAGACAGTCTCTCTCCTCAAAGAGCTCAAAAACTGTTAATTAGGATAGAGAAATAAATTAATTACAATTCATCCAAGTCATGTATAACCTGTTTTGGGGTGAAGTGACTATATAGGCCTGGCTAGGAGTGGGTGGATGCTGAAACTTCACAAAAGACTAAACAAAACTGGGACGTCTGAGAATGTCTTTAAGGCTTCATAAGACTTCTTGTAAGCAGATGGCAGCAGAGCAGTCTGGGGGATACAGAGGG
This sequence comes from Puma concolor, assembly GCF_028749965.1. NCBI lineage: Eukaryota > Metazoa > Chordata > Mammalia > Carnivora > Felidae > Puma > Puma concolor. Next base: position 132,318,253 of record NC_141673.1, on the reverse strand, counting down.
AGTTTAGGAAGGGGAGGACAGGTCCAAAAGCAAGGACATGAAACAGCATGGTGCATTTTGGAAACTGCACATAATTTTCCGTATTTGCTGAATGGAGCACAAATGAGGAAAGAGCTGAATGTAATTCTTCAAATCTAAGCAGGTAATACTAACAGGCCACGAAGGTTTTGAAAATGCTTTCCCACAATTTAAATGGCCTTTGATATAGGCTCCATATTTGCAAGAGACCTAAGTCAAATAAAATGGTAATAAAGGGGTAAGGTCTTATTGTTTATAAGTTCCAATTTGTAGAATTTGCTTGAAGCTCTCCCAGATTCATAAGATTTACAAAGACTTTTTAACTTAAAATTTCAAAGGATCATGTTAGATCAATCTTTATTTGTAAATTAACTTTTTTTCTAATTATAAAACGAACATATTCTCTTTGTAAATTATTTAAATACAAAAATGCATCAGCCAGTGTCTCCATACCAACCCCTCCCTCACCACGCTCCAAGGAACAACAACCAGTATCAATGGGGCGTGTTCTATACATTTTTCTTGAAAATACTAGTAACACACATGTACACACAAGCTCCATCTATGCATACTGTTCTTCACTATATACATGTTTTTCTTCTTTTTGATTCTATATAATGGGCATCTTTGTGTTGAGTATATACAGAGCTAATTATATGGATATTCTCTTATTTATATAATTGGTTCTCTACTAAACCTATTTCCCCATTACAGTATGACATCTTTATATATTTAACTTCATATACTCGGGTGAAAATTAGTTAAGGGTGGACTTTTAGATCAAAAGCCATGCCTATTTGCTAGGTTTACTAAGTTTCTCTCTAAAAAAGATGGACTGATTTACATATTCCAAATACAGATATTTACCCATACTTAACCACAATGGGTAGAATCACTTTTCACATCTTAGTATCTGATGATCTGATAAAAAGGTTCTTCTTAATCTGCTTATCTTTTGATTATCAGTGAGCTTTAGCATGACTTTATTTATTGTTTCAATCAACAACAAAAAAAACCCTGGGTCATTCATTTGTCCTCACCGGTGTGTAGGACCTGCTGATATAATACAGCCGTTACCCTACATTATACAGTCTGTTTCTGGTCTGGCATTTCTCGTGGCATTCTGGGCTAGAAAGCAATAGGGCAAGATGGCTGAAAACAGACTACGCCACTACTACTCTTGTGGCCTTACTGTGGCTTTAACTGAAACGTAGCAATACTAATAGTGTCTGACAGCAATGTATGAAGAAGGTGAAGTCTTGATGCAATAATCAACAGTCTTCACAATTATTAAGATTTCTGATAAGTTTGCAGTTAATTCCGGTGTGGATATAAAATAGAAATCCAGCTTTATTTTTACTGACAATCCATTGAATAATACATTTTCCCTCAACTGACTTGCAGTGTTGTCTTTACCATATTATTAAATTGTCATGTTTTAGGTCGATTTTGGACTTTCCTATTTCATTAATCCATTTATTCTTGTGCCAATCTATTATTGTGTGTTTAAAATGTTTTATTGTCTTACTGAGTATCTTACCCGCCAGCCTCCAGAAGTTCCCTAGCTATTTTGTTTATTCATAGTTATTCTGTATCACTGGGAAGATGGAGCTTTTTATAAAATCCAGTGTATTAATGTCAAGAATACATTAAACAAAATTTCTTTAAACATCAAATAACCAATATTCCTCTAAATATTTATAGACAAGTTATTCAAATTTTAAATCAAGCTTAATAATTTAGTGTATTAAATTTCCCCAAATATTGATCTTTGGCCAAGTTTGAATTGTAAACAAACTGTAAGTAAAAAGTCTTAGCAACAGAGATAGGACTTCAGAGAAAAAAGGCAGACAGGTACAATGAAATTACTGTTCGAAGTCTTACATTAACTACATTTCCCCCCCAGTGTAGCCCAAAGAAATGTGCACATCAGGGAAAGTATAAGAAGTACTGGCAGACGCAAACTGTACTGTTGCTGCAGAGGCAAATGTTAAGCCGCAGAGACCCCTGTAACCACCACAACTGAATGCGCTGCAGTATCCTGTAGGGAGAGGACCCTCTGGAATAGGGGAACCGCTCGTACCTGAAGGTTTTCCAGCATCATTTTATCCAGAGCTTGAATGAAGTCCTCATCTTCCACACAAGGTACATGCTTAAGTCCACCTCCCTTAATCATTACCTCCTTATTAAAACAAAACAAGAAATCAGACCACAAATTGTAACCAGAGTTTTGGATGGCAGAGTCTTTTGTATGGATAACTTGCTCAACATAACTCAAGGAACAAGTGAGTAAAATGTGTAACACTACATGTTTAAAAAAAAACCTGTTAACACAGTAAGGTACTTTGATAGGAAAACAAATTGAAATGAATTTCCAAAAGAATATTTTTCAATAATCACAAGAAACACAACTTCAGTGGCTAAAACTGAAATACTAATGAAAATATTGTGTGACCTCAAAAGCAAATTTTCAGCCATACATACAGTATTTTCTTCATCTGTTTCATTCTCTTTATTTGAATCTGTAAGGTAATCGGTATTCTCTTCCTCTTCTTCCTCGCCCTCATCATCATCATTATCAGAACCCTCCTGAAATTATATAACATTAGAAGATTAAAACATTTTGAAAAGGGTTACTTATATTTTACATTACTTAAAAAGATTTCAAAATTTCTGTATAATTGTTCATTATTCTCAAGTTCCAGCCTTTTATGTGGTTTGCCTACAATTTAGGGCAAAGTCAGCTGGCAACATCAGCTGAAAACTAATGCACACCAGTAGCCGAAAACCCATTTCACTATCTTCCACCGATCTAATAATACAAAGATCCTTTGTAGAAACTCTTTTCCTTGAATTCCAAAAGGAATGAGCTTCCTGAACCTTTTGTGTTATTTCTCCTCCGTGGCTGTTTTGAGACTGAGTTTCTCATAGTAGTTCTTTAATACTCAACTAACTCTGGAATGAACGTCAGTAAATAGTTCAAATTTAGCCTGGTTAGCAGTGGAAAGCAAGGACAGTAGATTTATAAAGCACTACACTGTACAGAGCACAACAGCCTATAAGGTGTTCTCACATACTTCATTTTGTTTGCTTTATCCAGTTCTAAGAAGGCAGGATAAGACCTCACGCCCCCATTGTTATACATGAACAAACTAAGGCTCGGATAAGTGACTTGCCCAAGGACACACTGCCTATTAAGCAGGAGCTAGACATTCTGCTCCCCCTCACCACTTCTCCCCATCCTCTCTTGTCAATACCCCCACCTCCTCTTCGATCAGTCAGATTTCCTTTCAAACAGAAGACTGAACAGAACCCCAAAGGATATTTCAAAAGGGCAGACACATACAAAAGCACACAGTTGTGCCCCATCTGTGCAGCCTTTCACTTCCAACAACACAACTCACTCTCACTTGGTTCTGTAAGTGTAAAAAAAGACTACACTAAATCCAGCATCTTCTCATTGTGCCAAGACAATGAATGTGAATGAGAAATAACATAACAATTGTAAAAATCCAAATAGTGTATTATAATTTACTATACTGGTATCTGGAAACTTATAGAGTTTCTAAAGTGGAAATACTCTGGGAATGTACAGAAATGCATTTACTTTTTTTCAAATGCATTAACTTTTTTTTTTTTAACGTAAGTCTGTAATTCACAACCAAATTTGCAATAGAGATGCTCTTAAATTTGCCCTTGGAAAAAAATTAATCATTTCTTAACACTTAAATTAAAATGCATTGGGGCGCCTGGGTGGCTCAGTCAGTTGAGCATCCGACTCCTGATTTTGGCTCAGGTGATGATCTCACGGTTTGTGAGATTGAGCCCCAAGTGGGGCTCTGTGCTGACAGCATGGAGCCTGCTTGGGATTCTGTCTCTCCCTCTCTCTCTGCCCCTCCCCTGCCTGTGCTCTTTCAAAATTAAAAAAATAAAATAAAATGCATTAACTTTTTCTCCTTACCCTTTATTTTTTATAACTCAGGCAAACACAATGGATTAATTAACTTCTGAAACTGAAAGGCTGGACAAGAATCCCATTGTCCTAATCCCTATTATACACTGACATAATAACCTGTGGGATCTGGAAGTGAACGGACTGCAAAATCTAAGCTGGCTAAGGAGAGCAGGAGGGGTCAGCACAGCACCAGTCACACCGTCTGAGTTCAAATACTGGCTCACCACTTACTACTCTGAGATCTTGGGCAAATTCACCTATTTGTCCCTTATTTTCTCACCTACCTCACAGGGTGGTATGAGAAATGGTAATGTAAATACAGTGTTTAAAAAAGTGACTATGAACAATGAATGCTCGATAAATATTATTGCTATTATAATGATAAATCTTGTATTTAACCTGTTAAATTGTATAAATGCTAAAGAAAATTCAAATTTTAGAAGAACATTTACTTAATCTTGAAAGTCATTTTTAATTTATGTAGCTGATATTAAGGAGGAAATATTCTGGTTGTTAGCTGCTGGGGAGAACTTCAAAATGCCACGCGGAGCTTGAAGGAGTGAGGACCCAGATGAAAACAAAGAGCACAATTTGTCTGAAGAGTGAACTCCAGCCCTTTTCTTTCTCAGCTGAAACAAGCGGTTGCAGAATTTCTTATTCACTGCTATTAATCAACCCGCTTTCTCTCTTTAACAATGTTCTCCCTATGCTCAGAGAGCAACCATGGGAGAGGGTGGTCTTCAGTGGGAGGAGAAGCAAACTATGCAACTTCACTTATTAAACCACATCTCTCTCACTTTTGCTCCCAGACAAGGCTCATGCAATGCCGACCGAACACTGTGTTTTTTTCCACTTAGCAAACACACTGTATCATGTATGACATTCAACTGCAATTGGAAAAGTAAGCAATGGTTAAAAATCATACAACTTTCAGCCTGGGTGGCTCAGCTGGTTGAGCATCAGACTCTTGATTTAGGCTCAGGTCATGATCTCACGGTTTATAAGATCCAGCCCCATGTCTGGCTGCCACTGACAGTGTGGTACCTGCTTGGGATTCTCTCTCTCCCTCTCTCTCTGCCCCTCCCCTGTTCAAACTCTCTCTCTCTCAAAATAGATACACATTTTTTTTTTAAAGATACAATTTTCAAAATTATAAAGTTCACTTTTTAAAAGGAGGAAATGGGGGCGCCTGGGTGGCTCAGTCGGTTGGGCGTCCGACTTCAGCTCAGGTCACGATCTCGCGGTCTGTGAGTTCGAGCCCCGCGTCGGGCTCTGGGCTGATGGCTCAGAGCCTGGAGCCTGCTTCCGATTCTGTGTCTCCCTCTCTCTCTGCCCCTCCCCTGTTCATGCTCTCTCTCTGTCTCAAAAATAAATAAAACGTTAAAAAAAAATAAAAAAAAAAAGAAAGAAAAGGAGGAAATGTATTTAGTGAAGAAAATGTAATACATCCCAATTCTTCAAATGAGGAATTTATAGGAAAGCAAGTCACTTTTTTTTTTTAATATTTATTTATTTCTGAGAGACAGAGAGAGATAGAGCATGAGTTGGGGAGGGACAGAGAGAGAGGGAGACACAGAATCTGAAGCAGGCTCCAGGCTCTGAGCTGTCAGCACAGAGCTCGATGCGGGGCTCGAACTCACAGACCACAAGATCGTGACCTGAGCTGAGTTGGCCACCCGACCGACTGAGCCCCCCAGGGGCCCCGCAAGTCACTCTTTGAAGTCACATTTACTAAGGCTGTTTAATTTATTAGATTCTGTTTATCTAACTGGTGTAGTAGCAAAATCCAAAGGCAGCCATAAGATTGGTCTGATACACTCATTTCCTTTTATTATTATAAAATATTTAATAATCCAATTTAAATTATATGGTTGAATGTTTCTACAACAACCTCATTTTTTAAAAGAACAATGTAATGTCTACCTATTATATGGAAACCAATTACAGAAACATTCCAGTTCTAAATTTTTATCATTTATATCTACTTTCTCAGGAAACTTTCAGAGTTCGCAGGTTGGAAGGAGATCTTATTTTATGCATTCAAGGAAATCTTGGCTCAAATAATCAAGATACTCTTGTACAAATGTACCTATTTGCTATAAATAAAAGTTATCACCTCTTCTTCTGGGTCATTTACTTCACTTTCATTTCCAGATTGTTCTTCTGTTTCAGCTCCTCCTTCTTCTTCTTCTTCATCCTCTTCAAGATTTTCTCCTTCTGTCATAGACTCTTTTGAATCTTTATCATTTACTAGGCCTTGAAATGAGGAGAAAGTGAAGAAGTATATAAAAAAGGATAAATTTTCAATATTATACCACTTAATTTAGAAGTATGTATTAAAGTAACTCAAAAGCCATTTTCTCAGAATAGTAAAACAAGAATACAATTCAAAATTATTTTGAGAAACATTTTACAAACTAAAGAGACCTTCATTTCAACAAAAAAAATCAATGATACATTATATATATGAACCAACATATATGTATATATATAAATACATATATAATATGTGCATACATACACACACACACACACACATATATATGTGTACTTTTTTTCCAGCTTCTGTTTATCTCCATCTCAGATGAACATGTCAAAAAGTACTAGCACATAAAATGCCGCCTCAACCATGTAAGAGAAATCACATTTGGCTATCAATTTGAATGTCTGCAAATTAAGACTAAGGGAAGGAGCCAAAGGCATGTCACCAAAGTGCTTAATTTTTTTTCCTCAGTAACAGCATTCTCCTCCTAAGGGAACCCCCGGGCTTGAATTTGCTCCCACCTCCTATGTTCAGTCACATCTCACTGCCTAGTCAATTCTTAGTTAACATTGGAATTCCAAACGACTCTCTCTACTTTCAAGATGCCTCATCTGATCTGACTTTCCCCTTGTCTCTCTCTAGCCTTCTCCTATAGCTGGGCCTCTTCTGTCACAAAGCATACTATCTTGCAATCTTGTTCATCAGATACTCTTCTCAATGCAGAGTATCCTTCACTATGTACTTTCAAGTCCTATACATTCTCTAAGTTCAGTCTAAATTTTACTTCCTGAATACACATAATGAGTACCTGAATCTATTACTCTTCCTCCTATCTGCTCCTAAAGCTCTTGGAGAATTTCTCATGGCACTTTTCATCTAAGGATACACCATGTAGTATTTTTTCTAAGATTTCATAAAACATGACATCAGATTATAAGACCCTTCACTACAAAGACCTTGTTTTATACATTCAAAACTTGTCAGAGGCCATATATTGATAAACACACAGGTGTTTAATAAATACTTTATTCAGACTCTTAGATGATTAGGGCAAAAAGAAACTTTAGCAACCATGAAATGATTTAACTCTTTCATTTTATGAGGAATGTTGAAGTTCAGAGAGTTTCAATAATTAACTAACCAATAAAAGTAAAAAAAAATTATTCCAGTGTCTTAAGTCTAAGAAGTTAACTGAACTGACAAAAACATGAGTGTACAGAGTGATTAAAGTAGGTACATTCAAGTTTGGAAATAAAATTTAAGAAAAGATGGATAATGCTCAGAGAGAAAGGAAAATTAATGCTGAGAAAAGAAGCTGGTGTCTCAGAATGAGAATCCATTAACTTAAATATTTATTTTCTCATCACTTACTAGATTTCACAGACACAAATTTAGATTTTACATATATAAATTTTATTTATTTGCTTATTCATTTATACAGACTTTAAGAAACAATATTTGACTGTTCTCTAAGTTATCAAAGAGAGGGGCGTCTGGGTGGCTAGGTCAGTTAAGCATCCAACTCTTGGTTTCTGCTTGGGTCATGATCTCGGGGTTTTGTGGCTGCGAGCCCTGCACTGGGCTACGCGCTGGCGGCGCAGGGCCTGCTTAGGATTCTCTCTCCCTCTCTCTCTGCCCCTCCCCTACTCGCACTCTGTCTCTTTCAAACAGACAAACAAAAAAATTAAGTTATCAAAGGCAAAAAATTTAAAGTCACGACTGTCTAAATCTATTCTTTCAAGGTATATTTTTGAGAGAGCGAGTGGGGGGGGAGTAGAGAGAGTAGGACAGAGGATCTGAAGCAGGCTCCACGCTGACAGCGGTGAGTCCAATGCACAGCTGAAACTGAGAAACCGTGAGATCATGACCTGAGCTGGAGTGGGACACTCAACCGACTGAGCCACCTGGGCACCCCACGACTGTCTAAATCTAAACATTCTCGGTAAAAATATCACGTACTGATAAATTCACATGGCACGGGCTATTTTTACGCTTTTGTTACAGCCATTTAAAACATGCAGGTTGGGAAGAACTATAACTTGTAAGTCACTTTGTTTTGATAGTCATACTCCTAATTTCTAAGAAAAATACATACATTTTTAACACATTTGCATTTGCATTGCAAGTCAGTTTCGAAAGCAATTTATAAATACATTTTGCATTTACTACGGTATATATGAACTATCCTACTGCTGACCCCGAGGACAGTGTCAATCTAAAATAAACAATGAAATAAAAATGTATACCCACAGGACATAGGGATAAAAATACAAAAGACAAACAATAAAACGCTGCTTGGTGCCTCAGTTTTCCTGCTCATAACCGAGATAGTAGTAACTGTAATACTTTCTTTTAGACTGCTTTAGTTTATATTTCTCTGCTTACTAGACATGTTGAGCATTTCTTCCCATACTCAACATGTCAGAGAGAGCACAGTCTTTGATTTCTGGCATCAGGCAGCACTCAGTAAGAACACTTACTCTCCCCGCCTTCCCTTATCATGTTCATTTATTTTTTGGGATATTCTAATTTATTACCAATTTGCCTGTGCCCTTTATGTAACTGAAACAAACCTGACATGCAAACTGTCCTCATTTTAATTTCAGTTATTTTTCTATGGTATAAAAGCTTTAAGCACCTAGATCTGTGGCCATGTGTGTGCTTTCTTCAATTGTTTTAGAATTTGGGAAAATTAACACCTCCAAATATTTGATAATCATATATCTTTTTAAACTTTTTAAAAATAAATACTTAGCTCCTTAATCCATCTGGAGTTTGAGGATATCAGATGTGGCTCTATATCAGTTTTCCTCCTATATGCCAACCTGTTGCCCTTATGCTATTTTTTAAGATTCCTAGTTTATTATACACTAAATAAGTTTATATTTAATTGGGGATGCTTCTAGGTCTTTTATTCTATTCTACTGAATTTGTTTCTCATTTATGAAATACACTGTTGGCTTTATAATTTACTCATGAGTCTTCTTTTTTTTTCACTTGTTTCCCTCATTTCTGTTCCTTATATTATTATACAGTCTACAACTTCCATGCCTGATTAAATTATATTGCCTATTACCACTTTGTTTTTTGTTCTTAAACTGGAAGAGAATGTCTGAGCCAATAATTCTATGTCTTTCTTGAGAAAACCAAGATGCACACAAAAATCACACAGAAATGTTATTTATACTAATGTAAAACTGGAAACAGCCTAAGTATCAAACAACAAGATTAAATACATTATGGCACATTCATACAAAGGAATATAACCAATTAAAAAAAAATTAAGACTTAGAAAAATATTTCATGTCAGGAAGAAATTTCTTAAGTATTAGGTAGAAAAAAATCCGGTAATATAACTACAAACATGAAAAAATTTCAAAAGAATAGAACATGTACCAAAAAATGTTAACACATGATTGTTCTTATGTATGAAATATGTAATTTTTGTTTTCTCGGTATTTTTCAGGATTTCTGCCATGAATAAGTACTACTTCTAATAATATTAAAAATGACTTAAAAATCTTAGGGAATTTTGTAGTGCTTTCTCATTAACTATTAGGTTTACATTGGGTTGTTATAAAGTTAAAATAATAAAGAATTTACAAAGTGCTTGAAAACAAAAAAAAACTATCAAGGATACTGTATTATCTATCAATAGGAAATATAGATTTAATACAATATATATTATATATATATAATATAATCTATAATATAATATAGATTCATTCATGTACATCTTCTTCCTGATATTTAGACTCTAAAGCAAGAGAAAAATGGGACTTGGGAGCATATTGATTCCAGTTGCCATCATCTTTAGAATTTCATTCACAAATGGTGGCCTATTTTTTCCTTGCCATATTCTAAACAGGAACAGACCCCTCAAAAGAAGCTTGCGGTCCTTTCATTTAACCCTTTGCTCTACAAAGGATAATGCATACCACACTCTTTGCTGCTATCAAACTGGGTGTCAAACTAGTGCTATCTCATGCCCACTACACAGAGAGAACCATTCATGAAAGTTTTTGGGAAACAAGACTAAGACTTAACTATATTAAAGCATGTTAAGTAAATGAAATAAATAAGTAGATAAATAAGTACTTTGCTTGAAATGACCATTTTATACAATTGGAAATCTGAAAAGGGAAAAAAAGTGCTGACTTGGGACAAAGTTCAAAGAACAAAAGAATCACATATGTCCTTGTGGGTGGAGTGGTAGAAAAGTCAATAGTTACACAATCGGTAGCACCTTTAAAAATACTGCTCAGTTAGATAACAGTAATCATATTCTCCAAAGGAAGACGGATCTTTGGAGAAAGAAATTCTGTTAAAATGCTGGATATAATAAGAAAAACAGTTTTAAAGGAAAAAAAAATCACAAATGCCTTTGCCATGAAAAGTAGTTTTTCATATATGCAACATAGTAAATTTATGCAATTAGTGTAACCGGTGAAGCTTAAGGATCTTTCGGCGACAGACATATGGGTGCTGAGTGCTAGGAGGAAATAAAACACTAGCTTAACAGCCTAAAAGCATGTCACTTTGAAATGACTACACTAAAACATACTAACATGCTAAGAACTATTAGCAAGCAAACAAGACTTGAAAGACTACACCTCATTCCAGTTATTTCCACTGACAAAGTTAGTCAGCTCATTTAGTCCCTTGTGGGAACTGTTCAAGAGCTAACTCTTATTCCAGAATAGTTGCAGAGGGATGTGGAGAAAGTAAATAGACCAAGTCTCCTGTAACACGTTATTTCTCACGTTTTCTCTAGTCCTTAGAAAAAGAGACAACTCTCCCAGGGAATTAGGTCTGAAATACCACAAGGTAGTTCCAAACTTCTAACAGATACTCCTCCCTACAGTGTCATGCCCAGGTTGTCTTAGGAAATAATACTTGTTGAAAATACATACATACTGTATATATAAGAGATGCTTTAATCAAAAGTACTTTGTATTAGCAACCAAAAGTCCTAAAATTAAGAAAGGCTAACAGGATTGTGTTTTTTTCCATCCCTACTTACATGACCGCTTTCCTTCAATTTGGGATTATTCAGTGAAATCAAATATGCCACCCAGGTCTCACCTAACACTATTAAGTAACACTCAACACTGAAAATAGGAAGTATACAAAAGCAAACTCTGATAATATGAAGCAAATTCTAAAAACAATCTGCCAAATATCATCTTCATTTTCTTTAATTAGTTGCTTACCTAGTTTTATTAAGAATTCTCGTTCCAAGTCGTGTACCTGCCTGATGGATTCTTCCAGAGAATTACAGAGTTTGATCTTTGGTCTTAGCAGTTCTAGTGTATCACTGATCATGTAATCTATGTCAATAGGAAATGGATGGTCTTTCGTCCAAACCTCCAAACTTTTCTTCCACCAAACATAACGCTGATAACAAATCAAAAATAAATTTAGCAGTAAGAACTTGTTAACCAAAATACTTTCAAATAATAATCTGTATTGTGATGTTACCTAGTTAAAATCATAAATAAAATACCAAATAAATTTCTAGGTACTGACACAAGGCAGAAACCCCACTCCCAAACCAGGTTTAAATACTGATTTTACAAAACAACCAGATTCAAAGCCATAGTTTTGATACATTTTCATCATTTTCTCTATACTACCTGCTTTGATTTTAATTTTAAAAGGTCAATTAAAGTATCTGAAAATACAGTTTCTGAAATACAAAAAAATCATTAATCAGCAAGCATTCATTGAACATCCACTGCGTATATGGCACTGTTTAGATATCCTTCCTTTCTTCTCCTAGCCTGGTTCCTTCATTCGATTTCATACTTTGTAATTCCTACATTTAGTTTAACTAAAAAGCACAACCCAAGAATTTGCTTGTATATAAACAGGTATTCTTCTGGGTGCTTTCATTCTCTTCTTCCAGTTTGAGTGTGGACCTCAAGTGGGAGCTCGTCAGAAATGCAGAATCTCAGGCCCCCACCCCAGACCGAATGAATCACAATCTGCATTTTAACAATACCTGCAGGTGGTGCATATTCATAATGAAGTTTAGAAGCACTGCTGCAGGTGATACTTTCCATCTGGCTTTCCCATACTTCACTGTACATCCTCTGTCCTGGGAGAACACACTGCCCTCATCTCCCCGGCCTCACTCACTCCTTACTCGTTATTTCCTAGGTACAGCCTACTACACGTTTCTGCCGACTAATCAGTATGGAAAATACTTTGGTCTCCTTTTGTTCCTGGATATTTCTAAGTGGCTTTTTTCTCTCAGTCTAGGATTTCAGAGTAAATGCAAATAAGGAACACACTTCTGAAAGAGAGTTTACTTTTGATGATGATAGTTACAGGTGACATTTTGTAGCAAATCTTTGGTTTTCAAAAACAGATTGTCTCCAACTTAAGATAGTCCTTACATACAACAGGCAATCTCACTCTCAAATTTCCAAAACTCTCCTCCCCATTTTCTGCTTATCAACTAAGAAAAAAAAGGAGTGACATGTCGTCCTCTACTGCACAGGTACGGTGGCAGAACAAAGTTAACAAACTGCTCTTCCCTGAGAGTATTCACCCCCCCATCTAACACCAGCCACTATGTGGAGGTAGTTTTGACACTTCAAAAATTATAGTTTTAGATTTATTTTCTTCACCAATAAATAAAGGAAGAAAACACTAACAAAAGATTATACAGAATGGAATGATCATACAGAATTGAATGGTACTTGTGGTACTTTATTTCAGTAACACCTGGAGAATTTGATAGTGAAGAGCTAACCCTAATCAGTATTTATAACACTGTATTATATGGGAAAGAGTAGGTTCCAAACAACCAACCTATAAGTTAACTTTTGGAACACCAACTTCATAGAAGTTATAGAACTGTCTCCATATTTGTATCTGAATTTCATTTATACTATACTTCCTCTAAATTACAAGTTTACATAATTAACTAAAATTAAGATATGAAAAGTACAACCCAAGAATTTACCATGAATGAACAAATATTTTTTCCTGTGTTGAAAACAACATATTTTCCAAAAATGACAGTTTTTTCTAAAAAAAAAAAACTTAAATCCTTTAGAAACAAGAATTTTAGATTTAAAAACAACATAAATGAGTTAAAAATGTTATGAGATGTACAAAAAAACCACAAGTAATTTAATGTATAATTACCATACCAAATACCATAATCCATAAATTACTTTACCAAATTTATAAACTATACCAAAATAATTTCCAAACTAATGATGAATTACTGTCAATTATAAAAGTGACAATGCCAAGTAGAATGTTTATATAATAGAATTCATCATATATTTTTTAATCTCTACATCCTTGCAGCAGGAGTAAATCAAATGATGAGCACATCTTACATGTGATATGTGAATGCTATAGCATCTCTTCTCTAGTATTTTTGTAACCGCAGTAAAGCATTGAATGCGAAACTGTGTATTTTAGTTTACATACCTGAAAGTATACAAGGAAGCAATCAAGTTTTCGTTTACTAGAACCTCTGTCAAAGTACTGGCCACAGGTATCCAAAATAGTGCACACTAGCCTAATTCTGAAAAGGTGCTCAGGGGGGTCTAGTGAACTTGGAGAGCCATCCGGGTTAACACCAAATGAAGTAAAAGAATAAAGAGTTCTAAAAATAACAGCTGATTCCACCATTCGATAATTATAAAGTTCCCCTAAGAACTTGGCGCTGCTGATACGTCTCTGGTTAAATTTAGGCTGATTAACCTAAAGGAAAAACAAACACAGATTTCCATTAAAGAATAGTAATGTGTTTGAAAAGAGGTAAAATTCTCCTCTGTCACTTGATAATATCAATTACTGAAAGAATACTAAACAGAGAAAAAATAGCGGGTTCTTTCCTTCTTTTCTAAATAAAGTGATCATCACTGGGTATTCTTTCTCTAAGAAATGGCTATGTTTAGGGGAGCCTGGGTGGCGCAGTCGGTTAAGCGTCCGACTTCAGCCAGGTCATGATCTCGTGGTCCGTGGGTTCGAGCCCCGCGGGTTCGAGCCCCGCGTCGGGCTCTGGGCTGATGGCTCAGAGCCTGGAGCCTGTTTCCGATTCTGTGTCTCCCTCTCTCTCTGCCCCTCCCCCGTTCATGCTCTGTCTCTCTTTGTCCCAAAAATAAAATAAACGTTGAAAAAAAAAAAAATTAAAAAAAAAAAAAAAAGAAATGGCTATGTTTAAAATGTTTTACAAAAAGAACAAGTTAAATACTAAACTCAGTATTAAGCTATCATTAAATGAGTTGACAAAACAGTTAAAATGTAATTCTCCCTATAAGCCCCCAAAACTTAATTTTTCTGTAATTCATGAATTATATACATACAGAAATTCTTTACAGAAAACTGTTTACAGAAATTATTATTGAATGATTACCAATTCTCCTAATTAAGAGTTTTAGAAACACCTATCACTTGAGTCCTAACTGTGCCCCAGAAATAATAAAAAAACTACAATCTTTCAAAAGCCTGACTGAACTTGAGAAAGAGGCAAAAAAAAAACCTCTCCAGCATTAGCCTGCAAGACCAGGAAATCTGAGACAAAAGGGTTTTCGAAGAAAACACTAACTCTGAAGAAGTAATAGTAAATTGACATCATAAGGGGAAGGGAAAGGAAGGTTTCCAAATTATTATTTTTCAATAATCAAATTTAAAAGCTCTTTAAATTCTCCAAACTCCAATTTGATGCCTTTAAAGAAAGTACTCAGTACCTCCATTCCTAATCGAATATCTTCTAAAACTCCATCCACAACATGGATTCCAACATCTTCTTGGTAGAGTACCAGTCCTGCTAAGAGGTTGGCTACACAATGAATACTATTATATTTCACGTTCCAGATGTTTATCATACAACAAATAACATAGTCTTTCACTTCTTGGTCCTGCCAGGGCAACTTTCGCATCTGTCTCAAAACCTACATGAAGAGAATTTTGTTTCAATTACTAACATGAGCACATAGTATTCCCATATACCCAGTAATATAGTTTTGACTGTGCAGTCATATAATTTTCGAAATGAAAAATACTTTAGAGATCCTCTACCAGCCACTTGACTTTAGACATAGGAAAAGTGAGATTTTTTTTCTAATTATTGGCAAAATTTACTCACATTTGTCACTAAATTTATTCACATAAAGTCTCTAAATTTCATAGAGTTTCCAGATCTTCATACAAGCTAATAACATACACTCCTAAAATCAGATCACTAAAAAAAAAATAAAGGTTTACCAAAAATAATATTTTCTTTTGCATATAATTAATGTAAATAATCTCTGATACTTTTTATGAATCAAAAATTTCCAGTAAATTAAACCCAAGGTCAATTGGTTAAAAGACTACTTAAACTGGAGAGTACAATATCAAGGCTGACATTACACAGCATTCTATTTCCACATGTGCAAAAGGGGGGATAATAACAGCACTTATTTCATAGTTTGTTGTAAAGATTAGACAAATTAAAACATGTGAGATACCCAGGGAAGTGTCTGGCTCATTGTAAGTACCGCATAAAAGTTAGCCATTACTATTTCAAAAGCTCTACTGGTAATGAGATGAGCAGAGCTCTACCCATAATCAAGTTCTTTCCATTTTTATTCTGAAAAAAAACAAAAAGGATACTGCTGGCAGATTGCAAAGCATTCCTTCCATCTCTACTCTACAGCCACAATCCATCTTTCAAGCACTTAGTATGTTCTCTAATCAGCTTCAGTGGAACTGTTAATGCTATCAACTGTATAAGCAATCTATATTTTTTAAACTTTTAGCCAATTCTAAAACAGCTTTCAAATTGCTTATTGTTTGAAACAAGTACTGTCTCTGACTCTCTGCAAGCTGAGTCCAATTTCCAATGTCGCATATATAACACGAGTATTATTGTACGCCTTTTCTCCCCCAGGTTTACTCTGTTCAGAAGTTAATTTGTTTTACATTTTTTTCCTAAAAACAAAAAAGTTCCACACTTGTCGAGTTAACCTTGAAATGTTCTCTTCAATCATATCTTACTTAAATGTGAAGTTTTTAACAAGGCAACTGCAATAATCAAGAAAATAGGTTAGTTCACAGAGCTGGAACAAATAATCCTAAAATTTGTATGGAACCAGAAAAGACCCTGAATAGCCAAAGCAATCCTGAAAAAGAAAACCAAAGCAGGAGGCATCACAATCCCAGACTTCAAGCTATACTACACAGCTGTAATCATCAAGACAGTATGATACTGGCAGAAGAACAGACACTCAGATCAATGGAACAGAATAGAGAACCCAGATATGGACCCACAAATGTATGATCAACTAATCTTTGACGAAGCAGGAAAGAATATCCAATGGAATAAAGACAGTCTCTTCAGCAAGTGGTGCTGGGAAAACTGGACAGCGACATGCAGAAAAATGAACCTGGACCACTTTCTTACACCATACACAAAAATAAACTCAAAATTGGAAGAAAGACCTAAATGTAAGACAGGAAGCCATCAAAATCCTTGAGGAGAAAGCAGGCAAAAACCTCTTGGATCTTGGCCACTGCAACTTCTTACTCAACACGTCTCCAGAGGCAAGGGAAACAAAAGCAAAAATGAACGACTGGGACCTCATCAACAAAAAGCTTCTGCACAGCGAAGGAAACAATCAGCAAAACTAAAAGGCAACCGACAGAATGGGAGAAGATATTTGCAAACGATGTATCAGATAAAGGATTAGTATCCAAAATCTATAAAGACCTTATCAAGCTCGATACCCAAAAAACAAATAATCCAGTGAAGAAATGGGCAAAAGACATGAATAGACACTTCTCCAAAGAAGACGTCCAGATGGCCAACCGACACATGAAAAAATGCTCCACATCACTCATCATCAGGGAAATACAAATCAAAACCACAATGAGATACCACTTTATACCTGTCAGAATGGCTCACATTAACAACTCAGTCAACAACAGAGGTTGGCGAGGATGCAGAGAAAGAGGATCTCTTTTGCACTGCTGGTGGGAATGCAAGCTGGTGCAGCCACTCTGGAAAACAGTATGGAGGTTCCTCAAAAAATTAAAAAATAGACCCACCCTACGACCCAGCAATCGCACTACTAGGTATTTATCCAAGGGATATAGATGTGCTGTTTTGAAGGGACACATACACCCCAATGTTTACAGTAGCACTATCAACAATAGCCAAAGTATGGAAAGAGTCCAAATGTCCATCGATGGATGACTGGATAAAAAAGTTGTGGTACATATATACAATGGAGTATTACTCGGCAATCAAAAAGAATGAAACTTTGCCATTTGCAACAACATGGATGTAAGTAGAGGGTACTATGCTAAGTGAAATTAGAGAAAGACAAATATCACATGACTTCACTCACATGAGGACTTTAAGACACAGAACAGATGAACATAAGGGAAGGGAAGCAAAAATAATATAAAAACAGGGAGGAAGACAAAACATAAGAGACTCTTAAATACGGAGAACAGAGGGTTACTGGAGGGGTTGTGGGAGGGGGGAAGGGCTAAATGGGTAAGGGGCATTAGGGAATCTACTCCTGAAATCACTGTTGCACTATATGCTAATTTGGATGTAAATTAAAAAAATAAAATTAAGAAAAAGAAAGAAAGAAAGAAAGAAAGAAAGAAAGAAAGAAAGAAAGAAAGAAAGAAAGAGAGAAAGAGAGAAAGAGAGAAAGAGAGAAAGAAAGAAAATAGGTTAGTAGTTCTTAACCTTTTCTGGAAATTGATCCCTGCTAAGAATCTAAGGAAGACTATAAACATTCCCTCTAGAAAAATTTAAACAGCCCTAGACATTCAAAATTATGAAATTTCAGAGGGCCATGGATCTCCAAAAGCCCATTCAAAGTTATAATCCTTTATACTGAAGCAAAATATTTAGTCAAACTGATTATAGAATATGAGAGACAAAGCAGTAATTACAAATATAAACAACAGCAAAATTAAAATGGAAAGAATTGCTACTTCAGAGTAAGAATCATAAAAGAAAACAAAACATAAGTCCTATATATTAAGTATCATCATATGAATTCCATTTTAGGAAGTTTTGTATAGAATCAACCATAATTAAATTTGGAATCTAATCTTACCTCTCCTAAACTTCACTGCTGAAATTTAACAGCTCTGATTCAATTTCTTATGCATACTTTGTCAAACACTGAAGCAATTTATAAACAAACTGACCTAAGGAAGCTGAAATACATGTTCCTGACCTAAAACAATTTAGTGCAATGGATAGAAGGAAAGTGCACTGCTCTTAATACTACTATCATTAGGAGGAAGAAGAATAAATTTGAATATTATATAATCTTTTTTTTTTAAGTTTCTTTTTGAGAGAGACAGAGACAGCATGAGCAGGGGCGGGGCAGAAAGAAAGAGAGAAGAGAGAAGAGAGAAGAGAGAAGAGAGAAGAGAGAAGAGAGAGAGAGAGAATCAGAAGCAGGTTCTAGGCCCTGAGCTGTCAGCACAGAGCCTGACGTGGGGCTCGAACTCTGAACGGTGCGATCATGACTTGTGCTGAAGTCGGATGATTAACCAACTGAGCCACCCAGGCGCCCCTGAATATTACACAATCTTAACACTCCCACAAATCTCAAATTTACTATTACTTTATAATTTCGATGAGATTTACCTTCTCAGTGGTAACCTTTGAGAGATCCTTGTACAAAAGTTTCCGGACATATTCCTGGAGAGGAGGACGTTTCTTTTTCACTGTTTTTTCAGCTGGAGGTGGGTTGCAGTAGTAATATGCGTTCTCCACCATTGTAACATATCTTGCATCAAGGTGCATTGCTTGCTTCTTTCTCATCATTTGTTCCTATAATAAAAAAGTCTAAGTTAGTCAAAATACTTTCATTCTAATACTTATTCCCAACAAAACTTCTCTGTCTCGCTGTCAGAAATAAACATTAGGGGTGCCTGGGTGGCTCCTTTGGTTAAGCGTCGGACTTCAACTCAGGTAATGATCTCCCAGTTCATGAGTTTGAGCCCCATGTTGGGCTCTGTGCTGAAAGCTCAGAGCCTGGAGCCTGCTTCAGATTCTGTCTCCCTCTCTCTGCTCCTCCCCGACTCACTCACTCTCTCTCTCTCTCTCTCTCAAAAAAAAAAAAAAAAACAAAACAAAAAAAACCATTTAATAAATAAATATTTTTTAAAAATTTTTTAAAGAAATAAATTCTTGTGTTTCTTCATTTTAAATAGCATTGGCAGAGAATGTTTAGGCTCACAACTAGATTTTTAAGAAAATAACATCTAAAAAAAATGACACAATCCAGACTTTTGTAACAGCAACACTGAAATAATGACAGTACATGCCCGGCGATTCCTAAACCTGAGCTCCCTTTAACACTAACACCAACACTCCCTCCACCACACTTGGAAAGGTCCCAAGACTGCAAGGAATGCATGGGTATTATCAGTAAGCATAACAATTTAACTGATCAAGAAACTTGATGGCCATTTCAGTATTCTAATTAGCTTAAGAAATAACTTCTACCCCAAGTTAATTTTTAAAGTTGTTTTTAATTTAAAATTTCAAGTTTATATGTTTAAGCTTATAATTTATATGCTTATGGCACTTAACAATGGCTTCTTTGAATATCCAAGAACATCCATAACAATGACTCTAATATAATAGTATTAAGAGTACTTGGCTCATTTGAATCATTTATCAAAAGTTATTTGGGGTTGAACTTAATCCTCCTTTACAACAGTGTGAACTCACTGGCGCCCAAGTGGGAAAAATTCCTGCAACTCTCCTGGACTGGCTGCGCAGCACATAAATATGGGAGGTTCTAGTTTATGCTGCAGAGCAAGATTGATCATAGATACTGGTCAATATAATATTTCTAACCCCTGAAGTAAATCAAGAACCTCAAGCTCTTGCCAGGATCCTCAAGCCCTTACCAAAAGTACACTGGTCCTCAGGTGTGATTCTGGAGATCTGAAAAGAAATCTTCCACATGTTTCCAGTAGAGTACATGCCATTTCAATATGGTGATGGGAAAAGTCTGATAGAAGCATCTGTAATAATAATGATGATGAGAGAACACAAAGACAATACTTCAGTCCTATTAGAGAAAGAAAATACAGATCTACTGTATGTAACAATTTTAAAAATATCAGTGTGAAAAACAAAAGCCAGTCTACTTTAGCTTAACAAGAGTCATTGCTAAGTATCTTTTGTGTTCAGCCACAAAAATTTAATCGAAAATCTTCAATACATTTAATGCCTTTCCTTCCAGATAAATACATGAAAAACTAATATTAAAGCCCTTTCTATGATGATTATCAGATGCTATGTATTTAAATATCTGCACCATACACAGCGAACATTTTCTAAATGGCTTTTTTGTTTTGGTTTATATGATATTTACTTGTAAAATTCTGACTACAACAGGCTCATTGTATGACATTTACAAACATAACACATTACCATAGCATTTAAGTATTTATCCTACCAATCTTTTTCTATGCATATTTTCTAAACCAAAACAGATTCAAATATACCACATCATTTAATAACTTGGTGTTTTTTAGATAATATAACTATTTTGGCTGTGTCCTTATTTACCCTTGCATGGCATGATTTAAAAGGGACATATTTCTGTATAATATGAACCACAATAAAACTCCAATGATTCTTATTTATTGAATATTAAAACTGTTTACAATTTCTTATTTAAACAATTGTGTACTTAACAATACTTGTTAATATTTACCAATACTTAACATCCTTGTAGATAAATCTGTGCAATAATAACCTTAAAACTTATAGAAATGGAATTTCTGTGTCCAAAAAAATGTATATCCTTCTTATGTATTTGTAATAATTATTATGAAGAAATATACTAACGTTTAAATTGTTCCATGGTATGACTCCCTTCAACTACAGCACTGAGAAATCTTTAACAATCCCTCTTAAAATGTTATCCAGAGTTTCTCTAAATGTACTTTGTAGTCACCTGAGATGCTCCAAGTAGGTTTAGGAAACTTAACCCCTTGAATATTTACAATGACTATTAGTATTTTAAACACTCTTAAGAAATCAAGCAGTTAAGTAATTGGGCAAATTTGTTTAACTCAGGGTTTTCCAAATGTACTTGAATCCATGAGACCCACTTTGTGTAAACTACCTAATAATATCCCTAGGAAATCAATTTGATACAAAATTTGTTGTTGTTAATAATAATCAATTCCAAATGTAGAATTATTCCATCTATACTGTATCAGCTTTACCACATATAATTACTTATTAACTAATTTCTTGCTTAATTCCATTGTGGACAGAAAACATAATCTGAATAATTTCAGTCTTTTCTAATTTGCTGGGATTCTTTTTTTTGTTTTTAATTTCATTTGAGAGACAAAGAGCAAGCGAGCAGAGGAGAGGGAAACATATAATCTGAAGCAGGCTCCGAGTTGTCAGCACAGAGCCCAACGCGGGGCTCAAACTCACGAAATGTAGGGTCCTGACCTGAGCCAAAGTCGGATGCTTAACCGACTGAGCCACCTAGGCACCCCTAATGTGCTGAGATTTTAATGGTTAATTGTGGTAAATGATCCATGTATATCATAAGAGATTGTAAATTCTGATGCTGTTGGGTAGAGTGTCAGTTAGATCCAGGTTGTTGTGTTATTCAAATCTGTGTATATGTACTGATTTGGTCTGCTGCTTCTTTCAGCTAGTGAAAGGTGTTTCCACTCCTTTACGTTTGTCAATTTGTTTATGTCTCCTTTCCTTGATTTTTGCTTTATATATTTTGAAGCTACCTTACTGGATTCATAATGATTCAGTAAGGTAATACCTTCCTATTAAAACTACCTCTTCATCATTCTGAACTATCCTTCTTTATTTCTAACAAATGCTTCGTGCCTTAATTGCCTGATAATAATGAAACCAGGTGACTTTTAATTAATGCTTCCCTGGTATATTTCTCCCATCTTTTTACTTTAGCCTTTATGGTCTTCGTATTTAAGGGTATGTTTCTTATAGGCAGCCTACAGTGTTGTTTTAATCAAGTCTTATATTCTTCAGGCTTTTACTTCATGTATTTTGTCCTTTTACATTTCATGTAATTACTGTGATAGCTGCATTTCTAGCATATTATTATTTGTTTTCTACTCTGTTCATCTGTTTAATATTCCCTTTCACTCCTATCTTCCTTCAGATTAAAAAAAATTCCTTACTTAATTCATTTTTTCCAGCATTTATAACCAAAACTTAAAATCTGTCTATTAAAAACAACTCAAGGGGCACCTGGGTGGCTCAGTTGGTTAAGCGTCCAACTTCAGCTCAGGTCACGATCTTGCGGTTCATGGGTTCGAGCCCCGTGTTGGGCTCTGTGCAGACAGGTAGCTCAGAGCCTGGAGCCTGTCACTGGATTCTGTGTCTGTCTCTCTCTCTCTGTCCCTCCCGTGCTTTCGCTTTCTCTCTCTCTCTCTCTCTCAAAAATAAATAAAAAGCAAAAAAAAAAAATTAAAAAATTTTTTAAAACAACACAAATAATGCAGCACTAACCTTTAAACAATGCAGTGTATCATTTTTTGTGAACATCTTAAATTTAGTTAATTCTCCAATAAAACGAACAGTTTTGTTCTTCGTTTCAATATTGATCTGGTCCTTTTTTCGTACCTACAAATTAAGAGAAAGGAGACATTAACTTAGAGAATTAACATTTTGAAATCTCTTGTGATAAATGTTATTTTATTAAGTCTGCATTCATTCCAAATATTTTAAATAAATTTGGGTAAATTTCTTGCTACACAACTTACTTTCATTTAAGGCAATATAAACTCTGCAGAACACAAGTGCTGGGATATGATTTGCAAACAGTTCCACGGTCAAGTAATTTGGGGAAACAATACACTTCATCAGGCTTAAATAGGTTCTCAAATAAAGAGGACTGTTTAGCTTAATTCAATTTATCTCAAATTTATTTGGCAATATAAACCCCCTTTTGAAATACTAGCAAGTACTAGTTAACATCCCATTAAATTAATAAGGAACACATTTTAGGAAATGCTAACTTAAAAATAATAAGTACCAAGAGTTCACTTAAGCAAAAATATTATTAAAGCTTCATGTATTACACTTGTGAACTACAGTTTGCATTTTTTATTATAATTTCATTACAGCAAAATTTCCAATATAATCACTATTCTTTTCTATCATCAAAACTGTAGATCAAAATTCAAATCCTTTGCAAATATAAGGCCTCTAATTTAGGCACACATTTCAAGAAGTATTCAGTACAACAAAATCCTCTTACAACAGTACAGTGCAAACAGACATAGCAAGATAAATGTAAATGGATTACATTTTCATCAGAAAACAACTTACAGTCTAGAAACCTATGCAAGCAACAGTGACAATAACATGGTGGAGCCTTGTGCTAGTTTAGTGTAGTTTTTCAAAATACTCTCCTGTCTTATGCAATTGTTCAATATGGTGGTGACTTGAAAAGTTTTTTCCGTGTTTTCTACTTTTCCAGATTACTATCCTATCCTATCTTATTTGTACCACATGGCTGTTATAATTCTGACTTAATAATTAAAATAACAAAATGACATAAAACTCTCAAATGACTTGATGAAAGATCAGTACTAAAATCCCAGTCTACTAACTAGTACTGGAGAATCCCACTACCTTAGTATGTACTGCATTTTATTTTTTTTAAATATTTTTTAATGTTTATTTATTTTTGAGACAGAGCATGAATGGGGGAGGGGCAGAGAGAGAGGGAGACACAGAATCGGAAGCAGGCTCCAGGCTCTGAGCCGTCAGCCCAGAGCCTGACGCGGGGCTTGAACTCACGAACTGTGAGATCGTGACCTGAGCTGAAGTCGGACGCTCAACCGACTGAGCCACCCAGGCGCCCCTGTACTGCATTTTAAAATAAGGCCTAACCTCACCAGACAATTCACGATAATCATTTTATAAATACTAAACTTATACATACTCAGAGAGCTACCACTTAAGTTTATCATCTTCAATTTCAAGGACCTACTGTCTATAGTAAGCAGTGGTAGGTGTTTAGATTTTTTAGTTCTTCAAATATAATTTGTAAACAAAACTATGTTTGTTTACTCATTTAAAAACTCAGAGCAAACTAGAAGCTCACTACAAGTATTTATTAAAGCATCGATAAAACTGCACTGATTAAAAATAAAATCATAAAAGTCAACTTCTAGAACTTTAACCTTTACTGTTTCAGCAATTCAGAAAAGAGCACAGCTTTCATAAAGATCCTTTCACAAATAAATGTTAAGTGCTACATATGAAAAGCTCTTCATAGTGATTAAGCTTATTATCCAGGATACATTAAGAGTATAGACCCTACACCAGACTTGCTGGGTTTAAATCCCAGCTCTATCATTTACTAGCTGTTACTTAAACTTTGTGCCTCAATCTCCTCATCTTTAAAATGGAACTAATAAGGGGTGCCTGGGTGGCGCAGTCGGTTAAACGTCTGACTTCAGCCAGGTCACGATCTCGCGGTCCGTGAGTTCGAGCCCCGCGTCGGGCTCTGGGCTGATGGCTCAGAGCCTGGAGCCTGTTTCCGATTCTGTGTCTCCCTCTCTCTCTGCCCCTCCCCCATTCATGCTCTGTCTCTCTCTGTCCCAAAAATAAATAAACGTTGAAAAAAAAAAAATTAAAAAAAAAAAAAAAAAGAATGAATGAATAAATAAATAAATAAAAATAAAAAAAAATAAACAAAATGGAACTAATAAAAGTAATACTTCATAAAAGTTGTCTTAAGTGAACTGATGTAAAGCACACACAACAGTGCCTGAGACCAGGGAGAGTCAATATTAGCTATTATTACTTTTATCCATCTTTGTTTGTATCACTAATATGTGGACACTAAATAAATGCTGAGTGAACAAATAAAAGAAAACGCTTAATGTTTATATATGTATTGTAGTGATACAAAAGAGCAAATGATCTGTAGTTAGAACATCTGAGCCATTGTGGTCATTTTGTGCCATTTTGGGGGGTATATAATCTTAAAGGTAACTCACATAAATTCCCTGAATCTGTCAGCTCACTTGGTTAAATAAAGATAAAAATAAGGAGGGTGATGATGATGGAAATAGTGGTGGTAGTAACTTGACAACTACACTTCATTTCTAAGTAATTAGTGTACAGAACAACAGATTATACAATCTTTAAAATGATGCGTAAGAGGTGTTTGAAGTGACTGCAAAAAGCTTCTCAGTGAGAAATAAAGAATGGAAAATTGTATATACACTATAAATTCATCATAACAACTACAGAGGAAAAAAGGTAAAGAAAATACACAATAAGATTAATAAGTCTGTTTTAAAGTGATGAAATTGGGGCGCCTGGGTGGCTCAGTCAGCTAAGCGTCCAACTTCAGCTCAGGTCACCATCTCGCAGTTTGTGGGTTCGAGCCCTGCGTCGGACTCTGTGCTGACAGCTCAGAGCCCGGAGCCTGTTTCAGATTCTGTGTCTTCCTCTCTCTCTGACCCACCCCGTTCATGCTCTATCTCTCTCTGTCTCAAAAATAAATAAACGTTAAAAAAAATTTTTTTTAATAAAATAAAATTAAAATAAAATAAAATAAAATAAAATAAAATAAAATAAAATAAATAAAATAAAATAAAGTGATGAAATTATGGGGCTTCCCCCTTTATGTTTTCTAAATAATCCACATTGAGCATGTGCTTCTTTTACAGTTGAAGAAACATGGAAACAAAAAATGTACAAGGAAGCATTTCAAAAACGATATGCTAAAGCTGAATCTTTATAGAGGTAGTAGGGCTGAGAAATATATGAAAATCTCTTTGGGTGATTCTGGACATACAAGTTCTTAACAACTGTTCTGGAGTATCATACAATTTTAAGTATTACTGACCATTATAACTTGGAAAACATGTAACACAGTGTGTCATCCACAATTATTCTAAATATTATTGAAGTTAAGGAGATACAATCTAACTAACGTGACAAAATTATCTAATTTTTAAATTAAGTATGAGAAATCAGTTCTCCCTCATTTTCAGAGGAAAAACATAAAAGCTTTTCAAAAGGCTGTAACTTATAAAAAAGCCTAACTTATTCTGACTCCTTATTCATTATTTTCTAGTCTCATTTGTTGACTCCTTTGATCAAAAGGCACAGCAAAACACTTCTGAAAAAGTAAACGAATAAACAACATAAAATTATATATATATATTTGGTTCAATGTCTCTTATACAATTTTACTTATATAAGCAATCTTTAGCAAAAATCCTTACATTTATTAATGACTGCTGAAATTGAGATCAACTGAATAACTAAATTCATAAACATTAACAAAAACTTTTCAGATATGTCAACATATAAAAAGTAAGGATTTCAAAGGCCTATCCAAGGAAGATCATCTGCCCCAAACTGACCCTTTTATAACTTTACCCAAACAGATATTATACTTTTTCCTCTATAATTTGCTCATTTTGTTTTACATAAACTTTATTCATTTTACCATTTTAATTTTTTGGAAAATCTACTATTTACTAAACACTAAGTAGACACTGAGTCTACAAACAAGCAAATTTGCCTTCAAAAATTTTATTTATTTTATGGTATAGACCACTGATATCCAGGGTAGGGTGGGCAAGACTCGATCTATTAGAGTGTGGTTTGAAAAAATCTTGGAACTTGTATTTGTTTTTGATATATCATACCTTTCAATTTGCTTTTATTTTGTAAATTTACATTAAATATTTGATGCAACTGTAAACACATATAATTTATATACAAATATGCCAAATTGGGGTATGTGGTCAACTTGTTTTACCACTAAAGAGGCTTGATTTAAAAAGCTGAAAGACCACTGATTTTAAAAATGTCAATCAGTTAGACTGATATGCTCATATCTAAACAATAGTTGTATCTCCATTATTAAAGAAGTAGGCTCTGTTGAAAATTTGGAAAGCATGGAAAACTAGAAAGGAAAAAATATTTTCTATTGCCCCTATCCAAAGACAACCACAGCTGACATACTGATATGTAATCCTTTTCTGTTCTTAACTTTCCAAGCATTTTAACATCACAACCGTAAATTTATTATGCTATGATTTTATAGCTTGTTGCCTTTTTTCTTTTTTTTTTTTTGCCCAAAAGAAGCACCTTCTCTTTGTTATGAAAATTTTTTGCTAAATATTACTACCAATGGCTCTATATCATTTCAGCATTTTGATTATATGACCATTTTCTTAATTCACTCTTGGGCTTTTAGATTATTTTCCCTTTTTTCCTACTAATTCATGGTGTGAATAAAACTTTTCTGGGTGTATCGGATTATTTACTTAGGACACTCTCAAAACTGTCCAATGTATAAACGCCTCTAAGGATCTTGAAACATATTACCAAATTCCTCCTCCAAATCCTGACCTCAAATATACCTGGTTTCTCATTTCTGTTACCTTTACTAATCTGTTGGTCAAATTAGCAGATCTGTTGTTTTAAAACTAGAATTTGACTACTGTATGAGATTTCATATAGTTTTGTTAACCAGGTTTATTTCTCAGGTGAGGTGTTTTTGTTTTTTTAACGTTTATTTGAAAGGGAGAGAATGTGAGCGGAGGAGGGGCAGACAGAGAGGAAGAGAGAGAATCCTAAGCAGGGTCCCTGCTGTCAGCACAGAGCCCGACTTAGGGCTCACACCCACAAACTGTGAGATCATGACCTGAGCCAAAACCAAGAGTCAGATGCTTAACAGACCCTGCCACTTGGGCACCCCTTAGGTGAGGTTCTTAAGAAGCGGACACATTGATCAGATTATGACAACGTGCTGGAAACTGGACAGGAAACAGAGACAGGGAAACCTGGGTAAAATGCTCTTCTCATCATTCAGCTTAAGAAGAGTAGATGCTAGATTTGAGGAGGTGTTTTAGAAGATGGTGCCAACAGAATTTGGTGAATGCTGGCTCCTGAATGTCCGAGGGACAAAAGCAGAAGTATTTCTCTTAGTGATGAGATAAAAAGAATACTGCAAATTTAAAGACAAAAGAGAGGTTGATATGAGGAAGTGAAGGGTAAAGACTTTTTTTAAAATTTTTTTAATGTTTATTTATATTTGAAAGAGAGAGAGAGAGTGGGGGAGGGGTAGTGAGAGAGGGAGACACAGAATCGGAAGCAGGCTCCAGGCTCTGAGCTGTCAGCACAGAGCCCGACGCAGGGCTTGAACTCATGAACTGCGAGGTCATGACCTGAGCTGAAGTCGGACGCTCAACCGACTGAGCCACCCAGGAGCCCCAAGGGTAAAGATGTTTTTAAGAAGTACTAAGTTGTTTTGTTTTTTTTAATGGACGTATTTAGCTATAAGTGCATGAAAACTTACTAAGCACCAAGAGAGGTTCTGGCAAGAAATATGTATTTGAGGGTGCTGAGAAATCGATGTCAACTGAATCCTGGGTAAAATGGGTTCTTGTCAAAAAAGAGGTTGAAGGAAGTAAAGTGTGGGAATGCAAACAAATAAACTCAGTTGGAAAAAAGAAAAAAATATTTTTACTATCGATAAATGATATTGAGAATAGCACTCATAAGAGTCAGGAGACAGTGGTAGGAGAGAAAGGATAATTATTGTTATAATAATATCTATGTCTGGGCATTGTGTGATGAACTTTATATCCATTTAGTTTAATCCATAACAACAATCCCATTTAAAAAGATATCAGTATAAAAAGATACCAGTATATACTACCTAAGTAACTTGACCAAAGTTAACAATGCTAGCAAGTGGTGGAGACAGAATGACAGAAAAAAAGAACAGCCCAGCAGTTCAGAATCTGCAAGGACTTCAACTGACATGAAGTGATTAGGATGATGCTGGTGGTCTCTGCGAGGTTTGCTATGATGGTAAGACAAAGGGTAAATGCCTTTGAAGAAGCAGAAGAGGCAAGTATACTCTAAAAAAACTCAAGAAGAAAGTGAAAGAGGATAGGGGGTGAGGCTGGAAAACATTTTCTTGTTGCTATTTTTATTTTCATTTAAGGATGGGAAAGTTGAGCATATATATAGACTGATGGAGAGAGAGAGAGAGAGAGAGAGAGAGAGAGAAAGAGACTGATAACAAGTCATTGGCAAAGTCTGCAGATTTGGGGGTGGGGAAAGACAGATCCTGGAGGAGGCAGACCTCAAGTACCTTTTCTTCTCTCCTCTGAGAGCAGTGTTCCCACAGCATTCTCCTAGAATTCTGGTAAGTCTTTGAGTTGTAATGGAGCATTATATCAGGAACAAAACTGTCAAATTCCTCAACTCCCACCCCAATTATCAAAGGTGGGAGGGGAAGTATACATGAATAGAATATACTTCATTTTAGGTTTCTCACCAAAAGCACTAATTATGCTTGGTCCAGCAACCTGTGTGTTGTTTAATTTTGGATTCGGTTGAGGGGTATATGCATGTAACTCATGTAATAGAGTCATAGTGCCTGCCAGTAAAACAGTTCCTTGTTTTGCATGATGGGATTAAATAAATCAACAAGAATATCACAATTTCTGACACATCAGTCCCTCAAATGGCAGCATTTACCAAAGTGTGTTCTCTGAGTGACTACGTATTTGACCCCTTCCAGGAGGTTCACAGTGCACATTACCCTACTAAAGCTTTGGGAATTCTTATAATAAAACAAAACGCAACCATTTAACTTTCTTGATGTCAGTGTTTCCAAACTTCCTTTAAAACAGAAGTTTTAAAGAAACTCCTGGGGTGCCTGGGTGGCGCAGTCGGTTAAGCATCCGACTTCAGCCAGGTCACGATCTCCCGGTCCGTGAGTTCGAGCCCCGCGTCGGGCTCTGGGCTGATGGCTCAGAGCCTGGAGCCTGTTTCCGATTCTGTGTCTCCCTCTCTCTCTGCCCCTCCCCCGTTCATGCTCTGTCTCTCTCTGTCCCAAAAATAAATAAACGTTGAAAAAAAAAATTTTTTTTAAAACAGAGAATCCTGTCCTTGCTTAATACTATCCATAAAAATTCAAAACACACTTCAGCAAAAACTGCCCCCAAAAAACGTTAACCACAAATCTCATATAAATTGGCTTCTATGGCAAGAAGCCTATAGAGGCCAACCCACACCTCACTGAGATTCTCTCCTTCCTCCGAACTCAAGGCTCTCACTCTTGAACAATTCATTTGGCAATTAAGCATGCCATTCTTTATAATATTACATATATTTAGAGTTTAAATGTTTATTTCACTGTTATTTTTGTATTTATGTCTTATCTTCCCAACTATGTTGTGAGATTCTTCATCTCAGGAATTATTTCTGTTCTCTGAGCGCTCAGCAATACCAATTTCTGTATAATGAGTGCATAAAGTGCATCGTGAGCATAGCAAACATTTACTTGCATTCCAAGCAACCTGCTATAAAGCTAAATTCTGTCAACACAATTTTTCCATTGGCTAACATAACCACTTGAATTTCATGTCTTTTCGGTCTACTGATAGGAACTTTCAGACACTTGTAAGGCGTCATTTTACTCCTTTCAATGCTGTAGCTGTAGCACCTGCACAAGGTGAGCGGGTAATACAGATTTGGAGAATCACTAACAGGCAGTTAAGACTCCTAGGACCTGAAAGGGAGAGAAGCTGTCTGGAAACAGGTCCCTGACTACTATTCAAGGTAAAGGCTGTTTAGGGAAGAGTCAGTAAAAAGTGGGCCAGAACAGCATTCTCTGATCAGAGCAATTATGCAATGTCGGGTGCCCCAGATATCTGGACTCCCAACACCTAAACAGGTGTCCTCCAGGCACTGTGCCCTGACTCACAGGGTCAATCCTGTGTTTCTTGTGGGAACACCAATGAGACCTGCTGACTCTCTTGACCTTAGAGGATGGCTTTTCCTTTACAAAACCAACAAGTGTAATACCTGTAGGAAACAAGGTAGCAGCAACAGCTCATCTCCAAACTGGAACATCACTTATCAATTTCAAGCTTTGTTGAGAAAATTTACATTTTACAAACTTAGAACTCCATACATTCTGAACTGTTATACCACTATCAAATTTCAAAAATATGCTTACCAATACGATAATCTTAAACTAAAGAATCCTCACTTAACTTATAAGTATATATGTGTGGGTATATATATATATATAACAAAATAAATGCTTAAATACATACATGAAATCTGAAATCCCCCCTCAGCATGGAACAAAGATCCTCTGCTACATCAGACATGCAGGGATGCAATGTAGCAACCAATCTTGCATAAAATGGTAGCAAATCCAACCTGCAAAAGTTATATGTGATATATGTAAGAGCAAAGACATACCAGAAGTAATTCATTTTAAAATTTAAATTTTCACAGATATATTTACACATTACATGATGATAAAAACTAGTAATCACACAGACTTGCCTATTATTACCATCATGATGAAGCATATGGAAATTCAATTTGCTTTGTGAAAGCTTACTAATAACCTGGTATTTTCTATTCCATGCATTTATTGCACATCTGCAATTTCACTAAGTATACAATTTTGGTAAAATATGAAATACCAAGCAGAGAGAACACCAAGTTTTGACATGGCCTAAATTTTTAATCATGTAATTACTGAGTAAACAAACCTAAAGGTAACTCAAATAATGCAAAACAGAATCCTTTGAAAACTATCTCCTTCATTTATCCATGGATAAGTTACTTGGAAACTTTAATGTCTAAAGTGAAACAGTAACTGATAACTAAGAAGGTATCTAAGAAGGCAAAAGATTACCACAAAACCACACACTAACTTCTGTACCTTCCTCATGACAGAACCTACTCAGATTCTCCCACAGTGTCTATCTCCTCTTACTCTAGACAATAAATGACAAATACGTGGTTATTCACACTGCCACCCCCTTTCATTATTAGAGCACTTTCTCATAAAACTTCAATGCAGCTCCAGAATCCTGCTTAACACAGCACTCGAAGCGGCCACTACTAATCAGAATGAACATACAAGCTAAAATTTATTTTCACTTCCTTCCACAGACATTATTTTATAAAACTCGAGGGGCGCCTGGGTGGCGCAGTCGGTTAAGTGTCCGACTTCAGCCAGGTCACGATCTTGTGGTCCGTGGGTTCGAGCCCGCGTCGGGCTCTGGGCTGATGGCTCAGAGCCTGGAGCCTGTTTCCGATTCTGTGTCTCCCTCTCTCTCTGCCCCTCCCCCGTTCATGCTCTGTCTCTCTCTGTCCCAAAAATAAATAAAAAACGTTGAAAAAAAAAATTTAAAACTCGATTACCCAATGATGCAACACTGGACAGATCATACGCTATAGGTGAGAAGCAGTGAGGAACTCACAAAAGCAGCTGTACTGACAATACAAAGTAATGCGGAGCTGACAGTAAGGAAGGAAGTTTAAAACTATAAATTCAGGGGCGCCTGGGTGGCGCAGTTGGTTAAGCGTCCAACTTCAGCCAGGTCACGATCTCGCGGTCTGTGAGTTCGAGCCCCGCGTCAGGCTCTGGGCTGATGGCTCGGAGCCTGGAGCCTGTTTCCGATTCTGTGTCTCCCTCTCTCTCTCTGCCCCTTCCCCACTCTCCCTCTCTCTCTCTCTCTCTCTCTCTCAAAACTAAACATAAAAAAATAAAAATAAAAACTATACAAATTCAACCCAAGAGCTCAAAAGACTACAACAGCCCAAAGCCATTGAGGACAGAAACAAACAATCCTACAGGCCTTAGTTATCCCTAAATACATCACTACAGAATATGAGAAAATGATTTGATCATGAGAGAAAAGTCTGCACACCATGCAACGCTTAGGATTAGATCTGGAAAACTCCCAACATGGACAGATTAAGCCTCAGCTGGAAGAGGAGATATAGCAAAGAAAGGGAGAATGGAGGTAAATTCGAAAGGGGAGAAAAGTGCTCAAATTCAAACCTAAGAGCCTGAAAAACTTTGCATTCTTCCTTAACCATTATAATTTCTTTTACAAATAATCACTTACTTAGTTCTTACTAACATGCCAGGCTCTATCCTAGGCATCTCATATACATTATTTAACTTGTTGATACTAGTAAACATTTTACGAGGTGGATATTCTGATCACCATTTCAGAAATAAGGTAACAGATGTTGAGAAAAATCAAGAAAATAGTGGCTTTGTACTAGTGTGTCAATAAATTTTGTTAAAGGCATCGTATTCTTCTTTACTGAAAGAATAAAAAGTTCAATCCATTCGGGGCGCCTGGGTGGTTCAGTGGGTTAAGCGGGGAGAAGGGCAGAGAGAGAGGCAGACCCAGAATCCGAAGCAGGCTTCAGGCTCTGAGTTGTCAGCACAGAGCCTGACGCAGGGCTCGAACCCACAAACTGTGAGATCATGACCTGAGCCAAAGTCAGATGCTCAACCGACTAAGCCACCCAGGCACCCCCAGTTGAAAATATTCTTCACCCTAGTGAGGAAGTATCATCTGATACTTTTATAAAAATAATACTAACTTCAAATTTTACATTTTATCAAAGCTAAACTATCAAATATTATTTATGCAATTAAAAGGATAACCATATAGTTTCTTATTTTTCCTATGTTATATCTATGTTTCCTATATAAAGTATCTTTCTAGCGGTGCTTCGGCAGCTCAGTCAGTTAAGCATCTGACTACGGCTCAGGTCATGATCTCATGGTTCATGAATTCGAGCCCTGCGTCAGGCTCTCTGCTGTCAGCTCAGAGCCTGCCTCAGATCCTCTGGCCCCTTCTCTCTGCCCCTCCCTGGCTTGCACGCTGTCTCAAAAATAAATAAAAACACTAAAAAATAAAGGTATCTTTTTATTCCTAAAACCAATTCCCTTTGTTCTTACTGGATTTTTAAAAATATACTATTAAATATGATTTGCTAGTGTTTTGCTTAGAATTTTTATATTGACATTCAAAAGTGAGATTGAATAGGCAGTCAGATTCTGTCAATTTATACTCTGAAATGGCAAGTTTGCTTTTCTATAACCAAGACAGCAGAGAAATTACTTGTTCCATAAAAGATCGAAAGAACTCAATAAAGCTATCTAGCCTTGGATTATTTAAGATGAAATTAACTGATAATGCCACTGTCTATTTTATGTTGAAATAGTTTGGAAATTTTAAAAAATTCTGTTTCGCTGAGATTTTCAAGTGTTTTAAAAAATATTTTTAGCTTATCATCTGGGTCCTTTCTTAAACTTTTAAAATGTTCTTCTTGGGGCACCTGGATGGCTCAGTCAGTTAAGTGTGTTAACTTTGGCAGAGGTCATGATCTCGTGGTTTGTGAGTTTGAGCCCCATGTCAGGTTCTGTGCTGACAGCTCAGAGCCTGGAGCCTACTTTGGGTTCTGTCTCCCTCTCTCTCTGCTCCTCTCTCGTGAGACCGCATGTGAACACTCTCTCTCAAAAATAACTAAACATTTAAAATTTTTTCGAAAAATAAAAAATAAATGTTCTTTTTCCTTATTATTTTCTAAATGCTTCTCCATTTGGAAATTGAGAACCAGCTCTTGAGTTTTTAAAATTAATTTTTAATTTTAATCTTGTCTTTCTCAATGTATTTTTCAACACAATCTGAAATTATACTCACTTAGCATCAAAAGTGTTAACCAACCTATGTCATTTCCTTTTTCTTCTTTCCCTGGACAAGTCGCTTATACTTTGTTTCATTTTTTTCTTCTAGGAAATCAGCCCAATCTATACCAAACCTTTTTCCTAGTCCCAAAAGAAAGGCAGATATAGGTATCCTTTTTAGAGGAAAGCAGTCTGTGCTACCTATTGAGGGCCACATTAGTGAACTAATAACACAGCTAAGTGCTTTCAGCTTCCACTGCGATTTAAAAAATAGTTTAAGGGGCGCCTGGGTGGCTCAATCGGTTAAGCGTCCGACTTCGGTTCAGGTCACGATCTCACGGTCCGTGAGTTCGAGCCCCACGTCGGGCTCTGTGCTGACAGCCCAGAGCCTGGAGCCTGTTTCAGATTCTGTGTCTCCCTCTCTCTCTGCCCCTCCCTTGTTCATGCTCTGTCTCTCTCTGTCTCAAAAATAAATAAACATTAAAAAAAAATTTTTTTTAAATAGTTTAAGAATTCCCTGGAAGATCTGAACTCTTGTATGTCTCTCCAGGTAGTTAGTAACCCTGGTTTTTGTTCTGTGGGGACTGGCCACGTGAAAGTAAAGTTAGATATTCCATTTTCTCAGGGACCCACTACTCCGAAAAAGCCCACCAAATCTTTCTCAAACTAACAAGTTTCTAAAACTCTTTTTCCATTATACCTTTAACAATTAAAGGGATAGCTGATAGTAAATATCACCTTGCCCTATTTAAATCTTCAAACTCTGACCATTCATTACTTCACAAAATAAAATCCTTTATGTTGTAAATAAGGTAATAAATTATATATTTCCTGAATGTTAGTTCTGCTTAAGTGTGTTTTTCTGTTGTTTCTACTCCTCTATGCATGCAGGCCTGGAAGGGAATGGAGTGCCAAATGCTATATCAATCATTAAAGGTATTACACACAAAATAAAACATTTTAATCAACCTAAAGAGCAAATTTCTGTGTTAAAATTTAAGCTAGTTATATATGTTATTTTAGACTTTTCTGAAAGTCAATTAGAAAATAAATTCTTCCTTTGAAAACTGAATGTTCATCTTCTAAGAGAATGATGACTATTTTTTACCAACAGTTAATGAGTGAACCATTTTAAAAACAATTTTTTTTTCTTAAACAATAAAACCTTGCTTAGATTTTCAAGGTCATTTAAGTACCTCACTAGCAGTTAATGATCAAGTTAGTAAACATCCAGTCATTAACTACAAGTAACAAGAATGCAGAAACACACACACTTTTCTTACTCAAGGGTAAGAAATTCTTAAAGGTTTTTTTCTTGTAATCAATCAGCTTTCTAAAAGAAATGTCCAGGTTTTTTCCCCTCCTTAAAATCTAAAGAATTTAACTGGTGGAAGCTATTAATTTTACCTTGTTCAAAAATGCCTAGGAAAACAACCAACGTGAAAGAACACTCCTACCATTCGATTAAAGAATACAAAGGATTTTCTCCATTGAAACAATGAAGCAGATGATGATTCAAAAAGGATAAAACATAATAAAAGACTGGAGTCATTTACTCTAAAATCAACAACCAAATGTTCTAAGAGATTTTTTCAGCAATGTTGACGCTCCCAGGGCAATAGTGCCATCAAGTGGTAGAACACACTAATACTCTTCAAAAGACTAAGGAAAAGCTGTTCAAGAATCAAGAGAAACATTTCATTCTCTCAACACTTTGCTTATATTAATCTGATCATTCATCTTTAAAAACTTGGCAATCTATCTGGCTACAAAGTCATTAAAACCAATACCAGATTTGTCTATACCAGAACAGGAACTAAGACATTCCTACGTGCTTTCCCTGATTCTGACTTTAGGTGAGGGGCCTTCTGAGGTGCTAGGTTTGATCTCTAGCTAGGTGGTGGATACATGTATATACTTAAGATATGAACACTTTATGTGCAACTTCAATTATATGTGTTATATTAGAAATTAACTATAAAATAATATGAAATACCTAAGAGAATTTCTAATAGGTTTCATTTCTGTGGAGTCCTTCAACAGAGATAAAATCCCAGGCTGTAAGATTTTTTTTTAGCCAACTATTTATTTACTGAAGGAAGAATACACTAAAAGTTAAAACGTTGTTTTAGATCAAACTTTTAAGAACTGTACAGACGAAAAACAAAATTGAACAGATGGGACATCAAATTTTAAAATGTCTGTACTGGGCGCCTGGGTGGCGCAGTTGGTTAAGCGTCCGACTTCAGCCAGGTCACGATCTCGCGGTCCGTGAGTTCGAGCCCCGCGTCGGGCTCTGGGCTGATGGCTCAGAGCCTGGAGCCTGTTTCCGATTCTGTGTCTCCCTCTCTCTCTGCCCC
This sequence comes from Puma concolor, assembly GCF_028749965.1. Taxonomy (NCBI): domain Eukaryota; kingdom Metazoa; phylum Chordata; class Mammalia; order Carnivora; family Felidae; genus Puma; species Puma concolor. The sequence continues at coordinate 132,281,131 of NC_141673.1, read as the reverse complement.
TCCCCTGTTCATGCTCTGTCTCTCTCTGTCCCAAAAATAAGTAAACGTTGAAGAAAAAAAAAAAAAATTAAAAAAAAAAAAAAAAAAAAAAAAAAGAAAGAAGTAAAATGTCTGTACTGCAAATGATACCAAGAAAGTGAAAAGACAACTCAAGGAACAGGAGAAAATATTTGCAAATTATATTTGATAAGGCACACGAATAAAGAACATGTAAAGAACTCTTAAAACTCAGTAATTAAAAATAACAACTGAAAAGAGGACAAAAGATTTAACAGAAATTTCTCCAAAAGACATACAAAAAGCCAAAAAGCACATGAAAAGATGCTTAAAATCAGCAGCCATTAGGAAAATGCAAATCGAAATCACAGTGAGATACCACTTCTCACCCACTATGATGGCTATAAGCAGAAAAGGAACAATAACAAGTGTTGGTAAGGATGTGGAGAAATTGGAACCCTCAAACACTACCGATGAGAATGTAAAATAGTGTAGCCATTCCGAAAAAGTTTGGCAATTATTGAAAATGTTAGAGTTATTATAGGACACAGCAATTTCACTCCTAGATATATACCCAAGAAAAATGAAGACATATCCACAGAAGTAATCGCATCAGCGTCATTCCAAGTAGCTAAAACAAACAATCCAAATGTCCGTCAACTGATAAATGGGCAAACAAAATATGGTGCATCTACACAATGGACCATTATTCAGCTGTAAAAAGGAGGAAATTCAAATACATGCTACAACATGGATGAATCTTGAAAACATTATACTGAGTGAAAGAAGCTAGATACAAAAGGCATATATTGCATGATTTCATTTACATGAAATACTCAGAACAGGCAAATCCAAAGGGACTAAAAGTAGGCTAGTGGTTTCTTTGTCAGGGGAAAGGGTGGGCAGATAAATTATAGGATTGACTACTAATGGATAGGAGATCCATCCATACTAATGGGTGAAGACAAAACGTTTAAAATATGATCATAGTGATGGCTACATACATTTAGAATGATGAATTGTATACTTCAAATAAGTGAATTGTATAGTATGTGAATTATTATCTCAAAAACCTTTCCTTTTTTTTTTAAGGAAAAGAACTATAAAGAACCTTAAGATTTATCTAGTCACGTGCTTCCTAAACCTAACTATACAGACTAGGTTAAGACGGTCAAATTCCCTAGCATAGGGACCCCTTGCCTTTCAAAAGTTCATGTTTGCTTTTCCTTAAGACCTACATTTGCACCTCTTTTGCTAACTGGAAGAAATCTAAAGAGTTCGCACTTTTATGAAAAAAGTTGAAAAGCAAATATAGCATTCAGTGCTGGTTTTGCAGCAAACACTTACAGAGGCAGCATGGACCGGGGGCAGCAAGAGTGGCCCAGCCAAGCTCCATCCCCAAGAACCCTGCATCAGATCGCCACAGCTCTGAACCGTGTGAACTGTGACTCACCCAGACGGATTCTGGATTCTGTTACCACGATGTGTCCCAGGGTATCACAAAAGCCTAAGACAGGATTTTCTTTGGGTCTGGGTACATTAAAAAACTTTTCCATATGAATTTATGGTACTTACTGCTTTACTTTACACCATTTTGGCTTAAAAAAGGTTTTACAGGAACGCTCTACTTTCGGATAGTGGGGGCAACCTATATACAGTTGATCCCTGAACAACACGAGTCTGCACCGTGCAGGTCCACTTATATGTGGATTTTTCTCCCCAATAAATACAGTATAGTACTGTAAATGTTATTTTCTCTTCCTTATGATTTTCGTAATGACAATTTTTCTCCAGCTTATTATGAAAATACAGCATGTAATAAACACACAAAATACATGTTAATATTATATATATCATACATATATGTTCGTATAAACACACAAAATACGTGTTAATCACCTATTTATGTTATCAGTAAGTCTTCTAGTCAATAGCAAGCTGTTAGTTAAGTTCTGGGGAGAATCAAGTTATATGTGAATTTCTTACTATGCAGAGGGCTAGTGCCCCTAACCTAACTCCTACATTGTTCAAAGGTCTACTGTCTATATAAAACCTTTGGGCCCTCACAGTCATAGGCACTCAAATAACTATTAAACAATTCATTCTGATTTTGGTAGCACATTATTTGGTTAGCTCAGGCAGGATGAGCTGGAGAAAGGAAGGAATCCCGGCCACAGAAAAGAATCCTGGCCATAAAGACACTCAAAACGATTCATGTCCTTTGGGGAAGGTGGGGGAGAGAAAACGACACACCAACAGAAAGGTGCACCTTACCAAAGGGGCCCGGGGTCCCACAGAGTCTCATTGGGCACAGGCAGAAAATGAGGCTAGGTAAGAGCAAGAGCTAAAAGATGTTAAGAATTTCCTTTCCCCTCTCCTGCAAAGTGTCCCAGCTTTCCCTAAGTCCAGAGACTCAAAGAATAACTGGCTACCCCTAATACCCTAATAACTGGCTCCCTAAGAGAATATTCTAGCCTGCTCATTCTAGACCCAACATTCTTTGTTCCCTCTTCTTACTGATTCCCTTAAAGGTGATCAGTCATCTCTTTTATTCAAGGTTGAATGAATAAAATCAATAAAAGACGGAGAAGGGTTTGTAAACCTATGAGGCCAAGGAGATAGGGAATGAGAAATAGAATGAGAAGAGACTCACTGGCACTTGACTACTATCTTTTTACTCTGGCCTCCCTAGAGACCAAGCTATAATCCTCAGGACAAGCCAAATATTGCAGGTAAGGTAGAAACGTCCCTGGGTATTAAGACAAAACAACCAAAAACCTTTCAAAATTAAAGGCTTTTCTGATTAATAAAAATATACAACCAGGAAACATTAACCTGGTCCCAGACTCTAACGTACCATTTCATAGATGTGTAAACAGAGGCCCTGACTTTCCAAATCACTCAGGAACGTTAAAAAAACAAAATTTTAACTAAACACTGAAACTGTTAGAGACCAGAGAGTACTATTTACACTAGAAAAGCAGGTAGATGAGACATCTGCTCTTAAACAAATTGGAGATTTTTCTGTAACTCAGCTCATCTGAAATGTATATAAAATACAGAAATGCCAGTAAAGAGTAATAGTCATTGCTACTTGTACATTCCATTGTTGAACAGACTACCCCCTACCAGCCAAACCATAATTAATATCTCTTATTGTTTTCAGGAAGAGAACTTACTAGAGATAAAAAAATCTAATTATCTGAAACAAATCCCTGTATTTGTGAAGCAAAGACAACAGTGCTAGCCCAAGGCTCCATGTGCTTCCCCACATCTTCCAAATGTCCTTGTGATCCCTTTCAGGCTTCAGGCTGAGTGTAAACGAGGCATCACTTTTTGTCCACGGTACCCAGAGAATGAGCTGAGTCCACACACTGTCTTCCCGTGCCATGGCACTCTTGGAAGCTATGGCAATGATTTAAGATGAAGTTTGTAAACTTCATATTTTAGAGTAAACGCAAATGTTGCAGAATGTTTGATGGAGGCTACCAAATCAGTCCAGATTCAATGCAAGGTAAATTACAGCAGAAGTCACAAGTGAAAAGTGAACAGAGAACTAATCCAAACAGGGCAAATTTTTGAAATCGATTTATTTAAACCACAATTTATTTAAAAAACAGAGAGGGGTGCATGGCTGGCTCAGTCTAGTCACATGCTAGAGCATGTGACTCTTGGTCTCAGGGTCATGAGTTTGAGCATCATGCTAGACCCAGAGATTACTTTTTTTTTTTTTTTAATGTCTCTGAGAGAGACAGAGAGACAGAGCATGAGCAGGTGAGATGCAGAGACAGAGACAGAATCTGAAGTAGGATCCAGGCTCTGAGCTGTCAGCACAGAGCCCAACATGGGGCTCAAACCCACCAACTGTGAGATCATGACCTGAGCCAGACGCCCAACCGACTAAGCCACCCAACCGACTAAGCCACCCAGGCACTCCAGCTTAGAGATTACTTCTAAAAAAATAATAAAAACTTTTAAAAATAGAGAAAGAACAAAGAAAAAGAACAGTTCCTTTAAAAATACCAAAATTTACCAGAAAAATACTGCCAAAAAAAAATTCTGGCCAAACATTTTGGCATAAATTTAAAAATACTAAATGAGTCCTAAAAGAAATGAGGAAGAGAGCACAGGGGAGAACAGACTGTGTAGAACGCTGAGTAAGAGACAGAAGATAGGAAAAGAAGACACTGAAAAGAATGATTGGTGAGGATATGACAGCTACAAATACGCAAAGGAGATTCAACATATGCATGCCTGGAGTACTTAAAAAAGAAAACCACAACAAGAAAACACAACAAGCATTCAAACACATTTAAAGATGAAAATCAGGAAAACTTCCCTGAAGTATTTAATACAAAAACTGAAAGGGCGTGGAGAGTGACCCAGAATGATCAACAACACAGCATATCCATCCTAGTAAAGCCACTGGATTTACCAGAAAAAAAATTAATTGAGCAGCCATATGAATCACCAAATAAATTACAGAAAGAAAAAAGCAAGCTGGCCTCCAATTTCTCCACAGTAGTAGCAAATGCCAGATGACTCCAGGGTAACACCTATAAAGTATTCAGGGAAAAGGCATGAGCCATAGATCCTATAACCAGCGAAGCTGTCCTTCGAGTAATGAATCTCCAGAAACATCACTCTGTACAAGAACTCAAGGGATATTTTTGCCCAAGAACTCTCCTTCAGAAAATCATTAGAAGATAAACTTCAGCAAACCAAAAGATAACTAGGAAACCAGAGAAACAAGACTGGCAGGGAGCATGGAATATTTTAAGCTGTAGAACTAAGATAAAACAAATGAGGGGGTCAGAGTGACAAATGAGGATGTAAATGTCATATTCCCTATCAGGATGTGTTATCAACAGAGAGACAAAACAAGGGGAGGGAGAATGGAAAAAAGGATGGGAAGTCTGGTAAGCTTCCTGCTTGTCCATTCATAGTGCTGTGAGCGAATTAATATTCAAGCTGATAAACCCTACGATACAAGCATAGCACACTTAACAGTAAAAAAGGAAAATGTTAAGGAAGATAACAGTAGGGACCAACACCAGATGGGTGAGGAGAGAGAGTGAGAAGAAAGGACGAGAACACAGTTAATTTTATCATCACTTGTGGTAGGAACAACAAAGACTGTCTAAATAAATGACCAAGAAGCAAACCCATAATTATGAAGCTAACTACTAAAATAAAAATTGAAACCTTCCTCAAATCAGAAAAATGTACGGAAAATAAAATATAGATTACACAATGAAAGACTTTAAAAATTAAACCAAAAAGACAAATAATGTAACAGAACGTGGACCAATCATATCTGTCTTATCAAAAATGTAAAAACCCTAGGGGGGCCTGTGTGGCTCAGTCGGTTAAGCGTCTGACTCTTGATTTCAGCTCAGGTCATGATCTCATGGCTCATGGGATCAAGCCCCACATTGGGTTCTGCACTGACAGTGCAGATACTGCTTGGGATTCTCTCTCTCCCACTCTCTCTCAAAATAAATAATCGTTAAAAAATAAAATAAAATTAGGGACACATGGGTGGCTCAGTCGGTTAAATGTCAGACTTCAGCTCAGGTCATGATCTCACGGTGTGAGTTTGAGTGCCACATCGGGCTCTGTGCTGACAGCTCAGAGCCTGGAACCTGCCTGGGATTCTGTGTCTCCCTCTCTCTCTGCAGCTCCCCTGCTTGCATTCTGTCTCTCTCTCAAAAATAAACATTAAAAAAAATTTTTTAATAAAATTATAAAAAATAAAGTAAAAATCCTAACTCAATTATAAGAAACATATTTTCAGAACAGATCTCAAAGTAAAATTCAATTCAAGAATATACAAGAGAGGGGCACCTGGATGGCTCACTAGGTTGAAGGTCCAACTGTTGATTTTAGCTCAGGTCATTATCCCAGGGTCGTGGAATTGAGTCCTGTATCGGGCTCCATGTTCAGATTAAGTGCTTAAGATTCTCTCTCTGCCCCTCTTTTCAGCCTGCACTCTCTCTGTGTGCCCCTCTCCCCAGCTTTCTCTCTCTCTTGCTCCTTCTCTCTCTCTCACACACACAAATAAATAAATAAATAACATACAAGAAAAACTCAACTAAAATAAAGCTATTCTGAAAGATTGAATATAAAAGGGCAAAAACACTATAAAAACACAAATAAAAACAAATTAGAAATTGTAATATAAATACCAGATAAGGTAGTAGCAGGCAAAAAAAAAAACAATAAATAAAACGAAGAATGACACTTTATAAAAGGTGAAATTCACAATGAGGTGTGAGTTTTATCTTCACACCAAGTAACACAACAGTAACATTTGAAAAACTGAAATCACAGTAGTTATTAGAAAAACAACACACACCAATAGTAGTCTTTAATTTACCTCCTTAGCCCAGGACCCCCGGGCAAGTAGACAAAAAAGGTCAAGAAAACAGAACTCAATAAAAGTTATTTAATACTATAAACTTCCCTGATCAGTACATTGAACTCTGCACCATAAAAACAAAGAATGTAACCTTTAGGGGCACCTGGGTGGCTAAGTCAGTTAAGCGTCTGACTTGGTTTTGGCTCAGGTCATGATCTTGCGGTTTCTGAGTTCGAGCCCCAGGTCAGTCTTCAAGCTGACAGTGCAGAGCCTGCTTGGGATTCTCTCCCTCTCTCGCTGCCCCTCTCTCACTCATTCTGTCTCGCTCTCAAAATAAATAAATAAAAACTTGAAGAAAAAGAAAAAGCATGTAACATTAAAAAAAAAAAAAATCTCGAGGAATGTTCACAAATATTGATTCTATAATAGGCCAGAAAGAAAATTTCAAAAAATTCCAAAAAGAATAAATTGTATTTTCTATTCATAGTGCAGTAAGAGTATGAGTTATTAACCAAGTTACAAAATAAAACAAAACCAAAACATCCCACAACCTGGAAGTTTTTCAAGACTTTCTCAAACATCTCCTTAAGAAACAAAAAGGAAATATAAACTAAAATTGGAGAATTTCTAGAAAACATACAAACAGAAATCACAAGTCAGAACTAAGACCATTCTCAGTAAATGCCAAATAAGTGTTGGCATACAGCAAATGCCAAAAAAGTAACAGAATGAAGAAACCAAGAGAGAAGAAATCAGTAAAGATACAAGTAAGGAGTAAAACAATAGTAAAATGATATAATACATTATCATTTGGAAGCTGGTCTTCATGAGGCGTTTTACTAGTGAGGAAACTAAAATGGATTAACCAGTAGCTAACATGATCAAGAGGAGAAAAAAGTCAGGGGAAGTAGAAATACAGCATTGTTTGTAATGGCAAAGACTGGAATGTCCAAAATGATTAAATATAGCACATTCATAAATAGAAACACTGCAGCTTTAAAAGGACAAGGGAAATCTTTATATACTGATCTGAAAAGATCTCCAAGATATACTGTTAAGTGAAAACAGTAAGGTTCAGAATGATAAGCACAGTAAGTTGCCCTTGTACAAAAAACAGGAAATATAAGAATCTATAACTGCATTTTCTTGTACATGAAAAAGAAACTTCGGGAAGATACACAAGAATCGAGACAGTGGTTTCCAACTGGAAAGAGTAGAAATTGGATATAGGGAGACAAGGATATATTGAAGTATGTTTTTCAGCACACAATGTTTTTATACTTCTGGGTTTTGAGCCCTGTAAATGTACTACTTATTTTTTAAAATAAAATTTTAGATTTGCATATGACCAACATTAATTTATCAAATATTTTCAAGCACTTACCAAAATTGTATTTGGTATTGAAAATGTACAAAATGAAAAGATTCAGAACGCTCTTTTTTATTTTTTTAAGTAATCTCTACACACAATATGGGACTCAAACTTACAACCTAAGATTAAGAGTCGCATGCTCTACCAATGGAGCCAGCCAGGCACCCCCAGAACGTTCAAAAAGCCTGTAGTCTTTACGCTTTGAGGGGACACAGGTGGGATATGTGACTGATCCTTCGTACAAAGACATTATATGGAAAGTGCAATAAGGCCATTTATATGGACATAATGGAAATGAGGATGTTGTTGAGGGAAGATGACTCTTAGGCTAAGATTTAAAGGGCAAGCCAGAAATTTTTGGTGGAAAGATAATATGCCAAGCAGGGGCACCTGGGTGGCTCAGTTGGTTAAGCGTCCAACTCCTGGTTTCAGCTCTGGTCATGATTTCATGGTTTGTGAACTCCAGCCTTGAGCTGGGCTCTGCAAAGACCGTGTGGAGCCTGCTTGGGATTCTCTCTGTCCCTCTGTCTCTCTGCGCCTCCCCTGCTCTCTCTCAAAACAAATAAACTTAAAAAAAAAAAAGAACATCCCAGATTAGAAAACAGAGGCTTGGAAGTAAAGAGAGCAAAGGTATTCAAGAAATCATTACAGATCAGGATTTTGCAAGAGGAAGAGTGCCTAGAATTCTGACTGAAGCTGAAAGGGGGCTAGATAAGAAAAGGCATGAAATACCATGTTATGTAATTCTATTGCCTTCTACATGTCCGCTATTATGCTGAGTGCTGGGGATAAGGAAGTAAACATGGCCTCCTTGTAGCTTAGTCTAGAGGATAACACCCAACAAAACCAAGAAAGCAGCTTTTGCAATACTTTGATGTCGGGACCTTTCCTGTCTCTAGCTCTTTTCACATACTCTGTTGCCTCCATCAGAATGCGCTCTCTACATTTCCTCTCCCCAGCCATTCCTAGCCTAGCTAATTCCTTTCTCAAGACTCCCATTAAATAACCCTTGTTCCAGGCAGCCTTCTTGGACTCCTGAGACTAAATCAATCAGTTCCACTTGCTATATACTTGAAAGCATGCTGTGATTCTTCTTGGTAACTACACTTAGAAGTCTTTGTCTTTCTTCTTTTCCAAACTGCAAGTGGTATGAATACAAGAGCCTAATCTGTCCTGTTTACACTGTATCTCTAGCACTAATCACAGAATACAGCAGACCCTTAATGAATTAATAAATGAATAAATTGTAGAACATAATTTAATCTTTCCTGATCACTCAGGTGGATTATAAAAAACCCAAATGATTGTATTTATACATTTCAGGTATATAGACTATGCAGTCTCTTCCTCATGGCTCTAGAATGCTATACATTTCAAGTACTTGTCCCTTGACTTTTTTTCTTTCCTCTCAAACCGTAATTGTTAATTCCCACTACTTTTAAGTCTATACTTCTAGCAGATTCCAAGTACATCTAATTTGCAGCTATTTCCTGAGCTAAACAGATAAACAGAGTTATAAGAGATACAAGTGGCATAAGACCAAGTAGTTTTTGAGGACTTTCTTGAGGGGGTGGTGGTTTGGGAGGGAAGGGTGTGCTGAAGGACAGAATGGGGATGCAAAGAGACAGTCTTTTACAAGTAAACTACTTAAACATCACTGCATAGTTTCTTTTGTAAACAAGACCTTTTATTTTTGCTAACTTTGGTTTATTCTGTTACATAAGTTCAAATAATTGTTAATACATGTTTCTTCATACAAATAAAGAGTTGAAAAGAAAAATCTGAAAATAAACATTCCATTGTAAAAGGAAAGAAAAGAATCAGTTGAAAAAAAACTGGTCCAAGATACTGAGGAAAAGTATTTGAGTTTTCATCAATTCAAGATGTAAGCTTTTTCCCATTTACAAATACATGAAAGTGGAATGTGCCTCACAATTAAGGTCTTAAATGTAAATGGCAATGTTTTTCTCTCTCAGTTGTACATAAAATAATGGTGTACCTCATAACTAATGGTACCTTAGATTTGATGAAATGCATATTATAAAAATATTTATCTATATGACTTTCTCAACTACCTAATTCTTAATTATCTACTCACTATTATTAACATATTCCATCTCTCTTGCCCCACTAATATGAAAACCAAATGCTCATATTAATGATGGTGACAGGAGATAAAATCCAGTATAAAAGAAAAAAAAAAAGTAGCAATTTTGTTTCACTAAGAAATCTCACATTAAGAGATCATGGGCCTCTCCAACAAATGGGCCTAATTAAAATTCTGCTCCAGAAACTCTAGTTAAATCCCTCAGAACCCTTATCTTCTGAGGAAAGTATGTACCCTAGCTATGTTGTATGTAATCATCATAATAGTTCACAAAATCATTTATTCATTGTTGAAGAGATAGAAATGCATCTCCTCTGGTTTCCAAGGTCAATAGTCTGAGTGGTCCTGCATACTTCAGGACCATTAATTTAGAGTAATTTACAACATTATTATTCTCTAAAAGCATTACACAATTAAATATGCTTCTTGAATTACTAGCAACATAATCACTAATGTGACTTTCAACTCTAAACTAGCATAATTACAAAAACTTGAAATTTTTCATTTATACACAACTGTAAAAATTAGATACACTAAGTCTGATCTTCATACAAAATAAAAACTCTCCAAAAAACTTACATACCTTTTGTTACTTTTTCCCCCTCAAAGGCAAAAATGTAAACCAATTGCTTCTAGAAATGATTAAGTTATTACTATTCTTATTAAGTTACTATTATTCTTAAATATTTTCTCTTAAAATAACAGGTAAACATCAGAAAAAATATTTCCACTAGGGCAAAAGAACAAAAGAACAGAAGTCAATGAGAAACAAGTCCTAGAAAATATGCAAAAAACAATCATCTTGGTTGACAAAAGATATTTTGAGGGGATAATTAAATGTGAATGTTGATCTGATAACCATCATTACAGAGTAAAACCACTAACAAATTACTTTTTGTTTTCAGTACCTACCTTTGTCTGGGAACTATGAAGAGCGCCCGTACCAACTTCTTCCTATTTGCTTTTGTATTCATGTTCATGCAAAAATCCATTGCTGCCTATGGGAGAAAAAGCAAACTTTTTTCCTTAAAAAACTTTTTTGATTTAGCTAATGAAAGCAGAAACCCTCCATGCTACAAAGGACTTCTATGTGTTCCTAAATATTTCAAAATGGTTTTAGAACACTGGTATTATAAGCATATGCCAAATTAAAGTATCACTGAACTTAAACTATCCTTTCCTTTTAGATCTCAAAATACATGTTTCATAAACTTTTTTTAAATATATTTATTTACTTACTTACTTATTTTGAGAGAGAGAGAGAGAGAGAGAGAGAGAGAGAGAGAGAGAGACCGAGTGTGAGCAGGGGAGGGGCAGAGAGAGAGGGAGACACAGAATCCGAAGCAGGCTCCAGGCTTTGACCTGTCAGCACAGAGCCCGATGTGGGGCTTGAACTCGTGGATCATGACCCAAGCCAAAGTCAGACACTGAACCAAATGAGCCACCCAGGCGCCCCTCATGAACTTTTTAATTGCAACCTAGTGTTAAAAACAGAACCCCAAGTGGGTAGACTGAAGACCCACCATGAACTATCTGGAAAATAACTGTATGAAATGTGTAATTAATGCCTTCAACCTCACTGAAGTCAAGTAATATCAGAAAAAAACTCTGACAGAATTAGAAAGTAGCAATAATAGTTACCAGGAGCCAAGAAAATTATTAATGCTAATAACAATAATCAAAAAGGAGCAAAGATAAACTGGAAATGAGAAGAAGGCATACATTATTCTCAGGAATATGTAAGAATAAATGCCCCAACATTGACGAAAAAGATTTAGTTTAGTGTCAACAATCAGACTTGACAATTTAAACTAAAGAAACCACACCTCAATATTGTAATAAATGCCCACTATTAATAAATACAACTATTATTTAGTGTAGCAATCCACCATTCTATGCTACAGATCAAAAAAAAGTGTTCAATATTTCATCAATATGTCTCACATATAAGCATAAAAGAAAAGCTAGAAGAGATGAACATTCTGGAAAGCCACTGGAAAATAGAAATATGAGTAATTTTTAAAATACGGTATTTTTAGGGGCGCCTGGGTGGCTCACTTGGTTGAGCTTCCGACTTCGGCTCAGGTCATATCTTGTGGCTTGTGAGTTCGAGCCCCGTGTCGGGCTCTGTGCTGACAGCTCAGAGCCTGTGGCCTGCCTCAGATTCTGTGTCTCCCTATCACTCTGCCCTAACCCACTCGCATTCTGTCTCTCTCTCAAAAATAAACATTAAAAATAAATAAATAAATAAATAAATAAATAAATAAATAAATAAATAAAAATATGGTATTTTTAAAACCCAGGCATGTATACTTTTAAAATGTTAAAGATTTTCAGTTTACTGTTTGATATTTCATTTAAGAAAAATAACAAGTTTAAGTTATAATTTAAAAAAGAATAGAGGCACCTGTGTGGCCCAGTTGGTTAAGCATCAGACTTAATTTTGGCTCAGGTCATGATCTCACAGTTCATGAGATCGAGCCCCATGTCCCATCAGGTTCTGTGCTGGCAGCATGGAGCCTGCTTGGGATGCTCTTTCTTCCCCTCTCCCCCGCCCCCCCCCCCCCCCGCCTTGCTGTGCTTTCACTCTCTCTCGTTCTCTCAAATAAATAAAATAAATAGGAATAAACTACCTTTAAATATACTTTTGAGTATCTCAAATATTGTCCTTCCATAGGCTCACATTGTAATGATTATTTTATCATTAATCCCAATTTCTAATCTGATAATCTCTTGATTATCAGATGCAAATAGAAGATCCATAGAGTTCCCTGAACTATAAAGGATTTCTACTCTTCACTACAGACAGAATATACTGCAACACCTCCTATTTGGTTACATCTTTTGATGAAATAAATGGCACAACTAACACGGACTAGATTCAAATTCAGGAAACTGACTCACACTGGAAGTATTCATCAAGATGGAAATTTTACATCAAGAATTAGTCAAAAGAGTAAAATCAATTTAAATTTTTCTTCTGCAGGGTGCCTGGGTGGCACAGTCAGTTAAGCGTCTGACTCTTGGTTTCAGCTCAGATCATGATCTTGGGTTCATGAGTTCAAACCCTGCATCAAGCTCCATGCTGGCAGTGCGGAGCATGCTTGGGATTGTCTCTCCCCCTCTCTCTCTGCACCTCCTCTGCTCATGACTGATCTCTCTCAAAATAAATAAACATTTTTAAATTTTTTTTAATTAAAAAAATAGTAATAAATTTTTCTTAACGCTTGTAAAAAGAATATGTTATTAAAGCTTACATTTTATAACATTAAAGATTACAGCTAATTAAAATAACAAAGAGAAAATATAAAAGTATAACACATTTTCCTTCAAGCAATTCACCCATATGAAACACTGAAAAATTCTGGACCTAATAAACAAAAACCCCAAGTCATGAAATAAAATGAAATAGGTTAACTCAGGAAATAAAATAGGTTAACACTGGAAAACTTCTCACACAAACATGGGAAAAAACCTCAAAGCAAAATTTGTGAAGATATTAAGAAAAATTTTAAATAGCTAGTAATGGGTATATTTCACCATAAATTAGAAAACATGAAAAATAAAATGTATTTCAATAACTACTTTAGAACACTATCCTTTAAAATACAGAAGTTGTTTGCATATTCTATCTAAATAAATTTTATGAAGACAGAGAAGGCAATATTCACTTCACCTACCACAATAATCAAAGGTCAGTTAGGGAACAAACCTACAACGTTCAAAAATCTCCACAGATTAGGAGTCCCTAAAGCATGTCAATGCTTGGCACACAGTAGGGGTTTAATAAATATATGCAATAAATAAACAAAAGATGACATGAGTAGAAAGACTGCCAGAATGAATAAATTTCAGAAAACCACAAAGAAAAAAGCTTCATGTGTATATGAATTCCCAGACTTAACTAGTCCTGTCCTATGGGGAGAAAGAAGCAAAGAGGTCGCCCTGATGTTATGTGTCTGGGTAACAACAGCTAAGTGACAACTCAATAAGCAGTATTTTGAAAGCTGTTTCAAAACATTTTAGGTCAATGAAAGACAATCCAGCAATCATTTCTTATTTTATTTAGTAAAAATACATTCTTATAATCATCAAATATATGCAGAAATAAACTACCGTGAATGACATTACCCATAGAAAGTTACTTAAAAAAAATCTTCACTCTGATTTCTATATTGTTACCTAATTACTGAATTCAAACAATTCTTGGATTTTTCTACCTGTTTCCCAAGTACCTTTCCCTCTTAAGCCAACTGCACCTTTGTAAATGTATATGGGAAGAAATTCCCTTCATGAAGAAGCGGACTCCCAGGGGAACCCACTGGGGTCCAACAGGGAAGAGTGGCCCCTATTTTTCACCTGACTCTGAGAGTCAACTTCGAATTGAATATATAGTCATTACTGGCAACAGCTCTTAATACTGAACTGGGCGCTAAAGGATACTTTCCAATACACACTTGGAACAATAACACTACTAGTATACAAAACCGATGAGACCCTTTCCACCTTCAGTTTTCATGATGATGCTCAAAATGGGGTACGGGGGTAGAGCAGAGTATCAAGATTTCTCTTTCATCCTCTTTTTAGGTCATATGAATGAATATATGAAAATCTGGCAAGGGAAAGATTCAATCATATTTCAAACTTACTAAGTTTTTGAAAGTCATGCATTGATTTAATCATTCCAAGAAGTAAACCAACTTGGAAACAGTTTTTCAAGCCTGCTCGATTACACAAATAGTTACTGAAATACATCTAAATTATTTGAAGAAGGACTAAACGAGTTCAAAGTTGAAAAATAAACTAACTTCTATAATTCTCTATGGGAGACCATCAAAGCATTATGAGGGGAAAAAAAAATAATTCTAATAAACTTCAACAAAAAAAATGGCTTAAAGCAACAATTTTCAAACTTTAGGTCTCAAGAGCCCTTTACTTTATACTCTCAAAAATATTAAGAACCTAAAAGAATTTTGTTTATATGGGTTACATTTATCAACATTTACTGTACTGAAATTAAAACTAAAAGACTTTTAAAATATTAATTCACTTAAAAATACCAACAAACCTATTAGTTGTTACTTTTTTGGGAAATAACTATATACTTTTCAAGATGAAAAAAAATTTAGTGACAAAAGTACTTTTTTCGAAGTTAGCTAGACTTTTGTGTCTACTTATGCATTTAATCTGTGGTGATTTGTTTTTTTGGATGAAGTAAATAAAGAAAATCCAGCTTCACACATATACATAGCTGAAAAAGGGAGGTGTATTTTAATATACTTTCCAGTAATCATAGATATTCTTTGATACTACACCAAAACTTGACAAGTGACAGTTTTTTAAGGGCTAGCTGCGATGTGAAACTAAAACCACAGAAATCAATTTTTCATGCCATGTTACATTAAAATCCACTGGCCTATCTTGTACTTTTGAATGCATCTTTGACACCCAAGCAAGATTCTGTTAACAATGCGTAGGGGTCACTGAGAACAATGGTTCACTGAGTTGTGCAGATGTTCCACACACATACACAACATTTTAGAACTGTATTATTTAATATCACTGCCAATCTCCTCAATAAAGTCTCTTCAGAAAAGAATTGGGAAGGTATCAAATTTATGGTGGCAGACATTAAATTTTCCCAAATTCTAACTTTTGTTGAAAACTCAGATTTGTTCATTGGTAATACTTTGTTATTTTCCTTGAAGTGAGAGGCGCACTTTGTTCGTGTTAGAAAATGGTCTGCTAAATACCCAAGGTTGAATAACCACAGTTTGCCCATTGGTTATTTAAGTACTTCTTCCAAGTAAAAATGGTATTCCATGAAAAAAGCAACTAGCTGAGCTTGCAACTCAAACTATCACACAAGTGGTTTTTCTCAAGACAACCTTGAGACAGCAAAAGTGCCCTACACACCATTCCCATTTTTTCAGATTAAAAGGATGTGTGCTCAAAGGTTGAAACGAAATAAAATCACAAATTTTGATGCAGTCATCAAGGAGATTCTTAAGTGAAAGCAGCACTCTTTTTTTAATTCATGGCAGTGAAGAATACAAAGGCTATAGTTTGCTACCACTGCACCCACTAATGCCA
The DNA here is from genome assembly GCF_028749965.1 of Puma concolor. NCBI lineage: Eukaryota > Metazoa > Chordata > Mammalia > Carnivora > Felidae > Puma > Puma concolor. The sequence continues at coordinate 132,265,201 of NC_141673.1, read as the reverse complement.
AACTGCCAGCTGCTTTTGCAAATGTCAAAAACAATGAAAAGTGGAGGATAGAACCCTAGTATTAGTATGAAAGTTTTAACCTTAAAAACGTCATGAAAGCACCTCAGAAGACTCACTCCAAGAACTGACAAAGCATACTTTAATAACTTCTGGTCTAAAACCGTATTTTCCAAACTCTGGGGTCCCTATGTAAAGGGGAGAAGTGTCAGGCCAACAGGATTCTAGACACCATTCCAGACTATAACAAATAGTTCTCAACTCAGAGAACACTTACAAATTGGCTCCAATCTTCTATGTTTATTTTGTATTCTCATATAAGATTCCATTTGAAGAAATGGTTCATTCTATGGCTAAAACAGTCCAAAACCCACAGACATTCCTAATTAGAGCTATCCTACAAGGTTTATGTGCTTGCATAAAGTTAAACAAACAATTATACCTTGTCTATCAGATCTCGGTTGACACAGTTGGGCAACTGCTGTAGGAAAGCATCTACTATGAGCTTGAGATGAGATCCAGTGCTGGCTTCTTCATCCTCTTGTTCTAATATAAAATTAGTGTTTAAATAGGTTAAAAAAATACAGAGAGACAATCTAAGAATATAAACATTCAATTATAAGTTATTTGGGAAATAATCTAGAGCTTTTCTTACTTGTGAAAAAATAAAGCCTTTTTGAGCTATTACCCTAAAGTTTGGATATCTCTAGAAGCATAACCCAAAGTCATTACAGTCTTTCAGATACTGAATATGAAAAGGCAAACTTTTGCACCAGACACAAAAACTTAAAAACAATTGCCCGTAGTTTGACAGTAAGTTTGTTATTTTTATCTGCTGAGCATCTCTTCCCCCACGTCTTCAAGTGACAGCACTCCCATCACCTGCTCGCCTTTGAAGGCAACCCATGGGAATGTGACAGGGAAGGGCACTGCCAAAGCACAGCACACCACCTTCCTCCCAGCCACAGGCAGTCATGACACACAGCCAGATCCTTCCATGACACTTCAGTACTGACAGTGAGAAAGGAGAACCTCTGATGTCACTGGCGGGAAGGATTTGGGCCTAGAGCAGCCTCCAGCCATGCCCACCGTCCCTTTCAGGATATAGAGAAAAGAAAATCTGCAGGAGCAAACAACGAAGCCAATACAGAAATATGCACGCAATACTGACAGAAGGTATCCTTCTAATTAAAAAAATCCTAATAAATGGATAACGAAGATGTGGTACACATATAACATGGAATATTATCAGCCATAAAAAAGAATGAGATCTTGCCATGTGCAACAACATGAATGGACCCAGAGAGTATTATGCTAAATGAAATTAGACAGAGAAAGACAAATAAATACCTTGGGATTTCACTCATATGTACAATTTAAGAAACAAATGAACAAAGACAAAAGAGACAAACAAACAAAAAAAAAGACTCTCAAATACAGAGAATTGTTGTCTGGTGGTTGCCAGAGGGGAGGTAGATGGGGAGGCAGATGAAACAGATAAAGGGGATTAAGAGTACATTTATTGTGATGAACACTGAGTAATATACAGAATCACTGAATTATTACACTGTACACCTGAAAACCATGTAACACCATATGTTAATTATACTTCAATTAAAAATGTCCTAACTAATAAACTCAATGGAAGTATTTAGGAAACAATTAATAGTATAACATTTTTATTATTAAATATAAAACATTATTCAATTATAAAGACAAATATAAATATAACAGATCAACTAATATACTAGTTGTCTTTTTATAATTCAGCCATTTTAGAGTAACTTTTAAATACCTTTATGTTAAGACTGTAAAGATTAGGGGCACCTGGGTGGCTCAGTCGGTTGAGCGTCCGACTTCAGCTCGGGTCGTGGGCTCGCTGTTCAGGAGTTCAAGCCCCACATGGGGCTCTGTGCTGACAGCTCAGAGCCTGGAGCCTGCTTCTGATTCTGTGTCTCCCTCTCTCTCTGCTCCTACCCCACTTGCAGTCTATCTCTCTCTCTCTCAAAAATAAAGATTAAGAAAAAATTTTTAAAAAACAAAAAAACAAAACAACAAAAAAAAGGACTGTAAAGATTATACCACAGAATTAAAGTAAATTCAGGACAAACTAGCAAGTAAAGAAGTGTAAGAAATATCTATTAAGAAGATATTTAGAATGTAGATGATCATTAAAGCATATAGTCACATTATATGGGACATGTGGTGTTTCTGTTCTAAATCCTAAAATCCAAAAAAGTGAAGGCCTAGAAACAAGAAAACAGGGAATTACAGAGTAAAGATCTATATTCTTAACGAAGGGTTCTGTGTATAAAGCTTAGTTAAAAATTAAATCGTTAGTGGGGTGCCTGGGTCACTCAGTTTGTTAAGCATCCGACTTCAGCTCAGGTCATGATCTCATGGTTTGTGAGTTCAAGCCCCACATTGGGCTCTCTGCTGACAGCTCAGAGCCTGACGCCTGCTTCGGATTCTGTGTCTCCCTCTCTCTCTGCCTCTCCCCTGCTCATGCGGTTTCTCTCTCTCAAAAATAACATAAACATTAAAAAAAAATTGTTTTAATTAAATTGTTAGCAATATAGCGCTTACCTTGCTCATCAAGAAGTTTCTTTGTAAGATCCTCAGCTTCATCTCCACCTTCTAATTCCAAGGTATCATCATTAATTTCTAGGTTCTCCAACTCAAGTTCCAAATCTTCAGGATTCGATACCTCCTTATTATCTTTAGGTTCTTTTGCCTCTGTTTGAAAACAAAGAATCAGTATCTCTGAATTAAAAGTCATACTGAAATCCTGACACAAAAAATAGGTAAGGATTCATAAAATCTGCATCATTTGTTCTGGAACCTGTATATATACCTGGTAACAAATCTGAGCGTATATTTAATATACTCAGATTTTGTAAAATGTAGTATACTCATTGAGAACAAAAACCATAACTTCTTTGATTCAATATGCCATCTATTTACTGAAGGGATGGAAGGAAGGAAGGAAGGAGACGTACACGGCGTGAAGAATTGTAGTAAAGATGGGAAGAAAATAAAGTTGATTAGATAAAGTGGACTCAGATTAAGATGGGTCCCAAACTCCACCATGACAAGTTAAGACTTTCTCTTTTATGCAGTATGAGCTTTACTCAATCATGAGCAGAAGATAACATTTAAAAAAAATTTTAATGTTTATTTTTATCAGAGTGTAAGTAAGGGAGGGGCAGATAGAGAGGGGCCAAAGGATCCAAAGCTGGCTCTGCGCTGATAGCAGCAAGCCCATTGTGGGGCTCAAACCCATAAACCGTAAGATCAGGACCTGAGCCAAAGTCAGACACGCAACAAACTAAGTCACCTAGGCACCCCCAGGAGATAACACAGAAACCTGAGGCGATATGAAGGGGTGCCTGGGAGGCTCAGGTGGTTAAGTGTCCGACTCTGGCTCAGGCCATGATCTCACGGTTTGTGAGTTCCAGCCTGTGTCAGACTCTGTGCTGACAGCCTGCTCCAGATTCTGTGTCTCCCTCTCTCTTTGCCCCTCCCCCACATGCACTCTGTTTCTCTCTCAAAAATAAATACACATTAAAAAAAATTAAATGTGAAGTGCTGTGAAAACTAACTTACCAACAATATACAAGATAAATTAGAAAGAAAGGAAAGATTAGATGTAAAAAGACCAATCAGGGAAACATCCTTATGATTTAGATGTCAGGGGTTAGAAGAAACAAGCAAAATGGCTAGCAGTTGGTAATAAGGCTCAATAAAAAAGATAGAAAAGAAAGAGGAACTAAACCCAATTTCAACAAGATTGCCATAATGTTGATCATTATTTCCAAGTGATAGGTAACCGCCAGTTCACTATACTAGCCTTGCTTTTGTATTTGAACATTTTCATAAATAAAAAACCAAACAATCCTAAATTCAAGACTTTATGCTTAAGAGTGGTAGACTTACAGTGTTGACTAAAATTATTATATTTCTCACCCTCATCTTCTAATCTCATAATTTATGCATTGAAAGCAGAAATGTTTCACTGATAAATGACACCACACCATATTTGGAAGAATCAAAGCTTTAACTAGTAAGGATTGGTTTTGCTGCCTCTATTGGAGGCAGACTTTTCTCATTCATTAACCTTTTCATTCAACTAACACTTAAATTCCTACTACATGCTAACTACTGTTCTAAACAATAAGGATACAACTTTGTACCAGATGAAAACCCTGCCCACATGCAGCATACACTCACACTCACTCCCCAGCGACCTCTAACGTCTGCCTATCAAAAGCCAAATGATCAGCTACTATGTATCCAAAACTATGCCAAGCTGCTGAATATTCACAAAAAGCTTAAAATGTGACCCTTGCACTCAAGAAATGTACAATCTACCCAAGGAAATTAAGCCGATTTACATGAGAGAGTCAGAGGGGTATGGGAAGGGGAGGAGAGGACCCCAAGCAGAAAACAGAACAATGAATGAAGGCCATGAAGCAGCAAGAGAAATGGTCCGTTGCAGACACTGAAAAGAAAAAAGTAAGAGTAGTGTGGTATCAGATAGTGGAAAGGAAGACCTAAACCAAACCATGCAGGGCTCAAGAGACCATGTTAAGTTTACATTATATTCCAAATAAATGCAAATCCATTAGAAGACATTAGAGTAAAATTAATTTTTTAGAATATATACAAGGCAGCAAAAGCATATCCAGGGCACCCAGGGAGGAAGTATCACATAGTGGCCCACGTTCAGAGGTGATGGCACCTGAGGTTAGAACAGTAGCTGTAAGGATAAAACCAATCTGAGATATATTTAAAAGGTTGAATTAACTATATTACTAAAGTGACTGCTCCCTCCTCTTCTATCTGACCCTGAAAAACACTGACACTTAAAAGGGCAAATGAAAGTGAAGCTGAAGATAAACAATAAGAAAAACCAGGAAGGGTTAGTGCCACAGAAGCCATGGAAAGGAAATGCCCCACAAAGGAAATAGTAAACTGTGCTGCATGGTTTGAGAAATCAAATGAGACAAAGACTGGAAACTGCTCATGAGACACAGCAACATGAAGATGATGGTGACTTTGGCAAAAACAGTTTCAGGGTAGAGGAGAGGTTGAAGCCAGATTGGAGCAGACTAAAGGAGGAAGTAAGAAAGTGAAGAATCTGCACGTAGCCAATTCTTTCAAAAGGACTGCTTAAAAAAAGATAGATGGAAAGAGATGAGAGACCCAGGAGGTGTCAGAGTATTCACAACTTGTTTGATCTGTTTTGTTTTTTAAAGATGAGAATTGGGGCGCCTGGGTGGCGCAGTCGGTTAAGCGTCCAACTTCAGCCAGGTCACGATCTCGCGGTCCGTGAGTTCGAGCCCCGCATCAGGCTCTGGGCTGATGGCTCAGAGCCTGGAGCCTGTTTCCGATTCTGTGTCTCCCTCTCTCTGTGCCCCTCCCCCGCTCATGCTCTCTCTCTGTCCCAAAAATAAATAAAAACGTTGAAAATAAAATAAAAAAAATAAAGATGAGAATAGGGGCGCCTGGGTGGCGCAGTCGGTTAAGCGTCTGACTTCAGCCAGGTCACGATCTCGCGGTCCGTGAGTTCAAGCCCCGCGTCAGGCTCTGGGCTGATGGCTCGGAGGCTGGAGCCTGTTTCCGATTCTGTGTCTCCCTCTCTCTCTGACCCTCCCCCGTTCATGCTGTCTCTCTCTGTCCCAAAAATAAATAAACGTTGAAAAAAAAAAATTTAAAGATGAGAATATATTTGAATAGTGAGATTAAAGATCCAGTAGAGAAAAGGACAGAGAGACCGAGAGTTTGATACCAAAGAAATCAAAAAAGGATGGATGATGGACTATAATCGGGTTCGAAAGAAAGAGGGCGACAAGATTCAGAGCAATAAGATGAACTGGCCTTTAACAGAAGGTATAAAAGTTCACCTTATCACCCAGGGAAGAAACGTTCTAGAAGCCCTAAGACAGGTAGATTTATAAATCAGAAGGGGCACAATGTTGAGGGAGTTCTATGTGATGGCTTCTATCTTCTCTATGAAGTACTAGCGTGCACATGATTATCTGCTAAGCTGGGAAGCCGAATGAAACTGGAGAAAGAATGAAAATGTGTTTGGAGTATGGGAGAGTTAGCGGAGGACAAAGATGTTGTCAAGTTTCCATTCACTGTTGGGGACCTGGATGAGGTTGGTGACCACGAATTTATCAAGTTCTCAAGCTATCTAACTGATCTTCTATATCTAGGAGAGCATAAAAGTTTGGATACAGAAACCAGTATGTTGGATGACTGAGTTCAGCCAAGGTTGAACTTGACAGGCATATATAAATGAAAGACAGAAAGAGAAAGAATGTACAAGAGAAATACTAAAGATGAATACCTAAATGCAATCTAGAAAAAAAGGTAAATGAAAGCATGTGGAGACTAATGGAATGGAAAAAAACAAAATTAAGGGAGCCACGCAATGGACTAGAGGTCTCAGAGAAGCACAGTAAGAGGGGCAATGAGGGGATCTGAGAAAGTAAGCTGCAAGGACAGAGAAATATTAAAGTTAGAGATTTCAGGGTGGTGCAGTTTGGGAAGATTATTATTATTTATTTATTTATTTATTTTTAGTGTTTGATTTTGAGAGAGACAGAGAGACAGAGCATGAGAAGGGGAGGGGAGGGGCAGAGAGGGATGGAGACACAGGATTCAAAGCAGGCTCCAGGCTCTGACCTGTCAGCACAGCAGGGTCCGAACTCACAAACCTTGTGTTCATGACCTGAGCTGAAGTCGGATGCTTAACAACTGAGCCACCCAGGCGCCCCATGGGAAGATTAATTTTCTATCATGCTGGTAAGAATGAAAGGCCGTGAGAGATTCCTTAAGTTCAAACCAGTTACTGGTGGAAACTGTCCTATAATTTTTTATCCACAAAATACCTCTACCAAATACAAGGGCATTTTCTTTCTTTTGAAGTTCAACTATTTAGTCAGTCACCAAATCTGATTTATTCATTCTTGATTATCTGTATGTGAGACCATATCCCTTTCTTTTCATTCTTGTTACTGCTCCTATAACAGACCTCTTAACATTACTAAAACAGAAACCTGGCCAGTCCACACCATATTTCCACTTTACTTTATGCTGTATGTCACTGACTAGAGTAAACTTTAACAAAAAGTAACCAGAGTAACAGTAAGCTGCTTATTGATCACATCTATGCATCCATGTTATACAAACTTCAATTAAATGGTATTCACGGTCTATAGCAAGATAGTCCAAACCAATTTCCCCTACTCTCCTATTTATTACATCCTCTAAAAAGACAGAATGAATTATTTGATCCTTACTTCCTCTCCAAATATACTCAATCATTTCCAGCTTCAATATCTTTTTTCATGCCATTGTCTCTACTTGGAAGGTCCACGCCGTCTCTTGTCAAAACCCAAGCCAAACTTCAAAGTCTGTCACAAGTTCCATTTCTTCCAGAGTTTTATCTGATCTACAACCATGGTTACTGCCTCCACTGTCACAGTTTTTGTACTTGTCCTAAGGCCCCACACCTACTCTCCTTCACATTAGAATTCTTTGAGCCCTGGCTGCTCCCCACTAATGTGACCATGAAGGCCACAGACCCTGTGTTCATATTTGTCTCACCCGTGGCTCTCAGTACATTATCTCACATGAGAGGATGAGGTCCTACACCCACTTCTCAAAGAGAAACAAATATCAGAACCCTTCAAGTAAGTCAAACTTGCATGATGATACGAAAAACCCAGACCATGGCAAAAATCACACAAAATTTTCAAATCCTTAAAACTGTAAGAATTATTGAGGTGACTAATATTTTAGAAACTACTCCTCACTCGGGACTTCAACTCTATACACGAGAAGATACCTTCTGAAAAATTTTAACTGACAAAACTGGGGAGGAGGCATCTAAAATGAGCATTATATATATATATTTTTTTTTTCCCTATACTTTTTGAAATATTTCAAATATTTCAACACTATTCTTCAAAAAATATAAAGTAAAATTTACCTTAAGGTAAGAACGTCTTTGAGATCAACCAAGGTTTTTATATTTTCAAAGTACCACAGGGGCCCCTTGTAAGGTGTTTTCACCATAGGATGACCCCAACTACCTTTTTCACAATAATACCCTAATTTTCAATGTATTTTAACTTAGATTCTGAAGGATGTTATAAAAAGTTAAGAAATGGTTTTATTATTCTTCTTCCAATCAGTATTCTAACCAGCACCGCCCCATCCCCCATTTAATATGTTACATATGGAAAAAAAGAACAAAACTAATCCTTCAATTTTTTTTTTCCCAGTTAAAAACTTTTGTGTCTGGGTGATAATGATATGTTATTACATGTGTTACCTGTAACACATGCACCACTGTGGTGGGGATGTTGCCCATGAGGGAGGCTGTGCATGTCGGGGGGCGGGGGGAGGGAGGATATGGGAACTGTGTACTTTCTGCTCAGTTTTGCTGTGAACGTAAAACAGCTCTAAAAAATGAAGTCTAAGGGCACCTGGGTGGCTTAGTCGGTTAAACATGTGACTTCGGCTCAGACCATGATCTTGCCGCTCATGAGTTTGAGCCCTGCATCAGGCTCTGTGCGGACAGCTCAGAGCCTGGAGCCTGCTTTGGACTCTGTGTCTCCCTCTCTCTCTGCCCCTCCCTCGCTCACACTGTCTCACTCTCTCTCAAAAATAAATAAAACATTTTTTAAATTTTAGATATTAAAAAAATAAATAAAATTAAATTTAAAAATTAAGTCTAACATATTAAAAAAACAGCTTTTATGCATCAAAGGATAATCGAGAAAGTAAAAAGGCGGTCTTCAGAATGGGAAAAAATATCTGGAAATCTGGTAAGGGTCTACTATCCAGAATATTTAAAAAATACTTACAACAAAAAGATAACTCGATTGAAAAATGGACAAAAGTGGGAAGCCTGGGTGGCTCAGTCAGTTGGCCCCTGACCCTTGGTTTCAGCTCAGGTCATGATCTCAACAGTTCGGGAGTTTAAGCCCCGTGTCAGACTCTGTGCCAACACTGCTTGGGATTCTCCCCCTCTGCCTGCCTCTCTCACGCTTGTGTGCTCTCACTCTCAAAAATAAATAAATAAACGTTAAAAAACTTCTAAAAAAAATGGACAAAGGATTTGTCCATGTCGTTGTTTCCTCAACGAAGACAAATGGCCAACAAGCACATGAAAAGAGATTCAACATCACTAGCCATTAGGAAATGCAATCAAAACCACAATACCATTTTCACACCCACTAAGATGGCTATAATCAAAAAGAAAATCATACAATAACAAGTGTTGACAAGGATGTAGAGAAACTGGAACCCTTGTACATGGTTGCTAGGAATGTTAAAAGGGTTCAGCCACTGTGCGACGGAGTTTGGGAGTTCTAAAATTTAAACACTGAAGTTTGTATCTCTTAATCCTGTTCACCTATTTCATCCATCCTCTGCACCCCTTCCCTATGCCCACCACCAGTTTTTTAGATGTATTAATAAATCTATTTCTGTTTTTTTTCTTTTTCTCTTGTTTGTTTTATTTTTGAGATTCCACATGTAAGTGAAATCACATGGTATTTGTCTTTGTCACTTATTTAGGGTCATCCAAGTTACTGCAAATAACAAGATTTTATTCTTTCTTATGACTAACATTTCATTTTATATATATACCACATCTTTATTTATCTATCAATGGGCACTTAAGTTTGCTTCCACATTTTGGCTATTATAAATAGTACTGCAATAAAGAGGGTGCATATATCCTTTCAAATTAGTATTTCTGTTTCCCTTGGGTAAATACCCAACAGTAGAAATCGTAGATTGTATAGTGTTCTTATTTTTAATTTTCTGAGAAAACCCTACTGTTTTCTATAATAGTTGCACCAATTAATATTCTTACCAACAGTGTACAAAGATTCTCTTTTGTCCACATTGTCACCAAAACCTGTTATTTCTTGCCTTTTTGATACTAGCCATTCTGACTGGTGGGAGGTGGTATCTCACTGTGGTTCTGACTTGCATTTCCCTAATGAGTAGTGGTAATGAGCATCTTTTCATGTATCTATTGGCCATCTGCATGTCCTCTTAGGAAAAATGTGTACTCAGGTCCTCTGCCCATTTTTTAATCAAATTATTTGGTTTTTTGGTGTTGAGTTGTAGAAATTCTTTATATATTTTGGAATATTAACCCCTTATCGAATATATCATTTCCAAGTATCTTCTCCCATTCAGTAGTTGTTGTAATAACATTGTATGGGGACAGATGATAACTACACTTACAGTGGTGAGCACTACACAACATAAAGAATATTCTAACCACAATGTTGTACACCTGAAACTAATATAATATTATATGTCAACTACACTTAAATTAAAACAAAAACAAAAACAGAAACAGGGGTACCTGGCTCAGTTGGTTGAGCATCTGACTCCTGTTCTCAATTCAGATTGTGATCTCACAGTTCATGACTCTGAGCCCATGCTGGGCTTTGCACTCACAGTGCACAGCCTGCTTGGGACTCTCTGTCTCCCTCTATCTCTGCCCCTCCCCTGCCCAAACATGTGCGCACATGCACTCTCTCTCTCAAAAATGAATAAACATTAGGGGCGCCTAGGTGGCTCAGCTGGTTAAGCGTCCAACTTAGGCTCAGGTGGTGATCTCACACTTTGTGGGTTCGAGCCCCAAGTCGGGCTGTGTGCTGACAGCTCAGAGCCTGGAGTCTGCTTCAGATTGTGTGTCTCCCTCGCTCTCTGCCCCTCCCCTGCTCACACTCTGCCTCTCTCTCAAAAAATGAACATTAAGAAAAATTAAATGAATAAACATTTTAAAGAATGGAATTACCATATAACCCTACAATTCCTAGGTGTATACACAACAAATTGAAAATAGGGACTCAGACACAGCAGCACAAGTCACAGTGGCCAAAATGTGAAACAGCTCAAAAGTCCACCCATGGATAAATGGAAAAATAATTTGTGATATATACACAAAATGAAATATAATTCATTCATAAGTAAGAATGGAGTATTGATAAATGCACAATGTGGTGTACCTCCAAAACATAAGTAAAAGAAGTAAGCTCAGAAGATCATACATACATCACGTGATTCCACTTATATGATACACTAAAAATAGATAAATCCATAGACACAGAATGCAAACTGGTAGTTGCCAGGGGCTAGAGGAAGGGAGGAATGGAGAGAAACTGCTCAATGGGTACAGGAGTAATGAATGGAATGCTCTGGATGTATGTGTTATAATACTCATACATCAAAGCAAAGAATACTACTTCCTAGTTTTAGTGTAAGGCACAGAAATTACTCATCTTAACATAACCTGAAAACCAGTAGAACACAGTAATTAAGGGCCCAAGTCATTAATTAATGAGGCTGAAATTTCAGATCTACCATGTACTAGCTGTGTAAGTTACTTAACCCTGGGTAGTTACTTAACCTCTCTGTGCCACAGTTTCTTCATGAGAAAACAGGGTAACAACAGTGGCTGCCTCACAGGGTTATTATGAGAATTAAATAATTTTTCAATTATATTTTGAAGTACTAAAATGATGTTTGGCATGAAGTGATCATCAAATAAAAATTACTACCTATTATTTTATTTTATTTTTTTTAACATTTATTTCTGAGAGACAGAGAGAGAGACAGAGTGTGAGCAGGGGAGGGACAGAGAGAGAGGGAGACAGAGAATCCAAAGCAGGCTCCAGGCTGTCAGCATAGAGCCCAATGAGGGATTCAAACCCACGAACTACGAGATCATGACCTGAGCCGAAGTCAGATGCTTAACTGACTGAGCCACTCAAGTGCCCCACTAGCTATTATTTTTTTAAATGGGTTCCCTAATAAATGTATCAGAATACAAAAGTACAGGGGCGCCCGGGGGGCTCAGATGATTGAGCAGTTGAGCATCTGAATTTGGTTCAGGTCATGATCTCACAGTTTGTGAGTTCAAGCCCCATATCAGGCTCTCTGCTGTTAGTACAGAGTCCACTTTGGATCCTCTGTCTCCCTCGCTCTCTGACCCTCCCCCACTCATGCACACTCTCTCTCAAAAGCAAATAAACATTAAAAAAAAAAAAAAAAGAATACAAAAGTACATTTAAAAACAAGTTATCTGGGGGCGCCTCTATCAGGGGATAGAGCCCCACATTGGGCTCTGTGCTGGGCATGGAGACTGCTTAAGATTCTCTCTCTCTCTCTCTCTCTCTCTCTCTCTCTACCCCCTCCAGACCCTCGCCCCTGCTCACACCATCTCAAAAAATTTAAAAGTGAAAAAAAATTTTTTTCAAATTATTTCACATTAACATAAATGTTTTAGCATTGCTGAAACTGTCACTTATCACCCTTTCATGCTCCGTTGCATATTATTCTGTCATTCATTTCATCTAATGACTCAATGTTCATATTGTAAAACTAGTAACTAAACAAAAACCTTTTACAAATACTATTTTGAAACCAATTTTTACAGCACTTAATGTAAATATTTATCCTCTAGAATTTACCTTTGGAATCATCTTTGTTGGAATCTTTATTCTGACAACTTTTCTCATTATCTTTAAACAAGATGGCAGGAACAAAAGCTTTCAAATCGATGAGGTTCTCATAAAAATTCCGAGCGTCTTCATCTTCCCAAATACCACCTTCCAAATCATATTCTCCAGGCTTACCAGGTGTAAAGATATCAATTCCAGGCCCATGCTCTATAATAAAATAAGCCACAGGGAATTAAAACCATTTCAGGTTTAGTGTGTAAAACCACACAGCAACAAGATATTTTATATTTTCAATTTCACAACTAATGAACCTTGAGTGTTAACAAAAGCTTCTTCAATCAACAAACACTCTGAATTGTTCACAAGACCATCTTTAACATCAAATCATAAACTGTGTTTTAAGTAAAGCTCTAAATCCGGACAAACTAGAAGACAGCATATGAGAAAGATGTTTTTTCATAAATGTTTTAAGCAATTACTGTCAGATTAAGTAGCCATTTGATATATAGGCCTACTTTCATGAAACTTAAAAGCCAAATAAGAAATATGTAAGCCTGGCCATTCCTAAAACATCCATATCTCCCACAGTATAAGGCAGATTCCTATAAATGGTCAACTGATAAAGAAATAGGAAATAATGGAAGAAAAGATGAAGAAATATATAGATATTTCAGTAGAAGACAGAAAACCATGCACACATTTGCATACATACATGCACCTACACACGCTCTACCTTTTACATACAACTAAAAATTCTTGGGGCGCCTGGGTGGCGCAGTCGGTTGAGCGTCCGACTTCAGCCAGGTCACGATCTCGCAGTCCGGGAGTTCGAGCCCCGCGTCAGGCTCTGGGCTGATGGCTCAGAGCCTGGAGCCTGTTTCCGATTCTGTGTCTCCCTCTCTCTCTGCCCCTCCCCCGTTCATGCTCTGTCTCTCTCTGTCCCAAAAATAAATAAACGTTGAAAAAAAATTTTTTTTAAATTCTTAAACTCAGATCAGGAGAATTAATTTCCAACTTCATGATCATGAGACCATTCACAAATTTATCTGTTCTCACTGTGCTTCTCTCCAAACCACAACTGTAAAGTGGAGAATGATGATGTACAGTGAAAATAACCATAAGAAGGGTGCCTGGGTAGCCCAGTTGGTTAAGCATCCAGCTCTTGGTTTCAGCTCAGGTCATGATCTCACGGTTCGTGAGTTCAAGCCCTGCATCAGGGATTCTCTCTCTCTCTCTCTCTCTCTCTCTGCCCCTCCCCCGTTCTCGCTCTCTTTCTCTCAAAATAAATAAGTAAACTTTTAAAAGTATTCATTTCATAAGAACAAGAGCAAAAACAACAGAACGCTGGCTCCCTGATGCATTACTTATACGCCTTATACCAAATATATTAAAGACAAGACACTAAAACCATACACTATAAGGGAAAAGAGTGATAAATTTATAACTTCTGTTTAATGAAAAATATAAACAAAAGCAAAGGACAAACTAGAAGACAATACTAGCAATATTCATACAAAGAAATTAATATCATTAATATTCATTAATAATACCTGAGTACTGAGTACTGAGTACTGAGGTTAAGGTTCTTTTCCTATACTCTTTTACTTACCTGTTCAGGGGCTTTATTAATTTTTATATTTAAGTGTTATATTTAGTGTTTTATATTTATGATTATGTTTTATATTTAAAGGTTTAAATGAAACAAACATTTATCATTTTCACCCATTAGATTATGTTTAACAAAGACTAATATCATTAAATGCTAACAAGACAGTAGGGAAGTAAGCACTCTCGTATCTCTTTTTTTTTTTTTTTAACGTTTATTTTTGAGACAGAGAGAGACAGAGCATGAATGGGGGAGGGTCAGAGAGAGAGAGGGAGACACAGAATCCGAAAGAGGCTCCAGGCTCTGAGCGGTCAGCACAGAGCCCGACGCGGGGCTCGAACTCACAGACCGCGAGATCATGACCTGAGTTGAAGTTGGACGCTCAACAGACTGAGCCACCCAGGCGCCCCTCTCATATCTTATCTAGAATATAAATTAATACAACATTAAGGGGATGTAATCTGTCTGTACTTATCAATATTTAAATTAAGCATAATATTTGATCCCGTAGGATTCCTTCTAGGAATTTATACCAAAGAAATAACGGAAGTGTGAAGTAAGATTCACAAAGAGGTTGACTATAGCACTGTTTGTAACAGAGCAAAAGTGGATAGAATCTAAGTATCTACCAATAAGATAACAGCTGATATTTATACACTCTTAATATTAATCAGATGCTAAAAAAAATGAGATGTATCTATCTGAACAGACTCAGTAGGTTCTCAAAAATATGTTATTGAGGGGCGCCTGGGTGGCGCAGTCGGTTAAGCGTCCGACTTCAGCCAGGTCACGATCTCGCGGTCCGTGAGTTCGAGCCCCGCGTCAGGCTCTGGGCTGATGGCTCGGAGCCTGGAGCCTGTTTCCGATTCTGTGTCTCCCTCTCTCTCTCTGCCCCTCCCCCGTTCATGCTCTGTCTCTCTCTGTCCCAAAAATAAATAAACGTTGAAAAAAAAAAAAAAAAATATGTTATTGAAAGAGAAAAGCAAGTCATGCAAAATAACATACTACATAAATTAACAAGCTATGTCTCAATATCTGATTATATATTTTACATAAATATTTTATAGAAACAAGAGTCTGGACAGATTCATATCAAACTGTACCACAGATACCTTGGAAAATGGAATGCATATGCTAGGAGACTTTCACTTTCCACTCTATAATATGCACGAATATTTTACATATATGAAAAATGTATTTGCATAGTAATCATAAGCTGTGAAAAATCAACTTCTGAGAAGCAAACAAATGCTACCAAGTTAAAAAAAAAAAAGCAATAGATAATCACAGGAAACTATTTGTAATGCATGTGACAAAGAATAATTTCTTTAATATGCAAAATGCTTTTACAACTTGATTAAAAATACATATTTTATTAAAATGAAAAGGAAGAGTTAAAGGATTCAAACCAGTATGTCACAGAGAAACATATATAAAACAGCCAATATAAACCTAAAGAAAAGGATACTCAACCTCACTCAGAAGGTAAAAATCAACAACTACATTATAATAAGAGTCTAAGGAAACACTCATTGTCATATAGCTAGTAGCATGTAAATTTCTTTGGAAGAATATTTAAAAATATATATACATTTTTCTAATTTTTTTAATGTTTGTTTATTTTTGAGAGAGAGACAGAGAGTGAGTAGGGGAGGGGCAGAGAGAGATGGGGAGACAAAATCTGCAACAGGCTCCAGGCTCTGAGCCATCAGCACAGAGCCCGATGTGGGGCTTGAACCCACAAACCATGAGATGATGACATGAACCTAAGTCAGACACTTAATCAACTGAGCCACCCAGGCGTCCCTAACTTTATATATTAAAACTTAAAATGCACATACCTTATGGAATTGGTGATTTACTATATTGTACACCTGAAACTAGTATTAGACTGTATGTTAACGGGAATTTAAATAAAAACTTAAAACATAAGAAGTAAAATAAAAAATAAATAGTTGCAGAATAGTGTATATAATACGATCTCATTTCTGAATGGCAAGAACAGGCATTCTGATTACTGAAAAGCTGAGGCTTCTCCAGGCCAGGATGGGGTACCAGTGACCTAAAACAACTAAAAAGACCAAACAATATATACAAGTTTTTGAACACAACATCAGATAGCACAGGTAAGTGATTCCTACAGAGAAGAAACAAAAAAGCTGAGCCCAACAATTAAGTGCCCTAGCTTACTACTGCCTGGTAAGATTTTCAGGGCTACAGCCAAGTAAGGGAGAAGCAAGGCAGACCCCAGCAGTCCCCCTGAGTTGAGGACAGAGCTGAGTCTCGCAAGACTACTCTAGTCAACGTGGCTAGATACTGCAGGACACAATACCAGAGAGGAGAAAGCACATAGACCTCAAAGATCAGCAGAAAGCTCCCCTTGAATGTTCAGCCGAATACTGATCAGCCCCTACCTGTGAGGGACTGGGTAAGACTGGGAAAATAACTACTCATACTTCCAATTCATTGGAAATCAGGTAGAGTACAGAGGAATATTGCCTCTGTAATATGGAAAATTGGCCCTAGACTAACAGCTGTTCTGACCTAACAAAGCCAACCTGAAAAGGATAAAACTTTCCAAGTAGCTTAACTATGCTCCAGAATGAAGCTCAATGATATTTCTAAGAATACAAAAATATCCAGCAGTCATCCCAGTAAACATGATCAGACATGCAAAGAAGTAGGAAAAAATACAAGAGCTATAGCAATCACTCAATTAAAATCAATGCAGAAATGACTTAAATGATAAAATTAGTAGACAAATTAAAACAATTATAACTATTTCCATATAGTCAACAAACTAGAAGATAAACTGAGCATGTTCAGGACCATGGAAAATATAACCAGGTTCCAGAGATAAAAACTACATTTCTATATAAGTTTAACAGTACATTAGACACTGTAAAAAGAAAGATTAATGAATTTGAAGACAGAGCAAGAGAAACTATCCAATACAAAAATAGACAAAAAAGTACTGAAGAATAAAAAAGACAACTTCAAACTACCTGAGAGTTGTAACTAAATCTCCATAGCAGGTGGAAGAATACAGAAAACATATTTGAAGAAACAAGGGTCAAGGTTTGGGAAATTTGATGAAAATTGTAAACTCACAGATTCAGGAAGTCCAGTGATCCCAAGCACAAGAAATATACAAAAAACCACACCAAACCACATCATAATTAAGTGACAATAAAGAAATTTTAAAACAACCAGAAGAAAAATACACCATATGCAAAAAAGTATTGAAAGGAAAAAAAAGGTCACCCTAAAATTCTATACCTGGTGAAAATATCTTTTAAAAATGATGACATAGCGGGGCGCCTGGGTGGCTCAGTCGGTTGAGCATCTGACTTCGGCTCAGGTCATGGTCTCATAGCTCGTGAGTTCGAGCCCCACATTGGGCTCTGTGCTGACAGCTCGGAGCCTGGAGCCTGCTTCAGATTCTGTCTCCCTTTCTCTCTGCCCCTAACCCACTCACATTCTGTCTCTCTCAAAAATAAATAAACATTAAGAAAAAAAAATTTTTTTTAAATGATGACACAGGGCACCTGGGTGGCTCAGCTGGCTAAGCATACAACTCTCAGTTAAGCATCCAATTCTCAGTTTCAGTTCAGGTCATGATCTCATGTTTCATGAGATCAGGCCCTGCATCTAGACTCCATGCATGTGTGAGCAAGGGAGGGGGAGAGGAAGAGAAAGAGAGGATCCCAAACAGGCTCCATACTGTCAGTGCAGACCCTGGGATCATGACCTGAGCCAAGAACAAGAGTCAGACAGTCAACTGACTGAGCCACTCAGGTGCCCCACGTGGAACTTCTTTTAAAAAATAAAAAAGTTTGAGGCTCACTGATCAAGAGATATAAAAATTAGTAGGAATTATAGACATAATTAAATGTAAATAAAATAAATGCATATATAGGCATGCAACATATTTCTTATTGATACAAAATACAAAATAACTCTTGTGCTATAAAAAGATACCTTACAAATACTTTATACTCTTAAAATTTTTAAGTGAACAGAAGTGCCAGATAGTTTCAAGATTAGTGACGTATCAATACATCTACAAACATAAATATAATTCGTTCATCAACTACTTGGTATGACAGATTTAATGTATTAAGAGCCCTACCAACTTAAGGGCAATCAAAAAAGTAACTTTAAAACACCTTTGAAATAATATAAAAAACAACCCGTCTCACAAAATGAAAATTTACCTCACAAAACAGCAAGTTTTACTTCTAAATAACAGTTTAAGATAATGTATCATTCAAAACCAATGGATTAAAAATAAGGATAAATATTGTACCTGGGTGGCTCAATTTGTTAAGTGTCTGATTCTTGGTTTCAGCTCAGGTCATGATCTCACGGTTCGTGGGTTTAAGCCCCGCATTGGGATCTGTACTGACAGTACAGAGCCTGCTTGGGATTCTCTCGCTCTCCCTCTATCTGCCCCTCCCACTCTCGCTCGCTCTCTCTCTCAAAATAAATAAACTTTAAAAAAAAAAAAAAAAGGAACATATAAAAATATTAGAGGAGCACCTGGGTGGCACAGTTGGTTAAGTGTTTGACTTTTGGTTTTGGCTCAGACTGCGATCTCACAGTTTGTGAGATTGAGCCCTGTGTTGGGATCTGTGCTGACGGCTTGGACACTACTTGGGATTCTATCTCTCCCTCTCTCTCTGACCCTCTCCCACTCATGCTCTCTCTCAAAATAAATAAAATAAACTTAAAAAAAAACAAAACTAGAATCCCAAAGATCCAATCCACTTTATTACCTCTTTGAGAAAGAAAGTGAATCTTTCTATAACCCCAAGTATGGTTTTCAGACAGGTCCCTGTTGGATATAATCCAAAGATACTTAATACAAAAGAACCCAGAGGAATACATCATAAGATCATATGAGTTAACTATTGTTAAGTGCCAAACCTTCTCTATTCAGAGGAGCATTTCAAGTAGTAGCTTTTCAAAGTTCTTATTAGATCTTAATACTACTTCATTTAAAAAACTCTAAATGCATGTTGAAAACTTAAATTTTTAATGATATACATCTAAAAAAAGTAAAGATAAGGGATAGTGCTTAGTGGAAAAATCACAATGTTTTTAGGGTTATCTTACCTTCTGGTGTTGGTTTGTCTTGAGGAAGATCTGGCATATTTTCATCCAAAAGGTCTGCTAAGGATTGAGAATTTGCTAGCAACTTCTGATACGACATAGCAAACTCCTCATACTGTTTATGTCTATCTTCACTTAGCTCTCCTTTAGAATGGAGAATACGCCTATAAAACGAATGATGAAATAATCTGATAAACTCATCAAAGCAGATGTGATCATGTATTATATTGGAAACGTTCCACAAAATTTGATTTTATCACATAAGCTTATTAGCATGATTTTCTTCAATTTGTAAAGTTTCCAAGATGTATCTGAAATTAAAACTAGTATAATCAAATTCACCTAAGTAATTAAATTTCAACATTAGTTCTTCAAAGAACATTAAAAGTAATTAACAATTATGCCTGCAGTAATATAAAATTTAACAATGCCACTAAACACAAATTATTTTTAAAGTATTTTGTTAAAGCCATACCCCCTTCAGACATACAGTTAATCAAAAACACTTAACACACCTTAAAAAGTTACTGTTCAAAAACAGTAAGTTATAAAATCAGTACCCTTAAACATTCACAATGATATGAATCAAGATTATCTTTTGAAAAAGCCCAAATATTGCAAACAGCCAATTCTGTTTCCTACACAAGTACTGGTTATTTATCCATTTAACAAATATTAATTGAGAAACCCACTTAAGCCAGGCCAGGCCATCTGAGGAGCAGAGAACACAACTAGTCTTTCACTTTACCAACAGTTCACTAATAAGCCACTCATGATTAGAAATGCAGAACTTTCAAAATTTTTCAAAATGTATAGTCAAGTAAAAATCTCTCTATATAGACAGTTGAGATGTCCACACCTGCAACTACTTATAATACTATTTATAATACACATGTAGTGTAATGTTTGAAATCTACAAATCTTAATGCAATATAGGTTTCAAAAAGCCAATCGTAAATTAAGTCATTTTCAAATTATTGTAAAGTTTATTACTTGTCATTTGAATTTCCTTATGAAAAGTGAAGAGAATGAGTTACTTTCTGATGTTATCTTAAAAGTTAACAGAAAATAATGTGAAAAACAATGCCTACACTTATTCATCCCTGCTTAGCTGGAACAATTTCCAAATTTTTCTCTTATCCTAGTCCTACTCACATAAACTTTTGTTTAAATGCTGTAACATTCCAGCTAACATTTTTTTGTTAGGAATTATCAGCTCCCATTACAAGCACAAGATAGATCAATGCATATATTACTATTCATTAAATTCAATCTTCTTTTTTTCTTATCTGGCCTATTAGGGATCTAAAATGAGAAATTTTCATTCATTTTCTTACGATTTAAAAGTACATTGGACGATACCGTTCTATCAACAAGAATAGTTTCTCTCTTCAACTGTTTATTTAAAACTAATCTTACTGAAAAAAACAGTCTTTCAGTAAGTTATATGAATGAATTCTAAACTCAAAGCATTCAAAAATACTCAAACCATGAAAGCAATGTCTGGAACTGCTTTCAATGAGTGAGCCTGTTAGAACTTTTAATTAAAAATTATGTCATTTTTGAATTTAGAAAAAGCCACTAAAATTAAACTGTTTAAATAATGTTCAAAAGTAGGCTACTCTAAAATGTTCTGCAATGTATTAGAAAAAATGTTAACCAATAAAAACTTTATTCTTTTTTTTTTTTTCAAAGTAAGTTTCACACCCAGCATGAAGCCCAAAGTGGGGCTTGAACTCACAACCCTGACATGAAGACCTGACTTGAGGTAAAAAATCAAGACGCTTAACCAAGTGAGCCACCCAGGCACCCCCTTAGCAGTCTGTTCCATAGCAAATTATGTTAAGAGGGATAATAACAGTTTTAAGGGATTTCAGAACCTCTAATGACAATGCAAAATTATTTTAGTACTTGAAGACACTGGGAAATGTTTCAAAATAACAGAACCTGGAACTTAATTTTTCTAACAAGTTGCAACACTAGAGTCATCTAAAGAACAATACATCCAGTTTTAGGTTATACAACATTCACTAAGGATTTATGATACATAGGCATTAGCAAAGTGAGGACTATTTTATCACAGCAGAAAACACTCTTTTTCCAATATCAACCTCATTTTCAATCATCTGACTGGGACTTTGCATTGGATCAATTAAAAGTGATGTAATTCTATGATAGCTGCCTTTGTATGCATTCCAGTTCCTTTCCAGTCATCCTGGAACCAATTTAAAACTCTGAAGCTCCCGAGGTAACTCTTCACACTTCCTAAATCTCAATCCCATGATCAGACTTGTTAACAGTACTAATATGTGCTTAGGTTACGACCTAGAGACAACAGTCCTCAGAAAAAAAGCTCAAATTTTGGTAGATTTATTTTCTAATCATACCTTATACTGAAAACTTGGCAAGCAATGGAAGATACCAATGAAATGGCATGGGAAGAGTTCTGTTACACACAAAACTTATACAGTCCTACATATTTTCCTTGACCATTTATTTAATATACATTTACTAAACATCAGACTGAACACACAGGATGTAGTAAGTCTATAAATTTTAAGCAGAGAAATAAATGCACCATAGGTACCTGAACATTCAAAATCCCTAGAATCATTTAGAGGTTTGAATGAAATTAAAATGACACATTTTTTAATGAATGTTTTATATATGGCAGTTTTTTATGTTTATGAAGCCCACTGGAAAAGATTTTTAGTTTAGCTTTTTTTAGAAGACCTGTATGAGGGAACTAAACATTACACAGCACATTTGACCCAAGTACCTAGTCTGTTCATCAGTGTAAAATAAATCTCACCAAAATTTTTAGGAAAATTCCACAGCAATCTATCACTATGTAAAATCAAGCTGAATATATGATTTATCACATATCATTTTAATTATAATCTCTTGAGAAGCACATATATTCAGAATGTTGAATAGAAGCCAATCTTTTTGAGACTATCATAAATCAGAGGTTAGCAAACTATTTCTGCAAAGGGGCCAGATATAAATATTTTAGGCTCTGCAGACCATATGGTCTTTGTTACAAGTATTCAAGTCTGCTGATCTGGCACAAAAGCAGCCATAGGCAATAATACATCAACACATGAGCATGACTATTTTCCAATAATGCTTTATTTATGGACACTGAAATCTGAACTTCATATAGTTTTAGTATTTCACAAAATATTCCTCTTTTGATTTTTTTTCAACCAATTAAAAAGGTAAAGACCATTCTTATTCTCAGCTCACCAGCTGTACAAAAAGTAGTGGTGGGTCTATCTGGCCTGCGGGTCATAGTTTGCCAATCCTTGTCATAACTGGAGTTCTCTGAATTAGTATCACTGTTAAAGGTATTATAAATGAGTACATTCCTTCTCATGACATCATTGTACAAGAGGGAGTTACTGGGACCATCTTAAAGATATGAAAAGCAAGCAATGAAAACAAAATTAATTCCAAATCTGATTCATTATAATAAAAATACAATAGACCTCCTTCACCCAATGATGAGCTACCACCATCTGGAAACAACCCTAAGGTATGTCAATCTTTGACTTCTAGTGTTTTTTATATTACTAATTCAATACTGTAAAACTGACAAAAATATCAAATAGTCCACTCTTGAATCGAGCATTCTATCTCATGAGAAAAGTCATAAATGTCTCAAATGATTCTAGTCTTGAGACCTATTTTTTGTTTTTCTTTTTTTTTTCATTTTTATTCTTCTTGACTTTCTCGCTTTTATTTTGTATACTGTTGTCTCGCGTTATTTTAAAAATGAAAAAAATTTTAAAAGCTATCAAAGCTTAATATACAAATTTTCAAAATCATAAAAAGGTACAAGAGACATCCTCATCAAGACTTTCTGAGGGATTAAGCAAGCAATATATCACAAGTAATAAACTCACATTTACTGAATACTTACAATGAATCAGATACTGTTAAGTGCTTTTACATGTGAATTCATTGCATCGTTCACATTTATCTCCAAGGTAGAGTGCTACTGTTACTCCATTTTACAGAAGGGAAAACTGAAGCAGAGATGTGAGATAACTTGCTGAGAGCTACAGAACTAAGTAAATGACAAATCTAAGATGTGAACACACGTAGCCAGGCTCCGGCGTCCATGCTCACAACTATTGGACCATATATACTGCCTCCCAAATTAAAGTAAAATTGTCCACTTGGTACCTAACATTGGAATTAGAATGTCTCTCAAATGCATCTATCAAAGGCAAGCCTTCTCACACTGAGGTGCTTATTTTATATTCCTTCAGGTCCTTTTATCTGGACCTGACTAGGTAAGCACTGTGTGCACTGCTAATGTGCTTACTAGACACTTTAAAATCTAGTACAAGTCCTAAATGCAGATGAAGAGTAACATGGAAGTTGTGAAAAATACAGTATGAAGAGGTATGAAAGAATCCGATCTGTCACTTGCTACATAAGTCACAATGAGCAAGCTCATTTATAATCATGAGGCAGACCCATTAAAAGCTACTAGATTTTACCTTTCATCTCAGCAATTTGTCAAATTTTCATGAGAATAATTTTCTTTCAGTTTCATTTTAGAATTTAGTTATGGATGTCTTATAATCTTGTGTGAAAAGCCACTACTGCACGGTAAGCATAAATGTACTCGATCAAATATTTATTAAACTGTCAAAGTCATTGAATCAGAGTTAGAGAATACCTGGAAAGAGGTAACAATTTTAGAGCACTTACAAAACTGTTAAAGCCTCACTGAGTATAAAGTACAGTGATAGAACATCTTAATAGCGCTTAAGTACTACACAATTTATCAAACAATCCACCTGTTTAAAAAAAAAAAAAAAAAACAACCCACAACTATAGGCAAGGTACAACTTACCTGGGAGAAAAGCAGAAGGTAAAAGCAACGCTATTTAATTTTATGTTAATGTGCTGTCAAGTTTCATCACTGGTAAAGTAATACCGCATGAATTTGCATTAATGAAAGAAACCTCCCTGATTTTATTAATTAATGGAGGAAAGCCTACATTGTACTTTTTTTTTTTTTAAACTATACTTTCAATCAAATCACTTAGTGCTGTTTGAACATGTAATCATGAAGGTCCTAATTCACCAATACTTAAAAGGAGAAACTTCTGCTACCACTCCCATCAGTTAGGGAGAAAGAAAGAAATTACGACACTTCGAAATTATTCAAGCAAGAATTGACTTAACATCTGAATTCACAATTTCACTATTACAAGAAACAAATTCTTCTACATAATTAAGTAATATCTAAATAAAAATTAAATCATTTCTTCAATTTTTATTAAAAGCCAAAAAGTAGCAGGTAATATTACCTCTATGAGAATAATATCTCATAGTACAAAACATTTCAAGTATAGAGCACTGAACATAATAAAAAGCAAAACTTACCAAGAAGTAAAGCTATTAACTCTAAATTGGCAGATGTTGCAAGATAATATTTTTAGATGTGTAAATATTAATTGTAAGTCCCCAGGATCAATCACTTAACTAAAATGTATTTTAAAAATTGTTTTAAGTACAAAAAGCTTGTAAGTTCAAATTTATTAAAATTCACCAAACCCTAGGGCCAGCTGTATTCTGCTTATAACTGTAAATCCCTCAAGGGCTTAGAAACAGAACTAACTATCTAATACCTATGGTATCAGCCCAGCAAACATGAGAAAGGAACAGTTAAGACTCAACAGGTCTTGTGCAGTCACTGTCTTCATTCATTCATTCATTCATTAGCGTCTTTAAGAAAATACCAGAGATTTTATTATTCTATTTTTTTTAATTGGTTGAAAGAATTCTTAAGTATAGAGCTTAAGGAGTATAGGAGCGCCAAGGTGGCTCAGTCGGCTAAGCATCTGACTTCAGCTCAGGTCATAATCTCACAGTTTGTGAGTTCAAGCCCCACACTGGGCTCTGTACTGACAGCTCAGAGCCTGCAGCTTGCTTCAGATTCTGTGTCTCCCTTTCTCTCTGCCCTTCCCCCATTCATGTTGTCTCTCTCAAGAGTAAACATTAAAAAAATTAAAATAAAAACAAAGGAGTATACACAAAGGCTTCACAACCTCTATGAATAGTGCCATCTCCCAAGTTAATTAAAATGACCAAAAGCATTTAGGATTCATAGACTGAAAATACAATGGATTTGATTTTTTTAAAACTGTCATTAAGATACTAAATAAAGGCTTAAAGTAATTTAACTACATAAGTCTTAAACATCCACTAGCTTGGCACTTAGATTTCCAGCATTACCATGCCTAAGAGAAACCTTACTGGGAAAAATTATTGTCCATGATTTATTCCCATGATTAGAAAAACCTCAAAATACCTACTGGATAATGACTGGGAGGGGGAAACTTTGGGAAACTGATCATTTTTACAGTACACCGTAATGTACTAATACTAGGCCAAGGGACTCTGCACTAATCCATTCTTCATGCGTCTTGGTCAGTCAGGTATTCAAATCTTCACTACAGAGGCTCCTCGAATTGACGCTGTCCTAGGCATGAGTTATTTATTAAGCTATATGCTAATTATCTGTTATATGATGATTAAGACTTTCCCATCTCCCAAATTACTACATCTAAGTAGGCAGCATCCCATGATAAAATGACTGCTGTGATGGTAAGGTCAATTTCTGCTAGGTAAATAACCTCCTCTAATAACCTAACAGTTCCATATTGAAATGAATAAAAGTTTCTAGGGAAAGTTCACAAAACCATGCTCTTAACACTATATCCTGTTCAAAATTTTCACTTGAAATAATATTAAAGAACAGGTCTGCTTATCAAAGCTGGATATGACCAGAAAGTAAGTACAAATTAATATAAGTCACTAATATATTAATAATAATAATCAATATTCAATATTATAGTTAGACTAAAATAATATGCCAAAAATATCTAAATAAAGTTAAAAGAGAGAAGTCTGCATTCAGATTCAAAAAATTAGTAATAGTAATTCAAGGTGAAGAACTGATTTGGCAGCAGTTCATTTGAAAAATTAGTCTTTCGGCATATATAAGCCTAACAGTCAAAAGAATGACAGAGCAGCTATAGAAACTAATGGAATTTTAGATTATAGGCAGGAAAAAATGCATCCAAAACAAATGTCCTAAGGATAGTCATGTCGAAATCATGGAACAAACTGAAGGAACAGGAGGTATTTAGCCTTGAGAAGATGAAAGGGAAACCACCTGGCAGTCTGCAAATATCTGAGATATTATCATGAAAAGAGGAGACATGTCCCATATCAGTGCTTCTCAAACTGTGGTAAAGGAATTATTTTTTTTTCTAATCACTGCAGGTGCTTTTATAAAATACAGGAACAATACCACAACTATGGAAAACTGCTATAAGGATGTCTAAATGCTTCGTGTGCTTCTATACTTAATTCATTGTGAACAGGTAAACAGTTCATGGACCCCCACTTTCAGCAGCTTTATTCCATCTGAACCAGAAAAAAGAAGTACATCAAAGGGAACCATTTTATGGAGTTAATTTTCTGCTTGAATTCCTAGTAAGTAGGAGTGTCCAACACAGAAATGGCTCTAAGCTCCCTTGAGAGGTTTTCAAAGGAAGAATACTTTGTCAGATAATCTGTAAAATGGATTCCTTCATTGGGTGATTAGATTAAATCACTGTAGACTCCACCCTCTAAGCTTCTGTGAGGCCAATCAAAAATAAACACACACACAAAACCTTTAAAGTAGCCAATAAAAAGGAATCAAAGCATACCTACAAAATCAGTTGTGATGTATTAGGTAGAACATATGGGAAAAAGAAAACGACTAGGAAAATGACAAAACACTATGTAAGTCATAATTAAGATCTTGAATATATGAGAATTATTAAGAGGACCACTACTTTCCTTTTAAACTCATTACTGACTATAAATTCAGCCTGAAGTTGCCTATTCAAAGTTTAAAACAGTCCTCACTATCAAAAGCACAAAACAAAGATTTTTTTTTTTTTTTTTTTTTTAAGAAACCTTGAGGAACACCATTGCCATCTTACACTCTCGCCTCTTGAATGATCCTCAACCACCAGGGTTTAGCCATACAGTCTCTGAACCTATCCTGACCCAGACCTAACTGTATTACTGGCATATACTACTAGTCTTTAGTTAAGTCAATCACCTTCTAGTGGTAACTACTTAAACCAGTAGGTCCTTCCCCACTGTGGAAGGACCTTATGGAAATAGAAAATTATCCTCTCCCATACTAATTCCTGAAAAACAGCAATTTCAGACTCAACCATGCACTTTAAATAGATGAAAGTATTCAGCCAAATACTTTGGCTACTGCTGTTGTCTCCTTTCTGTACCCCTCAGCCCTCCAAATCCACCCTCCACAAAAGTTGACCTAGTGCTCACCAACTTCCATCAACTTCTAGTTTATGGATGCCTCCTAGGTCCAGAGGCTACAGAATAGTTATCTTGTAACAATCAAAGGTGGCCCCTCAATCAGGTATCTTCACTAATTACCACAGACACATACATTATCCCTTCAGAATTTTAAATGGATGTTCCCCAGAGAGAGACTCCTGTAAATGCACTCTACATAGTAGCATTTAAGAAATTTTTTCACATCTAATTTGTTGCACTATTTTCCAAATTTCTGATCTAAAATACAGACTATGAAATAAAACGACTTGTTTTCTAAGAGCAAGTATCAACAATGACATCAATGAATTAAGATTCAAAACAATGAAAGCAAACCTGTTGTAGAGAGGGCACAACAAAACACAAAAATAATAGCAGATAAGTTAAGTGACAGAAAAAGAAAATCCCTCAACAGTAAGGAGTTTCTTAAATCACAGGAACAAATCACATCCCCAAAGTAAAAATCACCATATACTTGCCAGGTTTCTTTTAAATTCAGAAACAAAATCTATGATAAGACTCCCATTTAAACATGAGTACTTTAACTGTTACACTTTGAAATTCTCCTGGAAATGTTAAGAAATCCCCTGCAATGAGCCCTTTTCCACAAGTTCTTTCAGTGGCATGAAGACTTAAGAAACTTTTTAAGTATGAGCTCCAAAATAAATTCTCAATTCTGAGAAATATGAAAATCACCTGTTTTGTCTCTCTGTATTCTGAAGCTCCCTGTGGTCCCTTTTCAGGTGTTTGGTCAAAGATGTAAAGTACTCTTTTAAAAGATTCTGGAAAGGTTGTTGTTTCTCTGGACTAATTATCTCACTAGGAGGGAAACTCAAATTAAACTTCTCCGCAGCACTCTTCACCTTCCGTGGTACAAGTCCAGCAATATCATCTCCACAATGTCGACAAAAACTAATCACCACAGAAACGTGAGTATGGGATTCCCGATCAGCATTAATAATATTTTTTAGCTGTTCATAGATTAAGGATAGACCTTCCTTGTCAGTGAAAATCCCAACTATTGTCAATTCTGCAATGAAACGCAAATCAGTTCTTAACTTGGTAATGTTAGGGGTTTTCTCTTCTTTCCTTGCTTCAAAATGTTTTTTCCAAACCTGAAGAAGTGACGGAGCAAAGTCGGCATAACGCTGGTGAAAGAGAGAACACAAGTGCACAGCACAGTTCACATCAGATATTTTCAGCTTTGCTTCCACAATAGAAGCTACAGCTTCTGCAATGTATTTGCTTAAATTTAGGCCATTAAAATCATGGGACAAGGAGTCTCTCTGTTGTTCCGTAATAGTTTTTAATTTCTTGACAAAAGCAGTATTTTTCTTCAAGCTTGAGTCTAGTCGGCTAAAGAAATTTTCCTCTGGTCGGTTGTCTGGAGCATTTTGGTTTTTGCTACGAAGTTCCTTCCTTAACTGATGTCGTTCCCAAGCTTCTTGATGAAGCTGAAGGGATTCTTCTTTCTCTCTATATAAAAACAAACAAGCAAATAAAATAACTTGTATATTCTGAAGCATCTCTGACAAATTTCATAAGAGCAAAAGCAAATGAGAAAGTAAAATCATATAAGTATCAGCATCCAAAAGGAACAAACCATGCAAAAGGCCCTTTTCCTACTTCTTTTTTAAAGATATCTTTTTTAAGTTATCTCTGTACCCAATGTGGGGCTCGAACTCAAAACCCGAAATCAAGAGTTGCACGCTCTACTGACTGAGCCAGACAGGAGTCCCTTTTCCTAATTTTAAAAACATTTTATTAATGACTTAAGATAGTAAGAACCCAGTACACTGAAAATATCAAATGTGACAGAGTGGAGGATTCTGAATAACTAGAGTAAAAATCATTCTGCCAACAAGCAAACGAAATGGGTAAGACACTTTTGTCAATTCTACCGCAATAAAGGTGAAAAAATAAATGGATTAAATACATGATGCATAGTATGAAAAATACAAGATACCTAGGAAGGATACCTAAAATACCTAAAACAGGTAAAAGCATTGGTAAGAGAAAAAAAAAACTGTCCACAAAGACTATAAAGAATAAGGTTTGTAAAAAATGCATTAAAAATGTTTTAATATGTGGGGCACCCAGGTAGCCCAGTCGGTTGGGTGTCCGACTTTGGCTCAGGTCGTGATCTCGCGGTTAGCGGGTTTGAGCCCTGCATCGGGCTCTGTGCTGACAGCTCAGAGCCTGGAGCCTGCTTTAGATTCTGTGCCTCCTTCTCTCTCTGTTCCCCCTGCTCATGCTCTGTCTCTCTCAGTCTCTCAAAAATAAATAAATGTTGAAAAAAAATTAGAAAAACAATGTTTTAATATGTTAAGTACCATTTTTCCATACTTCAGCATTAACCAAACCTTTAATAAAGTACCTTTCTTGGTTTGGGTCTTAAAATTCAAGTGTAATTAAGAAATTCTGGAAAGGAACCAGAAGAAAACTATAAGATAAAACTCCCTTAATAAAAGGCTAACAGGGGCGCCTGGGTGGCGCAGTCGGTTAAGCGTCCGACTTCAGCCAGGTCACGATCTCGCGCTCCGTGAGTTCGAGCCCCGCGTCAGGCTCTGGGCTGATGGCTCAGAGCCTGGAGCCTGTTTCCGATTCTGTGTCTCCCTCTCTCTCTGCCCCTCCCCCGTTCATGCTCTGTCTCTCTCTGTCCCAAAAATAAAAATAAAAAAAAAACGTTGAAAAAAAAAAAAATAAAAGGCTAACAAACAATTTATCCTGAAAAAAAAAAAAATTAAAAGATGGAACATGTTTAAATTGCAGAAGTAATAAAATAACTTGGGCAGGGGTGGGAGGGTAGGGTATCTCTCCGACTGTGAGGCCTCTGAGATACTAAAACATGTAACTTTAAAATATAAATTTCTTGGGGCGCCTGGGTGGCGCAGTCGGTTAAGCGTCCGACTTCAGCCAGGTCACGATCTCGCGGTCCGTGAGTTCGAGCCCCGCGTCGGGCTCTGGGCTGATGGCTCGGAGCCTGGAGCCTGTTTCTGATTCTGTGTCTCCCTCTCTCTCTGCCCCTCCCCCGTTCATGCTCTGTCTCTCTCTGTCCCAAAAATAAAAATAAACGTTGAAAAAAGAAAAAAAAAAAATGTTTTTAAAATATAAATTTCTTTTTTTTTTTAATTTTTTTTTTTAATTTTTTTTTCAACGTTTATTTATTTTTGGGACAGAGAGAGACAGAGCATGAATGGGGGAGGGGCAGAGAGAGAGGGAGACACAGAATCGGAAACAGGCTCCAGGCTCTGAGCCATCCGCCCAGAGCCTGACGCGGGGCTCGAACTCACGGACCGCGAGATCGTGACCTGGCTGAAGTCGGACGCTTAACCGACTGCGCCACCCAGGCGTCCCTAAAATATAAATTTCTAAGAAATCAGATTTTCATCTTTCTGAAATAACCATCCCTTAGCAAACCTTCCATGATTTCTCCACTAAAAGCCACGACATTTTAACAGCAAATTGCATCCATCACTGCAAACACGGACATGTGAGTATCTCATTGAAGTCTCCCAGCCAAACACAAATACAAGATTAGCAGTGAGAATGCACTTTAAGAAAATATCTCTTGGGGTGCCTGGGTGGCTCAGTTGGTTAAGCATCCAACTCTTGATTTCAGCTCAGGTCATGAACTCCCAGTTTGTGAGATGGAGTTGTGCGTAGGGCTCTTGCACTGGCGGTGTGGAGCCTGCTTGAGATTCTCTCTCTCTGCCCCTCCCCTGCACACACTCTGGCTCTCTCAAAATAAATAAATACACAAATAAACAAATAAATAAATAAATAAAACAAACAAACAACTATGTATATACATTAATTAAATCTATTTTCATCAGCAATAAAAACACTTTAAAATACATAAATGAGGGGTGCCTGGGTGGCTCTAGTCAGTTAAGCGTCCAAATCTTGGTTTCGGCTCATATCATGATCTCCCGGGTTCGTGAGTTTGAGCCCTGCATTGGGCTCTACACTGACAGTTCAGAACCTACTTGGGATTCTGTCTTTCTCTCTCTCTCTCTCTCTCTCTCTCTCTCTCTGCTCCTCCCCAGCACATTCTGTCAAAATAAACTTTTAAAACAGTTTAAAAAATAAAATACATAAATCAAATATTTACCAGTGAAATAATGATGCTCTAAAATACCCTTTTTTTCCAGGGGAAAAAAGTGGGTAATTGTTGATGCTGGGTAGACAGAGTGATTGGGGGGTGTTGGGAGGACTGATTCATTATTCTATCCTATTTTTTGAGTATGTGTGAATTTTTCCCAATAAAAAGTTGAGATTTTGGTGGTTGGTTTGTTTTGTTTTGTTTGCTCTTTCTATAGGAGGGTAGAAGGAGGAGCAAAAATAACAGTGAAATTGAATATCCTTATGAATGTTTAAAATTAATTTGAACATATTTTTAGCCCAATAAATCTAAAATAGTTCAATTTCAACATGTAATTAATATAAAATAGCAGTGAAATACATTGCACTGTTTTTCATGAGTCTTCAAAACCAGGGTTCTTTTCACACTCATACTTAACAGCAGTCTCATTTTGTACCTGCCTCATTCTGTGTGGTCCACAGCTCCTTGTTAATTTTTTTTTTTTTAAAGTAGAATATAAGAAACTCTCAAGAATCATGGCTCTGAATATTCCCAAACTGGCCACTACTATTGCCTTCCAGACCTAAGGCTCTACTGCCTCATTAAAAATACAGGTACAAGGGGCGCCTGGGTGGCTCAGTCGGTTAAGCGTCTGACTTTGACTCAGGTCATGACCTCAGTTTGTGAGTTCGAGCCCCGCATCGGGCTCTGTGCTGACAGCTCAGGGCCTGGAGCCTGCTTTAGATTCTGTGTCTCACTCTCTCTCTGACCCTCCCCCACTCACACTGGAGAGAGAGAGAGAGAGAGAGAGAGAGAGAGAGAGAGAGAGAAAGTAAACATTAAAAAAAAAATACAGGTACTAAAAAACTTTGATAGGAAAGTAGGTGGTTGGGCTGTTCTAGCAATCCATGAAAATTCACTTTTGCAAACAGCTTTTTGAACATTATATACAATTTTTATACATATGAAAAGTCCATGCTACTCAATAGCTGCCATTTTTGCTACATCTTGGTAGTTTTCCTGTGAGGACTACCTTGTTTTTTGCCAGTTCATCATACTACTTGCATAGCTTTACAAGGTTAAAAATAGATTTAGATGAAGATAAGAATGGGAGGTACTACGAAATCGTTTTTAAGGACCAAAGTTTTAAAGTTGACTACGTTAAAAAAAACCCAGCAGCTCCACTGTTTATTAGGACTTTATGCAAGTTACTTAACCTTTTCAAGCTTCATTTTATTAATCTGTCAAGTGAGGATCATAAAATTTATTCATTATGACTACCTTTAGGATATGTGCTGATATACTCTATAGTGTCCTGCACATAGTAAGAATTCAGCAAACAGCCATTAAGAACTAAAGATTTTCAACTTCAAAGAGACCATGAGGGGCGCCTGGGTGGCTCAGTCAGTTAAGCATCCAACTTCAGCTCAGGTCATGATCTCATGATTCTTGTGAGTTTGAGCCCCGTGTTGGGCTCTGTGCTGACAGCTCAGAACCTGGAACCTGCTTCACATTCTGTCTCCATCTCTATCTGCCCCTCCCCTGCTCACGCTCTGTCTCTCTCTCAAAAATAAATAAACGTTAAAAAAATAAAAATAAATAAAAACCCAGAGACCATGAAAAAAAAAGAGCCATTTTAAAAATCAAAACAATCCAGGAGCGCCTGGGTGGCTTAGTCAGTTAAGTGTCTGACTTCAGCTCAGGTCATGGTCTCGTGGCTCAGGAGTTCGAGCTCCACATCGGGCTCTCCGGGCTCTCTGCTGTCAGCACGGAGCCTGCTTTGGGATCCTCTGTCTCCCTCTCTCTTTGCCCCTCCCCTGCTCGCACTCTTTCTCTCTCCCTCACTCTCTCTCAAAAATATTAAAAAGTTCAGATTACCCTCTCAAAAAATATGTATTAAAGATTCCTGTTATTTAATTGGAGGAATTAAAGCATCATAAGCATGCTTCTGGTCAGTGAAACTAACAGAACCAGTAACTTAAGATACTCCCAACTCTCAAGGAACTGCACCCCAGAAGTCGGATTTCAAATAATCATTGTTTTCCCAACACTTCATTCTTCCCATTCCTTCTTATCAATAAATAAAATAAATGTTCTTACTTCAACTGGGCAGCTTCTTCTTCTTGCTGACGTTTTACCTGCTCTTCTTGCTTCTTTTTCTCTTCCTCTTCATGTTTCTTTTTTTCTTCTTCCTCTTTTTTCTTTAATTCTTCCTCTGCCTTCACCTTTTCTTCTTCTTTTTTCTTTCGTTCCTTGTCTTCTTTTTTTCTCTTATCTTCTTCCAGTTTCTTCTTTTTATCTTCAGGGACCTTAATAACCTCCTTCTTGGCAGTAAGTTTGATCTCCTCTTTTGGTTTCTCCCTGCTGCTCACTGGCCGCCTTTCACTGCAGTCCTTTTCCTTGTTGTTTAGTAAAGTTTCTTTTTCTTCCATACTTGCTGGCTTTTTACGCTCAGCTGGCATTATGTTACCCAGAACAATCTGTAAGAGTAAAAGAATGTCAGTATTCTTTGTAGTATTGTAGATGCAGTGACTTTTTTTTTTAGTAACGTGACACTGTTTTTGAAACAGAACATATTAATGCATTGTTGTGAGATATTAAATAAATGCACACAAAATGAATATTATTTCTGTGATAAAATAACTTCCTGGTCACATTCCACATTCTATCATTATTAGCTATGCCTTTGTCTAAGTATAAACAACACAAACAAAAGTAGAGAACACAATATAATCAACCTCCCAAATTCAACCATTATCAGTTATGAAACATAGCATTTAATCATAAATACTTCAGCACGCATCTGAGAATATTTTGAATCAGGTTTGTTGTTGTTTTTTTTTAAGTAGGCTTCAAGCCCAACACAGAACCCAACGCGGGGCTTGAACTTACCACCCTGAAATCATGACCTCAGTTGAGATCAAGAGTCAAATGCTTGGGGCAACCTGGGTAGCTCAGTGTGGGTTAAGCATCTGACTTGAGCTCAGGTCATGATCTGCTGATTTGTGAGCTCAAGTCTCACACAGTAGGCTCTGTGCAGTCAGCACGGAGCCCGCTTCAGATC
Organism: Puma concolor; assembly: GCF_028749965.1. Lineage (NCBI taxonomy): Eukaryota > Metazoa > Chordata > Mammalia > Carnivora > Felidae > Puma > Puma concolor. Next base: position 132,230,441 of record NC_141673.1, on the reverse strand, counting down.
CTCTGTTCCCCTCTCTCTCTGCCCCTCCCCTCTCGTGCTCTCTCTCAAAAATAAACGTTGGAAAAAAAAAGAGAGACGCTTAACTGAGCTACCCAGGCGCCTCTGAATCAGTTTCAGTCCCAACATTTCACTTTGGTGAAGAGATTCTGGTGACATTATTTCATACAATGTGCAACAGAAGTATTATAGCAGGAACATAAACGAGCTCCTGCCATCTATAAATGAACAGACAAGGGGCGCCTGGGTGGCTCAGTCAGTTGAGCGTCTGACTTTAGCTCAGGTCATGATCTCACGGTTTGTGAGTTCGAGCCCCACGTTGGGCTCTGTACTGACAGCTTGGGGCCTGGAGCCTGCTTCAGAGTCTGTGCCTCCCTCTCTCTCTGCTCCTCCCCTGTTCACACCCTGTCTCTCTCTCAAAAATAAAGATTAAAAAAAAATTTATATAAATGAACAGACAAAATGACACAAATTCATGCCATCGTTCTCAACCTTATCAAACTTTCAAATACAGAAACCGCCAAATATCTCAAATTAGACTTTGAATCTTTTCATTAGCATCAGTCAAAATTAATCTATAAATAAACATAAGGATGATTATAGAATCTGTATATTCTGTCCTGTACCTGCCAATACAGTAACCATCAGCCCAGGGCTTCTCAGCCTCAGCATTACTGACATTTCGGGCAAGGCAATTCTTTGGGGCGTTTGTTTGGGGGGTGGGGGCTGACACTATTTTGTGCACTACATGAAGTTTAGCAGCATCCTGCCTTCTCTACTGAGGTACCAGCAGTATCTTCCCAGTTTGACAACCAAAAACTACTCCACACACTGCCAAATGTCTCCTGGGAGCAAAATCACCACCAGTTAAAAACCACTGCACTAGCCACAAGTAGCTACTTACATGCAAATTAATTAAGAGTTTGAAATTCCATTTTTCAGTCACTACCCGTATTTCAAGTACTCACTTCCACATGGCTAGTGACTACCACATCAGTGCAGATACAGAATATTTTAATTATCACATGAAGTTCTACTGGATAGCATAAGTCTACAGTAGATGCTCTATTAACTGGAAATAAACTGTAGAACAAAAAACTGTATTTCCCAGCAAAATTCAGCATATTTCTTTTCAAAAAATAAATTTTCTGTGTACTAGTTTTCTAATATAACTTCTTTAATGGACAGCAATTCATGTTCTGAGTCCTAAATCATCTCAAATTGCACAGGAGAAAATCAAAATACTTTCTATTTAAGAAACACAGAATTAAATTATTTAAACTGCTTAGTTTATTAAAAGCTAAATATACACACAGTATTCTTAATTATTTTCAAATATAGATTTTAAGTTACACCAATAAAAACTAGGTTAGCAAACAAAACATTTGCAATAATAAACATTTATTTCGTAAACACACACACATTTATTTCAGCACTCCAATAAAATGTTATCATAGAAAGAAAACCTAGGCCAATAGAAACACTTTAAGTAATTTTTGGAGGCACATTCAACACTCTATATCTTTTCTCAGCTACCTCTTCCCCTTTTTCTTTTGACTCTGCCATCTACGTTCTATGCATTTATTTTGACGGTAACACCCAAAGGCTTTAGTTAACCTCAATGGTTTGTAACTCAGAAGGAAAGAAAGCTGTCAATCCCGTTTAGGCAATCATTAAAACACGAAAGAGCATAATTACTTATCTGTGTGGCAAGGTAGCCTTAACATTTATGCTATCTGGGAAGTGCAGCTCACACAGCTTCAAATAATGTGAAAATACCATGCCCTAAAGCAAGCAAACTTTTAAAGGAGAATACTCATAGCTACCACTCACTGGCACCACAGTAAACATCTTACATACATTATCTCATTTAATACTAAAATCTTTATGAGGTGGGTATTATTTTCCCTATTTTATAAATGAGTAAACTGAGACTTGACCAAGTAACTTGACCAAGGCCTCCACAGCTGGTGACAGAGCAGGAATTTGAACCCATACTCTCAACTAAAGTTATTAAGAACCGTGCGTACCAAACTGTGAGGCAGAAGACTTGATCATAGATACTGACTATGCCAAATCATACAATAACGTATCTGAATAAAGAGTCCCTAATAGCAGTTTTTACATTATGTTTTTAACTTTTGGCAGATATTAGCGAAAACATACAGGGATGATAATTCCTAAGGTAGCAATACAATCTTATTTAGATTGTCCTTATATGCAAAATAGAATACTGTTTATATATAGAGTTTGGATTTTCTGAAATGAAGTATCAACAAGCGACATTTCAGTAATACAAGGAACTACACACAATAAAAAGAACGGCATCGGGACGCCTGGGTGGCTCAGTCGGTTAAGCGGCCGACTTCGGCTCAGGTCATGATCTCGCGGTCCGTGAGTTCAAGCCCCGCATCGGGTTCTGTGCTGACAGCTCAGAGCCTGGAGCCTGTTTCAGATTCCGTGTCTCCCTCTCTCTGACCCTCCCCCATTCATGCTCTGTCTCTCTCTGTCTCAAAAATAAATAAACGTTAAAAAAAATTTTTTTTTAAAAAAAAGAACGGCATCAAAATTTACAAGTAATGTCTCATTTATCAAGGTAAGACTACATATTAAGTTCTACAAAAACATTAAGAAATTCACTTAGAATCTGACAAATTCATAAAGGATCATTTGTTAGCTTAACAGAGTTTCCTAAACTTCTGTGACTCTACAGTACTCATTTATTCAATAAATGTTTAAGTGCCTACTATATCAAACTGTAGTAGGCACTCATGAATTGGTCCTGCTCTACAGCATGATAAAACAGATCCTCAGTAAGACTCTTAAGTCTTGGTACTGATAGATTCTTTGAATCCCCTCATCTTTGTATGACAGACACACCCAGAGTACACTTGGAACTAAATTTCAGTGAACAAAAAAATGTGATGACAATGTAAAGGCTCATGTAAAGACGGCAATGCAACATGTGAAAATAACACAGGCTCTGAAATCAGACGCTTACTCTGCAACCTGCTAGCTATGGGAACTGGGCAACTTCTCTGAGTCTACCCATTGATAAAATGGAGGCACTGCTACCTCTCTCAGAGAATTCTTAAACTACTAACAGAGAGACAATTCTTAAACTACTAACCAAGCAGCTAGCATCCAGAAGGTGTTCAATAAATGTTTATTCTTTCACACCAAACACTGAAAAGTTCGCTGGAAGACGAGAGTTTTTAGGGTTAGGACTACTAGACTTTCTCCACTCCAATTCTCAATTTTTACACTGACATGACAGCAGAAGAGTGACCCATCCAATTACACTAGTTTAATGGCTGAGTCAGGCCTCACTGTCCAGTGCTCTTCTCCACTAAATGCCCTGACTCAAGATTTTAAAAGCCAAATTTACAAACAACGTAATTTAGATCAGTACGCACTTGTACTGTCAATTAAACTGTATTTAGTGAAATGCCAAAATTTAAACTATTCTGATAAATCCATGCTTTAATAAACAGCCAAATATTGTATCTGAAGTGCTTCAAAAAGTTTTTCAAGTAGAAACTAAAATTTTAAATAGACTGCATCTTAAAATAATCAAGATAAATACGAGTGATCTTTTAATTCGAATATGATTAGCTTACAAATTACGGAGTACAATCACAGCCAGTCCTTAAAAGGAAACCATGCTTTTAAAACCACCTTCCTAGCTCCCCGAGTAGAGTCCTGGCTCTTGGATTGTATATTTTAGTTGGTTTTCTAAAAATACTCTCGATGCCTAAAAGAAAGTAAAACTACCTTATTAGTTAGTAAAACAAGGATCAATGGAGTGTACTGGGGGGGCAGAACGCAGAGAAAGGGATGTTTCCCTTTTAAAGATATCCCTTTAACAAAGTACCATATGGATTATGTATGAAATCACAATCAGACTGCTCTGAAAATATTTCAGAGTTAGACAAGGCTGTTTTACCTTTTAATTCTTTATTATTCAAAATGTTCTATGGGCAGAATAGCACCGGGGCATTATCTCCCAGTCTCTGGCTTTACAAAACGTCCTTCCTATCAAGGACTCATTCAAAGTTTTTACACATTTCACCAGAGTTCAAAACAGGTTTTCTCGAGGAGTTGTACATTTCTTACAAACACCTAAAACTACGATAAACGACAAGGGTGATGGTTTTACTTTGGTCGGCTGCATCACTACATACGGGTCCTCAAAGAGCAAGCGGGCAGGTGGTCCGGTTCACTGTGTACCCCCAAGATCCTAAGGTGGTTCTGCTCGGCCAACCTGACGACCAAATACCCCGTGATGATCTCCTTAGTTCAGAAGTACCAACGAGAGTAAGTACTAGGAGCCTTGGGACGAAGCCAAGGGAAGAACCCTCAGTCTATGTGACTAAACAGAAGTGGAGCAAATAACCCATGCCCACCATTCCCAAACACGCCGAAACCCCTTCCCCTCCACACACATGTCCCACAAACCCCTGCTCCGGCGGCACATTCCCATACCCAACACGCTTCCCCGCCACAACTCCCTTTCCCACGGGTAGCCACGGTCACCTTCGGGGACCATCCTCGCCCCAACCCCAACTTCTCACCCCACACTCCCTCACCACCCGAGACCGGGACTCTCCGACAGGTCTCCCTACTCCACATCCTCCCACACACGCACCCTCCCCACTTCCTCGCCCTCGCTTCCCTCCCGGCTCCCGAAGAGCTTTCCCCAACCTCCCCTCGCGCCACTCCACACCCCCAAACACCTTCACCCCGCCACAGCAGGCTCCCCGCCTTCAGCCCCGAGGCCCAGCCTGGGCATGTGGGGCAGACACCCCCTCGGCCGCCCCTCATGTCTGCCCCGGGCCGGGGGCGCCCGCGGTGATGGGAGCCTCCGGGAGAGGGGTCTGAGGAGGACGACGCCGGAGCTGCGGTCCGTGTACTGCTCGCCGCCCCCGGAGCGCTGGGGTGCGGAGTCGCCTCTCGGGTCCCTCGGGGAGTAGGAGTCCAGGCCGGTGCCCCCCAGCCCCGCTTCCTCCCGATCGTTGGAGCGGAGGGGAAGGAGGTTCCCCGGGACTCACCTCGAGCCTGTTGTCAACATTAGCCCCGGGTTTCCCAGCACCAACTCCAGCGCTCGGGCTCTCCCCTCCCCTCCCCCCACCTATCTCGCAGCCGAGGGCCCGCCTTCCCTCAGCTCCCCCTCCTCCCTCCGCCCGCCGGCCCTCCCGCCCGCCACTCACCAGCGCGGCCAGGCAGCGAGTGGGGGCGGGGCGGAGGGTGGGGGAAAGGAAAAAGCCGTCCACGCACTTGCCTGATCGCAAACTGTCCGGGTCTCCATTCCGCCGGCATAACGATGCCCTTGGCTTAACGCTGGGGTGGCGGATCGCGAGAAAAGACTCATAGATGTGCGACGCACAAAGCGGCTAGTTCAAATGGTCTACTCGATAAGAGGAGCGAGTTTTTCAGACAGGCAACAAATAGGGCAGCCACAACCAGCACCTCAAGCCAGGTCCCCAGCGGAGGGGAGGAGTGTTACAAGGACCGAAGGCAGGAAGTGGATTGGTCGCCTGGAAAGGGAAAGCGCCTGAATTAGAGATGCGCAGGCGCAGGTACTGCGGGCCGGAGGGGAGGAGGTGGGGGGGGGGTAGCTAGAATGGGGTGGGGTGGAGCTAACAGGAGGTAAGGAAGGGCGGTGGAACAGTAGGGGAATTACGGAGCGCCATTAAGGACAAGTTTGGCCACGTGATCCTCAGGGGAGTTTCCAGGAGCGAACGTAAGGAAGAGGTCTAAGAAGGGAAAGTTTGATTGGACTAATTCAAGGGGTGAGGTTGAAGACTTAGGAAGTTAGAAACTGGAGAAGCTAAAGAATATGGCTGGTGAAGAAGGTACAGGTTGGTTAGGAATGGGTCTAGGTTTGAGTGCCCTAGAAAGACTACTAAAGTCCCGTGGGGGGGATTTCCAGAAGCAGTTTTTAGGTGTTCCACGTAAAAACAACCCAGAGTGAAGAAGAATCAAGGTTTTTTCTCAACAGGTCTTAGAAGGTACCCTGTTCTAGCAAACGAATTTTAAAAATTACAATGAAATGACCTCCATGAAGTCATTATTGTAGTCACAATTGGCTAGTCTTGTCATTTCTTCCGAATGTGAAACGAAGTCAGCTTCTTAAAATGGGTATTAGTTTATCGACACAACTTAATTGAGTTTGTGTATCCGGCCTCCGATTTTTATTGAAACTGTGCTTGTATCTGCCAACATGATTTCACCGGGTGTTCGTACAGGTTGGCTTTGGCTGATCAGGAGCCAAAGGAACAAAGGTGCCAAACTGGTCTTGATTCTTGCTTGACATGTGGCGCCCCACCCGATATACAAGCCCACAAAATGAGCTGCTACCAACCTCAACTACTTGAGGCAGGTCTAGGTTCACTTATATTCAGCTTTTGCCCATTTCCTTCTATTTACTATTTTCCTATCCCGTTTAGCTTGCAAATTGCCTTCACAAGTTAAGTGTTAATGTTTCCTGTACCTAATTTTTTTCCCCCAAAACACTGCCAAGAGGTCAATCATTTAAAGGGTAGTGAAAGAGAAAGACAGTACTACAATTCTGTACCTCTGATAAACAGTTAGGAGAGAACTGTCCCAAAACACCTTACTGGGGATGACCACCAGTGTTCTTTTCAAAAGTTATTTCCCATTTTGTCTGGCTACCCTAAGAAAATTTACCTATGCTGTTAATAAATAAATTCTGCTTATCCTAACTGAAGTCAACTTTTGCCTTTCATCGAGTATTAAAAGGAAACCAACTGAATACATGGGATCAAAAAAGAGGAGAGCATTAAAAAAAAAATTTTTTTTCCAGATGCAGGGCTCAAACCCACAAACTGTGAGACCATGACCTGAGCTGAAGTCAGATGCTTATCGGACTGAGTCACCTAGGTGCCCCAAGAGGAGAGCATTTTTATGGAGATTTTGCTTATTTTAAATTTGTTTTAATTAATAATCATAATAATACTGTTGGTAAGTATTAGGATTCTCATTTTACAGAAACTGAGTCACAGAAAGATTAATTTGATACCACAAAACTAGTAAGCATAGCATTATATGCAAATCTAACTGAAAACCCAAGATATTTTTGATGTATCCTACTGCCTTTATGCCTAGACTTTTTCATAAACTGAAAATGCTCCCCATTGTTTTCTTTCCAAAGAAAGATGTCAAAAGCCACCGGAGCCTTATAATGTGGGGTATCATTGCAATCTGTAACTGCAAGAAATACATTTCTCTGAAGAAGCCATCATTTTTGCATTCTGATAATTCAAACTTCACTTTTTCAGTAACTACATTATATTTAGCTTTTAAGGGTTTAGATATATCATTATTTGAGAAAATTCTAAAAAATGCCTTTTCCTTTTTGCCTGTTGACAGAACTGTATGATATGAAAAAAGAAAAAACTGATATGTATATATATATATTTACATGATACTATTTTCTATTTAAGGGGCGCTTGGGTGGCTCACTTGGTTAAGCGTCCAACTTCGGCTCAGGTCCTGATTCCACAGTTCATGAGTTCAAGACCCGCATCAGGCTCTCTGCTGTCAGCAGAGTCTGCTTCGGATCCTCTGTCTCCCTCTCACTCTGCCCTCCCCTACTCACTCTCTCTCTCAAAAATAAATAAACATTAAATGTTTTTAAATCCAGTTATAATGCTGCTTCTCAGAAGAAAGCAAACGCAAAAGAAAGGGATTATAATATCAGGACAGGACAAATCCTAAATTAAAAAAAAAAAACACCTCATGTGAGATGAACTGCCTGGTGCTCTGCCAGAAATAATGCTGTACTTTGAACAAATCCATCTGTCTTTTAGATGCTAATGTCCAGCTTGACTAAGCTAGTTGAAGCTACCTGTTTCTTTAAGCACCCACCTCTTCAAAGTATATGGTGGAAATTTGTCAAACAACTTTACCTTTGTCTCTCTACTTAATAGTTTCTCGAATGTGTTGTGATATATTCATTCAATAAGAAATATTTAAGTGAGGGTACATTTAAGCAAATGTAAATATCACATATATGAAACATAATAGTACTAGTTACCAAATCATTGAGATATCTCATGGGACTGGAAGATTGAAAATCAGTTCACTATACTGCCTTCTATTAATTTGACCAAAATGGAAATGAAGCAATGTGAGCTTACTCTTTTTTTTTCTTAGTTTTGATAAATATGTGAGTCAAAAAAGCAAAATCAATCACAGGATTTTATGAAGTGCTTAGAACAGTGCCTAACAAATTAGTGAAAGTCCTGTAAATGAGATTATAATCTAATGAAGGAGCTGGATAGTAAATAAGCAAAAAGTTAAAAAGGTTGGAATATATGTGGCAATGGAAATAAACAGAGTAATATAATGGAGAGTAACTGGAGAGAAAGAAGAGGCTGGCTATTGTAGAGTGGTCAGGAAAGGCTTCTGTAATGATACAAAATTTGAGCTAAAACCTGAAGAATTGAAACGTTCAAGTTTTGCAACTTGATATATAGATATCCAATGGGCAGAGAGGAGGGTTGTGGCATAGACGTGACAATTAGAGCATCATCAACATTGCTAGTATTCAAGGTCATAACAAAGAATGAGTTCACCAAAGAAAATGTAATAAGAGGAGAGGGTCCAAGATTAAGCTCTGAGAAACTTCCAAATATAGTGCTTAGGTCTCTAAAAAGGAGGAGTAAAGAAAGGGAAAACCTGGAGAGTGCAGTGTCACGAAAACCCCAAAAAAGCATCAGGAAAGGAAAAGTGGTTAACTGTCTAAAATATTATTAAGAGAACATAATATGGGGACAGAGAAGGGCTCATTGGATTGACACTATAGAGATCAATATTGACTTTGTAGGTGGCAGTTCAATGAAATAATGGGGACAGATTTGGAATGGTTCAGGACTAAGTTAGGGATGGGAAAAGTGAAGACAGGTATTTGAGAAACTATTGTGAAGAGCCACAGAAAAATATAACTGGAGGAGATTATGGGAGGATTTTGTTTTGTGTTTTTTACATTTATATCTTTTTTGTATTTTTTTATGAGAGATATAGAGGAAGTGTATTAATGGGAATGATCCAATAGGGAGAGAAATATTAATGATACAGGAGACAGAAAGAAGGTAACAAAGGAGCAAAATCCTTGTGGTAAAAAGGAATGGAATCTAAAGTACAAGCAGGAGTGCCTTTGATAGCAGTGGCATTTCTACAAGATATTAAGAGAGAAGACAGAGAAGATGGATGCGTGGACAGGTAGGCTTGTAGACTTGGAAGGGGGATTATAAAGAACTTCCTCCTTGATCATTCCTGTTTTCTCAATGAAATTGGAGTCAAGGTCATCAGCTAAGAGTGAGGTGAGGGAGAGACTGGGGGAGGTTTGAAATAAGAGGGGAAAGTAGGAAAGAGACACCTTAAAGAGTGTGAAAGCAATGGAGATGCATACTAAGGATTGTTGCTGACACACTACTCGATGTTTCTGATCATGAATTTAAAGTAAAACCATCCAGCCTACATATGCCAATTTCTCAAGAAGAGATGAACAGTTCGTTTTTTTGTTGTTTTGGGTTGGTTTGTTTGTTTTCCATGAGAGGGATGACAAAGAAAGAAAAGAGTAAGGGGATTGTGTGTTTGCAAGAGAGTGATAATCATGAAGGATCATGGGTATGGAGGGCAGTTAAGGGGAACAAGATGTGAGTGTGCATAGGGTTAACATATTGACAGGAGTAGAGGTTGCAAAGAAAATGGTGACCAAAAAACTGTTTAATAACAAAAACTCAACTGAGTATATTTGGAAGATCTAATTGGCTTTATTAAATGATTCATGAATTGGGCAGTATACCGTCTAGAAAATAGGGGAAAAAAGCTCCATCAAGCTGTAGAAAAGAGACAGTTGGTTTTTTTGTATTTTTTTAAATATTTATTTTCTTAAGAGAGAAAGAGAGAGAGAGACAGAGCGTGAGCAGGGGTGGGGCAGAGAGAGAGGGAGACACAGAATTTGAAGCAGGCTCCAGGCTCTGAGCTGTCGGCACAGAACCTGATGTGGGCCTCGAACCCATGAACGTGAGGTCATGACCTGAGCCAAAGTGGGATCCTTAACCAACTGAGTCACCCAGATGCCCCAAAAAGAGACCGTTTCTTGCTTTGTTTTGGTTTGTTTTTTCTAAGTTAATTTATTTATTTATATGTATATAATTTATTGTCAAATTGGCTTACATACCCAATGCTCATCCCAACAAGTGCCCTCCTCGATGCCCATCACCCATTTTCCCTCTCCCCAACCCCGTCATCTACCCTTAGTTCTCATATTTAAGAGTCTCTTGTGGTTTGCCTCCCTCCCTCTCTGTATTTATAAAGAGACAGTTTTTAAAGGCAGAGAGTGGAATAAAGGAAATTATTAGCAAAGAATGCACTGTTTTAGGCAAGGTCACCCTCGTAAGGGGAGGAATATGAGTATATTCCTAGTGCTGACCAGGAAATTCCATGGTGACTGGTTAAAGGCTACACTCCTGTGAGGACTGCAACTGCATTAGGTAGTTAGTCTTGGTTTGCTGATATGAGGCCTTCACCTAAGTGACGCCATTTGGGCCCCGTGGTTTGCTTCTTAACAAAACCAAGAACATCAGTGAACTAAAGGGGATAGGAGAGGACATCAGAATGTGGTTCTGGAGAGCTGCGGTAGCTGGGAGTAGAGACGAACAAGTCCAGAAGAGCTGAGGGCTTTTAAAGAGGATGGAAGAGAACTAGTTTAAAAGCCACCACGGAAAGCAAGACACATGTATCTCTGAAGTCAGACTACGTGAATTCAAATTCTAGTTCCAAAATACACCAGCTGTTTGAGCTTGGGCTAATATTTTAACCAGTTTTTTTTTTCTTTAGTCAGTTTAGATCACAGCTTTTAATTCTTAAGAATCTTGATGATAACAGTACTTTTTCATAGGGTTTTGTGAACAGTAAATGAGGTAATTCAAATAAAAGCACTTAGCTCACAGTATATGCTCTGTGTTAGCTAGTACTAAATCATTTCAGAAATATTAAACACAGTCATCTAAAGGATCTAATTGGCCTTGCCGTTCATATAAATAGTGTTTCAACACATCTTTCCTTGCCTTAATGCAACTATGACACCATTGCACCTGAAACCTTTTACACCAAGCATTGGAAATCTTGTGCTAAGAAGATGCACTTAAAATGAAAATTAAAAATAAAAGGGGGAAAATCAGATCATCACAATGTACACTTTAAATATTTTACAATTTTATTTTTCAATTCTACCCCAATAAAGCTGGGAGGCCAGCAGGGGAAAAAAAGGAAGAGATTTCTCAGCTGTTGTAACCAATAAAGGCAGAGGTTTGTAAATATCATCTTTTTTTAATATGCACTTTTAATTTTTTTAATGTTTATTTGTTTTTGAGAGAGAGAGAGCGCAAACGAGCACGAGTGGGGGATGGGCAGAGAGAGAGGGAGACACAGAATCCAAAACACGCTCCAGGCTCTGAGCTGTCAGCACAGAGCCCCACACAAGGCTCGAACTCACAAGCTGTGAAATCATGACCTGAGCTCAAGTCAGATGCTTAACCGACTGAGCCACCCGGGGGTCCCTGTAAATATTGTTTCTAATTCTGGTTTTACTTCAGTGTGTCCAGCAGAATAACCAACCTCAATATTTGGGGGGAGGGAACTAATGAGTAAGTGGTAAGAAAGCTAATCCCAGGTCATCTAATTGTCTTAATTTAGTTCCTGAACTATATTTCTAAGTCTTTGCCGTGGGACAGCTGTGATGAAATATTCCACATATACTTCAAACCTAAAATGTTCAAAATTGGACTTCATGTTGGTCTGCAACTCCACTACTTCTTTTTTCATTTTTATTCTCTCAGTTAATGGTGCTAAAGGGCATCAGAATATGCCACGCCAAAATATGGCACTTCAGCATGACCGTTATTTTCAGCTGAAGACAATTGAGAATCAGCAGCTTCAGGAAGAATTCTCTAGAACTCCCCTTATCTGCTTAAAAGCAGTGCATGAATTTCCCTTTGTGAAGGTTTCTGCCCCCACCCCCAACTCCTGTATCAGGAAGAAGAGAGGGACTCTTATCACTGGTGATAGTCAACACCCAGAAGCGTTTGCATAAACAGATCAACCACAACAACCCTTATCTTCTATCAGTTTCCCCATGTATTTCCAAGTCACTTCCCCACACTGTGTCATCCCTTGAAGCCCAAGCCCCTTCCCCTTTGTTACAATGATGCACAAACCTTGAGTCTAACTGCTTCTTTGTGTCTTACTTCTTTTTGGTGAATTCCTGTGCATGTAAATATTAATAAAAATAGTGTGTCTTTTCTCCTGTTAATCTTTTGTTAGCTTAATTCACAATTCCAAATGAAGAACATAGAGGAAAAGGTTTTCTCTGGTAGTTAGGTAGTCCTTATTCCTCACCCCTTGTCCAAATACAATCCGCATGTCTCAGAAAGATAGGGGCGCCTGGGTGGCTCAGTTGGGCATCCGACTTCGGCCCAGGTCATGATCTCATGGTTTGTGGGTTCAAGCCCCGCATCAAGCTCTGTGCTGACAGCTCAGAACCTGGAGCCTGCTTGGAATTCTGTGTCTCCCTCTCTCTCTGCCCCTCCCCACTCAGGCTCTGTCTCTGTCTCTCAAAAATAAATAAACATTGAAAAAATAAAATAAAAAGAAAGAAAGATCTTGCCTGGGTCCTCACCCATCTCCCCACCCCCACAGCCTCAGTTCATACCCACATAATTTAAACCCACACTGCTGGCAACCATCTCTTAGTTCTCCTGCCTAATTGCTTCCAGTCTTCTCCACTTCTGACCTCAGAGGGTCTTAGATCATTTAACTCCCCTTAGTGGCAATCATCCCCAAACTTCTTTGATCATACAATCATATGGGGAGGGGAGGAGGGCATCCTCCCAATGCATGTATATTTACTTCGATACAAACTGTGTATATATGTAATACTACACAAATATAGCCCCTTCCCCCAATAGAAAAGGTAAGAATAAAAATCTCACAGAAATTCTAATGTTTTTGCCTAAGTAAATCATCTTGCATACCCCTTTGTGCCGGTCTACTTTGGAAGCCACTGACATATGAGGTAAAACTCAGAGTCTTCAGCAGGAGCCCCTAATAATGCATACCTTTTGCCTATATATCTAGTCTCACTTCCTGCTATTTTCCCTACAGGTCTAAGTTCTAGCTATAATAAATAACCTGCACAGACTAGACTTCCTCTTCCCTTGGTGCACATATTATGCTTTGGTCTAGAATGCCCTTTCTCCCATGAATGTGTTCTAATTAGGAGTTCAAGCATCATTTCCCTGGGGAAGGGATTCTTTATCACCACCAGCCCACATATATCCAATTAGGTCCCTGGCCCTACCTGGTTTCCATAGTAGCCTCTGAACATCTCTGTTATAACATTCATTATATTATATTGCAATAATCTGTTTATATTTGTTTTCTCATTAAAACTGTGAGCTCCTTGAATATATGATTTATAGCTTCTTAATCTTTGTGTCCTGGGGCCACAGAAGGCATTTAATACTATTTTGATAGAAGAATTATTAAGTGAATGAATAGGAAGGGGATTAGAATATTCCACTCCAAAATATGCCACTTTGGCATACAAATTATTTTGAGCTGAAAGCAATTGAGAATCAACAGGCACAAAGAAGCCGCCTCGGGCCTTCCATTATCTGACTGAAAGTAGAAACCTCTATGAAATGAGGACTTCCATTGATCTTCTCTCTGAGAGATCTGTGACCATGAAGAAGATGGAAAGTTGACACCAAGATGAGTCTGAACAAACCTTACTAAAACAAGCCTTATGTTCCATTAGTTTCCACATATATTTACCTTCCCACAACTTACTGCCCCTAGAAGTCTAAACTCTCCTTTCCTTTGTCCAATCACTTTTCCATAATTTATCACCCTTTGTTAAAATGGCATATAAGCTTCTGAATCTACTTCTTTGGATTTTCACTTCTTTTCTGTGTAGCCTCCTTGCATGTAAAATTAAAAACATCAATTAAAGTTGTAAACCATTTCCCCCCTTTAATCTGTCTTTTGTTAGCTTAACTCATACACATCAGCTATAACACCTAAGAGGATAGAGGAAAAGTTTTTTCTCTTCCACAAATGCTGGCTTGGAAGAGGCAGAAATATCTGTGTACTGATGCAGGAATGTAGGATTAAACCAGAGCGAAAATAAGGTGACTGGGTGGCACCATTGGCTAAGCGTCCAACTTTGGCTCAGGTCATAATCTTGTGGTTTCCAAGTTCAAGCCCCATGTTGGGCTCTGTGCTGACAGCTCAGAGCCTGGAGCCTGCTCCAGATTCTGTGTCTCCCTCTTTCTCTGTCCCTCCCCCGCTGGCATTCTTTCTCTCAAAAATCACCAAACATTAAAAAAAAAAAAAAAAAAAAAAAAAAAACGAGTGAAAGGGCGCAATACTTTAGAGGAAACAATCATAGACTGTCGTTTCATTTTTATTTAATAATTTTTTTAGAGAGTGTGTGTGTGTGCACAGGGGAGAGGGCCAAAGGTAGGGAGAGAGAGAATCTTATGTAGGCTCCACACTCAGCACAGAGCCCAACATGGGGTTCAATCTCACGACCCTGGGATCATGACCTGAACTGAAATCAACCCTTGGATGCTCAGCCGAATGAGCCATCCAAGTGCCCCAACTTCTATGTCAGTGGTAAAGGAATGGGTGTAATTTCCAACTTATTTGTCGTTGGGAAGACTGTACTGCAGACACAATTATGTTTACATTAAACTTCCCTAAATTTTCCCCATAGAAGCTGTAGAAGTAGCCATTCGTATTGTGTTTTGCTCCCTTTCTTCCATCTTCGTGAAAGACTCATCTAAACCCTTTGGTTTAAATTTCTCATACCCAACATTCAATGTCAGTTTAATAATAATGACATAAACTGTCATCTTTTGGTACTTCCTACATTGCAAGTTCTATGCAACTATTCTTTTATTATTTTTTATTATTTTATTTTTAAAAATATTTTTCTTTTTAAAAAATTTTTTTAAGTTTATTTATTTTTAGAGAGGCAGCACAAGCAGGGTAGGGGCAGAGAGAAAGGTGAGAGAGAGAATCAACTATTCTTTTTTTAAATTTTAAAACAGCTCAATCATAATACAGCTAACATTGCTTATTTACTATGGGTCAGGCATTGTTCTAAACATTTATATGCACTAATTATTTAATCCTTACAATAATCCAATGTGACAGGTACTATTAAGCCCATTTTACTAATCGGGAAAATGAGGGACAGAGCAGTTAGGGAACCTGTCCTCGTTCCCAGCTGCACTGTCAGTGCAGAGCCCAAGGAGGGGTTCGATCCCATGAACTGTGAGATAATGATCTGAGCCAGATCAAGAGTTCTGAGGCTTAACTGACTGAGCCACCCAGGCACCCCACCCCTTCCACTCATCCTCATCTCACTTAATGGCATCAACATCAACTCAGTTGTTCCAGAAGCAAAGCTAAGAAAGGGACAGGGGATGGGTCACTTACCTCAAGGATATTTTCTAAAGGAGCAACATTTACAATAGTTTTCTTTATTTTTTAAATGTTTATTATTTTTGCGAGACAGAGACAGAGCGTGAGCAGGGAAGGGGCAGAGAGAGAGAGAGGGAGACACAGAATCCGAAGCAGGCTCCAGGCTCTGAGCTGTCAGCACAGAGCCCAATGTGGGCTTGAACCCACGAACCATGAGTTCATGACCTGAGCCAAAGTCAGATACTTAACCAACTGAGCCACCCAGGCACCCCAACAATAGTTTGCAAAGACAGTGTGTTAACATGATAGTTGTTATGGCTCTGATGAAATGATGTGAGAGGAAGGAAAGTGAAAATAAGACCATGGCACAAGTAAAGAATATGGTTAAAAAAAAAAAGGTACTTTAAAAATACACTCCCTCCTTCACCAAGCAGCAGGAGAGGATAAGGAGCTTGTTACAACCTGATGTTGTCCTTCAGTTATTCATCCTTGACACCTCTTTTTACTTGCATAACTCCTATTTCATTTTTAAGGTTGCAGTTTATGTAATCCTCCAGACTAAGTAACATTTGCCTCAGTTACATGGTTTCATAGCAGCTCATGCCCACCCTTCATGATTCTTTTACAATTATAATTAACTATTTATGTGATTACTTCTGTCTGACATTGTAAGCTCCTGAAAGTAGGGACCATGTCTGACTTTTTCACTTCTATATTCCAAAGAACCTAGCACAATGCTAGCATATAGTAGGTACTCAATAAATATTAAGTAAATGCCTGTTCCTTTCCATCAGATGAATATATGCCAGACTGATTTTCAATAAAGTAAAATAATGTCAAAGTTCTATTGTGTTAGGTAGGAGATGGGAGTCACTGAGTTATACAATGCTAGAATTGGAAGTACTCTCACAGAACACTCAAGATAAATACCACTCAAGCAAACACTTAAAAAAAAAAATCATTATCCCCACTCAAATACTTTATCTTTTGGGAGACAAGATAAACAGAGGAAAAAAATGTTCAGCTGAAAACACTGCCTCTATGTGTTATGGGAATTCAGGAAAGGAAGGGGTCAGCTTGCGTGCATCAATTAGAGGTTTCACAGAACACAGGTGGGAGACCTGGGCTGCAAGTCTCAATGGTGACAGATGGACTTTCTGAGAGAGTGAGCATAGAGATGAAAATCAGAAGTTGGAAAAGGAAAACGAGAGAAAAAGCATTCAGAATAGAAACAAAGGATAGAGGACTAATAGGACAAAGTGTCATGGCAGCCAGTGGAAGAGTCGCAAGATTGAATGCATGGATAACAGGCCAAAAGGATGAGCACAGTGCATCCTGCAGTCATACATTTGTAAAAAGGGTCACATAGCTATGGTAGGTGGTCTCTAAGATGGCCTTCAATGATGACTGCCTTCTGGTCTTCACACCCTCATGTAATCCCCTCTCCTTGAGCCTAGGCTGAATTTAGTGACTAACTTCCAGTGAGTAAAATACAGCACAAATGTTAGTGTTAGTGTTAGTGTTAGTGTTAGTACCCATGTTAGTTTACAAACACCAAGATGCAGCTTCCTCTCTCTCTCTCTCAATCTGAGGGCAGCCAGTTGCCATATGGTGACCTATTCTTCAGAAAGGCACACACAGCAAAGAACTGAGGGAGGCCTCTAACCAACAGCCAATGATGAATTCAATCTTGCTAACAACTACATGGGTGAAATGAAAGTCCATTCTCCCCCAGATGAGCCTTCAGATGAGACCACAATCTCAACTAGCAGTCAGACTGCAACCTCGTGAGAGGCCTGGAGCCCCAGGTACTGAGCTGAGCTTTGTCTGGATTATTGACCTACAAAAACTGTGAGATAATATGTTTGTCTTTTCAAACTACTACATTGTGGGGTAATTTGTTATACAGCAACAGACAAATGATATGATAATAATCAAAATTATTTATATATTTTTAATGTTATATGTTATATATACTCATATATATATACACATACACACATATATGTATGTATGTATATATATGTATGTATATATATATGTGTGTGTGTGTGTGTATATATATATATATATATATATATATATATATATATATATATATTGATAAGTTAGATATATTCCACCGTGTAGGGGGGAAACTAATGAGAACAAAGAGAAGAACTTTGGTATTAACCCAAGGAAAGTAAAGATATTAAGAAGTAGTCATTAAAAAAAAAATTTTTTTAACATTTATTTATTTTTGAGACAGAGAGAGAGAACAATCAGGGGAGGGGCAGAGAGAGGGAGACAGAAAATCTGAAGCAGGCTCTGTGCTGTGAGCATAGAGCCCAATGCAGGGTTCAAACTCTTGAACCATGAGATCATGACCTGAGCTGAAATCAAGAATTGGCCACTTAACCGACTGAGCCACATAGGTGCCGCAAGAAGTAGTCATTTTTTAAAAGAATTTCTATTAATCAGGAATTAAATGAGATTAAGTAACAGTAATAGAGAAAGATGTTATTTTTTAGCCTAAAAGATTCATTGGAATAAATTTCACCTTTTGCTCCTCAATTTCCTGGGTCAGAATAGTTGTTCATATTTACCTTACTCTTCTTAACATCTCTAGTAAAAGTGGGCAGGGGTAAGGAGGAAAAATGAAATTAGTTACCTTTGGCAATAGATAAATTTTGGGTTATATATAAAAAAGAATAATGCGTGTATTGCCCCATTATCACGGTAATTTGAAAATTCTTTTTAAAAAAAGTTGCTGATGGAAGAAATTAGTCTACCTTCAGAAGTATACATTTTAGCATGCTCAGTGCTTCAAATAGGGCAAAGAACCCAAGGAAAGACCTTTCTTCAAAAATAAAATAGACCTGTTTCCAGCTTGGTGAACTGACCATTCTCATATTTGAACATTCTGTTAATAAAACAGAGTAAGCTGTATAAAGGAGGAAAAACTTTTCCCTCTACCCTCCTAGACTCTCTGGCTGGGATCCTTCAAATTACAGATAGACAAAAGACAGATTAACAAGAATAGAGTTTATCAACACATGCACTGTGTGTGTGCAAACACAGGAGAAATTCAGCGATGAGTAACTCAAAGGAGTGGTTAGAACTTGGGCCCATATGGCATCTTAACAGAAGAACAATAAAGCTGTAGAAAATATGAGACAAAGGAAACAGGGTTTAGGCTTTCAGGAGTGGCAAACTGTGGAAAGGTAAACATAAAAGGGAGTCAATGGAAGGTAAGGTTTATTTTAGTGAGTTTGTTATGTAGATTCCTCTGGTGCCTTATCTGAGCTGATTAGTGTCTATAGTTGTGTCCAGTGATTAAGAATCATCCTGCCCTTCTTATATTTGCTTTTATATTTTCTTAAATTGCCTTCAGCTCAAAATGATCCTTATGCCAGTGTGGCATATTTTGGAGTGGCATACCATGAACCCCTTTAGAGGATTCCTATTCTAGAATATTCCTATTCTCATGCTCAATCATTACTAATTGTCTTGTACCCTGACACACACACTTACTTATCAGGCCTCATGCAGGCTCAAGATCATTACATTCTAGGAATTATGCTGAGAGCCACTACCATGATTAAGACCTTGTAATAACAATATAATAATAATAATAATGATAGCAGCTAATATGTATTGAGTATTTACATTATGCCAGGAGTTGTTCTAAAGTGTTTTATAGTTGGCTACACCAACACCATTAGGTAGGTAGTATTACAATTCCCATTTTACAGATAGGGAAACTAAGACTTAGAGTGGGACTTGGCCGTGGTCCCAAAGCTAGCAGCAGGATTTCAACACAGGCTGTCAGACTCTAATATCCATACATTCACTGGACAAATGTTTCTGGGGTACCTATTTTGTGCCAGGCCCTGTTTTAGGCACTTATGATACAATGGTGAGTAAAAACTACAACAATCTTTATCCTTAGGGAGCTTACATTTTAGTTAAGGGAGATAGACAAAAAATGAGAAGCAGATTGTATGGTATGTTAGGAAATGATATGCGTTATGGTAAAAATAAGAGTGGAGTAAGGGGGAGCAGACATATGAGGGGTGATGAGGCCACTGGTGATTTTAAGAGGGACATCAGGGCAGACCTTTCTAATTTTCAGTTACAGTTTTAAAAATATTTTATAAATGTTTAAAATTTAAAATATAGCTTTTTATTTTAAGGACGTTATAAGTAAACTCTACACCCAACGTGGGGCTCAGATTCACAACCCTGATATTAAGAGTCACATGCTTTACTGACTGAGCCAGCCAAGCGCCCCTAAAATTTAAAACATTTTTAAACGTGAAAGATACAGGGGCGCCTGGGTGGCGCAGTCGGTTAAGCGTCTGACTTCAGCCAGGTCACGATCTCGCGCTCCGTGAGTTCGAGCCCCGCGTCGGGCTCTGGGCTGATGGCTCAGAGCCTGGAGCCTGTTTCCAATTCTGTGTCTCCCTCTCTCTCTCTGCCCCTCCCCCGTTCATGCTCTGTCTCTCTCTGTCCCAAAAATAAATAAATGTTGGGGAAAAAAAAAAAAAAAAAAACGTGAAAGATACAGAAAATCATAAACCAAATATCCATGTTCTCCTACAATTTGACAAATGCTAAAATTTTGAAATACTAACAGAGATAACATTTTGAAATATTTGTATCAGAATTTTCAGAAGTACTACAGCATTGTAGAAATCATAAAAGCTGCTGTCCCACCCATTCTATTCTTCTCCATGCCCCCCGTAACCAATTTACTGAAATTGAAATGCATCCTACCTAACCATATACTTATACTTTTACTATATATGTACATATTCATTAAAAACACATAGACTAATTTGGCATATTTTTAAAATTTGTGTGAATATCATTCCTGTCAAATCTCCCCTCAACTTTATATTCTTGGGAACTATTTATGTTCTATGAGTACATCTAGTTCATTTATTTTTAATTTCTGTGTGGAATTCCATGGTATAAATAAGTTAAGCCTACATTTTCCCCTTCTCCTCTAGTGGCCCAATACACTTTCTTTTACTTTTTATAGAAAGCTTTAGAATAAAAAACTTTTAGAAATTGAAGGAACTTTAAAGACAAGGTAGACCATGAGGAAATAGAGTGGTTGTATCCTCCCAAGGTCACATAGCCAATCAATGGAAAAAATAGAATTAGAATCTGGTAGCCTGATACCCAGTACAACACTCAAGCAACTATGACAGCTTTACCTTTTTTTTACTGTTTTAATTTATTTTTGAGATACAGAGAGACAGAGCATGAGCAGGGGAGGGGCAGAGGGAGAGGGAGACACAGAATCGGAAGCAGGCTCCAGGCTCTGAGCTGTCAGCACAGAGCCTGACGTGGGGCTCGAACTCACTGACTGTGAGATCATGACCTGAGCTGAAGTCGGACGACTGAGCCACCCAGGCGCCCCGACAGCTTTACATTTTAATTCTAGTTATCTATATAGAACTGTACATAGAACCATCTCTACATCACTGTATCTATCCTATGTAGATGTAACATAAGAGTAAATAAGAGAACAAAACATTTGTTTTCCAGGAATAATGAAACTATTAAACTATATAAAACTGTAGTTTTATAACAGTATTAGTAGTTTAGTAATGATTATAATAGCTCTTTTTCCACAGTCTGCTATGTATTTTTTTTAATTTTTTAATGTTTATTTCTTTTTGAGAGAGAGAGAGAGAGGCAGAGTGAGAGCAGGGGAGGGGTAGAGAGAGAAAGAGACACAGGATCTGAAGCAGGCTCCAGGCTCCGAGCTGACAGCACAGAGCCCGACGCGGGGCTCGAACTCACGAACCGTGAGAGCATAACCTGAGCCGAAGTCGGACGCTTAACCGAACGAGCCACCCAGGCGCCCCTGCTATGTATTTTTTAAATTGAATGTTACAATTTTTAATTCAGGCAATAGCAATATGAATCAGATATTAATTCTAGTTATGAATTCAGATATTAATTCATTAAATCTAATGAATCAGATTATTAATTAATTAATAAGTCTGACTCAGTGTGGATGAAGTATGGCAAGGTCAGGAACGACCCAAGGCCGGAAGACCATTTAGGAAGCTATTGCGGTACTCCTGGAGACAGGTGCTGATGGCCCAGACTAGGCAGTAATGATGGAGAGTAGAAGGATTTGAGAACTATTTCGGATATACTGTACTTGGGGTCCAGAGACGGGATCTATATCATCTTTATTCCCAGTTGCTGCCTAGGTTTTTGCACATTTCCCTGCTGATTTGAATCCACACGTTAAGGGGGGGCTCTGGGTGGGTCAGTTGGTTGAGCCTCCCACTCTTGGTTGCCGTTCATGTCATGATCTCACAGTTTGAGCCCCAAGTCAGGCTCTGCACTGTTAGCACAGAGCCTGCTTGGGATTTCTCTCTTTCTGCCCTAACCCTGTTTGCCTGCGCATGTGCGCTCTCTGACTCTCTCTCTCTCTCTCAAAAAATAAACATTTAAAAATAAATAAATGAATCCATGCCTTATGGACATGCCATACCTTCTTCCTCTGCTCAGCGTCAACTGCCACCTTCCTACTTGTTCCTCTTCATTCACCAGAGGCTTCAACGCAAGACGAAGACCTCAATTCTGGACATTTCCAACCTGATATTAATGTTCCAATGGCAACTTGCCTAAAGATCTGACCTCTCAGTTCCTTGACCTTCACACCTCTGATGACATTTTCCACACTCTACTTTAGCCATTTTATCATTGTCAAAATTTGCATCACTTCAATCATCACATCAAACACCCCATTTTCTGCTAAGATCTTCTGTTCTAGCTCAGATTCTCAGGCACCCCCAGTTTACCTATTCTTCAACCTTGTTGGAATCGCCAGCCCACTGGCACCTCCCTCCTTTTATCAGTCCATTCTTATATTTCTAGCCTTTTTATTTTCAGCATAGAGTCCATTTTTTTGTTTTTAATTTCATTCTCTAGTATCTTTTTTTAAAATAATTTTTAATGTTTATTTTTGAGAGAGAGAGAGGGAAAGACAGGGTGCAAATGGGGAGGGGCAGAGAGAGAGGGAGACACAGAATCCAAAGCAGCCCCCAGGCTCTGAGCTGTCAGCACAGAGCCTGATGCGGGGCTCGAACTCAGGAACCACAAGATCATGACCTGAGCCGCAGTCAGCCACTTAACTAGCTGACCCACCCAGGCACCCTTCTCTAACTAGTATCTTAGACATCTTTGTCTCTTGGCCTATTATATCTGCTTGGAAAAACTATAGCCCTGAATGGATCTGGTCATCATCCTTCCCACCTTCTCTGTACCAAGCCAAATGAGCACTCATGGAGAAAATCACAAAAGAGCAGAAATTGTTATCACTTTCTATTCATGGTCACCAACCTCAACGGGGTGGCCCCCAAAACTTTAGGACAATCTACATTTCACTCCTCTCCTCAATAACGGTTTCGTACTGTTTCTACCATTCTCAACTCTGACTTGCCTTGCCACTCCCCAGCACCTTCTTGGATAATTCTTTGGGGGTAAATTATAGCCTCATACTTTACATAGAAGAAATCCCCTCAGAATTCCACCACTGAATCTATTACTCCAATTGCTTTTGTACCAATCTTCTCTTATTTCCACCTAAATCAATGGAAGACATGTCTCTCCTCGTTTCCAGCATCCTCTGTGCTTGGATCACATCCTTTCCCACCTCTGCATGGACTTCAGTCTATTGGATTATCCCTCCCTTCTGTATTTTTGATTTAGTACTTTGTAATATCTTTCAAACATGTTCTGGACTCTTTGGTGTTAAAATTATAAAGAAAAAAAATCATAATCGCCATAATCAGCTTCATCCCTGAAGATCCTGGTCTGGTGTCCTTTCCCCTTGCAGGTTTCCCTGGCACACCTGTTTGTACTCCATGCTGATTGTCTATGCTCGCAGGGTACTTGCACAGGCAGGTGTCCAAGCATCTCTCATACTGTGTGTTGAGTTCACTCTGCAGCTGGACTGGGAACTGATTAAGGGCAGACACTGTTTCTTACGAATCTTTGTAACCTAGCGAAGTGCTCTGTGGGCACAGTGGTTGAGTGAGCGAGGTGGAGAGATATCTTGTAATGTTCTAGAAGTATGGTGGGGGGCGGGGGGTACAGCTGCACCGCTGACTGGAATGGTGGATGACTGGCTAGGGAAGGATTCAGATCCCTTTCATTGCCCCCCACCCTCCATTGGCAGGTAAGTGGTGGAATAAATTAGTTGGGGAAATTCTGTCAGAGATGGACCAACAGAGAATCTCAAATATCTCCACACTGCCTGATTTCTCTTCACTTTTATTTTATCCCTTTCTTGCAGGCTCCTTCTCTCCTATTTTCTACTTTCTTCCTCAATGTTTCTTTTTTTTTAATTTATTTAAAAATTTTTTAATGTTTATTTTTTGAGACAGAGACAGAGTGCGAGTGGGGGAGGGGCAGAGAGAGAGGGAGACACAGAATCCAAAGCAGGCTCCAGACTCTGAGCTGTCAGCACAGAGCCCGGCTCTGGTTCCCGGCCTGAACTCACCAACTGCGAGATCGTGACCTGAGCCGGAGTTGGAAGCTTAACCGACTGAGCCACCCAGCCCCGCCCCCCCCCCCCCCCCCCCCCGCCTCAGTGTTTCTTAAGAAAAAAAATAAAAGGAGCGATATTGATTTTCTGGCTCCTTCAGATGGCCTTTCCTTCTTGAGTCCCTTGGTTTCGGTCCCACGACTTTTTTGCACCCTGTCGCTGATTTTTCCCTTCGGTACGAGAACCTGTCTCGTTCTGTGTGGTCGTGTTCGCGGGCTTCCAGCAGAGGGGTGGTGGGTGAATACTCCTGGCTGGGGTCTGCAGGATACATAGAGATAACGAGTTTTGTACCGGAAAGCAGATGACGACGCCAGGCTCTGCACTCCCGGCTTCCCTCTGCTGCCAGAAGCGCACGCCTGGCGCCAGAGCCCAGCAGGTGGCTCCGCCCCTCCGGCAGCTTACCTGGATTGGCTCCCAGGGGCAGGCCCCTGGCCAATCAGGCGCGGGGGCGTTGTCTCGGGCGGGGCTTCCGCTTCCCGCCTCCCGCCTCCCGCTTCCCGCTCCTCCCCCTGCTCCGGTTCCAGGCAGCCCAGGATTGACCCCTCGTATTCAGGCGACTGCTGCCCCTTGTCTTCCGCCCCGAGTCCAGGCGAGACATGGCCACGGCCACTGTGGCAGCAGCAAGACGAGGCTTCTGCCGAGCCCCTCCGCTCCTATTCCGGCGCGGCTACCAGACAGAGAAGGGTGTCTATGGCTATCGGCCGAGGAAGCCCGAGAGCCGGGAGCCCCGGGGCGGCCTGGCGCGCCCCTCAGGTCGGGGATAGGGCCGTGCCGTGCACGTAGGGGCTGGGGAAGCAGGGGACTTCCCTGACAGGCCTGAGGTGGGATGCTGTTGTGGGAGAGGCTGGACTTCTGGGGGTCTGCACTGTGCGCTCAGGCCCATAGGGAGTAAGGGGAGATGAGGGGGCCAAGGAAGGCAGGTTGGGCAGGGGGAGATTGTCAGTGTGAGGGTCACCCTCTGTCCAGCCTTAGTAGGTGGGGAAACGTGAAGTCGGGGTCTCGGCATTGGATCCACGCGTGGGTGATCTTCCCATCGCTCGTGTTCAAACTGGTTTTGTGAGGTCTTGTCTTTTCTGTTCCTTGGATGTAAACTTGTGGGAACTTAGCTCTTGCGCAGGCGGAGCTGCGGGAAAAGAAGAGCTCTAAGATCTCCCAGCTCGTTGAGCTTACTCAAGGATACATTTCCAGGGCCATCTCTAAGGCTCTTGTGAGCAGAATGTGTGGGGATCACGACTGTACAGCTAGGGTGAAGAGGGCAGTTAGCTGGTGGTTGGACCACAGCATGGTAATAATTATTTGTCTCCTTGGCCTAACTAGCCTCTTACTTTAATTTCAGAGTTTAAGATTCTTTGCTGAGTTCAGAACCATGTCACTGATGGTTTTAATGGGTTAGAAGACCTGAATATTAGTTTTTGAGACCTCTCTTTGTATGCTCATGTACAAAAAATCTACTTGGGGTATTTGGTTTGTGCCACAAAGTTGTGATGCATTTAATCTTCACAGAACAGATGAATACAGATTGATTATTAGAAGAAGATCATTTGGCATCTTTGATCCAGTTACTAGATTGACAATGAAGATCCTCTTCATCATATAAGTACCTGAACTTTGACTCTTATATTACACACTGGGACCTCAATAGTTTGCTCTTGACCTCAGGTGACTTTGATAGTAAACCTGATTTCTCTCTCTTAGATGCAGTGGGGTTCCTTTAGGTTCATTTTGGCCAAATAGATTGTTAATCCTTGGGGATAAGACTATTGGTATCTTATTTCACTTTGCAAATCGAGTGTCAAGAATTTTCTATGTCAGTTATTCTCAAAGTTAAGTGTGTGTTCAAATCATTTTGAATTGATTTTTAAAATACCATTTCCCAAGCCTCCCCCACCCCAGGGTTCTAATTCAGTGGTCTGAGATAGATTTCAAGAATATGGATTTTTATCAGGCACCACTGGTGATTCTTTAGCAGAAAGGCTATAGCTATCTATGGCCAAATACTGTTATAGTCATAACTCACAAGTGTAGGACATGTTTGACAATCTCTTCTTCGTTTAAGATCATATTAGTGTGTGTTCAGTGCATAATTGTTGTGATCTTGTTTAAGGTTTTCCCTCACAATTGGGCCTCTATTTGATTCTTATTTATTTATTTAGAAAGAGAGAGAGAGACAGAGAGCAAGCTGGGGAGGGTCAGAAAGAGAGAGGGAGAGAGATATCCCAGACAGGCTCCCTGCTGTCAGCACGGAGCCCAACGCAGGGCTCAAACCCACAAACCATGAGATCATGACCTGAACCTGAACCAAGAGTTGGTCACTTAACTGACTTAGTGACCCAGGTACCCCTCTATTTGATTCTTCAGCCTGGCAGCTGAAAACTAAGCCTTGCCTTGGAAAACCTAGGCCAGTGGTTTTTACCTGGAAGACTGTATCCAAATCATTTTGGGAGCTCTGGGCTGGTGTGGCTTGAAAAAATATCTCTGGGGTTGATTTTATATGTAATCCCTTCCCTCTTCCCTCATCACCAAATTGACTTTTCCCGCTCCGCTCGCCCATCCAGACTAGTAATGATTTTGCTATACTGTGAGGTGCTTGGTGACTTTGAAAGTTCAGTATTGAGTTAGGACTGAACGCCAAGGGTGTGCTCATGTGGTATTGGGAGGAAAGAGTGAAATCAATGCTGGGAAATAATTGTTGCACAGTTGCAGAATCTAGCTTAAGAAATTCTGTTGCTGGGGCACCTGGGTGGCTCAGTTAAGCACCTGATTTTGGCTCAGGTCATGATCTCACAGTCTGTGAGTTTGAGCCCCACATCGGCCTCTGTGCTGACAGCCCAGAGCCTGAAACCTGCTTTGTATTCTCTGTCTCTCTGTCTCTCTGTCTCTCTCTCTCTCTCTCTCTTTCTGTCCCACCCTCCCACCCCACTCATGCTGTCTCTCTCTCTCTCAAAAATAAATCAAAACATAAAAAAAAGAAAAATTCTGTTGCTAAGGGCAATCTTTTATTCTTATTTTTTTTTAAATTCATTTGCTTATTTTGAGAGAGAGAATGAGAGAGAGGGAGGGAGAGAGGCAGAGAGTGAGGGACAGAGAAAATCTCAAGCAGGCTCTGAGCTGTCAGCATAGAGCCTGACCCAGGGCTCAGTCTCATGAACTGTGAGATTATGGCCTGAGCCAAAATCAAGAGTTGGACACTCAACTGACTGAGCCACCCAGGCGCCCCTTCATTCTTCCCATTTAAAAAAAATTTTTTTTTACCATTTGATTTAATTTATTTTTTAAATTTACACCCAAGTTAATTAGTATATAGTGCAACAATGATTTCAGGAGTATATTTCTTTTTTTTTTTGATTTTTTTTTTTTAACGTTTATTTATTTTTGAGACAGAAAGAGACAGAGCATGAACAGGGGAGGGTCAGAGAGAGGGAGACACAGAATCCGAAACAGGCTCCAGGCTCTGAGCTGTCAGCACAGAGCCCGACGCGGGGCTTGAACTCACGGACCACGAGATTGTGACCTGAGCTGAAGTCGGCTGCTCAACCGACTGAGCCACCCAGGTGCCCCAGGAGTATATTTCTTAATGCCCCTTACCCATTTAGCCCATCCCCCCTTCCCACAATTCTTCCTATTTTTTAACTACTGTGCATAAAACGGAAAGGCAAGTGGTCCACTTTATACCTTTTTCAAAATTACCATTGCATGCAGATCTGTAGCATTTTTTTCTTCTGTTTCAGAAGGTACCGGTTATTTTGTAGATCACTGTCTCCTACTAGCCTAGGTGGGAGAAAGGGGGCAAGGAGAGTTGCTGTCACTTCTGGTAGCATCTCACCGTCAGGACTTGGTCAGTATGTATCTGCAAAGGAGATTGGAAAGCATAATTTTTATTCAGGTTGGCCATGTATCAGCTAAGAATTATCTGGGGAAAATACTGAAAAATAATTAGTAATCACCACATTCCACCCCTTTGGCCACTCAAATAACCTAAGCTTTTTTTTTTTTTTTTTTTTTCCCTTTTATAGAATGGATTCTGTCTCCTCTATTCAGTTTTTGAGTCCAGTTGAAAGTCTGTTATCTCCCGACAATGTGCAGTCCTCTCTGTCAGGACTGGTTGTGTCTGCTAATGCTTTAGAATTTCATGAACTGCTATGCACCCCCTACTGACACATTCCATATACAAAGAAAACTCCCATCTGGAAAAGAAAGGAATGAGGAACTCTAGTAGTCACTATTCAAACCAGTTATCAAATCCTGCTGGAGAGGAATGATAAGAGCTCCTTTCCTTGGCGATGTAGCAAGTTCATAACATTCCCCTGGCTTTGCCGTGTGGGTCTTTCTTTATCCATCGTCTTCTGTGGCCATCTCTGCCTTGGACGTTGGGGAGTATGCCCTCCTTGGGGGCTGCTCACCGTCCACAGCCTACCTTATTTTGGTAAGGTTAGGAACCCGAGAGTTACTTTAGGGGGTTATCAACGACACGGTTGTTTTTACTTAATTTTTTAATTTTTAATGGCCGAAGTTGGGATTTCTTTGGCAGTACAGTTTTCTCATGAAATTCATAGGCTTGCAGTCTTTTTGCTTGTGGTCATTTTATGACCAAATTGCCCCCAGACAAAGATCTCCTCTAGAGCTAGTTTTTAAGCCTGAAAACTCCAGTCTTTTATTTACTTCTTCTGTGCTCCACCCACTCAGCTTCCTAAACATAGAGGTGCTTACCTTGAGACCATCAAAAATAATAGGCTTGAGTGGGAAGGTAATACCCTTGATTGGAACTTGGAGGCTCAGCGTCCCTCATTGCCTAACGGGGAATGCTTACTGGAAGGTCCTTGAAGAAGGGTTTGTCTGTTTTCCCTCTTGGTAAGACAGCTTCTTCAGAACCACTTTTTATAATTGCCTCTAGTTGTCCAAACCTGCTAGGATCTGCCTTCTAGCAGAGCTTAATTTCCCTGCATCTCTTCTTGCCAACTAGCTCGCTCTAGCTTGACCTCATCTCCCTCCCAGGGCTTTCCTGAAAGTGACAAGAAACAACAATCACATGCTACTGAGCGACAGCTCCGTGGACATACAGTCTGCCTTGCAGGACATCACCGGTGACAGTTTTACCACACGTTTTGTCAGATAGCATAACACAGTGCTCATTAGCTTTTTAGTCTGAAACATCTGGGTTCTTGGTACCTACCGCCTGACTGCTAAGCCAAGGTCATATGTATTTTAGGCTGTTATGGTAGCAACCCACCTCGAGTACCAAATGGTGTATTAGATAGGGTAAGTTCAGGGGCTGTGTTGGACACGTGGAGGAACAGTGACCTAAGTGAGACGAATAAAGGTCTGAGCTGGTATGACAGTTTTGCTCTGCAAGGTCCGAAGGGGTTCAAGCTCCTTCTATGTTGTTTCTTCACCATCCTGTGGGTGTTGCTGTCTACTCCAGTCCAGGATGGCTCATCACTGCATCCACACTGTGCAGCAGGATGGAGGAAAGGGGGAAGGGAAAGAGGACACATCTCCCTTTAAGGGCAAGACCCCAAAGTTGCACAGATCATGGCTACTACCTTCTCATTCATCAGAACTTAGTCACATGGGCAACTGGCTGCCTGGAAGGCTGGGACGTGTATCTTTATTCTGCATGGCCGTATATTTGATTATCACCATGAAAGAGAAGAGAAAATGGATCTCAGGAGTTGTAGTAGGCTGTGCTACAGACATATTGTAAAAATGTGGGGCAAACAACCCACCTTCAACTTTTCACCTCATACTTCATATCAAATCTTGAGCACTGTGTTTCTCAAAGCCTTGCTTTCTGTTTTCACTGTTGGGATCCTAGCGTAGGCCTTTAATTCTGGTCTGCTGCTGCTGCTGCAAGAAATATTAATCCAGGTGCTCCTAGCCAAATCTACGGATCCCTGAGGAAAAGTTTTAGAGGGTCTGTGGCTTTTGCACAACTGTGTGTGTCTATTTTTAGGCAAAGGGCCTGTAGCTTTCATTGAATTCCCATGACTTCAAAAAGATAAAACTACTAGCCTCACTGCTATGAAAATTTGTAGCCTAGTGTCTTGCTACAGTTTCTCTAAAACATTGGTTTCATTGAGTTATTTTCTTTTTAAAAATTTTTTTAAATGTTTATTTATTTATTTTTTATTTATTTATTTTTTTAATGTTTATTTATTTTTGAGAGAGACAGAGATAGAATGCGAGTGGGTTAGGGGCAGAGAGAGAGGGAGACACAGGATCTGAAGCAGGCTCCAGGCTCTGTCAGCACAGAGCCCCATGCGGGGCTCGAAGTCACAAGCTGTGAGATCATGACCTGAGCCAAAGTTGGATGCTCAATCAACTGAGCCACCCAGGCGCCCCTCATTGAGTTATTTTCTTAACTCAAGTCTCCAAAGGCTCTATTTTGCCTCTCAGAATAAAATCCCAGATTCGTTAGCTTGATATTGAATGCCCTTCATGTTTCATGACCCATTCTGCCTTCTTTCTTACCTTTCTCTGACATAAATTCCCCCATGTTCCAGCCGTTATCCAAGGCTCTCCCCGCTCATTCTGTATGCCCTTCCACTTCATACCCATTCTCCATGGCTCATCTCCATTCCCATCTCCTCTGTAACATCTGTCTAGACAACTCCAGGCTATCCTAATCTGATCTCCCTCAACTCTCAGTCCGAGAGACCCCTTGGACTCTACTGAACTTTTTATGACTGTGTGCAGTTTCATATAGAGACCATCCTCTCATGCTGTAAGATCCTGCTTGGTAAGCTCCTTTTCTTACGTTCCTCTCAGCTCTATATTTAACTGAATACTTATTAAGTGAGTTATTCCTACTAAGAAATGGAAATATAATTCTGTATATGCAATTTATTTGTGACATTTAGCGCATTTGAATTTTGAGTGTATAACCGTAACACCAATTATCAAGAAAGGAAGCACTGTATACATTGGGTAATATACTATATTACTATGCTTTAGAAGAACTAATAATTTCTTTTTGCTCATGAACACAATGAAGACTTGCTGGGTTTTTCCTTAAATTCCATATAAGTGGGTGCTTATGGTCAGTTCCGTTAATTAGGAGTACATGGTTTAATTGGCTCAAGTCTTTTTCCTTTTTTTATTTTTTCAAAAAATTTTTTAAATGTTTATTTAGTTTTGAGAGAGAGAGAGAGAGCATGAGTAGGGGAGGGGCAGGGAGAGAGGGAGACACAGAATCTGAAGCAGGCGCCAGGCTATGAGCTGTCAGCACAGAGCCCAACATGGGGCTTGAACCCATGGACCGTGAGATCATGACCGGCTCAAGCCTTTTTCATGACACCTGCCAGTTGTCCTAAAAGGTACCATCTTGGTTGAGAGAAATGATTGGGTTGGTTGGTGGATCATGTCCACAACTCTTTGGGATTGGCAAAGTCAATCGAAGGACAATCCGTCCTGAAAATGGACACATGGCATCCTCCCACATCCAGGGTGACATAATGAGATGGGATACGATCAAAGTTATGGTGCCTCCCTCCTCCTCTTTGCCTTTCCTTCATCAGCCTTCTTTTTACAAATATTTATCTTGGCTGAAAATCAATGCCTGCATGGGGCAACTACATCATTCACTAAGACATCCATTACATTAAGGCTTTAAAGAGATATTGAATTTGCTTCTAGTAACCTCTTAAATGACAGTGGTTTCACTAGTTAAAATTTGACCTGTGGTGAGTGTTCTTTGTTGCTGGCTATTAGTAACAGCTTGTACTTTAACCTCTGTAAACCTCAATTCGGATAAACTTCAGTTTATTCATCAACAATCCCAATTGAAAATGAAGGAGTGCCGATTCAGGAGTATCAATGTCATTATGGAGGATTCAGATTACAAAAATATGGCAGAACTTAGGGACCAGCAGGAGATGGGCGCCATAGGATTTCAAGCAGCATTTAGCCGTTACTGACCTTGGCACTGAGCTTTAGTAGTTGAAGTGAGGTTGTGGGTATGTTGCAAATTAGAAATAATAGGAGCCTTTACTGGACTCATGAGAAAAGCAGTTGAAGAAAATCTTAATGCATTAGAGATTTTTAAAAATCTAGATAATTCTGGGGTACAATGCAGACCAGAAAAGGCTAATGACATTAGCCCTTGTACTTTTTTTTTCAAATGTCTTACTGATTTCCAGTTCTCTCATCCTTTTTGCTGTAGGCTCTGGACTTCCCTTTTCAATTTTTGTATAATATAATGGATAAAACATTGGACTGAAGTCAAATATGCTTGAAGGTAGCTTCTTTACTACCTCTGTCACATTTTGCAGGTCACTTAACCTCTTTGTGCCTCAGTTTACTCTTCTGCAGATGAGGAGACCTATTTCAGAGTTGTTGCAAGAGTTGGGTAAGATGACGTGTGTGAAACACTGAGCAAAAGTTAGTACTTGTTATCATTCACTATCAATCTGTGATCCTTACTTATCTATCTTGGCAGTGATTTAAGAAAGGATTAGGAAAAAACCTAGAAAGGACCAGAACAAGGTTTTTTTTTTTTTTTTTTTTAAGAATGAAATAAATTTTGTTTTATTTTATTTTATTTTATTTTATTTTATTTTATTTTATTTTTTAAATGCTTATTTATTTTGAAAGAGAGAAAGAGCACGCGTGTGTGCACAAGTGGGGGAGGGGCAGAAAGAGGGAGAGAGAGAATCCCAAGCAGGCTCTGCGCTGTCAGCTCAGAGCCGGATGCAGGGCTTAATCCCACAAGCCCTGAGACCATGGCCTGAGCCAAAATCAAGAGTCATACGCTTAACTGACTGAGCCACCCAGGCACCCTGAAATAATTTATTTTATAAAGATACTGTATTTGTGGTGGAAAGATAAGGTATGATATAAAATAAACTCAGTTGCACAGCCTAGGTTTATCTGAATTTGTTGTACAGAATATAATAGTCTGGTACAAAGTCTTGCCTTAATTTCTTTGTTTTTTAAATGTTTATTTATTTTGAGAGAGGGAGAGAGAGCTCGGAAGAAGGGGAAAGGGGGAGAGAGAGAAGGAGAGAGAGAATCCCAAACATTCTACACTCAGCTCCAGAGCTCAATGCAGGGCTCTATCCCATGAACCTGTGAGATCATGACCTGAGCTGAAACCAAGAGACTGATGCTTAACCAATGGAGCCGCCCAGGTGCCCCTGAAGTCTTTGTTTTAATGTGGTTATTTCCAAAGTTCCTAAGCTGAAATTGGGTGGGGGGTGGGGGCGGCCATCACATTTTAATGGGGTTTGAAGAGACTTCAGCTATGAAATTCTCTTTCTTGGAATCTTCAGTCATTTTATAGATATCCAACATTCCCACTTGCTATAAGCATATGCTGCCTTGAATGTAAGAAACCCATGGATATGATCTATGATCTATGGGGGGAGGCTGTTTATGACCAGATGATGAAAAAGAACTGTATTGACTTTTAGATTAAGTACTAAGTTTAGTTTATGTGTCAGTGTACTTCATGCTGGTTAATACGAACCCTTTTTTCCTGAAAATAAAACACTCTTCAGTGCCCCGACTGTGCTTGCTTACAGAGAGAATAAAGTAATTGATGTAGATATCCTTATCATAATTTTTTTTTTACCCCTGTATCGGCAAAGGTTCTTTTGATCACAAGCAACAGAAACCAACTGTGGCCACCTAAGGGGAAGCGGGGACTTTATTTGAAAAGATACAAGGATATCTTCCAGAGCTGAAGGATGTGTGCAGCAACCAAGCCTCAGCGGGGGAGAAAACCAGCACTAACTCTGGGAATATTGGCAGAAGCTGTGTGTGGGCCCACAGAGCACAGCTGTTAATGTACTCAGCTCCTGTGCTACCCATAATGCGTGTCAGGAGTCCTCGAGACCACCCCTACATTTAGAGATTCGCCAGAACCTCATGGCGCTCAGCTTATAGCTGTACTCATGGCTCAGATTCATCACAGTGATGTAATAAGGATACACAGCTGCACTGTCACGGAAACCAGCACAGGCACCGTTGTGCAGGAGTCCTTGTGCTCTCTCTCCCGTGAGGGGTGATACAGAAACACTCCTGTTCATGCAACATAAATACAGCAATATATGTGCCGTGTCACCCAGGGGAGTCCATTTGAGATTCGTCGCCCGAGGTTTTTATTGGCAGACGTCCATGTAAACACCCTCTGCCTGTGCCAAAATTCCAGACTCCCAGAAGGAAAGCAGGTGTTCAGCGTTAACCATGTTGTTTGCACAAACAGGAGGCATAGTGGACCACCCGTGTCTCCCTATCCCAAGTCATAAATTCTGGAAAGAGTGAATCTGACCCACTTCGACTCAGGTGTCTTTGGAATCCATTAATTGGGAGGGAGGCAGAATGGAATGAGGTAGACGTGGTCTTAGGAACCCACTCCCTGGAATGGGAGAGTGCAGTTCTTGGGAAAGAGGGGCTCAGGGGCATCTGGATGGCTCAGTTGGTTAAGCATCCGACTCTTAATTTTGGCTCAGATCATGATCTCATGGTCATGGGATTGAGCCCCGCGTGGGACTCTGTGCTGGGCATGGAGCCTGCTTAAGATTCTGTCTCTCTCTCTCTGCCCCTCCCCAGCTCGTGTGTTCTCTCTGTCTGTCTGTCTGTCTGTCTGTCTCTCTCTCTAAAAAGGAAAAAAAAAAAAAAAAAGAGGAGCTCAAAGTGAGGTGGAAGATGTATTCACTGAAGCTCTTATACTGCATGTTTGAGGGCTCTGGCTCTGGAAAACTTGCATCACAAGGATTCTGTGACTCTCTTACAATATGCTGAATCTCAGGACTTCATTCAGTTAATGACAAATGTTTCTTGAGCATTTGCTATGTGCCAGTCTCTTGAGCCAGAAGCATGCCTTCAATATTTTCCATTTTGTTTTGTAAAGGAGTGTGTATATGTGTTGTTGTTTTCCCTATTCTCTCTGGCTTCTTAGGGATTTAAACATCAAATTAAATTCTTCTGAACTTCTATAGATATCCTGAGTATCAAGTTATTTGGTTGGTAGTATACCTAGCATGAAGATATTCATTTTTCTTTTACAGTAATCCTTTGACTTATTTATACAGTGATATGAAATTCTTTTTATGAACAATATATGTATTCAATGTGTTCTCATCCTTTGAAATCTTATAATATCACTGTTTGCTACAAAATATAGATGAAGCAATCATATCTGGTGGATTTTTTTAGTATTTATTTATTTTTGAGAGAGAGAGAGAGAGAGTGTGTGCAAGCAGGGGAGGGGCTGAGAGAGAGGGAGACACAGAATCCGAAGCAGGCTCCAGGCTCTGAGCTGTCAGCACAGAGCCTGATGCAGGGCTCAAACTCATGAGCGGCGAGATCATGATCTGACCCAAAGTCAGACACTTAACCAACTGAGCCACCCAGGCACCCCTGATGGATTTGAAACTAGAATGTAGTCAATTAATTAAAAAAAAAAAAAAAAAGTTCTTTAAAGCAAGGAGTATGGTAAAGAAGTGAGAGATGCTTCATGTATTTTGACAAATGTATTTCTTCTTGGATTTGTTTTTGCAAATCTTTAAAATTAAGAGCACTATGGAAGCAATCTGAATGCAACATCTCTCCAGATTTTTATGATTTCTCCCCCCACATTTTCTTTCTCCCACAGCACCAGCCTTAGGAACAAATATAACTGATTTTTACAAGCATAAAGCCCACTGGTGAGGACAGGTACACTGGAGTGCCCTACGAGTGCAGTAGGCAGCAAGTCAGGATAACATTTGAAGAGCTGTGCTATACATGTTTGCCATTGAAAACTTAGCAAATAAGCGAAAGAAAAAACGAGGAATTTTGTACAGGATAATCACTAAATTTTTGGTCCATTTCCTTTATGTATATGGGATATATATACACACATTCACATATATAAAGTATATAGATACTCATATTATGCTATATAGACTAGGTAATGAAATATGCATTACCTACTATACATATATACATTGTAACAAAGAGCAGGCTCATACTATTTATACTGTTTATAGTTGTTTTTTTCATCTATATACACTGACACTTTTCTGTGAAGCTTCTCCTACAACATTGTTTTGTAATGGCTACTGATACTAGATGGAGATTAGTTGATAACCCTAGGGCGTGTCCCCCTGGGGGCTGGAGATTTTCAGAGTTAGAGGACGAATGTGGGGGGAGGGGGGATGTCCCTGAGGAATGAAATTCCACCTTCAGTACTTGAGGGGTCAGTGTGGTGATGAGCAGCTTCACCTCCCATTGTCCTCTGGGAGAAAGCAGGTTCCAGTTAGGATAGGGGTATAAGGAATGTTTATGGAGGAGGGTAAGAATGCGGAGAGGTTGATTAATCATGGAGCAGATTCCCAGAGGTCACAGTGGAAGGATCTGGGAGGCAGAGTGGGACGGAATATGGGATTGGGTCTGGAAAAAAGAAACCAGAGCAAAGGCAGGAAGAGGGTCTGAGAGAAAATAGATTGCCAGGATGGATGTGGGATGTGCCCAGAGGTGTGGAGGGGTGTGGACCTCTCTCTCTCTGGCTCTGCCAGAATAGTAGCTTCCACACGTCCCTGGGAGCGAGCAGCCTGCTTTTGTGCCAACTCCCATGCCATTGCTCTTAGAATGGCATGAGAAGCCTGGGGAACAGTTAGAAATTGGAGCAATAATCTCTGAGTTGATGTGGGTTCACTAAGAGAATGTTTTCAATAGGGCTGCTAATTTGAGGATGGTGATGATAACCGTGCATATCTACTATTAGACTTGCCCCACTAGAGATGTAGTTTTGTACATGTTCCTGGAAGCTGTGGAAGGTGCAGGAGATCACCCAGAGAGAAAACAGCTTGAGAAAAAGGCTGTGGGCAGATCTGCAGACCACTAATATTTTAGAGATGGACAAAGAAGAGGAGCTCCTTCCCCAAAATGACTGAGGTTGCGTAGCCAGTGAGTTAGGAGAAAAGCCAGGATTTGGTGATGCCGCAGAGCCCAGGGAAGAATGTGGCGTTTTTTGTTTGTTTTTTTGCTGTTTTGTTGTTTTCTGGTGGGGAGGAGGAATATGTTTTTAAGGAGTGACCGGCGGGGACAATGCTTTAGACATGGTCTTTCTGGATTTTAGTCACAAATGTGAAGGTTTCCTACTTTATAACACAGCAATTGAGAACTTCAGTAAGATTCAGAATAGAACCCTATGGCAATTTATATGACTTATCTCCAGACTGGAATCGATTCATTTACTGGGATTGTTTGATTAGCTTACCAATTTATTAGACATAGCATGGATCGTCCTAACTGTTGCATCAGTGCCAACACATCCTTTACGTATTCAGTACCTCTCTGTTCTTTCCTGTCAGCCCGTGACAAGACACATACTTTGCTGTACTCTGAATACAAAGCACCTATGTAGCTCACTGCATGGCAATAAATGTTCATAAAATGGTCATTAAATGTTTCAAAATATGCTGAACTTTTCTCTGGGTTCTAAGAATAAACACATAAGGTGAAAAAATGTTCAGAAAATGTTCAGAAATGGTGGATCTGCTCATCGTCAGGGATTTGTGCTGTTTGTAAGGCTGCCTTGATGAACTGAAGGTTAGCGGAGTGTGGGCATGAAGGATTTTTTTTTTTTCCTTCAAATTTTGGAATAACTTTCATATGGAAGAGGGAAGAAAATCAGTTTGGGCTCAAAATAGAATCATCATATTGGGTTCACTAAAAGATAATGCAACTCCTCCAAGCAGAGACTGAGGAACCACTCATTTAGAGCTTTATAAAGGGTTTGTTTCCTGTTTTGTTTTGTTTTGCATTATGTGAGTAACAAGATCATTAAAAAAATTATTTTAAGTTTATTTATTGATTTTGAGAGAGAGAGAGAACATGAGCATGAGTGTGCGAGCAGGGGAAGGGCAGAGAGAGAGGGAGAGAGAGAGAATCCCAGGCAGACGCTACACTGTCAGTGCAGAGCCGAACTCCGGGCTCAAATACACGAAGCATGAGATCATGATAACCGACGGGGCCACCCAGGTGCCCCGTGAAAAGATCATTTTTAAGATCTTTTTCTAGGGGGACCTGGGTGGCTCAGTCGGTTGAGCATCTGACTTCGGCTCAGGTCATGATCTCACTGTCTGTGAGTTCGAGCCCCGCATCGGGCTCTGTGCTGATAGCTCAGAGCCTGGAGCCTGCTTCCGATTCTGTGTCTCCCTCTCTCTCTGCCTCTTCCCTGCTCATGCTCTGTCTCTCTCTGTCTCAAAAATAAATAAAAAACATTAAGAAAAAAAAAGATCTTTTTCTAGTATAAATTTCATGAGTCTATGAAATAACTCTGTACATTGGGTCTTTAAGCAATAGGGAAGGAGATGTAACTTTGATTTTGTAGTTCTACCTATGTCTATTTTTTAAGTAAAATATTTAAAAATCTCAAATAATAATTAAGAGGACTCTAATTATCCAGAATCTCAGCATTTTAACAGTTCTTTTCAGTGCTATTTCTCTAAAGGCATAATTAGTTATTTTTACAAATGTGCACCCATAGTTCTATCTCCTTTTTTTTTTTTTCCTTCACTGACTTTAGCAATCATGAGATAAATTTAAAGAAATTGGTGTGTTTTCCTGAGGGCGCCTGGGTGGCTCAGTCGGCTGAGCGTCCAACTTCGGCTCAAGTCATGATCTCGCGGTTTGTGGGTTCAAGCCCCACATCGGGCTCTGTGCTGACAGCTTAGAGCTGGCAGCCTGCTTTGGATTCTGTATCTCCTTCTCTCTCTCTCTGCCCCTCCCCAACTCGTGCTCTCTCTCTCTCTCAAAAATAAACATTAAAAAAAAGTAAGTGTGTTTTCCTGGATTCTGATAGTCTATAAACCTGAGATGTGGTAGGTAGAAGGAATGCATTCAAAGTGTCTAAGGCCACAAAGGCTTCTTTGAAAAACTGATTTTTTTTTAGTTTGTGGGCATTTTCTAAATTGTTTGTATTGTTTTATTTTCCCCTTGAATTAGTTGATCATGGCCTTGCCAGATTGGTGACCGTATACTGTGAACATGGTCATAAAGCTGCCAAAATCAACCCCCTCTTCACTGGACAAGCCTTGCCGGAGAATGTGCCTGAAGTCCAAGCTCTTGTGCAGACCCTACAGGGGCCTTTTAATACCACAGGTAAAGCCCATCAACACTAGACTGTACATGTAACGGTTAGCTGCCAAGATGCAGTATGGCTCCTTTCTCTGTTCTTGAAGAACTCACATGCCCACTGGAGTTGAGGCTTCCATGGAGTGTGAGTTGACCGTGAGGGGCACATTCAAGCACTGTCTAAGAGGACTGGTCTTGAGGTTCTAGAATAGTCTTTCAATAGGGTTCATTTCCTCTAAGTTTAAAAACGTTTACCAAAGAAGACATACATATGGCCAACAGGTGGGATGCGTGGGTGGCTCAGCTGGTTAAGACTTCGGCCCAGGTCATGATCCCATGGTTCGTGTGTTTGAGCCCCGCATCGGACTCCATGCTGATGGCTCAGAGCCTGGAACCTACTTCAGATTTTGTCTCCCTCTCCCTCTGCCCCTCCCCCACTTGTGCTCTGTCTCTCTCTGTCTGTCTCTCAAAAAAGAAATAAAAACATTAAAACAAACAAACAACTAAATGGCCAACAAGTACATGAAAAGGTATTCACCATCACTGATCATCAGAGAAATGCAAATCAAAGCTGCAATTAGGTATCACTTCACATCTGCCGGAATGGCTGGGACACAAGATAACAAGTGTTGGTGAGGATGTAGAGAAAACCTCGTGCACTGTTGGTGGGAATGCAAGTAGGTGTAGCTACTGTGGAAAATAGTACGGATACTCCTCAAAAAATTAAAAATAGAAATCCCATATGATCTAGGAATCCCACTTCTGAGTATTTATCCAAAGAAATTGAAATCAGGGTCTTAAAGAGTTATCTGTACTTTTATGTTTACTGTGGCATTATTACCATAGCAAAAAATATGAAAACACTTAAATGTCTATCAATGGATAAATGAATAAAGAAAATGCAGTATGAGAGCACCTGGCTGGCTCAGTTGCTAGAGCATGTGACTCTTGATCTTGGGGTTGTGAGTTCAAGCCCCACGTTGGGCATAGGCCCTAGTTAAAAAAAAAAAAAAGATTAAAAAAAAAATGTGGTATATGGAACAGAATATTGCTCAGCCTTAAAAAAGAAGGAAATCCTGGGGCGCCTGGGTGGCTCAGTCGGTTAAGCGTCCGACTTCCGCTCAGGTCATGATCTCGCGGTCTGTGAGTTCGAGCCCCGCGTCGGGCTCTGTGCTGACAGCTCAGAGCCTGGAGCCTGTTTCGGATTCTATGTCTCCCTCTCTCTCTGACCCTCCCCCGTTCATGCTCTGTCTCTCTCTGTCTCAAAACTAAATAAACGTTAAAAAAAAAATTAAAAAAAAAAAAAAGAAGGAAATCCTTCCATTTGTGACAACATGGATGAACCTCGAGGCATTACACTAAGTGAAATAAAACCAGTCACAAAAGGACAGGCACTGCATGATTGATCCCACTATATGAGGAATCTAAGATCGTCAAACTTATGCTCGCTTCATCAGCACAAATACTAAAATCGGAACGATACAGAGAGGATCAGCATGGTGCCTGCACAAGGATGACACGCAAATTCGTGAAGCCTTCCATATTTAAGAAAAATGATAAAATGGTCAAACTTAGTGGTTCGCAGGGTCTGGGAAGAAGCGGAAATAGGGAAATGGTGGTCAAAAGGTACAGAGTTTCAATTATGAAAGATAAATAAGTTCTAGGGGCTCTAGTTAATACTGTATTGCATACTTAAAATTTTGCTAAGAGAACAGATCTTATGTTCAGCATTCTTACTACAAAAGAAAACTATTTTTAAAATGTAATAAGGGTCGCTTGGGTGGCTCAGTCAGT
Source organism: Puma concolor (assembly GCF_028749965.1). Classification (NCBI taxonomy): domain Eukaryota; kingdom Metazoa; phylum Chordata; class Mammalia; order Carnivora; family Felidae; genus Puma; species Puma concolor. Next base: position 132,189,508 of record NC_141673.1, on the reverse strand, counting down.
TAAGTGTCCGTCTCTTGGTTTCGTCTCAGATCATCATCTCATGGTTTGTGAGTTCAAGCCCCACATCCGGACTCTGTGCCAATGGCATGGGATTGTCTCCCTCTCTCTCTGCGCCTCCCCTGATTGCTCTCTACCTCTCTCTTTCTCTCAAAAACAAATAAACATTTCTAAAAAAACAAACAAACAAACAAACAAAAAACCAAAAACTTTAAAAAAATGAGTAAAAAATTGCAAGCCCTGAAATAATAATTTTAAAAAAGCTGGACACCCATTATGGACCAGACACTTTACATCTGTTTTGTCAATGCATTCCCATACCTACTCCCTAAGAAGTTACTGCCATCTTTATTTTACAGACAGGGAAACAGAAACTCAGAGAACTTAAATTAGTCGTAGCTAGGAAGTGGCAGAGGTAAGGTGACAATCCAGCTCTCCCTTCCTGTTTTATTTCCCAGCTTGGGAACTTAAAAAAAATGGGGCTAGATAACCAGGCAGCATCCTGGGCTCCTATCTCATGCCATTTTTTTATTTTACTTATTTATTTTATTTTATTTTATTTTATTTTATTTTATTTTATTTTATTTTATTTTATTATTACTATTTTTTAAAGATTTTATGTTTAAGTAATCTCTATACCCAACACGGGGCTCGAAATCACAACCCGGAGATTGAGAGTCACATACTCTTCCAACTAAACCACTCAGGTGACCCCTGTCATGTCATTTTTTTTAAAGTTATTTTTGGGCAATGTCAAATTCTGGTATATATACCACTTAGTAATGTTCTGGTAATTTATTGCAGTGTAATAAACCACTCCAAAATGCAGTAACTTCTAAGGGTACAACAATTTTATTATCTCGCAGTTCTAGAATCTGCCTGGACTCAACTAGGCAATTCTCACTTGGGGGGCTTGGAGACAAAATCTATTCCATCATAATTTATTTTTTTTTTTTTTATTTTTTTTTTTTAAATTTTTTTTTTTCAACGTTTATTTATTTTTGGGACAGAGAGAGACAGAGCATGAACGGGGCAGGGGCAGAGAGAGAGGGAGACACAGAATCGGAAACAGGCTCCAGGCTCTGAGCCATCAGCCCAGAGCCCGACGCGGGGCTCGAACTCACGGACCGCGAGATCGTGACCTGGCTGAAGTCGGACGCTTAACCGACTGCGCCACCCAGGCGCCCCTATTCCATCATAATTTAAATGGCCCTTCAGGAACGGAAAGTTTAGTGTTTTCTTTTTTTTTTTTTTAATTTTTTTTTAAACGTTTATTTATTTTTGAGACAGAGAGAGAGCATGAACGGGGGAGGGGTAGAGAGAGAGGGAGACACAGAATCCGAAGCAGGCTCCAGGCTCTGAGCCATCAGCCCAGAGCCCGACGCGGGGCTCAAACTCACGGACTGCGAGATCGTGACCTGAGTTGAAGTCAGACACTTAACCGACTGAGCCACCCAGGTGCCCCTTAAGTAATTTCTGTGCCCAAGTGGGGCTCGAACTCATAACCCCGAGATCAAGAGTTTCACACTGTACCGCTTGAGCCAGCCAGACGCCCTCCACTGTAACCATTTTAAAGTATATAATTCAGTGACATTTCATACAGCCACAATGTTATGCAATCATCAGTTTAGTTCCAGAACATTTTCATCACCCCAAAAGGAAATCTTGTGCCTAGTAAACTTACTTACTCACTCCCCATTCTGCCTTCTCCTCAACCCCTGACAACCACTAATCTACTTTCTGTTTCTATAGATTTGCCTATTCTTGACATGCTGTATAAATGAAGTCACAGTATGTGGCCTTTTGGGTCTGGCTTTTTACATTTAGTGTAATGTTTCCAAGTTTCATCCATACTGTAGCATAAACTGGTACTTTATTCCTTTATGTGGCTGAGCACTATTCCGTCATATGGTGTGGGGAAATAGGTTCAAGAATTCCTTATACTTACGTAAATGGGTTAAGAAAGCTTAGGTCAGAAAGCAGCCACCACTGGGTGAAAGCGCCCAAGGTTAGTTAGCAAGGTATTATAATGGGATCACAAGTAACTTGTTATATCACCTGCAGGAAACTACTTTCCATCTGGTACCAATATATCAGATTTGTTTTGATCACAAACACCACTTGTCCGCACCCCCCCCCAGGCAGACCCTTTGCTTCTTACACACACAAGTTATTTTTTTTAAACGTTTATTTATTTTTGAGAGTGAGAGACAGAGCATGAGTAGGGGAGGGGCAGAGAGAGAGAGAGAGAGAGAGAGAGAGAGAGAGACAGAATCTGAAGCAGGCTCCAGACTCCGAGCTGTCAGCACAGAGCCTGATGTGGAGCTTGAACTCACAAGCCGTGAGATCATGACCTGAGACGAAGTCAGACGCTCAACTGGCTGAGCCACCCAGGCACCCCCACACACAAGTTATTGATTACTATCTGATTATTTCCTCATGTACAACACACGTGTAAGATCTTGAGAGCTCAATAAATACGAGATGAAACATGTGTTCAGGGCTCTTGTCTCCTTCTGGACATTAGCCTCTCTCGTATTCAATTCTGTGTCCACTCTCTTGCTGGACAAGAGAGAACTCCAGAGTCATAGTCTGCAACAGTATGGGTATATCACATTTTGTTTATCCCATCAGTGGACATTAGGTTATTTCCTATCTCATTTAATCTTTTTTTTCAAAAATTTTTAACATTTATTCATTTTTGAGAGACAGAGCATGAAGGAGGGAGAGGGGTAGAGAAAGAGGGAGACACAGAATCCAAAACAGGCTTCAGGCTCTGAGCTGTCAGCACCGAGCCTAACACAGGGTCAAACCCACGAACTGCAAGATCATGACCTGAGCCGAAGTCAGGCGCTTAACTGACTGAGCCACCCAGGCACCCTCCTACCTTATTTAATTTTAACAACTACCTCCTGAGGTATTCCTGTTTTATAGGTTAAAATGTGGGGCAGAGAAGCCAAGTGATATGCAAAACAATTTTTATAACTTGAATGGCCAATCAGTATCAAAGAGCTAAAGTTATTGTAAGAAACCATAAGCAATAATAAAGTAACTGTTGGTTTGTTAAAAACTCACGTTGTAGGTTAAGGCAAATGACTGATCATTGATTTGGTGCTGAGCTATTGATACACTTACAGTGCTCTCCTTTTGTTGACCAAGGTTCAGGTAGATTTCCCTTTACCTTAAAATGTTGCTTTGCTATCAATATTAATGACATTTAGGCCAACTGTTCAATGGTAGACATTACTTTGTAGGTATTAATATAAGAGTTAAACATTTGGGGAGATATTTCAGATAAAGGTAGAATATCTGATCTGTAGCTATAAAGCAGTTGAGTGTTAACTTTCCATTTTTAGTTTGAAATTACAATAGAATCAAAATTTGGCATAAAGTGGCATGGCTCTGTCCTTGTGGAGAAAGACTGATATTCTCTCTCCTAGTCTATTTTGTGGCCTTTGACCCTATTTTTAGTTTTGTCTTTAGAAAAATCTAGGTAGCCATTGATGATGACCCAACTTATCCAAAACAAAATGCTCTGAATTGAAATAATTACTTTGGTATGTTCTATAATTAATTACATGGTTGATTGCTTTTTAAAACGATCCCTATGATTTCGTTTTTGTAGGATTGTTGAACATGGGTAAGGAGGAGGCCTCTCTTGAGGAAATATTAGCCTATCTCAACCAAATCTACTGTGGGCAAATTTCTATTGAAACCTCCCAACTTGAGAGCCAGGAGGAGAAAGACTGGTTTGCCAAACGGTTTGAGGAACTGAAGAAAGAGACCTTTACCCCAGAAGAGCGAAAACATCTGTCAAAACTAATGCTAGAATCTCAGGTATAAAAGTACCAACTAACATCAATGGAATAGGATGGCTCTTTTTCTACAAAGATATATCAATATTGAAGAGAGGGAATTAAAGCATTTACTTACCCCTATTTACCTCGTTGCGTCAACACACTAGATAATAGAACACACAGCACTTTGTTCTAAGTAGGAAAAAGTAGAACCCCAAACAACTGAGTCAAAATATATACTTTTTATATAATTGCCTATTCACTCTGTAAAAGACTGAAAAGCCCTTAAGACCTTGCTTCTCTTTTTATGACCTGGAGTGTTCAAAAAAAGAACGATGCATGCAAGAGACTCTTGGTGCAGATTAATAGACCTGAATCTGTCAAGGCTATGATCAGGACTCAGGCATGTCAAGATGACAAGGAAACTATTCCCAGTAATTTGGATAGTTGGGTCATTTGCGGCCTTGACAAAATAGTACTGTAAAGCCTGGTACTAAAACTCAAGGGCTAGGAGGGGCAGACCCCTAAGGCCCAGCCCCTACTCTAGAGGAACACATTCTAAGAGAATCCCTCTTGGGGTAAGTTATTCCACCACTCGGGTGGTTTTCTCTGCAATCTGACTGCTGCCTGCTGTCCTTTAGGCTTTCCAGCCATGTTCTGAATTAGTTACATCTGTCTCTGGGGTGTGTTGTGAAGGGGCACGGCTGCGGTCACTTGAAGCAGTGTGGGGTCTTCCTACAATACACACGAATGTGTCTGATTTTGACGTAAGTAGTTGGCTATCTTCCCACCACAAATGTGTCTGACATGATGTTCCATAGGAGTTTGACCACTTTTTGGCCACCAAGTTTGCTACAGTGAAGCGGTATGGAGGCGAAGGAGCTGAAAGCATGATGGGCTTTTTCCATGAGTTGCTGAAAATGGCAGCCTACAGTGGGATAACTGATGTTATTATTGGCATGCCCCATAGAGGGAGGCTTAATTTATTGACAGGCCTTCTTCAATTCCCTCCGGAGGTAAGGTACTTTCTATGATGTACAATTGACTGTAACAGGATAGAACCGACGATGCTAGTAATTCCTTCTAGAAGCCTGAGTAAACATCTCAGCCATTGGTCCAGGAGGTAGCTTAATTAATTGATGGAACCTAACACTGCTGATAGATATGGTATTTGGGTTGATTTTCTGTGCAGTCTTATATGGATTCTTTCTTCTCTCAGGGAAAGTAAAAGTTAGTTTGTTTTCTCAAGGATGATATGAATAGATAATTTCTTTGAAATTATCTCTGTTCTTTGAAGCACGCTTTACTAATTTAATAAAAATTGCTCAAACATTAAGATCTGTGCAATTATTTACAATTTCACCTTCCAAGGAGTCAATTTTACCTTCCGTTTATTGCAGAGTTTATACTTAACATATTGTACTAAAACTAATAATACATTAGAATTATTGTCATCCTGGGAGACCACTCACATGAGTGGTTCTGTAGGTAACTGGATCTTGGTGTTCTTCTTTCGCCCGACTCAGCTGCTCTATCAGTCTCTAAACAGACTCGTGAGTCCGGATTGCAGATTTGATGGCCAGGAACATCAGAATGACTTGTAATTTAATAAGATTGTGGCCATTGTGTGTGGATCAACCTCAGCACTGATCTGGGCCAGAAGAGCAAAAGTAATTATATGTGTTAAAGGGACTGTGAAAGTTAATGGAGTGAATGGAGCCCATGGAAGGATGTGTCATCATTACATCATTGGAAAGTATACATGACGCCATGTTTGGGGCCCAGCTTTACCACTACTACTCATACCTCAGTTTTTCTGATGCTGAGAGATTGATAATCTGCTTCTAAAAGGCGGAGACTTTAGAAAAGGCAGACGATGACAAAATAAAGTGATTGACAGATGTGCTTAAATACATGCAGAAATCCCTAAACCAAAAATTACATTCCCAAAAATATCACAAAAAAATGACTCCAAGATGCTGAATTATAAATGAGCGTATCTGTGAGAAACACATATGTACCCACACTGTGTGAGTATGGGTGTTCCTGTTTGTAAATTGGTCAGTAAGAAGCTTTTGGGTCACTCAAACCATTTGGATAATTGAGAATAACATGTTGTCTTTGGTAACTGTCTTGGCTTGAGACCCAGCTTTGTTACTTAGCGGCCAAGGACCTTTAACAATTTAGTTAATTTCTCTTGTTTGTGCATTTTTTAAAATGTAAAATCATAAAGGGGCACCCGGGTGGCTCAGTCGGTTGAATGTCCGACTTCAGCTCAGGTCATGGTTTCACGGTCCAGGAGTTTGAGCCCTGCATTGGGCTCTGTGCTGACAGCTCGGAGCCTGGAGCCTGCTTCAGATTCTGTGTCTCCTCTCTCTGCACCTGCCCTGCTCACACTCTGTCTGACTCTCTCTCAAAAATAAATAAATATTAAATGTAAAATCATAAATATTTAATTTTTTTCTTTTCAAATTTTTGCTTGAATTATTCCATGGGTCATTTTTTTCTGTCTGTAGATGTTCAGCTTTGTTCTCTAAAACTTCTAGTTGATTTCTTGGGCGTTCAGAATAATTTCATATTTATCTAGCTATTCCAGGGAGGAGGCAAGCTTGGGGTCACCCTCCTCCTCTGCCATCTTAACTCCTAGCTTGTGCATTTTTTTTTTTTTTTTAGCTTGTGCATTTTTAAAATGGGTAGTAACATGTATCTTGTGGTAGACTATGAAAATGAAGTCAGAGAATGTATGCAAATAAGTCCTTTGAGAATCAGACAGTAGAGGTTTTTTTAGGTGTGATTTGAGCTGATCAGTGCATGTTATCTTGTGTCTAAATGGGATTAAGTTCTATTCTGCCATTTTCCTGTGTACCTTTAACAAGATTCATACAAAATTCTTTTGGAAAATATATTCTAACAGGTGTATCCAAGAAAAAATCATTTTGCTTATGGCAAGGTAGAGGTGACTTACTATCTAACATTTTACTGCCTAACTTATCATCTACATGTCTAACTTATTATCTACACGTCTGTCATGTTAGGCTCTTCTGAAAGTGTTGTTACTTCAGGGGTTCCTGGGTGGCTCAGTCGGTTAGGTGTTTGGCTCTTGATCTCGGCTCAGGTCATGTGTGATCTCACAGTTTGTGAGATCGGGTGAGGAGCCCGCTTGGGATTCTCTCTCTCTCCCTCTCTCTGCCGTTCCCCTGATATCTCTCTCTCTCTCTCTCTCTCTCTCTCTCTCTTTCTCTCTAAATAAATAAATAGGGGCACCTGAGTGGCTCAGTTGGTTGGGTGCCTGACTTCACCTCAGGTCATGATCTCACGGTTCCTGAGTTCAAACCCCACGTTTGGCTCTCTGCTGTCAATGCAGAGCCTGCTTCTGATCCTCTGTCCCCCTCTCTCTGCCCCTCCTCTGCTTGTGCTCGCTCAAAAATAAGTAAAAAGAATTAAAAAAAAATAAAGCACACCAAAGCAAAAACTGTTGGTACTTCATTTGATTATGAAGATCTTCAAATAGTTCTGTGCATTTGAGCAGTTAAAAGTTTGTTTAATACATGGTAATAATACACAAGCATGTACAGAAAATGTTTTTTAATTATTTTTTAATTGTATGATTTAAACTAGCCATCTCTTCCCTGCTGTCCATTGTTATAAAAGACATTTTTTCTTATATGTTTATTCATAATAGCTGATGTTCCGTAAAATGCGAGGCTTAAGTGAATTTCCAGAAGATGTTTCAGCCACCGGTGATGTCCTATCTCACTTGACCTCCTCGGTTGACCTGGACTTCGGCGCGCACCATCCCCTCCATGTGACGATGCTGCCAAACCCCTCACACCTGGAAGCTGTCAACCCCGTGGCTGTCGGGAAGACTCGGGGAAGGCAGCAGTCTAGACAGGATGGGGACTACTCTCCAGACAGTTCGGCTCAGCCTGGGGACAAAGTCATTTGCTTACAGGTACTTGTAGCTTCAGGAAGTGAGGCCAGAGGGTGGGGAGACCGTGAAGAAGGGAAGCCCAGGTTGGTAGTTCTGAAAGGAGATGGTAGACATCCAAGATGAAATTGAGATGAACTTTTGGTAAACGAAGATTCCGGGCTTGTTTTTAAAATTAACAGCAGATATGAGGTCTCATCTCAACTGAGATTTCACTGTGTTTATTTCTCTCTTATGAGTTATTTCGGGGGGTATTGACTAGTATCCCTGATGCTTTTCAGAGGACAGATGTCAGAACTTCTCTGAAAATATGGCCCTCTGGGAAACTACATAGTATCCATATATGTAACAAGGCTCTAAGAGTCTGGATTTAGTTTGTTAGCTTGCTTGTTTGTTTTAAAATGAAGGTCTTTTGGGGCGCCTGGGTGGCGCAGTCGGTTAAGCGTCCGACTTCAGCCAGGTCACGATCTCGCGGTCCGTGAGTTCGAGCCCCGCGTCAGGCTCTGGGCTGATGGCTCAGAGCCTGGAGCCTGTTTCCGATTCTGTGTCTCCCTCTCTCTCTGCCCCTCCCCCGTTCATGCTCTGTCTCTCTCTGTCCCAAAAATAAATAAACGTTGAAAAAAAAATTAAAAAAAAAAAAATAAAATGAAGGTCTTTGGCATTAAGGCAACCCATACATCTCATTAGTGTGGCTCTTGTTTCAGTTTTTTGTAACCTGACAGCCTAGATGTTCAGACTGTGGATCACATTTTTTTTTTCCCCTATGAGTATTCATTTAAATATGAACCTTTAACTACCGGGCAGTAATTAATTCTCGGTATCAGTGGCTGAGTCTCTAAACCCTATAGAAATAGGTACATCTGTAAGGCAGGAGAATATTTGGCTGCATATACAAGTAACAACTTTATCTTATTCATGTTAATTTTTCATGGGCCAGAAACTTGTAGTAAGTAAATTGAGGGCATGCAGCATTGCATTTGACAATGACATAGTTTTTCAAAATGGAAATCTTACATTGTTAGCCATTCTCTTTACCTTTTGCTCGACTTAATTCACGATACTGTAAAATATTTTAGTCATTCACATTAGCAAGTCTTAACATGGACTTCAGAAACAAGAGATGAAAATGACACTTTATTTATTTTTGAGAAAGAGAGAGAGAGAGAGAGTGGGGGAGGAGCACAGAGAGAGGGAGACAGAATTCAAAGCAGGCTCCAGGCTCCAAGCTGTCATCATAGAACCCAATGGGGGGCTCAAACTCACAAACCGCGAGATTATAACCTGAGCCAAAATCAGACACTTAAGTGACTGAGCCATGCTGGCACCCCAACATTTTCTTCAAAGTGATAGGAAACTTCCCTCTTTTGTCTATTTTGTGTTCCCAAATCACTTGCCCTGCTGTGTCTGTACGTGTCCTGCTGTGCTGATTTCTTGTGGGAACTCTAAATTTGGAGCCTATAAAATCATGGTGGGTGAGATTCTGGATGCTACTTTATCTGCCTGACCTCTTCTGTTTATTTTGGTCCCAAACCTGGTGAAAGTAGATTGTCATCTGTGATCTGTGTGTGTCCAAACCCCCTGGCCATCTTTGGCTATGTAGCTTCCACCTCATCCAGCATTTGTTTGTGTTTATGGACCCTCACTCCCAAAAAGCTATACGCAGCATAGTGGAGTGGTTTCTCTTCTGATTTAAGAAGAAAATAAAATTAACAGATGATACCTGTGTGCCTTAGTGCCGTGAATCCGAAGACCAGGATAAAATGATGCAAGTTATGAGCAGATGTTATGTTACTTTAAAAAAAAATTTTTTTTTTTTTTTGAGAGAAAGAGAGAATGTGTGTGCGTGCATGGGTGAGCAGGGGAGGGGCAGAGAGAGGGGGAGAGAGAATCTTAAGCAGGCTCCATGGCCAGCTTGGGACTAGATCTCACAACTGTGAGATCATGACTTGAGCCAGAATCAAGGTGACTGAGCCACCTAGGTACCCCTAAAAATTTTTTTCTTTGAGTATAGTTGACACCAGATGTTATGTTCTTATTGATGTCTCTAGTGTAACATTTTTGTAAAGGAGCAGAAGAAGTACACATCTTCCTTGCTTTACTGAAATTCTTTTTTCTTTTTTTCTGAGAGAGAGAGAGAGAGAGAGCGCATGCGCAGGTGAGCAGGGGAGGGGCAGAGGGAGAGAGAGAGGAAAAAAGAGAGAGAGGGAGTCCTAAGCAGGCACCACGCTCAGCTGGGAGCCCAACTCAGGGATTCATCTCAAGACCATGAGATCACATCCTGAGCCAAAATCAAGAGTCAGACACTTAACTGATTGAGCCACCCAGGCACCCCAATGGACTCCTCTTATATCATTACCCCCAAGAAATCCCATGGGCAAGGAGGAGTGCTCAGATGCCAGGAGCCCCTGGCCCTTGTGGCTAAGGGTTGGACTTGACAGTGTGGCGTGGTATAGAAGAGGCAAAGACTGTGGAACCAAGAAGATGTGTTCAAATCCTGGCTTTGCTGCTTTCTGGCTTGGTGTGCTTGGTTCTGTTATGGTAGTTCTCTGAATCTCATAGAAAAATGGGAGTGTATTATATTCCTCATCGTGTTCTGAGAATTAAATGAGAACATGGACATAACAACTTCTTTGATCCAGGAGAAAGGCTTGGAGGGGTGGAGACATAAGTAGAAAAAACACAGAAGGCCCAGGGTGTAGTCCAATGTGAAGTATATACTCTTTGTGAGCCTTGGTTTCCTCCTCTGTAAAAAGGACAGTAGTGACTTCCTTACCTGGCCCCCACCTGGTTGTTGAGGGGATTAATGCTGTGGAGATAATGGAAGGGTGTGTTATTAGTAGGTATAGATAACTCCAAAATGGGAGTCATCTCTATACACCCTAGCCAAACGAAGGCGGGACCTGGAAATTTCACTGAGGCCAAGGAGTGCTTCTTTTCTTAGCCAAAATATTCTACTTACATTAAAAAAAATGACTATTTTAAGGACATTGTCAATGTCCTTTTAAAAAATGTACTTCGAGGTATTCTTTCTTCATTTATATTTAGGTCTTTTACTTCTATTCTTATTAGAGCCCAGTGGTTACCTTCAGTTAGGACATATCATATTATTTTATTTATTATTATTAATTATTTTAGAGAGAGTGAGAGAGACAGTGCGAGCAGGAGAGAGGGGCAGAAGGAGAGAGAGAGAGAGAGAGAGAGAGAGAGAGAGAGAGAGAGAGAGAGAGAATCTTAAGCATCCTCCACACTCAGTGAGGAACCTGACCCTGGGATCATGACCGGAGCCAAAATCAAGAGTTGGATGCTAGGGGTGCCTGGGTGGCTCAGTCAGTTAAGCGTCTGATTCTTGGTTTTGGGCTCAGGTCATGATCTCATAGTTTCGTGAGTTTGAGCCCTGCATCAGGCTCCGTGCTAACAGTATGGAGCCTGCTTGGGATTCTCTTTCTCTGCCCCTCCCCTACTCATGCTGTCTCTCTCTCTCTCTCTCAAAATAAATAAATAAACTTTTAAAAAGTAACAAAAAAAACCAGTTGGACGCTCAAGTGACTGAGCCACCCGGGTCCCCCAGATTACTTATTCTTAAATGTTTGTTTATTTTTTAGAGAGAGAGAGAGAGAGACAGAGTACAAGCGGAGAAGGGGCAGAAGAAGAGGGAGACACAGAATCTGAAGCAGGCTGCAAGCTGTCAGTGCAGAGCCTGATGCAGGGCTTGAACTCGCAAACTGTGAGATCATGACCTGAGCCAAAGTCAGACACTTAACCGATTGAGCCACCCAGGCGCCACTTTTATTCTTCAGTTCAGCATTTTGACTGTTTATGATACTAGACTTTTATTGATTTTTTTATTGCAATATATTTGACAATAGCATTATGTCAATTTAAGGTGTATAACATGTTGATGTCACAGATAATCACCTTGTAGCCTGAAGTCAGTAGAACTCATATCTTCTTCTAAGATCTTCTAAGATCTATAATTCCCTTGTTATTTGCTTTCAACTTCTGTGAAAATGATCTCCCCTTTTATCTACTACTTTCCATCTATCAGGTTTTGTGATGATGTCGTGATCTAACAGATTTCAGATGTGCTGGGAGAATAGCACATTTCAGATGTTGTGTGATAGTATTTTGTTGTTTCCTCAAAGCATCCTTTCAATTACCTGTGATATACTTTCCCCCATGCCTCCTGTCTTTGCTGTCGTATCTCCCTCCCCCCACCTCTTTGTGTTCACGGTGTGGCCAACACAGCCAGTGGGGATTAGGTGATGTGAGCTGCGCACCGTCTCTTTTCAGGGGCAGGATGATTGGGGAAGAGAGAGAGAGTTCAAAGCTATGCACTGTTCCTCATGTCTTGCAAGCTGTTTTCATGAAAACTGTACTGGAGCTGATTTTCCTTCAGTACTGCTGATAATCCTTCCTTCTGTGGTGCTGCTGTATGTTCTAGAATGTTGATAGGTATATTAGAAGTGATGCATGCGAGTGACAATGTGGGGGTGAAAGAATAGATCAATTGGCAGTGGCCACAAGAGGTAAAGGGGCTTTGAAACCAACTTGAGATCAGCCTAACCATCCTAGAAAGTCCTGTACGGAACCAGCAGGTTTTTAGGAGGGCAGGAGAGCAGTGAGAGCGTGGTTGTTTTTACTCCTGTTATTATTTGAAAACAATTTATTCCAAACTGGATACATAAATTTCTCCACCTCTTATGTTCATTTTCTTGTTTTCTCGTCTATGATTTAGGTTCACGGTGATGCTTCTTTCTGTGGTCAGGGGATTGTTCCCGAAACATTTACGCTGTCTAATCTCCCACATTTCAGAATTGGTGGGAGTGTCCATCTGATTGTCAATAACCAGCTGGGTTACACCACTCCTGCAGAAAGAGGAAGGTCTTCCTTATACTGCAGTGATATCGGTATGTGATGTAGGGAGGCATCTCTAGAGAAACATCTAGTTCACTAGGAACAGTAAGCCTCCCTGGTTACCCCGTTTTAAATTTGGGGTCAGATATGGTTAGTAGTCACCAACAGTGGTATCCATATTCCTTTAAAATCTGAGTGTGACCTTTGAATCCGAAGAGGTGAAACAAGAGGGAAACACAAAGGGTGCCATCTCAAATTGCCCAGATATCCAGTTGAATGCTGTCATGGCAACCAAAGATCAACACAATTAGTACAACACCAGGGTACTCATCTTTAGGAGATTCAGATCCAGGGTGCCCAAGACCTTAGTCAAGAATGGTATTGAATTTGGCTAAGGGGTCTTGGTTACAAATCAGATACAAAGAAGCAAAGTTGACTTGTTCTACCCTGGAAATTAGCAATATTAAGAGAAAGGCAGGGCTTTTTTTTAAACCCATCCCCCAATTCACAGAGTTACCTGAATTGTTAGATGGTAGGAACTATTGCGTTTTTGCACCCAGCCCCTGGCCTGGATGCCTTTTGGGGCTATCTATGTGAATGTTTTGTGATTAGTTTGACAAAGATACTGGAAGCACAATCTAGGGCTTTTCTTTGAAGAAAATCAATTTTTTTTTAGGATCCGTCCTTTAATGACCCTTTTATCTCAGGAGGAAAGGTACAGTAACAATGACAGTAACAAAATAAATAGTAGTTATTACATACCAGGCACTCTTCAGCACTTTATATGCAGTAACTCAGGGAATCTTTACAACATCACCAGGAGGTATAGGAGCTATTATCCCAGTTTTATAGATGAGAAAACTGAGATTCATAACTTTACTAAGGTCACAGAGTGAGTCACAGAGCTAGGACATGACCTCTTTCCTATCAGCTGGACTCCAAAGTGTGGGTTCTTAACAGCCCAGCCAAATCATCTCTGAGTATGTGGGCTGCCTCCCCACGCAGGCAAGAGGACTTGGAGGTGGGCTAATGTCCTTTGGGGTTGGCTAGCCAGCTTCATCTGTCTTCTCTGCCTCAGGGAAGCTTGTGGGCTGTGCCATCATCCATGTCAATGGAGACAGCCCAGAAGAAGTGGTTCGGGCCACACAACTGGCTTTTGAATACCAGCGCCAGTTCCGGAAGGATGTGATTGTTGACTTGTTATGCTACAGGCAGTGGGGCCACAATGAGCTGGATGAGCCCTTCTTCACAAATCCAGTCATGTACAAAATCATCAGGTATACTTATAAATCTTTGTTGAAGATCCCCTTACTCCCATAGGGCTTGCATTTTTTAAAATTATTTTTATTAGACACTCTGAAGTAGGGCGACCAACTCCCTGGGTTGCCTGGGACATGAAACTTTCAGGACTGAAACTGGGGTAGTCCTGAGCAAACTGGGATGATCATCCTACGGATCCCGGGAAAGCTCCCCAGAGTCTTCAAACTCCACACGTTTACTCTATGAATAAATGAAGGCAACTTACCAATCTCACTGAGGTAGGAAGGCTGGGGCAGAGCCCTTAGCCCGAAGCTACTTAGTTTGTCACTGACAGGATCAGAAATAGATCCTCCGTGATTCACGTGGTGCCTCAGCAAGAGGCAACATGATGGATTTTAAGGAACCTAGAGAACTCTGCTGTCCAATATGGAAGCCACTACCATACATGGCTACTGAACACTTGAAATGTGGCCATTCCTGCTGGAGATGGGTTGTGAGTGTAATGAACACACCAGATTCCAAAGACCTTGAAAAAAAGAATGTAAACTATCTCAATAAGAATTTTTATGTTGATAAAGTATTAAAGTGACTATATTTTGAGGAAATGGAATTAAATATGTCATTAAAATTCATTCCACCTGTTTAATTTTAACCTTTTCTAACATGACCACTAAGAGATTTTTAATTACATGTTGGTTGGCTCTGCATTTCTCTTGGACAGCATTGAGACAGAAAGTTAATGAGATGGAGGGGAACGTGTTCCTTTGGAATTTCCTTTTTTGATACTAGAAAGTACAATAGAACCCCCTCCCCCACTTTATTTCCTCATAGATATAAATTAAAGTAGAGAAAGAAATTTGGTGACACTTCATAGGTCTTTCTGGTCAGAGGTAACACCCTGCTCTTGGAAGAACAAATCTGGGTTCTCTGTTTAGCTTTGAATTTAGCTGCTGAGTGACCAGATGTGGCTCAAGGCCCCATTTAAAAAAAAAAAAAAAATCTATCCAGTCCATCTGTCACTTTTGTCATGATTAAATATGATAAAATATGTGAGCAAGATTTGTTGTTTAAAGTATTACTTGAGCATAGATTGGCATTATTATTGTTGTAAAACCGAGATACTGATTATTATAGTTTCCGGATTATTAAAGCCACCTGAAACAGATGTTGGTGACTTTGAGTTCAATACTGTTTGAAATAAAGTGGTAAGACAATGTAGGTCAGTCTTGTAAATAACTTTCCAGAATGTACCAATTCATAGAAAAACTCTACTAATTATTTCTACCTTGATGTAGATAAAAGCTTCTAAAGATGAATCTTATTTTTTTGCTTGCCTGCAAGAAGTTGTTACTCACCATTGCCTTAAAAAAAAATAATGCATTGGAGTGAAAGGTACATAACATAAAATGGATCATTTTATTTTTTATTTTATTTATTTTAATTTTTCTAACGTTCATTTATTTTTTGAAAGACAGAGACAGAGCATGAGCAGGGGAGGGGCAGAGAGAGGGAGACACAGAATCCGAAGCAGATTCCAGGCTCCATGCTGTCAGCACAGAGCCTGACACGGGGCTCAAATTCATCGAGCTGGATCATGACCTGAGCTGAAGTCGAACACTTAACCGACTAAGCCACCCAGGCACCCCTAAAATTGATCATTTTATTTTTATTTTATTTATTTGTTTATTTTACATTTTTTTATTTTTGAGAGACAGAGCACAAGTGGGGGAGGGGCAGAGAGTAGGGGAGACACAGAATCTGAAGCAGGTTCCAGGCTCTGAGCTGTCAGCCCAGAGCCTGACGTGGGGCTTGAACTCACAAACCGTGAGATCATGACCTGAGCTGAAGTCGGATGCTTAACCAACCGAGCCACCCAGGTGGCCCATAAAATGGATCATTTTAAAGTGAACAATTCAGAGGCATTTAGTACATTGACAACGTAGTACAACCACCCCTTCTATCCAGTTCCTGAACATTTCCTGTGTGCCTTTTTATGGTGACGTGGCTCTGTGATACCTTGGACAACTAGTGTATCTGTCATGCTTTGGTTTTTACAAACCCGATTGATTTTTCTCTCCTCTCTCTTGGACAGAGCCCGGAAGAGCATCCCAGACACCTATGCAGAGCACCTTATTGCCAACGGACTCATGACTGAGGAAGAGGTGTCGGATATCAAAACCTCCTACTATGCAAAGTTAAATGACCATTTAACTAACATGGCCCACTATAGTCCCTCGGCCACCAACCTGCAGGCTCACTGGCAGGGCCTGGTCCAGCCGGAGGCTTCCATTACAACCTGGAACACTGGTGTGCCCCTAGACCTCCTGCGATTTATTGGTGGGAAGTCCGTGGAAGTGCCGGAGGGACTCCACATGCACAGTCACCTTCTGAAGATGTACGTTCAGGTAGGGAGCATTATAATTTCCGGTTGTTGTTTGTTTGTCTTGTGCAGCAAAGAAATTGGTGTTGATCTGGTCTTTTCGGTTCAGCTAATGAATTTGACGTTTATTGCATTTTGGTAGTGATGCTCTCTTAAGTCAGATTTGTCTACTTGTGCTCTTTTCTCTCTTCTTTCCTTTGTATACACAAACAGGTTCTGGTACTGATAGTCCATTCAGGTTTTGTCTACTTCTCATTTTCCTCGATTTACTTACTCATTCATACATGTTTAATACATGTACACGCACTACATGCACATTATCAAAAATACAGGACAGAAATACCTGTTTTGATTTCTCTGACTAGTGAGCAGAAAACACTTTCATTTTGGGGGCCAGCTTGAATAAAAATAAGTACACATCAACAAACATACCCCCAAAGGCAACCATTTGCCCTTACACACGTTGATGTTTCTTACATATTGTCTCACGTTAAAGATAGATTGAAACTTTGGTTTGCCTGGGACTCAGGAATTTCCTGGAACGTGGGATTCTGCATGCTCAAAGTGAGGGAGCAAAAGTCAAAGGCCTTCGTCTTTCTTAAACTTGGATAGAGGCACTTTGTCCTCTGAATGATTTTGAGATGCTTACTTCGTTTCCAGTTTTTTTATTTATTTTAAATGCTTATTTATTTATTTTGAGAGAGAGAGAGAGAGAAAGAGTGTGAGCAAGCCAGCAGGGGAGCGTCAGAGAGAGAGTGAGAGAGAGAGAGAATCCAAAGCAGGCTTCTTGCTGTCAGTGCAGGGCCCCACTTGGGACTTGATCTAACAACCGTGAGATCATAACCTGAGCTGAAATCAAGAGTTGGACGCTTAACCGACTGAGCCACCCAGGCACCCCTAGGCTTTTATTATAGGTACAGAGATTCTTAAAATAATCTGTGTACTTACCATCCAGGTGAAGAAATTGGATATTACAAGCACAGTTCTCTGCGCGCCCTCCCTGGTGCCGTCTCCTCTCCATTGTGCACAGGCTTAACCACTAACCTGAGTGCCTGCTAGTTTTGCCTGTTTGAAAACCTATAATTGCTATCTTACTCTCATCTTTCCCTTCTGCACTTTCTGTTTTAATATAACATTATAATTTTGATCCATACTGTTGTTGCATTACATTTTGTGAACTCAGTGTGGAAAAGGGTATAGACTGTTAAAAGTGTCTTTTTTTCCCTCTGCTTCTGTTTTTTGCAGTCCAGACTGGAGAAAGTGATGGATGGAACAAAATTAGACTGGGCTACGGCAGAAGCTCTTGCCTTGGGCTCATTACTTGCTCAGGGTAAGACATTTCTGTTTAGTTGCACAGCTGGTAGGGATTGCTTTATATGACACTTGATGTATGTGACCCCTGCAGTTCTGAGTAAAACTATCTCCAATTGTTTTCAGTAACTAGAGAGGTTCTAAAATGTGTTAGCTTTTCTTCTTTGACAATATTATTTAATCTTCAGGATAAGTCATGTTGGTGACCTTCATCAAAGAATAGACTATAGAACATTTCTTGCTAGGAAACAAAGGGCCCTGTGCTGGATGAATTGGAAAGATACTTTCCTCCAAACATTGTAGGGCAAGCAATGACTCTCCATTCTTGTGTGATCTTGCCTTACACAGACTTTTGAATATAGGGCAGATATATTTTATTTTTTTATAATTTTTTTTAATGTTTATTATTTTTGAGAGAGAGAGAGACAGTGTGAGCAGGGGAGGGGCAGAGAGAGAAAGGGAGACACAGAATCCAAAGCAGGCTTCAGGATCCCAGCTTTCAGCACAGAGCCCCACTTGGGGCTTGAATCCATGAACTGTGAGGTCATGACCCAAGCCGAAGTTGGACACTTAACTGACTGAGCCACCCAGGTGCCCAGAACAGGTATATTTTAATGTGGTTAATCTATTGCTAAGGGAAATTCTCAGGATGAACTGATTGTAAGAATTCAGCATCACCATGTGTTGTTAATACTTAGGTTATTCACGGGAATCTGTTTTTTTTTTTGTCTTTTACTCCTTGCTTGCTTAAGGTTTTAATGTCCGTCTGAGTGGGCAAGATGTCGGCCGTGGAACTTTTAGTCAGAGGCACGCCATGGTTGTTTGCCAGAACACCGATGACACCTATATCCCTCTGAACCATATGGACCCAAATCAGAAAGGGTTTCTAGAGGTAGGATGTCTTAGTGTCTATTGTAAAACCCAGGTGCTGATAATTATAGTTACAGGATTCTTAAAGCAGCTAGAAACAGATGTCAGCAACTTTGGGTTCAATCGTTTTAAAAAAAAATTTAGAGGCACCTGGGTGGTTCGGTTGGTTGGATGTCTGACTTCAGCTCAGATCATTATCTCGCAGTTCAGGAGTTCGAGCCCGCATCAGGCTCTGTGCTGACAGCTCAGAGCCTGGAGCCTGCTTCAGATTCTGTGTCTCCCTCTCTCTCTGCCCCTCCCCTGCTCTCTCTCTCTCTCTCTCTCTCTCTCTCAGAAATAAATAAAAACATTAAAAAATTTAAAAAAATTCCAGTATCGTTAACATGGTGTTTTATTAGTTTCAGGTGTACACTATAGGGATTCAGCACTTTCATACATCACCCAGTGCTCATCTAGTGTATCTTTTTTTATTATTAAATATAATTTATTGTCAAATTGGTGTCCATACAATACCCAGTGATCATCCCAACAGGTGCCCTCCTCGATGCCCATCACCCACTTTCCTCTCTCCCCTACCCCCCATCAACCCTCATTTCTCAGTTTTTAAGAGTCTCTTATGGTTTGCCTCCTTCCCTCTCTGTAACTTTTGTTTCCCCCTTCCCCTCCCCCATGGTCTTGTGTTAAGTTTCTCAGGATCCACATATGAATGAAAACATATGGTATCGGTCTTTCTCTGCCTGACTTATTTCACTTAGCATAATACCCTCCCTGTTCCATCACATTGTTACAAATGGCCAGATTTCATTCTTTCTCATTGCCAAGTAGTATTCCGTTGTATATATAAACCACATCTTCTTTATCCATTCGTCAGTTGATGGACATTTAGGCTCTTTCCATAATTTGGTTATTGTTGAAAGTGCTGCTAGAAACTTTGGGGTACAAGTGCCCCTATGCATCAGCACTCCTGGATCCCTTGGGTAAATTCCTAGCAGTGCTATTCCAGAGCAGCTGTACCAGTTTGCATTCCCACCAACAGTGCAAGAGGGTTCCTGTTTCTCCACGTCCTCGCCAGCATCTATAGTCTCCTGATTTGTTCATTTTGGCCACTCTGACTGGCGTGAGGTGGTATCTGAGTGTGGTTTTGATTTGTACTTCCCTGATGAGGAGTGACGTTGAGCATCTTTTCATGTGCCTGTTGGCCATCTGGATGTCTTCTTTAGAGAAGTGTCTATTCATGTGTTCTGCCCATTTCTTCACTGGATTATTTGTTTTTCGGGTGTGGAGGTTGGTGAGCTCTTTATAGATTTTGGATACTAGCCCTTTGTCCGATATGTCATTTGCAAATATCTTTTCCCGTTCCGTTGGTTGCCTTTTAGTTTTGTTGATTGTTTCCTTTGCTGTGCAGAAGCGTTTTATCTTAATGAGGTCCCAGTAGTTCATTTTTGCTTTTAATTCCCTTGCCTTTGGAGATGTGTCGAGTAAGAAAATGCTGCAGCTGAGGTCAGAGAGGTTTTTTCCTGCTTTCTCCTTTAGAGTTTTGATGGTTTCCTGTCTCACATTCAGGTCCTTCATCCATTTTGAGTTTGTTTTTGTGAATGGTGTAAGAAAGTGGTCTAGTTTCAATCTTCTGCATGTTGCTTTCCAGTTCTCCCAGCACCATTTGTTAAAGAGACTGTCTTTTTTCCATTGGATATTCTTTTGCAAATCAATTAATATGATGCATGACATTAATAAAAGAAAAAATAAGAACCGTATGATTCTGTCTATGGATGCAGAAAAAGCATTTGACAAAATACAGCATCCTTTCTTAATAAAAACCCTTGAGAAAGTCGGGATAGAAAGAAAATACTTAAACATCATAAAAGCCGTTTATGAAAAGCAGATAGCTAATATCATCCTCAATGGGGAAAAACTGAGAGCTTTCCCCCTGAGATCAGGAACACGACAGGGATGTCCACTCTCACCGCTGTTGTTTAACATGGTGTTGGAAGTGCTAGCATCAGCGATCAGACAACAAAAGGAATCAAAGGCATCAAAATTGGCAAAGATGAAGTCAAACTTTCGCTGTTTGCAGACGACGTGATACTCTACATGCAAAACCTGACAGACTCCACCAAAAGTCTGTTAGAACTGATACATGAATTCAGCAAAGTCGCAGGATACAAAATTAATGTACAGAAATCGGTTGCATTTTTATACACCAATAATGAAACAACAGAAAGAGAAATAAAGAAACTGATCCCATTCACAATTTCACCAAGAATCATAAAATACCTAGGAATAAACCTAACCAAAGATGTAAAAGATCTGTATGCTGAAAACTATAGAAAACTTATGAAGGAAATTGAAGAAAAGAAATGGGAAAACATTCCATGCTCACGGATTAGAAGAATAAATATTGTTAAAATGTCAATACTACCCAAAGCAATCTACACATTCAATGCAATCCCAATCAAAATCGCACCAGCATTCTTCTTGAAGCTAGAACAAGCAATCCTAAAATTTGTATGGAAACACAAACGACCCCGAATAGCCAAAGAAATATTGAAGAAGGAAACCAAAGCAGGAGGCATCACAATCCCAGACTTTAGCCTCTACTACAAAGCTGTAATCATCAAGACAGCATGGTATTGGCACAAAAACAGACACATAGACCAATGGAATAGAATAGAGACTCCAGAAGTGGACCCACAAATGTATGGCCAACTAATCTTAGATCAGTGTACTCTTAATTCCCTTCACCTACTTCACGCATCCCCCACTGGTAAAACCATGCCCCACTGGTAAAACCAGTTTTTACAAGTGGTAAAAACTGGTTACCACTAGTTTCTTCTTTAATAGTCTGTTTTTGTGTGTGTCTTTTTCTATTTGTTCATTTCTTTTGTTTCTTTTTTTTAAATTTATTTTTTTATAATTTAACTTTATTTTTAAAAATTTACATCCAAATTAGTTAGTATACAGTGAAGCAATGATTTCAGGAGTAGATGCCTTAATGCCCCTTACCCATTTAGCCCATCCCCTCTCCCACAACCCCTCCAGCAACCCTCAGTTTTTTTCTCTATTAAAACCATGTCCTTTATATGAAGGACCCTGGGAGGAACTCCTGCTTGCTCTTGGTACTGGTCCTGGTACTGACTGAGTTGACTGAGCAGTGGTTTGTCTCTATGGTGTGTGTACCGTGAATTCTGCAATTGAGCCACATTCTTCTGTCAGTAATGGCTCCCAGGAAGAGGTGGAAGCCACTGACCTCTGGTGACTGTAAGCCACCAGGCTGTCTTTCCCCTTTATTCTGTGTCTCAATCTTTATCTTCTTTCTATGTACATTTACATCATCACATTGTACATCATATATATTTATGAGCCATCTCAAGTATGTTTTGGAATATATAAAGGGATTAGTAAATCCAAGAAATGAAAGTAGATATGTGTATACATGAGTACAAATGACAATGAATGCTTAGGAGAAGGTGCAGAGAGTCTGCTTGGGAAGTCAGGAAAACCTTGGGAGGGGAAGCCAGATTTGAACTGGGCCTGGAAGGACATGAGGAGTTGCCTAGTCTGATGCCTATAGAGAGAACATTCCAGGTGGACACCATAATACCTACAAAGCCTGTGAAGTGAGAAGACAGGACCTACAAATAGCTTCATGTGACTGGAGGTTAAGTTGCAAAGTGGAAACAGGAGTCAGGAAGAGGAGACTGGCTAGACTCCCCACCTTGTGAAAGACTCGGAATGTTATGTAAACAGGAAACCATGGAGGAATTTTGAACAGGTGATCAGATTTTTGTATCAGAAAGAACCCTCCCCATGGTACTTTGGAAGCTGAAGATGGATGAGAACTTCAGATGGTGTATCCACCCAGCTTTATTGAGGTATAATAGGACAATTTCTTTTTTTCTTTAAAACAATTTTTTAATGTTTATTTATTTTTAAGAGACAGCATGAGTGGGGAGGGGCAGAGGGAGAGGGAGACAGAGAATCCAAAGCAGGCTCTGTGCTGTCACCACAAATCCTGACATGGGACTCGAACCCACGAACCATGAGATCATGATCCGAGCCAAAGTTAGACACTCAGCCGACTGAGCCACCCAGGTGCCCCATAATAGGACAATTTCTAAGGAGGCTTCTCAATAGTCTAGGCAGGAAATCACATGGACCTGAATGAGGGCAATAGCAGTGCAGACAGAAGATGGGACCAGATTTGAGAACATTTACCAAACAACAGCTATGGGACTTAGTGGTAGATGGAGGGAGTAAGGAAGACTAGTCTCGCTTATCTCTTGGCTTCCTGACTTGGACAATTGCTATATGATGGTGCTACTCACCCAAATATAAAGAGAGGGAACAGGTTTGGTAAGGAAAGCTGATGGATTCAGTTTTGAACATTTGACTTTGAGGTGGCTGAATAACATACAAGTTTCTGTCCATTACAGAAAGGCAATTGGATATGTATGTCTGGACTTAATGAAGGAATCTGATCTTGAGATATAGGTTTGGACATCATCAGGGTGAAGTGATTGAAACCACAAGGGTGGGAGAATCTCCCTGGGAGAGAGCAGAATGGGAAGAGAGCCAAGGGAGAGGGTCCTGGGAAAAACAGCTTCTAAGGGGCTGGCAGGGGAAAGTATTTCCCTAGAGAGAATCCAGAGGAGGAGGAGAACAGGGAGTCACTGTGTCATGACCTGAAGAAGAAAGAAGTCAAATATGAGGAAGAATAACATGGCCATTGGATTTAGCCACTGGAAAGTCAAGAGTTGACTTCACGTACAGCTATTTTAGTGGAGCAGTGAGAATAGAAGCTAGACGCTACTAGCTTAAAGGGTAAAATTCCCACAAATGGTGAGATCATGACCTGAGTGAGCTGCAATCAAGAGTCAGACACAACCGACTGAGCCACACAGGTGCCCCTATTTTATTATTTTTTAAATTGAAGTATAGTTGACACACAACGTTGTGTTAGTTTCAGGTGTACAACATAGTGGTTTGACAGGTCTATTTGTGTTATGCATTGCTCACAAGTGTAGCTACCGTCTGTCACCTAACAACGCTATTACAATATCAGTGATGATGCTCCCTATGCTGTACCTTCCATCCCTGTGACTTACTCATTCCATGGCTGGAAGTCTGTACTTCCCACATTCTTCCACCCATTTTGCCCATTCCCCGCTCCTCCTCCTTCCACAATCACCAGTTTGTTCTCTGTGTTTATGGGTCTGTTTCCACTTTTGTTTGTCTTTTTGTTTCTCTTAAGCACAATCATATAGTTTTTGTCCATCTCTGTCTGACTTGTTTCACTTAGCATCGTACCCTCTAGATCCACCCATGTGGTCATACGACTGGGTAGAATCACGTTGCGTTTAATTGTCCTCTTTTGCCCCCTCAGAGATCTAATTTTGTGTTCTGCTTTTCTTTTTTATCTTAACATGCTGTGACGGTTCTTTTGATTTATTGTGCAGATAGGATATTAGAATAATGGATTCTTACCAAAGGTAGGCCTTCTTTTGGTAACTTTCCCCCCTTTGCTTTGTGATATGTTTTTTAAAAGCTTGTATGATACAGTTTTACTCTAACCAATCAAGGTAGATCATCTAAGAAATTAATTTTGCTTATCCTTAAAGATCGCCTTTACTGCCCACGTTGCATTCTTCTCCCCCTTTCCTTGTGCCACCTTCCCCCACATGCGTCACTCACAGGGGGCAGTAGATGTCCTTTCTCAAGAAATGAGGAGATAACTGGAAGGAAAGCTCCCTTCTGTGCCCTTCCTCCTTTTTGAGAGGTTTGTGACGCTTTACCTTGACTGATCTATGTCCCCAGCTTTCCCTGCAATGACAGTGTTTCTGTTCTCTTCCTTTGTATTAATTAGATCAGCAACAGCCCGCTGTCAGAAGAGGCTGTCCTGGGATTTGAATATGGGATGAGCATCGAAAGCCCCAGGTTACTGCCCATCTGGGAGGCTCAGTTTGGCGATTTCTTCAATGGTGCTCAGATCATCTTTGACACGTTCATCTCTGGAGGTGGGTGTCAGCAAATGCATGTGGAATGGTGCATAGCACCAGCCTCGTGGGGAAACATGAATGAGACGGGGCCATAACTGCTGTACCACAGCCCCTCAGGAGAGTTAGGGGCTGCACTGCCATCTCCTGGGGCATGGTAGCTATTGGATGGTTACAGAAGCTGCTGGAGGGCTAGGGGCCACTCGGTCACTGTACAGGCAGCACTTTCTCCAGGGCAGTGTGCTTGGCTGTAGGGAGAAGGGCATGTACCTGCCAGCTCCTAGGTAGTTTGACTTTGCGGTCTGCACTTGGGGCATGTTGCATACCTGTGACATGAATACCAAGCAGGCAGTGGGGACATAGTAGAGATTTGTGGTCAGAGTGAATGGCAGCCTTGAAAATCCACTTCCCTCGGGGTGCCTGGGTGGCTCAGTCAGTTGAGCTTTTGACCTCGGCTCAGGTCATGATCTTGCAGTTTATAAGTTCGAGACCCATGTCACAGCTCAGAGCCTGGAGCCTGCTTCGGATTCTCTCCCTCTGCCCCTCCCCCGCTCATGCTCTGTCTCTGTCTCTCTGTCTCAAAATTAAATAAAAATATTAAAAAGAAAAAGAAAGAAAGAAAGAAAGAAAGAAAGAAAGAAAAGAAAATCCACTTCCCTCAACCCAAGGATGTTCAACTATCTGAAAGCTGGTAGTGGGACATCTTTATTTTTTTGTTTTGTGTTTAAAAAAAATTTTTTTTAAGTTTATTTATTTTGAAAGAGACAGAGACAGTGTGAGTGGAGGAGGGGTAGAGAGAGGGGCGGGGCGGGGGGGAGAGAGAGAATCCTAGGTAGGCTCTGCACTGTCAACACAGAGCCCGACCTAGGGCTCGAACTCACGAAACCATGACATCATGACCTGAGCCAAAGAGTCAGAGGCTTCACTGACTGAGCTGCCTGGGCACCCCTTGTTTTGTTTTGTTTTGTTTTGTTTTGTTTTGTTTTGTTTTGTTTAATGAGAGGGCACATGTGAGCAAGGGGCAGAGAGAGAGGGAGAGAATCCCATGAAGGGCAGAGAAGGAGAAAGAGAGAGGGAGAATCCCATGAGGGGCAGAGAGGGGGAGAGAGAGAGAGAAGCAGGTCTCACCGGAATCAGGGCTCCAGCTCACCCACTGGAAGAGGGGCTGGAACTCACAAACCCTGAGATCATGACCGGAGCCAAAGTTCAATGCTTAACTCACTGAGCCAACGAGGTGCTCCCTTATTGTTTTTAATAATCATTTACAAAAGCAGAACCTACTTATTATAAAAATCAGAGTATGTAAGGTACAAGTGTGAGTCCCCATCACCCCATTTTCGGGGGGTAACCAACCCCCTTGGATTCTTTGCACTCCAGTCGTCCCTCTGGCCGTGTTTCTCTGTGACCTTGTGGTTGTAGGGAAGAAAAGTGCCTTGAGGAGACTGGACTTTGACATGTCCAGAGACTATCCAGAAGTGTCCACACTTGCAGCCTGAGGACAGTGGGCTGTGCTGTAATTGGTGCTGTGGGGGGAAGACAAGAGCCACCAGTGCTCAGTAGGAGTTGTGTCTGCAAAGGAAGCAGAGCGGCCCATGCTGTCCTTGAAACCGGTACATTCACCTCGTGATTTGTCTCTCATCTGCCACAGCCCGTTCAGTGAGTGTGTCATATAGGGTTTCAGCCGGTAAGATGGACATTGTCCTCCTAAGCGCGTAACACTGCTGGAAAGCACACAGAATGGAAAACGACTCTAGGGGATTATACGGCAAAGTAACGTTTGTGTCACTACTCACGTCACATCAGACGGTTCTGTTCCTGCTTTGGAGAGTTCTCACTCCCTGTCACGTGCTTTCCCAGGGGAGGCCAAGTGGCTCCTTCAGAGTGGCATTGTTATCCTGCTTCCCCATGGGTATGACGGGGCTGGACCCGACCACTCCTCTTGTCGCATAGAGCGTTTCTTGCAGGTATGTCCGCTCCCTGCTTCCTAGGTGCTTTGAAAGAGACCTACCTCCTGTGAATACTTAATATGTACCTTAAACTGTAAGGCCTTGTAGTATCTGAATGAAACGGGTTTAATGCACTGCCAGTATTCTTTATCAACATGATGCCTTGGGTATATTAGTGTCGTGGTTTGATGGCAAAAAAGTGGTTCTTGTATGGAAAAGATCAGTGGTTTCTAAACCATGCTGATAATGAAAATCATCTACAGAGCTTTTTTTAAATAGAGATCCAGGGACCAACACCAGATCAGATTCTTCAGAGTGTGGCCTAGCCTGTATTTTTACCTAAAAAATTATTTTTGAGTAACTATAGTATTTTTTATAAAGTGATTCATGATCATTAGAAAATGTTTCAATAATCATGTAGAAATAACCACAGTTAATATTTGGTAAGGATCATTACCTATGTCTTTTTATGCATATGACTTCCTAGTATTAAGAAAATTTTCAAACATACAGAAAAGTTACAAAATTTTACAGTGAACATTCATATGCCAATCCCTTAGATTCTACCACTAATATTTTATTATACTGTACTTGTTTTTATCACATTTACTCATCTATCATTCTTCTATCTATAAATCTGTATTATCTGCTGATGCATTTCAGGGTAAACGGAGACGTGTGTCCACGTACAGGTCACAGATGTGTAATCTGTACACATTACCCTAAGTGCATGAATATCATTAATTGTTTTAGCATATGTGCAGATAAATGTATAGCTAGATGACAGTTTAGTCTACTGTAGAACAGTAGATAGATGGATAGTTATGTTGATAGGTAATAATACAGAAAAATGATTTTATAAAAAGTAGATTACAGAAATAAATAAACTGAAGATTAGTTAAAGACTACATGTGAAATACAAAACTACAGTTTTGGGAAGAAATATAGGACGAGTATGCGGAAGACATCGTTTGGGAGTCATGAGTATACAGATGGGTTTCCCTTAGGACAGCTGTGTCCTTATGATTGAATTAGATGATCGGAACATTTGCTTGTTTCTTTCATTTCTCTCCCAGATGTGTGACAGTGTAGAAGAGGGGGTGGATGGAGACACAGTGAACATGTTCGTGGTACACCCAACTACTCCTGCACAGTATTTCCACTTGCTCAGGAGACAGATGGTCCGGAATTTCCGAAAACCCCTCATTGTTGCTTCTCCGAAGATGTTACTCAGGTTCCCTGTAAGTAGAAACAACTGGTTAGGAAGCCTTTCTCCTTCTGTCGTTTTTATATGCATTTGCCTCTATTTTCTGTATCTAATGTTATTTATTTAAAACGTCTTGGCCTTGTTAAAATTTTGATTCCAGTTAGTTAACATACAGTGTTACTTTAGTTTCAGGTGTACAACATAGTGATTCAGCACTTCCACATACATCACCTGGTGCTCATCATGACAAGTGCGTTCCTTAATCCCCATCACCTATTTAACCCCACACCCCCCCCCCCAACCTCCCTTTGTGTCTCATTGTATTTAAACAGAAACATCTAGGGGCGCCTGGGTGGCTCAGTCGGTTAAGTGTCCAACTTTGGCTCAGGTCATGATCTCACAGATCATGAATTCGAACCCCGTGTTGGGCTCTGTGCTGACAGCTCAGAGCCTGGAGCCTTCCTCAGATTCTGTCTCCCTCTCTCTCTGCCCCTCTCCTGCTCGCACTGTCTCACTCTGGCTCTCAAAAATAAACATTAAAACAAATTTTTAGAAACATCTTTTAATTTTAATTTTTTTAATTACAAAAATTTTTTAATGTTTATTCATTTTGGAGATAGAAAGAGAGAGAGACAGAGCAAAGGCAGGGAGGGGCAGAGAGAGAGGGAGACCCAAAATCTGCGGCAGGGTCCAGGCTCTGAGTTGTCAGCACAGAACCCGACGCAGGGGCTCAAATTCGCTAACCGTGAGATCGTGACCTGAGCCGAAGTCAGACACTTAACTGACTAAGCCAACCAGGAGCCCCTAACACAGATATTTTGAAATGGCAACGTGAAAGGGGCCAAGTCATAATACACATTAATTTATTTCTAAGAAATATGTACACATGGGATTCTTCACCCAACTTTCATTGTACTTGCAAGATTGTCACCTGCTCCCTCAATTATTGCTCTAAAAGAGTATAATCATATTAAATACAATATATGTATGTTACTAAGTATTGAATGAACTATCGGAAATTTTATTGAGAATTTCTTTTGCTGTTTGTAACTGAGAGTTAGATTTAATTTTGGCCCTAGTTGTTGTCCACTCCTCTCCCCATGTCTAATCTATAACTTACGAAATAAGTGAGGCCTTGCTCTGGAGCCTTTAAAATATCAATAGCTTTCCTACAGATTTGCAAGCAAAATATACTCTTATTAAGTAGTTAACTATCTTCCTTAAACATGTAAGTCCTTTTAGTAATTGAAAGTGAGTACCACCGTTATTGAAGTCTGATTTCTTCCTGAAAATTAGCTACTGTACCAATAGGTACAAGTGATCTAGCAGAATAGAAGTCCGCTCTTTGTTTCCATGGCCCATTTGGAGATGACTTACCATGTGACAAACACGACTCGGGGCTCTATGGAGTTTGCCTGTCAAGTGGTACCTAAATTCTACCCCAATTTCCCACCCAGCTCTCAACTCCAGCT
The DNA here is from genome assembly GCF_028749965.1 of Puma concolor. NCBI lineage: Eukaryota > Metazoa > Chordata > Mammalia > Carnivora > Felidae > Puma > Puma concolor. The sequence goes on along the minus strand of NC_141673.1, from coordinate 132,160,493 downwards.
CCTTTTTTTTTTCTTAGTGAGCTTTTTACCCAATGCGGGGCTTGAACAGAGATCAAGAGTCACATGCTCTACTGACTAAGCCAGCCAGGTGCCCCTCCAGCCCCTTTTGATTCCCACCATAGGAAGTGTGAGCTGACCAAGGGCTCTGGTTCAGGATGGAAAAAGATTGATTCTATTGTGCATTATTGAGCAACAAGAATAAATAAAGAATATATATTTATATATAATGTATCTATTTATAACTCATGTAATATATAAATATAATACATTTTATTTTATAATATATATTCATTTTTATTTTATTCTCTTCGCTAATATTATTTTTTTAGGTTACATCACAGTGTCTTGTGTCAGCGAGGCTGCCTATCAGTGGCCCAGTCAAAGTGTCACCTTCCCAGTTGGGACTAGACTATAGGGAAATGAACTAGATGAGGAAATGGAATCCACTCCCCAACCTTACCCTCATTAATGGTCTATTCTGAGTTCTTTGCAACAAGTACTTATTTAAATTGAACTCCTTAATACCATTTCTTTTCATCACAGAAATATTTGTGTATTGTTCCTGGTTTGTTCTGTGACTCATTAGGTTTCACTTATAAATTATGGTTAAAATCCTAAAGACAGAAATCATTGCCCTGGCTGAGCTGTTTTCATTCACAGATTCCATGAACTGCCCCCTCCAATTCCAAGAAATTAAAGCATACTTTTGATGGATATTCAAGTGTGATTGAACTGAAATGTTGATTCTTAAAATGTTATTGTGGCATCAGACAATAGGCAATTTTAAGTCACTTTGAACAAATAATTTTATTCTGAAATAAACAGAATCGATATTTTTGGGAAAGATATTGTGCTTATTAGTACACATGTTTACATATAATGCTAGGAGGGAAATTTGTTGTTATTTCTTGGTAAAGATCCCTTGTAAGTAAGGCATCTTTGGCTCCTTGCCTTCAGCTGCTAGATTTGTGGCCTTTTTCCCTCTCCTTAGGCAGCCGTATCAAGTCTTCACGAAATGGCACCAGGAACAACATTCAAGCCGGTCATTGGTGATTCATCTGTGGATCCCAAAAAGTAATTTGATGTGTATCTCCGTTCTCATACTCTGCGGTAGAATTTTAATTAGTGGGAAAACTAGTTCATGTTAAGGAGCCCAAAGTGACCCAAATCTCCAGTATCCTGATAGAAGAAAGTCCTTTGCATCCATGGGGTAGGAGTTAGAATATGTGCGGAAGAGGCATACATTGCTGGATAAGACTTGCCAGGGCACAGCGTGAGACTGAACCCAGCTACAGAGACCCCCACTCCTTCAGTAATGAAGCATTTTCATCTGCGTGGTTTCCTCCTTTTCTGATACAATTCTTTCAGACATTTCTCCTCTACCACGTTGTCCCTTTTCTACCCAACAGTGTTAAAAGTCTAGTGTTCTGCTGTGGCAAACATTTCTATGCCCTACTGAAGCAAAGAGAATCCTTGGAGGCCAAGAAGGGTGACTTTGCCATCATCCGATTAGAAGAACTCTGTCCTTTCCCAGTGGATTCGTTACAGCAAGAGATGAGCAAATACAAACATGTTAAAGGTATGGCACTGGTCTTGTTGGGATTCTTCTGGATTCAGATACCTGAAACCTATTCCAGCTATCTCATGTGAAAAGAGGTTTGGGGGCAGAGAGAGTCATTAGGAAACAACCTTGGAGTCTAGAAATATGAAAAAAAAAAATACTCCTAGAGCCAATGTCTCTTTGTCTTTTCTGGTATCCCTTTCAGTCTCCCCTTCTCTCACTTAAGACATGTCATTTCTTGAGAGGCTGGAGGTAATCTCTGCTATATTATTACTTTGGATAAATTGATGTAACTGTAAAAGGCAAGGCTTTTTTTTTTGGCTGCAATAATTGGACTGGAATAACTGGACATCTCTATGCATTGGGTACAGAAATTAACTCAAGATCACAGACCTAAATGTAAAACGTAAAACTCTAAAACTTCTAGGAGAAAACCTTCATGGCCTTCCGTTAGGCAAAAAGTTCTTAGATGTAACACTAAAAGAGTATCAGATAACAGAAAAATTGGACTTTATCAAAGCGAAAAGCTTTTGCACTGCTGAAAGGTGTTGCAGAGCAAATGGAAAGACGAGACGCAGACTGGGAGAAAGTATTTGCAAATACATATGTGACAAAGGACTATCCAGATTGTTCAGAGAGTGTCCAAAACTCAATAGTAAGAAAAACAAATAATCCCAGTTTTTAAAATGTGCAAAAGATTTGAACCAAAGAATGGGAGGGCAAACAACCATTAAAAAAAAGATGCACAACTATAATCAGTGATAAGGGAGATGCAAGTGAAACCCAAATGAGATACGACTACACACCTATTAGAATGGCTCAAATTAAAACAATAAGTATTAATTGTATCCAAGGCTGATGAGGAAGCAAAGCACCCGGAACCTGCATTCACTGCAGGAAGGAATGGAAACTGGTGTAGTCACTCTGGAAACGTGTCAGTTCCTTACAATGTTACACACACAGTTACCGTACAGCCCAGCGGTTCACTTGGAGGTATTTGTCCAAGAGGAATGAAAACATGTTCACAGAAAAATGTCTATAGCAGCTTCATCCATAATTGCCCCAAGCTACCAGCACATCCTTCAACCTGCGGATGGATACATAATCCATGTTACATTCTTACAATACCTACTGCTCAGGAATAAGAGCGTGACCTATGGCTACAGGCAAAATCACAAATGGATTTTGCCAGTTCAAGGGAGCCAGAACCAAAGGCTACATACTATGATTCCATTTATCTGATGTTCTGGAAAAGGCATAAACTATAGGGAGAGAGGAAAGATCAGTGGTTGCCAGAGGTTGGGTGGGTGGAGGGGTTGCCTTGAAAGGGCCAGGTTGAGGGAATTTGGGGGATTGATAGAATTTTTCTGTATCACAAGTGAGGTGCTGGATACATGACTACACATTTGTCAAAAAAAAAAAAAAAAAAAAGCCAAGTAACACTATGCCATATTGGAAAGGCATATATTTACTTGAGGAGAGCTATCCATACATACACGCTATATATGTACATATGTGTATAAAAATGGATATGATGTGTCTGTGTGTGTAGATACATAGTGTATGTATATTAACTGTGTGTATATATACATATATATATACATATATATATGTATAGAGTGTGTGTGTGTGTGTGTGTGGAATACTGAAATGAACTTTCTTCTGTTATAGATTTTATTTGGAGTCAGGAGGAGCCTCAGAACATGGGTCCATGGTGCTTTGTTTCTCCCAGGTTTGAAAAGCAACTGGCCTGCAAGGTAATGGCTTTCTGTCTTGTAATGTTTTGTGTATGTGTGTTATTTCTCCTGGAGCACCAAGAAATGCGTTTGTCCCCTGTGAGCCTGATGCAGGGCTGGAACCCATGAACCGTGAACCCATGATCTGAGCCAAAGTTGGGTGTTTAACCAACTGAGCCACCCAAGCGCCCCTCCAGTTGTTTTAAAGATAAACAAAAACATAAAATCTAATTTTAGGCTCTTTTCTCAGAATAAAATGTTGCATGTTTATCAAGAAAGACACATATGTGTACATGCTAGTATCATGTAAGAAAAAAATGATTATCCTTCAAACAGTAAAAGCTCAGTATCCAGCCCTGGGGAGCAGGGTGATGAGCGGGTTTATTTTACAATGTGGGAGAAAAGGTGCCCAGTAACACTTGTCCCAGGCTCATCTGCATAGCTGGCATCCATCAAAGGCCAAATTCTTCCTGATCATGTTGTAGGAAGGGAAGAACAATGAGAAGAGCAAATGTACTTCTGTTTATCTTCCTATTCTGCTTCGATCAGGACTCAGTTTACACATTTGTTACTAGTTTGCTGGGCCCAAGTCATTTTCACCTATAGATAGTTCTAATTTAGGAAAATCTGCAGGTTAAACCAACTAATAATTACTGAAGAACAGGACATAATTCAAGAATTCATCTCACCTCATGGTGCCTGGAATTTAGTTTTTAGTTGTGACAAACATCTCCTTCCAGTCTATTCTAGGTAACTCATTATTTTGCCCAAAAGGTGATTTGTGGTTAAACAAGCTAAGAGAAATGCATGGACTGCCTTGGGAGAAGGAAGCAGGGCTCTCCTCAGGTTCAAATGCCATTGTATTTCTTTTCTGCTCCAATGACAGCTCCGTCTTGTGAGCCGACCCCCTTTGCCAGCACCCGCTGTAGGAATTGGCGCCCTTCACCTGCAGCAGCATGAAGATGTCCTCACCAAGACCTTTGCTTGATGGTGTCCTTCGAATCACTACTACTTCCTTTAAGAAAACTTCCGTGAAAAGAAAGGCTTGCTTCTGTACTCTCCCCTTCCATTAGGTAACATGAAAAGCCTATGTTCCTCTAAGATGTTGGGATTCATGGGGGCAGTTTAATCAGAGTATGTGGAATAGCCAAGGGCATGAATTATCCATGAATACATGAATCTGACCAGTCCATTGTAGCCTTAAAGGTACAGCAGTGTTTTGTTTTGGTTCTGAGTTGTAGAGCTAATTCAATGAACCAGATTTTTTCAGGCCACTCTTTCTCATTAGCTAACTAGTTCATTAGGTGGAAAAGTTTGTTAGGAAAAGTTTGTTAGCTGGAATTTGCAGCTCCATCCAGATGACCTCAACATTACTTCTTTGTTTGCTTGATGCATGTCACTTCATTAATTCTGCCATTGTGACGACCAGTATTTTCTTTTGACGTAATACCTAGTGCTGCTTTGCAGCCACTGTGAAGAATGTTTCACCAAATGCTGCAGCAAAACCATATTAGTCCTGATTCGTGTTTTTCAGGATAGTTGTTTTCACCCGTTGTCCTTATATATCGGTCCCATTCAATACAAGTCTCTGGATGTATAATCTTTTTGCACAGTATGACTAAGGAGTTTTAGCTACAATGAAATTGATTTGTGGGCTACATAGTATCTTTCCCCCCCTAAATTGTTATCTTGATATTTTTAATTGACTTTGGGTATCTGATGTGGGGATTTCAGCTCCTGGTCAGTCAGTCTTACTTCTGAAAGGTATGACAACGTGATGTGATGTTCATTCACAGTGTTTAAGGAGCTTTTTAACTTTGATGCTGGAGACTTCCCAGCACCAGGTACTTGGGGATTTACAGAGATCACGAACCCAGTCTGTTACTTCTGAAACTTTGTGGACACATAACTAAACGGCAGCAAATGGTGTAGCTTTACGTGGCTCGGTGCTGCAGAGACTCGGCCATCTACCATTCCTGTGCCATGACGTTTTTCTCAGAGGTGATGGAGGACATGCTGGGGCACTTTTCCTGGCAGCTGGTAATGTCTTTCAGAATCGATGTGTAGGTTATTCTGGCCACAGGAGTGGATTCATGATTCACATCTTAAACGTATGCGTTAGTGTATTGATTTAATATTTCTGTAAAACTCACATCCTTGTTTTATCCCTACGCACCTTAATGCTTCCTTCCTGTGTCAGGCCTTATAAATCACGTAACTTTGTGCCATGCATGTAAATCGGTAAAATTACAAAGGTCCCTTTAATGAGAATGGTTTTCAATGTGGTATACTGAACTGGAAAAACATAAAAGCACTGTCATGTTTTTCAGATCTCTTGGCTAAACATTTCAAAGTTTAAGCACATAATGAGATGGAAAACTGGTTTGTTTTTTTCATTTTTTTTTAAGTTCAGTTTAGATTTCTCCAAATTTCTAACTTTTCATCTCTGGTATCTTATTACACTTCTCCACCTCAAGCCATCAAATGTGTCTTCTGAAAAAGAAGATGTCTCGTGTATCTTAACCTTCTTACTCTCAATCATGATTGCAACACGGGTCAGCATCTTGAATCACCTTGTAGGAAGGGACCATTTAAAGAATTCCAAATCAAATAGTCTCATTAGAAAGTATGGGATAAAAATATAATCACAAAGTAAAATAAAAATATTTTATTATATTTCTCAGAGAAATTCGATAATGTGATATTTGTGTCCTGTTTATATCTATGCTAATTAAGTTCATGTTCAATGAAGAGCAGACTTAAATGGGGTATTCAGTGAATAGAAATTTTAACAACCATGAAAAAAATGTTCATTTTGTCTCAGGTGACGTATTCATTGTAAAATAAATTTTTCTTCCTTAAGAACCATTTTTCCTCTGTCTCCTTCTCTCTCTGCCCCTCCCCTACTCGCTCTCTCTATCTCTCAAAAATAAATAAAACATTAAAAAAGAGGTGGGGGGGGCGCCTGAGTGGCTCAGTTGGTTGAGCGTCCGACTTCAGCTCAGGTCATGATCTCATGATTCGTGAGTTCGAACCCTGCATTGAGCTCTCTGCTGTCGGTGTGGAGCCGGCTTCAGATCTTCTGTCTCCCTTTGTCTCTGCCCCTTCCATACTTGCTCTGTCTCTGTCTCTCAAACATAAATAAACCATTTAAAAAAAGAACCATTTTGCTCAGTTTTCTGTCTGCATACTATGAGGAAAATATTCTAAAGCATAACCTCTTTTAGCCTGACTGTAATTACCTCTGAAATTTTATTATTTAAAAATTCCTTGACTGACAATAGAAATCGTATCCCTTCTACAAAACTGAGGAACTACAGTTGAAAGAAATTAGGGGTTATACAGGAAGGAAGTCACAGATAAGAGTCAAGACTTTTAGATCCTGGGGTTCCAAAAGCTTCACCTCCATTTCTCTTGGATTTACTTGGGTATTTGGTTTTCATCTTCAGCTTCTCATAAGTTTCAGGCTAAAACCATCATAATTTCAGGACATTTGGACAACATGCTTAAATCCTCAATATTTATAACCCATGATGACACAAACAACTCCTAAATTACTCTATGGAAGTTGTAGTTCATTGTCATGGTTGTATTTAAATCTGATAAAACAGTCTAAAGCACACTGTCATTTCCCCAATTGACATTTGCAAAATCAGTTAATTTTAGAAAACTTTTAGTAAAAGTGTGTTACTCTAGAGCTGTTTCCCTGTGTCTTCTCTGATTCATATGGAGAACAGGCTACAAATGAACAAAAATAAGAAATGACCCTGTAAGAGTAGAATGGTATTTCCTCAATAGTTTATTGGACATCTGCATATATGGCATTGTTCTGGACATTAGAAATACACAGGAAGAAGAGAGAACATGGTTTGCCATTTGTCCTCAGTTGGACTAACCATCTATTTGAGAAGACAAAGTATTTTACACGTAGGGAGAAATGTTCTTGTTGGATGTACTAAGACAGTGTGGGATGTCAAGGTAGAGTGAGATTCCTGACAGCTGTAGATTAGGTGGCATATTGTGGTTATACAAGAAAAAGTCCTGAGTAGCACGTAGTAGCAGAAAGACTGAGGGATGTTGAAAGGGTAATTCACAGCAGTGATCTAGGGTGTCAAAGTTTATTCCAGGCTCTTACTTGAAAGATGGAGTTGTAGCAGAAATAGAAAGTAAAGAGAAGTGCAAACAACTTTCCTTCTGTCAATTAGACTTTCAATTTCACACATCTTTACTGAAAGGAAATTATATTCATGAAACTACCTCATAATCTAGGGTCAAAACTGTATGTAAGTCAACCATTTGCAAGTCACTGTAGATGATGCCATCTAGCAGTTTATGGATAATAGGGAAGATTAGACAAGTATGAAAATGATTAATACAAAGTAGAGTGAGGTAAGAATTACGTCATAGGATGTGAGGTTATAACTAGGGCAAACTGGATTTTCCCAAAGTGGCTAGAGCAGTATTTTGCTCCATCTGCCCTTCCAGAACCTTGCCACAACCACACCTAGAGGTAGAGTCAAACTTCCACCTCTCTTGAGATTGAGCAGGACTTTGTGGGTGCCTCTATGAATATGATACACTGAAAGTGATGTTGCGTCACTAACAAGGTCCCCCTTGGCACCCAGTGGCCATGTTGTGAGGAAGCCCAGGCAATGTGAAGGACTGTGGAAATACTGGAACTGACAGCTTCAGCTGAGGTCTTAGCACACAGCCAGCTGCAAATGCTGGACTTGTGAGAGAGCCTTCTGATTATTCAAATCCCCAGCCTTGGAGCTATCCCAGATGACCCCAATTAGAGCAGAGACCTGTGCATCCCCAGCCTAAATTGCCGTGTGTGTGTGTGTGTGTGTGTGTGTGTGTGTGTTCAAAGATAAATAATGCCCCACACGGGTTACAATGGTCAGGACAGCTTTTAATCAGTAGTATACTATTGCAGTAGAAAAGAGAGTCCAAAAGGGCTAGTATCCAAGAGCTCACCAAACTCCACACTCAAAAAACAAATAATCCAGTGAAGAAATGGGCAGAACACATGAATAGACACTTCTCTAAAGAAGACATCCAGATGGCCAACAGGCACATGAAAAGATGCTCAACGTCACTCCTCATCAGGGAAATACAAATCAAAACCACACTCAGATGTCACCTCACACCAGTCAGAGTGGCCAAAATGAACAAATCAGGAGACTATAGATGCTAGCGAGGATGTGGAGAAATGGGAACCCTCTTGCACTGTTGGTGGGAATGCAAACTGGTGCAGCCACTCTGGAAAACAGTGTGGAGTTTCCTCAAAAAATTAAAAATAGACCTATCCTATGACCCAGCAGTAGCACTGCTAGGAATTTACCCAAGGGATACAGGAGTGCTGATGCATAGGGGCACTCGTACCCCAATGTTTATAGCAGCACTCTCAACAATAGCCAAAATGTGGAAAAGGCCTAAATGTCCATCAACTGATGAATGGATAACGAAATTGTGGTTTATATATACAATGGAGTACCATGTGGCAATGAGAAAGAATGAAATATGGCCCTTTGTAACAATGTGGATGGAACTGGAGAGGGTTATACTAAGTGAAATAAGGCATACAGAGAAAGACAGATACCATATATTTTCACTCTTATGTGGATCCTGAGAAACTGAACAGAAACCCATGGGGGAGGGGAAGGAAAAAAAAGAAAAAAAAAGAGGTTAGAGTGGGACAGAGCCAAAGCATAAGAGACTCTTAAAAACTGAGAACAAACTGAGGGTTGATGGGGGGTGGGAGGGAGGGGAGGGTAGGTGATGGGCATTGAAGAGGGCATTTTTGGGATGAGCACTGGGTGTTGCATGGAAACTAATTTGACAATAAATTTCATATAATAAAAAAAAAAAGAAAAGAAAAGAGAGTCCAGAGTGAACTGAACTCAACTTTAATTTGTACAGAGGCAACTGGAGTTTTAAAGGGAAATTAAAGGAACAGGGATGGGGTGGGTGGGGCTCAGTAGAGTCAGGGAAGTGAAAAATTACAGAGAGCTGGAAGGAGGAAGGATTGGTCCATGTGACACCCTTGTGGGTTTGTTAGCTGGTGCTTATGGAAGTTAGGCTCCTACCCTCCTCAGAGTCTGGGAGACAGAAACCCTTATCTTCAGGTGTTTGGTAAATTCTTGGGCAGTTTTGAGTTTTCCAAGGCAGATTCTCTAAGGGAGAGCTAATGTCATCTTAGGGATGGAGCTGTCAGAAATTTTGTTTCTGTTTTAGTCTCTGTAGTCCAAGGTAAAGCCTAGTGGAGAAAGGGCTCATAGGAGGCTGGATGGAGTTTGGTCAAGGAGAAAAAATCTCTCTCTCTCTCTCTCTCTCTCTCACACACACACGAATAATTTGTTTCCTTCTTGGACACAGATCTAAGCATTAGAACAGATCACTGGATTTGGTGATTATGGGTCATTAGTGGCCTTTGAAATAGCTTGTTTTATTAGAAGTTAGAGAAGTTACACTGCAGGGGGTTAAAATTGAGTTAGGAAATACATTTGAACGGCTTCTGTGTGTCAATCTTGTCCTTTAATTTTCACACCTTTAGTTCGCAGCTATTATCCTTATTTTACTGATGTAGCTCAGGAAAGTTAATTGCCTAAAGGCACTAAGAAGGAGAGGAGGGATTAAACTGTGGGGCTCGCTGATTTCTAGGATTGCTTTCCTTTACACCACGCTGTCCAGGAAGGGTAAAGAGGACAAAATCCTGATCTCTGTATGTCAGAGAAGCTGAAGAAGGATCACGTGTAATAGTGGAAAGTTCATAAGCTATTAACCATAGCCAAAGTGTCACAGATTTTTGAAAGCTTCCAAGAAGTTCCGATAAGGCGGGAGCAAAATAAAAAAGGCTGTTAGGGTCAACACTGGTTCTCCGGACGGCTTAGCTCCATGTCTCAGGGCCGCGACCCTCGGGCGGCCGCTTTGGCCGGGTCTTGACCCGTCGCGCGGGGCGCCCGGGAGGCCTGGGCCGGACCAGGCGGTCGAGGAAACCGCCACTGCTTGACACCAAGCTCGCAGACGAGCTCAGGCAGGAAAGGCCCCAGCCGCCATGGTCTCGCCCAAGCTCCCGAAGCCCGCAGCAACGCGGGAGCACGCCCACCGGAGCGCCGGCGGTAGCCATGGCAACGCGCTGGGACGTCCGCCGCGCCGGCTGCCAACTGCCTGGGCCTCATCGCGGGGCGGGGCGGGCGGGGCCGGCGCGCGGGTCACGTGGTCCAGGGCGGAGTCTGCGCGGGGCCGGCCGGAGCGCGTCGGGAGCGGGCTGCGAGACCCAAGCCGCGGGACCCGAGCGAAGGCAGTGCCGAGGCCGCTGTGCCCCGCCGGGCCGCCTCAGCCGCCGCCATGGGCAGTGAGTAGCGTCGGCGCGGCTCTCGCCGGGGTGCGGGCCCCGACGGGCTGCGGACGGTGGGGCGGGCGCCCGCCCGGGGTGGCCTAGCCTGGGGACCGGAGAGGCACGGGCCGCGCCGGGCCGCTGCGGCGGGCGCGGGCCGGGGGCCTCCGCCGAGGCTCCTCCGGCGGTGCGGCCTTGCCCCGGCTGCCTGCGGGGGCCCGCACCCGGAGGCCCGGGGTTTGCGCTCGCTGGGTGGCGAGGAGCGGGGGACGGCGAGGGGCGGCCAGTGGTTTTGGGGGCGGAGAGTTAGGGAACCGAGTGAAACCTGGACCACTTCTGATTTTTCAGGAGCTTAGGAAGCTCGTATTTTTATTTCCAAATCACCCTTCCTTGGCGTGTTAGTTGGGATGAATAAAGCGCCCTGGCTTGTTTGGTTTTTTAGAAAGTGATGCATGGCATATATATATGTTAAGGGAGGAAAGAAGCGCGATTGGTAGCATAGCGTTTTCCCTAAAATTTTCATTTCAGTCATTTTGTAGCGTTTACTGAAAACTCACTGTGTGTCAGGCTGTATAAACCTCAGGGTAGGGACAAGGCCTTGAATTATGGGCATCTTTGAGGGCCATCTCCTAAACACTCAACACCACATGTATTCACATAGATACTTACATAGCTGTTCAGATGTTTGTTGGATGAGTGGGTAAGTGCAAATGGGAGCCGTGCCCCCATTGGCCAACTAGTGGACATTTAGAAAGGAAGTAGAGGAGACCCCTGACCTTGAATTTACAGTATAATCGGTGAAATTCTGCAACACAAGAATGGACAAGTGGCTGACAAAAGCATTGTTTGAACTCTCCAACACAAATGATCATAAAAAGCCAAGAAATCTGGGAGGGGATTTGGATTGAGGTGGGGCAGAAAAGGGATAAAGGAGTCTAGGAAGTTCCCGATGTGATTAATATTTGTTTTGCATAGAGAATACTTCTTCCATAATTCATATTTGCTTTCCAAATAGTCCAGAATCGTACTTGGGCAGTGAATATCTTCCCATGAGAATTTCTGAATTCTTTGGTCAAACATCAGTGACTGCCATCATTTTGAGAGTTTCATGAGATTATCGAGTCAACTTTTGGTTAACTGTGAGAGCGTAATTACTCAGGTCCGTGTTAAAACAATTTGTGATGTTAGTATACAGAATCCAGTGTGTCTAGGGGAAGATGATCATAACTAATAGCTGGTTGTGCCTTCTTGTGTTTCTGCACATTACAGACGCTGGCAAAGACTGAGAGAATATCATCTTCATTCTCCCGTTCTTTGGCAGGAATTGACTTAAGCTATGCCAGAAGATAGTGTCTATCCTTAAAGAACCTTGGTTTATCTTACTTTGTATATAATGAGTTCTCTGGGAAAGCAGTACTTTCTAATGAAATGTAATTGTCATTTTCTGGGCTGATTATTACACATACACAAGTGCTTTGAGATTGTTATGTGGGAGAGCAACCAGGCAATGAATGTTGACTTAGTGAAATGAAGTAGAGATTGTATGCTTCAAAAAGAGCTATCTATATAGCAGGTGATTCCGCGATGTTTCCCACGTATCCATTTCAGCGTCTTTTCCATCTAAAGTCAGTCCTGCAGTCTAGCCCATTTCCTGTTGTACTTTCCTTCTGTATTCCTCCTCTGGTAGGTCTTATTTTCTTCTCTGGCGTATTGTCTTGTGGGTAACGTAGTAGACTGCATTTGCTTCCTTTGATGTATTTTGATGCTCGTTGAATTATTCCTTTTCTATATATTATAAAGCTGGATTCAAGCATGAGGAAGCAAAATCATGGTAAAAGAATGCTTGTATTGCTTCCACTGACTAAACCCTTAAACCTTTTGGATTCTTTTGTCCCTTGAATTATTTCTCTTCCCTGATGTATTTGAAATGGAGAACACCATGATTACTTTTGGAGGTAGGAATGGGATGGATTGCCATGGAAAGTTAGAGAACATTTGTATTTGTTTCTGTGAAAAGGTACATCTCTTTTTAAAAACTTTGTGATAGGGACATTTATTCTTTCTTTCTTTTTTTTTTTTTAACAGTCAAGTTTTTAGAAGTTATCAAACCTTTCTGTGCAGTTCTACCAGAAATTCAGAAACCTGAAAGGAAAGTAAGTATACCATTTTGGTAATATAGAGGGCAGCTAAATGACTTGTGCTCCTGATGGATTTACCATCCCCAACCCTCTTATGGTGTAATTGGAGAAATATTACCTGCTCCTCCTCTCAAGAGGCACAAAGTGAGTAAAACTAGTATGGGCCAGTGTAAATCCAGATAGGTTATCTTGTGGTCTTAAAAATGACGGTTCTTTGAGGTTGACATTTCCAAACCAAGTGTTTCTTTGGCCTACCTGTTAGATAAGATACTCTTCTATCTCTGGTGATCCCACTGCACTATGAATGACCCAGTCTGCTGGGTCACTTTGGAGGACTACAGCTGTTTTACATAAATGAATTAAATTGTGCAAGTGTAGACCTCGCATTTCTCGATCATTCAGTACAAAGAAAAATTACAGAAATGCATTCAGAAAATAATGTGACTGTATCACATTGTTCTTCCATCACTGTACACTTTTGGAGCTAAGGTATTTAAATTCAGAAATAGTGTTAATCCCGAAGTGGCCAATTCCCAGACAGTCCTCTTCTGCTGTGCTTGTGATATCTCACAAAACTAATGGGAGAGGGATGTAGAAAGAAATAAGGAAAACTTGTGTTCATCTTACTGTTTTATTTACAAGCATATATATATATATATATATATATATATATATTTTTTTTTTTTTTTTTTTTTTTTTATTACTTTGAGGTTTTAAAAATAGTTGTTCCAGGTCCATGTTAGGCGTCCCAAGAAGCTCTAGCTTTTCATATTCCATGAAATATTCGTAGCATATTATCACGGGCACCCCAGCTTTGCACAATGCTGTTAACTGAAGTGCATGCGTATTGGGTCTGTGTCTTGCATGTGGTCCTTTTTGGTTTCCTTAACGTCGTGCGGTGTGATGGGGCCTGTATGCAACTTACTTAACTCTTGGAAAAGGAAAGAAAGTTATGTTCGAAAAGTTGAGCTGTTTGCTTTGGCTGCTACTAACTAGGTGAGAGTATTGTAATAGCAACTAATAGGAGCATGTCACGATGCGGAATGTTATGCTTTAATGTGGAATTTTGCCCTGTGATTGCGGTTTCCTGGTTTTGATGGCTCATCCTCATTTTGTTGTACAGATCCAGTTTAGAGAGAAGGTACTATGGACTGCTATAACTCTCTTCATTTTCTTAGTATGTTGTCAGGTATGTAAACCAAATACTAATTAGATATCTATGCAATTGTTGGAGGGTTTTGGTTGGTTAGAGTTTGAGAAACTTATTTTAGTTAAAACAATAAATACCATTTGAGCATTGTTATTTTTAATCTGACTTGGTGACGAAAATGGTTACCTTGTTCTAGTTTTTTTAGTAGTGGGTTTGAACATTTTTTCCTTTTTTTCTCTTAGCATGCAGTTAATAATCTTTACCCACTTTTTTCTTGAGATTTTTCTTGAGATTTCTTGAGATTTTTTGTCTTCCTGATTTAAGATGGATTTTTGTATATAAATGTGTTACACCTTTGACATATACATTGCAAATGTATTTTCTGTTTTGTTTGCCTTTAATCATGTTTTAAGTAGCATGTATTGATTTAAAAATCCCCCAAAGTCAAATACTAGGACCCCAGTAATATGCTGTATAAATTGATGAAATTCAGTGATGCGTTTAAATGATATTTTGCAGAGATTAAGTTTACAAAATGAGAATAAATGTGACCTGTCCATGTCATGGGATTGTCGTGTGGATTAAATTAGATAATTTAGGTGAAAGTTTTTTGAGGATTTTTGAAAAGCTATTGAGATACATATAAGGAAATATAAAAAAAATTGTATTAGGAAGCAGTGGAGTACATTAAGCCCATAATCTGGGGAAAAGCTAAATATATTTTTTTGAAGAGTGAAATGATTTGATCATTAATATTTTACTACTGTATGTAGTTTAAAATTGTTTTGGGTGGTCAGGGAGAGAGAACTTTTTTAAAATATGGAAAAGTAGAAAAAATAATCTTATTTTTACCGCTTTTAACATCTTAGAAGTTCCCTTCCTCTCCATAAAAACAAAAAACAAAACAAAAAAAACCACACAACTTTATGAAGGTATAATTTATGTATGGTAAAATACACTCATTTCTTAAGTGTACATTTTGAAGTATTTTGACAAATGTATACACCCACATATCTAGTACCTCAGTGGATATAGAACATTCTGTCACTCCAGAAAGTTCTGTGTAATCTGTCTTAGTCAGTTTTCACCTCACCCCCAGTGTCAGGCAAGCACCGATTTGCTTTCTGTACCTAGAATTTGATTCTTTTCTTTTCTTTTCTTTTTTTTTGAATTTCACATAAGTGGAGTCATAGAGTGTTATTCCTTAGCGTCTCACTTCATCACTAGCTTTTTGAGGTTTGTCCGTGTGTTTGGTGTACCAGTAATTCATCCCTATTTCTGAGTAGTGTTCTGTTTTACGACTATATCATGATTTGTTCATCTCTTGTTGGACATTTGGGTTTCCAAATTTTGGCTATAATAAAGTTGCTGTGAACAATCCTGTGCAAGACTGTGAATATTTGTTTTCCTTTTTCTTGGGTGAATACCTAGAAGTAGAATTGCTGGATTGTATGGCAATTATAGGTTCAGCTTTATAAGAAATTGTCAAACTTTTTTCTAAGTGGTTGTCCTGTTTTATATTTTCACCAGTCACGGATAGGAGTTCCATTTGTCTGCGTCCTTGCCTACCCTTGATACTGTTCGGCAGTTCAGTACTAGTCCTCTAACGGGTAGGGTTTTAATTTGCATTGCCCTGATAAATGATGTTGAAGTTTTAATGTGCATTTCCCTGCTAAATGATATTGAGCAACTTTTTCATGTACTTATCAGGTGTTTAGCTTCTGTGAAATATCTTTTTCAAATCTTGTGCCCATTGAAAATAATTACATTATTGTCCATTGAATTGTATGCATTGTAAAATATTTTCTGGATTAAGTCCTTTCTCAGATGTATGTACTGTGAATATTTTCTCCTAGTCTATAGCTTGGCTCTTCATTTTCTTAAATCTTTTGAAGAGCAAACATCCTAAGTTTTGATCAAGTCCTTTGATGGCCCATGGTGTTTGTTTCCTGAGAAATTTTTGCCTCTTGTAAGGTAGTGAAAATTTTCTCCTGTGTTCTTCTAAATATTTTACAGTTTTAGCTTGTATGCTTTGGTCTGTGATGTATTCCAAGTTAATTTTTGTGTTATGGCATAAGGTAAGGTTGGTATTCATTTTTTTTCTGTATAGATAGTAAGTTGTTGAAAGGCTGCCCATTCTTCATTGAATTACCTTGGCATCTTTGTTGAAAATCAGTTAGCCATATAAGCATGGATATATTTCTGTACTCTGTTCCGTTCCACTGATGTATATTCCATGATTGTTATGGTCAACCACACTGATTACTGTAGCTTTATATTAAGTCCTGTAATCAGGTCATAAAAATCCTCCAACTTTGTTTTTCCTTTTCAAAATGGTTTTTGGCTTAAGTAGGTTCTTCATATTTCTATGTAGATTTTAGAGTCAGCTTTGTCCGTTGTTATACGAAAGCTTGCTGAGATTATGGTTTTATTGCTTTGACTTTATAGATAAGTTTAGAGAAAATTACCGTGTCGACAGTATTGAATCTTCTAATCCAAGAGTCAGCAAACGTTCTGTAAAGGGCTAGGTAGTAAATATTTTAAGCTTGACAGCTAGAACCCAAGAACCATAAGAACTGTGTTGCTCAAAAACTGTGGCATTTCTCACGACTGTTTCATGCAGTAAATTAATTTATGCATTTTATATTACTGTATTATTTATTTTTTTCCCTACAGTATGATTGCACAGTTGCCAAGCTGTGTTTTTTGTCTTTCTCATGCTTGGGCAGTTCTGCTGGTGATTTCTTGATTCTTTTACCACTGAATCTCAGGTTTATTTTCCCCTCCCAGCCACAGTTAAAGGGCTTGGAGTCTCCTGTTCTACCCATTGTTCTTTGACCTGAGGGAATGGCGGGAGGGGTGATGAGCCGTGAGAAGCGCAGCGAATGCTCCCCGCACTCTGCTTTCTCTCTTCTCCTGGGTGGTTCTCACCACGCGACTGAGGAGGGCTCTGTTCCTTCCTAACCTCAGATCAGGTCCCTGTTTCCCAACTCAGGGCAGCCCTGTAATTGTCAATTGGACCAGCAGAGAGCCCCACCGCTCACTTCTCTCATCCGTTTCTTCCCAGCTGCTGTTTCTACTCCCTTCTAACCAAAGGAGGCAAAAAAGATAAGGCTGTCCGTGCAGATTGCTGTTCTCCAGGTTTGGAATGTTGTGGGAATTGTGAGGAATCTTTTGCCTTCCATTGTGATGGTTGGAGCCGCCTTGGTGCTGAGTCTCTACTTCTCAGTTGTCTATGGTTTTCTCGTGCCCGTGACCACTAGTGCTTCAAGTTTACGATTCTTTTCTTCTTTGGCTGTTTGACAGATTTTTTTTTTTCCTTTTTCTTTTTCCTTAGCTTTTTTCAGTTGTATTACCTTTTACTATTTTACACTTTTTAAAAAATCGTGTTTTCTTATGCACTGGGGAGGATATTGTGTAACTGAATTGCAGCTCACCACCTTAGCCCAGAAGTATTTTGCTTGGCTTTCCATTCCCACTGCCTTTGGAAATCCCTACTGCTAATTTTCTTTTGTCTACCTTATTGGTTGAGGGTTTTCATTAAAATATAGAACACTTCTCTGAAGTACTGTACTGTATCTTGTCAAGTTGAAACTGATTATTGTATGTAATTTAGGGCAAAATCCGGAACTTTGCAACTGTGACGGTCACAGAAAATAGCTCCTGTTGCTGCCCAAATACTGTTGTACGTAAACCTATAGCTATGGATTTTACTAAGAGGAATAAAATTAGACACTGAGTTTAATAATCTTGTTGACTACAGGAAAGGAGGGAATGCCCTTACTTAGGGGAGTTTGGCTCACTTTTTCTTGTTCAGTGTCCCACAAATTGTCCAATTGTGGAGGAAATGGCCATCTCCATCAGGTGCAGTTAAGGAAAGTAATTTGACTGATTGACCTCTTTCCCCTTAGGGAATGTTGTGATGTAGACTGTCCTTATAGTGTTAGTTGTTTTTTTTTTAATTTTTTTTTTCAACGTTTATTTATTTTTGGGACAGAGAGAGACAGAGCATGAACGGGGGAGGGGCAGAGAGAGAGGGAGACACAGAATCGGAAGCAGGCTCCAGGCTCTGAGCTATCAGCCTAGAGCCTGACGCGGGGCTCGAACTCACGGACCGCGAGATCGTGACCTGGCTGAAGTCGGACGCTTAACCAACTGCGCCACCCAGGCGCCCCTATAGTGTTAGTTTTAATACAATAACTTCCTTCCTCCCTGTTTCTGAAGACCATCTGCAGCATTAGGGTACGCGTAAAATATCCATGCTTCTTGCTTCACCAGTTTTGCTTACCCAGCTAATAAATGCAGACATCTAGAGAGGTTTAGGTTGACCAGATGGGTCATTCACCATTGTTGGCAGCATCTTTTGGAACTTAAAAAAGAAAAGCAGCTTTATTATAAAGAAGGTTTTTGAGATTGGAAATGTATTTTTCTTTTGTGTCTGATCTCCACATGGGGAGGGGAGGGGTATGGCCTGGTGCTGTGTCCTAAACATTGGTCATATAATACAAAACGTTCTGAAGTTAAGAATTTATTTTGTTTTCTGATTAAAAATTAAGACTCGCTCACTATAGAAAACTTGACCAATGCTGAAAAGAGTAAAGTCAACCATAATCCTACCCCTACAGATTAGTATTCTTCAAGATTGTAAATATTTACACTTAGTTTTATCTTCTGAACATATTTTCTAGTGTTGAACTTTTATTCATACAATTCTGCACCTTTCTTTTTATCCCAGGGTTTCTCAGCAATGGCGCTGAATTTTAGGCAGTCAGTTCTTCGTTGTGGGGGCACTGCAGGATGTTCAGCACCCCTGACCCCACTAGATGCCAGTAGCATCTCCCTTCAAGTTGTAACAGTTGTCTTCAGATAGTGCCAAATGTCCCCTGGGAGGTAAAATTGCCCCAGGTTGATAACAACAGTGTCATACTTACTGTTGCAAAATAAGCACTTCTGTATGCTATTATAAGCTGCTTTACGTATAAGTTTCAGTGGCTGAATAATATTCCACTGTATATATAATCCTCAGTCTTACATTGGGAGTGTGACTGTGGGTGTTCTTAGTACCCATAGCTTAGCAAAATTATTTTATGACTAGGTAGATATATCCTATAATTTATAGGTTGTGGTATTTTTTTTAAATGTTTATTTATTATTAAAAAATTTTTTTTAATGTTTATTTATTTTTGAGAGAGAGACAGAGAGGGAGAGGGGAAGGGCCAGAGAGAGAGGGAGACAAAGAATCTGAAGCAGGCTCCAGGCTCCATGCTGTCAGCACAGAGACCAGTGCGGGGCTCAAATTCACGAACCACGAGATCGTGACCTGAGCCGAGGCTCAGGATCATGACTGAGCCACCCATGTGTCTGGAAATGTTTCTTTATTTATTTTGAGAGAGAGAGAGGCAGAGAGAGAGAGAGAGAGAGAGAGAAAATGAGCAGAAGAGGGGCAGAGAGAATCCCAAGCAGGCTCTGTGCTGTCATCACAGAGCCCGATGTGGGGCTTGATCTCACTACTGTGAGCTCATGACCTGAGCTGAAATCAAGAGTTGGACGCTTAACTGAGTGAGCCACCCAGGTGCCCTGGTAGGGGTATATATTTTTTTTAATTGTAAAACACACATAACATAAAATTTACCATCTTAACTATTTTTTTAAATGCTTTATTTATTTACTCTTGAGACAGCGTGCGAGCAGGGGAGGGGCAGAGAGAAGGGGACAAAGGATCCGGAGTGGGCTGTGCCCTGACAGCCCAGAGCCTGATGGTGGGTCTTGAACTTGTGAACCACAAGATCATGACCTGAGCTGAAGTTGGACGTTTAGCCGACTGAGCCACCCAAGCGCCCCCACCGTCTTAACTATTTTTAAGTGTACAGTTGAGTAGTGTTAAGTGCATTTACGTTGTTTGGCAACAAATCTTCATCCTGCTAGGTATTTTTACTAGTAGATTGCTATAAGTAGTGATTTCTGTTTTTTTTATTTTTGTTAAAAAAACTTTGCCTTTAGGTACACTTGTTTTGTTACAGAACATGGGAAGTAACGGTTTTTTTTTTAAGTATAGCAAATATTAAGTAATTGAACTATGAATTAAGTTCCAACTTAATTGACATAATTCATTTTTAGAAACTGTTTTATGTAATATTATAGATACCACTATTTGGAATCATGTCATCAGATTCTGCAGATCCTTTCTACTGGATGAGAGTTATTCTTGCATCCAACAGAGGTATGGACTTCTGCTTTTGCCTCCATGCTTGTTAGTAGCGACATCAGATAGATGGGACAATGTGGAAACAACTATTTTGTTGTCTACAGGGGTGGGAAGCAAGCATATGGTAAAAGAAACTCGTTGCCTAAGAGAAGAGACCAACACATAAATACTTACAAAACTCCATGTATTGTAATAATAGAAGTATGTATGGAGTGTAGATGTACAACGGAGAACAGAGGGATAGCGCCGGCTGGAGCTTTGGTTCTCCATCCTTTTATGGGTCATGTTTCCTTTGAGAATCTAATTAAATTTAAGTATACTCTCCTGAGAAAAATTCGTATACACTCACACACGCATGTTTTGCATAAAATCTCAGGAGATTCACAGACCCTCCAAAGTCTGCCCTTGGGTTTTGTGTGAGACTCAATGACCCTGATGTGCAGTGTCAGAGAGCAGACAGTGCTGGAATGGCATTTGAATTGGAACTTAGTGTGTGGATTCATGGGAGAGGGAAGCCTGAGCTAACAGCACATGTGTGTAAGGCAGTGGCTAAAGAGATAGGTAGGGGCTGGATTATGAAGGGTTTTGTTGGTAATTTTTTTAGATTAAAATAGTAATATTGGTTAGTTATTTTAAAATGCACCAGAATTTGTATAGTTAAAAAAATTTTTTTAAACATTTATTCTATTTTGAGAGAGAGCATGCATAAGCGGGGGAGGGGCAGAGAGAGAGGGAGACAGAGAAGCAGAAGCAGGCTCCACTCTGTCAGCGCAAAGCCTGATGTGGGGCTCGAACCCGTGAACCGTGAGATGATGACCTGAGCCAAAGTCAGATGTTCCACCAAGCCATCCAGGCACCCCAAAATTTGAATATGGTTTTATATAAAGCTGAAAATGAAAGTCTCGCATGTCAAGGTTAACTCCTGGGAAGGTAATGGATTGGTGAATATCTATCCAGACCTTTTCTCTGCATATACACTCACATATGTAAATTTATATTTAGTTAACCCTTGAACAACATGGGTTTGAACCATGTGGGTCTACTTCTACATGGATTTTTTTTGGTAAATACAGTGCAGTGCTGTAAATTTGTTTTCTGTTCCTTATGACAGTCTTCATAACATTTTCTTTTCTCTAGCTTATTTAATTGTAAAAACACCGTATATGATACATATAAAATATGTTTTAATTGACTGTTGATGTTATTGATAAGGCTTCCAGTCAACAGTAGGGTATTAAGTTTTCGGGCAGTCAGAAGTTATATGTGGATTTTTGACTGTGTGGGGCGTCAGTGTCTCTAACCCCTACATTGTTCAAGGGCCAACTGTACTTTTTCTTTTAAGCTAAACATAAGGTAAACTATGTCACTATTCTGTTACTTTAGCGTGTTGACTTAATATTTTGGATGAGGTATTTCATTTAATGGCCATATACCATTCCATTAGATGGATATGCCATGATTTTTTCAAATTATCAGATATTTATTGAGTTCTTAACTGTGTGCCAAACTTTGTGCCAGGTGCCGAGATTAGAGATGTGGTCACGACAATGTCCCTGTTGTCATGGAGTTTATAGTACGCTGTTTGGGGACGTAGCTTCTACATGAAGTGTATTTTAGGCGAGGGGAGAGACATTTGAGCAGAGACCTACAGGACATGATATGGAAGGCCATGTGAAGATCTGGGGAAGGAACATTCTAGGGAATAGCGTGTGCCAAGGCCCTGAGATGGGGGTGTGTTTAATGTGTTCAAGGAACGATGAGGAGTCACTGTGGCTGGAAGAAAATAAGGAAAGGAGTAATGTGGTTGCAGATGAGTCCAAGAGCCAGATTATAAATGGCTTTGTAGACAAATGAAGGAGTGTTTCAAGTGTGATTCCAGGCCACTAGGGTCCTCTTGAGTCTCACATTTAGTGTTTTCCCTGATTTTGTATCATAACCGGTGTTACCTTGACACAATCACTGTTTTGCTCTGTCCTGTAATTTTTTAATACAATTGATTTCTAGGAGTTTAACTGTTTGCAAGATATATACACCTACATTTTTGATAGATAGTGCTAAATTATCTTCCAAACGATTTGTATTTTGTGCACTCAGCAGTTGTATATGAGAATGACATTTTTCTTCCAACAGTGGATATTATTTAGTCCTTTAGCCTTTGGAAGTTGGACATGTAAAAATTGGTATCTGTTATGTAATTTGTATTTCTTTATGTATTGGTGACCTTGAACATCATTTTATATTTTTATTGAAGATTTGAATTTTTTCTGAGTGGACTTGCTTAAAGTAAGAGAAAATTTACTAGTTCAAACACAAAAATGGAATTTATTAGAAGGATAACTTTTATTTTTTGGAATCCAGAGGAGGTAAAAGAACTAAGCCTGGCCGGGGAGAGAGACTCAGCAGCAGAGACTGGGAACCTTCTTTTGGGGAATTAGCGCCCCAGATTCCTGGTTCTTTGGTTCGTAGCTCAAAATTCCAAACTCCAGGATTTATACCATGCTCTGTCAGCTTTGGTTAGAGTTTCAGGGTTATGTAGTTGAGATGTGGGTGCTGGGGTCCCTCCTGTACTGTCAGTATTTCCTGAGAAAGAGCATCGTTGGGAGCAGCCATACTGTGTTTCTTGTCCTTTTTAAAATTTTTTTTTCTGTTGGCTTGTTCCTTTTTAATTGATTTGTAAGAACCCTTTGCATATTGGAGATAAGAACTCTTTGTCATTTGTGTTTGAATATTTTTCTTTTAACTTTTCTGCCTTTTTTTTTTTCCTTTCAACTTTTACGCAGTGTTTTGCCACATGGATTTTTCATGGCTATATCTAACCAGGGGGTCTGATTTTTTTTATTGTGGGTTCTAGGTTTTTTTGTCAGGCTTAGGAAAGCTTTTTCCTTTCCAAGATGACAAGTATACTCACTTCTAGTCTTTTTGTTATTTGTCTCTTATGGTTACATTTTCTATACCATCAGGCCTTTATTTTGAAATAAGTCATGAGGTAAGAAATGCAGGCATGATTTTTTATAGATGGCCAGTCACTTGGTAAGGTCCATTTGTCCTTTTCCCTACTGATTTGAGGTGCCATATATCCTGTGTGAAATTGTCATCAAAGTTTGACTGGATTTATTTTGGACTGCATCCTTTTGACAGTTACAAATTTTTGTGATTTGACTTAAAAAAAAAATGTTTACCTTCCTACCTATTTCTCTACCTAGTGGTTTTAACAGCAGGGAATGTTGTTACCTTTTACTGTTGAAGAAGTATTTGAGAAGACATAAAGAATCTTTCTAGAATGGGATCTTTTCTCATATTAAGGGTACCTTTTGAGGATTTATAAAAGCCAGGATTTAAGGTAACAAAACAACCAGTGGAAACCTATTCTTGGTGCTGTAGAATTATTTAGTTCTACATGTTACCTTACACACTGGGCGTATTTGGTTTTCTTATTTTTCACTGTAAGTACAAAACGTGTTTTCTGTAAAGAAAAACTGAAAAAAAATCAAGAGAGGCAAAAAGAAGGAGATAAAAAATATCTATAATCTCACTGGATAAAAATAATCATATCTTAGCAACCATATCAGGAAACTATTTTTCCACTTAAGTATTAACTGAAACCAAACTGTAATACTATTTTCCAGATGTTTTTTTGCTACCCAGTAGGTCACGAACATTTTTCATGCCACTAAATATTCTACAACATTGATTTAGATGACACTTTATGTAATTTTAGATTTTGAATTAGAAGAGTCACAAATACTCTTTTTTTAAAAGTTTTTTTATTGTTTTTTTTTTTTTATGTGTATTTATTTTTGAGACAGAGAGAAGGGGAGGGAGGAAGGGAGGGACAGACAGAGAGACAGAGCATGACTTGGGCTAGGTCAGAGAGAGAGAGAGGGAGACACAGAACCCAAAGCAGGCTCCAGGCTCTGAGCTGTCAGCACAGAGCCTGACGTGGGGCTTGAACTCATGAACTGTGAGATCTGACCTGAGCCAAAGTCGGACCCTCAGCCGACTGAGCCACCCAGGTACCCTAGCCTTTTTTTTTTTTTTTTAAGTTTATTTATTTTAAGAGAGAAAGAGTGCACATGTGCACATGTTCGTGTAGGGGAGGGGCAGAGACAGAAAGAATCTCCAGCTGGCTCTGTGCTACTGAGCCCCCACATGGGGGGTTGAACTCACCAACCATGAGATCATGACCTGAGCCAAAATCCAGAGTCAGTCACTTAAATGACTGAGCCACCCAGGTGCCCCAGAGTCACAAATATTCTTAAATATCATTTTTTATTAATTTGGTATTTAATTTTCAGGCTTGGTATGTAACTTCTTATTTTGCATTAAAGTAAAACGTTCATTGTAAGTTTTAAAAATAATGGTTTGAGGGGGCGCCTGGGTGGCTTAGTCAGTTGAGCATCTGACTTCGGCTCAGGTCATGATCTCATAGTTTGTGAGTTCGTGCCCCGTGTTGGGCTCTGTGCTGACAGCTCGGAGCCTGGAGCCTGCTTCGGATTCTGTGTCTCCCTCTCTCCGCCCCCTCCCTGCTCGTGTTCTGTCTGTCTCTGTCTCTCAAAGATGAATAAACGTTTAAAAAATAAATAAATAAATAAAATAAAAAATAAAAAAATCTTCCAAGATTTCTTTCACATTTTAAGTTTAGACTTTACAGAAATTTACATTTTTATGGTATAGTAATTTTATTTCAGTCAATTGTTGCAAGGTTGTGTTAATAAATGAGAGTTTTTTTTGTTTTGTTTTGTTTTTGGCAGTTAATGTTTAAAGGATGAAAATCTGCTTGTTAACATTTGAGCGTGTATTTCAATAGACATAATTAAGGACTGCATCACTTTTAAATTAATCTGCATTGAGTATAGTAAAGATTATTTGCTTCCTTCTTTCTCCTTTGCAGGAACTTTAATGGAATTGGGTATCTCCCCGATTGTAACATCTGGTTTGATTATGCAGCTGCTGGCTGGAGCCAAAATCATTGAAGTTGGAGACACACCCAAAGACAGAGCTCTGTTCAATGGAGCCCAGAAACGTGAGCTATTAATGCAATTAGAGTCTTTACCAAATTTGAGAATTTTGTGGTAAAGATATTTTTCTAGTCTTTTTTTGTCTTTGGTTGTAAGCATGTACTCCTTTCCCCCCAATTTTCATCAGTATTTGGTATGATCATTACCATTGGGCAAGCCATTGTGTATGTCATGACGGGCATGTATGGGGACCCTGCTGAAATGGGTGCTGGCATCTGTCTCCTTATCATTATTCAGGTAAGAAAGCCAATTTTTCATTTGCAGATAACAAAGCAGTTTGATTTCTTTTTTCATTTCTAGCAGTTCTTAAATGACTGAACATTAATTTTCTTACTTTTGTATTATCTAATTATAAGATTTTGATTATTGAAGGGACCCATGTAAATTGTATTGATGTAAAAGCTAAAATTTATTATGATAGCCTCATAGCTGCATTGGATAAAGAATTACAGATCAACTGTATTTCACTGTTTCTTAGATGCACATTTTTTACTTTTTGATGTCTCTGAAGCCGAGATGTTTTCTCAGAGCTCATGGTACCTCATGGTTGCTGTCAGGCAGGCAACAGTGGTGATGGTAATCATCGCCTGCGTGTGTGCATCCTCTGATTGGGGCTGTTCACATGGTCGTTACATCAGTTGCGTGCATCGTTGATGTAACATGTTTTTGAGTTTAGTTGCTGTTTAAAATGTCTTCAAAAGCCTATGATTTATTATGGAACAGTCACTATGGGCACAAAGGCACAGAGCAAGCTAGATGATAAAATCTGTGGTTAGGTGTAAAGTAACTTTTCTTATAAGTAGAAAATAAAAATTTTGATAAGCTATTGTGTCTTAGTTTAATTGACAGTATTTTTTTCTCTTAGTGGTACACAGAATGATGGCATTACAAATAACATCTCAGCAGTACAATACATGAGCCCACATATATATATTCCCTGGGTTTTTAAAATAAACCCTTTGGTACTGAATTTTTATTTTTTTTATTTTTTGGAATTGAATTTTTAAAGGCCAACATAATTTTCCTTCTAAATATCTTAAAGTGTGTCAAATTTCGAAGATATTTCTCTAATGTGCAGTCCTTAAAAATCATTTAGATAAGCTACTCACGAATGGATTGTACTTTTCTAGAATAATTACGGGATTTTGAAAAGAAGTTTGAGAAGCTAAAAATAACATTTGGAGTCTTGATTATTTTGGAAATGCCTCTTCTTGCTCTGTCTATGGAATTAGTATTCATTAGGAACATTTTTTTTTTAAGGGACACCATTTGCCTTCCTCTGTTTTCTTTATTTTTTCTTTTTAGTTTATTTATTTTGAGAGCAAGAGATTGAGAGAACCAGTGGGGGAAGGGCAGAGAGAGAGAGGAGGACAGAAGATCCGAAGTAGGCTCTGTGCTGACAACAGAGAGCCTGATGCGGGGATCAAACTCATAAACTGTGAAATCATGACCTGAGCTGAAGTTGAATGCTTAACCAACTGAACCACTCAGGCACGCCTAGGAACATTTTTTAATGGCCAAAGGATCAAGGTTAGAAGTAAATAAAACTAAAATACCAACTTATTAATATATACATTGAGAAAGAGGATCATTTCAGACTGGCATGGTTGACCATTATTTTTTAATGAGAAACGTTACATAGAAGCAAATCAAAATAAGATCGTTTAGTAAGTCTGATTGAGAACAAGGAGAATTAGATTGTTCAAGTATATTTATTGGCATCATTAACAACAGGGAGGGGTCTTCTCACTAGATGGAAATATCTTGTCTTTTGACCAGGGGAGGAAATTTTAATGGACTATCAGTGTCTTTGGTAGGTTTCTGAGCCCTAGTGAGCTCTCATTTGGTATAAGGTAGAATTTTTTAGAATGATGTTATCGTTATTTCTCCGTTTTAAAAACACTTGGTTGGAAAATTTATAACCTTTGAGAATTAGAGGCAGAAGAGTTAGAATGGCTTGGGAGAGAAGATCCTCTCAAAAGTGATTTTGTTGTCAGTGCTCAGGATCTCTTCACATGCTTTTGGCATTGTTGAGAATACTGATACGTTGCCATCTTCTGTTTCTTTATGGCCTTTGCTTTATGCAATCCATAGTTGAGAATAACCCTGATTTTTACATGACAGTCAGAATTGGTACCTAACTCTTAGAACATTATGCTCCAGTAAAAATTTTTCTAGTATTTTAGTAAAACTATTTTTAGATTCTTTTTTTTTTTTTTTATTTTTTTAAACGTTTATTATTGAGAGACAGACACAGAGCATGAGCAGGGAAGGGGTAGAGAGAGGGGGAGACACAGACTCTGAAGCAGGCTCCAGGCTCTGAGCTGTCAGTACAGAACCCGACGTGGGGCTCGAACTCATAAATTGCGAGATCATGACCTGAGCCAAAGTCGGTTGCCTAACCAACTGAACCACCCAGGAGCCCATATTTTTAGATTCTTAAAAAATTAAAAAAAAAAAATTTTTTTTTTCAACGTTTATTTATTTTTGAGACAGAGAGAGACAGAGCATGAACGGGGGAGGGGCAGAGAGAGAGGTAGACACAGAATCGGAAGCAGGCTCTAGGCTCTGAGCCATCAGCCCAGAGCCCGACGTGGGGCTCGAACTCACAGACCGCGAGATCGTGACCTGAGCTGAAGTCGACGCTTAACCGACTGAGCCACCCAGGCGCCCCTTAAAAAAATTTTTAAAAATGTTTCTGTTTATTTTTGAGAGCAGAGCACAAGTTGGGGAGGGGCAGAAAGAGAGTGAGACACAGAATCTGAAGCAGGCTCCAGGTTCTGAGCTGTCAGCACAGAGCCTGATGTAGGGCTCGAACCCAGGAACTGCGAGATCATGAGCTGAGCTGAAGTGGGATGCTTAACTGACTGAGCCACCCAAGCACCCTAGGATACTTTTGGATTCTTAACCTCATCTGACCAGTTCTAGATTGAAGTAACTTCTGTGGAGTCATTATGAATTTGAATTTGAGATAAAATGGAGTTAAGCTATTTTAGTTTTTTTTCCAGTATCAGAAGTCAAGGAATAGTAATATTCCAGGAGTGAATACACGAATATAAACCTTTTTTAACATAAATTCTGAGATTGAGTCTTCTGGTGTTAATGTAGAGAGAAATTTGTCTTGTTTGATCATAGATGGTAGTGCGTCTTTTAAGTCATTGCTAGCATTGCAAATGTGTGGATATGCTGAAGAGATATGATTAGAGCAGTGTGGTTCACCTAGAAGCAGATTTTGAAAACCGTTTGCATGCAGTTGTGTAAGGTGTTTCTCATCTTAATTATTCTTATTTCATTC
The DNA here is from genome assembly GCF_028749965.1 of Puma concolor. NCBI lineage: Eukaryota > Metazoa > Chordata > Mammalia > Carnivora > Felidae > Puma > Puma concolor. Next base: position 132,132,051 of record NC_141673.1, on the reverse strand, counting down.
ACGGTCATGTCTTTTAACTAGTGAGTTTTGAAATCTAAGTAGTGGCTCTCGGTTAAAATAAAAGAATAGAAACCGTCAGTGTGCATGGCACATACGAAAGGGAAGTGTTTCATCACACTAAATGTGTGTGCCTGTGTGTGTGCATGTGCACATGCATGAGCAGAGTTGAAATGTAGAGTTATTTTTAAAGTCTATTTGTAAAGTCTACGGTAGAGACTTACACATGTGGTGGCATTCTGCGAGAGCATGCACGTAGCGCTCACTTTCTGTCACTGTTCTAGTCAGTGAGGTGCTGTAACTTCCTGGTTTCTCATCACCCTCAGAGGCATACTTCTATTTTTTACGATCTTTATCTTACTCCTTTGATTATAGAAACTGTCTCTCATTTAGGATTCTCTAGAATTCCTTTCTCCAGTTAGAAAAATAAGAGTTTGATTTTCACAGGATACGTGTGGAATCAGTCTGTAGTCTGATGGTCATTGGTCCGAGCAGTGGGTTTGGAGAATTAAAGGTGTTTCAGAGTGACAGTGACTCTGGACAGGTCATTTAATCAGAAGCCCATGCTGAGACTTTTTGGTGGGCTGATACATTGTGGACAGCTCTTATTCCCTGCATTGGGTTGGGTTTCTGATTGCGAGTATTTATTTACTTATTACATAATTGTGGTCAAACTAAAAGCTCAGTAGTAAGTCCTAACTTCTCTTTTATCTTGTCAAAGTGGTAAACTTGGTTTTCAAACAGTAAAGGATTCATGAGCTCTCTTAGAAGTTTGAAGAATTGTACCCTTTTTCCGGTCCTTTGAAAGGCAAACTAAAAGACTGTAAATAGACAATGTAGGCTGTGTCCAAGGACTGAAATGACAGTTAAGGAAAAAAAAACCCTGCAGAAGGTAAGCATGCTTAAAATGGTGTATGTGTATGGTAGTTGTTTGCTCTCTCTCCTAACCGGGGATGTTGGGTAAACTGAGTAAGTACTTGGGTGGGAGGCTTCAGAGCTGGGAAGAGTGGAAGTGGCATTTCCTCACTTATGTAGGATGGTGTTTTTAAAATGGGGACAGGTGTGAGGTTGGGGGCATAGAAGCATTTTTTTCTTCCCCTCTTGATCAGGTTACTCAAGTTCAGGGAAGGCGTCATGACTGCGGAGGTCACTTGCAAGGCTTTGGATTATTTTTAATTGATGCATGCTTTTACAGAAATGTCTTCTCCAAGAGGAACGTTAAGAATTTTCAGTTTCACATGAACTAAAGTTAGTATGCTTTTATTTTTTAAAAAATGAGGAGCTTAAGAACCTGGCAAATCCTTGTCTTCACACTTACATTCAGTCTTTGCCATTGTATGTATAGAATGCATTTTTTACACAGTTATAATCTGTGCATATTAATTTGTGCTCTTTTTGACTTTATATGTATTAGAGTTGATCCTTGAACAGTACAGGGGCTGGGGTGCTGACAGTAAAGTAAGCTAGAGAAAAAATGTTACTGAGAAAATCGTAAGGAAGAGAATGCATTTATAGTGCTGCAGTGTATTTATAAAAAAAAAAAACCTGTGTATACATGGTCCTGTGTAGTTCAAACCCACGTTGTTCAAGGGTCAACTGTATGTATAACATAATCTATAAAGTATTACATACAGTAGCTTTAAAAAGGTGTCAACGTAGTGCACGCACTTCTTTAATGGCAGTATACAATTGCACCTCATTACTATACCTTATTTCATTTGGTCTTTCACTTACTTGGAATGTTTTCAGTTTCTTGCTGTCCTAAATTCAACAACTTGAACATTTTTGTTCCAGTGTGCTTTTCAATAGGCCTTATGTAAACATTGTAAGAGAAACTATTCAGATGGTTTATAAATATGCTTTAAAGGTTGAAATGTCTGCTTTATAATGTAACGATATTTCCACCCCTCTGATTGGCAGAACTGACTTCTGTCTGAACTAAAGAGGGGTTAAAAAGATGCAGAGTAGTAACAGTGATACTGCAACAGTTAGGTTTTAGATTTACAAATGCCCGTACTTTGAAAGTAGTCAATGGTGTTCATCTTCCCCTTTCTTGAGTTGATTCTTGCTTCAGCTTACTTGCATTTCTTTCCCCACAGTTGTTTGTTGCTGGTTTGATTGTGCTGCTGTTAGATGAGCTGCTACAGAAGGGTTACGGCTTGGGGTCTGGTATTTCCCTCTTTATTGCCACCAACATCTGTGAAACCATTGTCTGGAAGGCCTTTAGTCCCACTACTATTAACACTGGCAGAGGTACATTGCACAGTGTCTGCGACTGCACGAGTTTTGCTGGATGTGTGCTGGAAAGTAACCTGTCTCCGAGCAGGACATGCCTGTAGACATCCTGGTTTGCCCTCCCAGGGGACCACTGATGCTGATTGCTCAAGAGTTAAGCAGCAGAGATTTGTGGAGTATGAAATACTACTTCAAAAAGAACAATAACTAAATTTTAGCCTCTGCTCATTGAAAATTTCAGTGATTGCAAACAGCTTTTCAAAAATGTTTTTTGCTTAAGTCATTGCTGCAGAAGTCATTGATTTGACCAATTTCCGCATTCCCAGGGGGACAAAAAGGTAGTGGATTAAGATTTTTCAAATGAAAAAACTATTACATATTGTATGAGGGAGCACTAATACTTTTGCTGCTATCCTACTTGGCTTTGTAATAGCAACTAAATTTTGAAGTAATTCGTTCTGTCTTTCCTTTTCCCCATTTCCATTTCTCTCAGATGCCATCCACGGTTCATAGTGGTTAACATCTAAACTGATCCTAGCCTTAGGAAAATAGCAATGATGGTTTGTTAATATTCTTGGTAAAACAAATTTAAAAGCAAGCACGATAGAGTAACACATACCTTTTGATTCTGACATCTTTACTCTGCTTTGCTGCTGCTTCCCCCTAGCCCCACCTAAAAATAGTCCCCTTCCCTTCCCTAAAGTAAAGGAGAGGCAAATCATTATGACCTAAATATTTGTGTAGGTTTATTCTACTTTGGCTGTTTTCATGAGGAACAGTCTTTTGAGAAAACTTGAGATTTGTGCTAAAAAAGATACATTTGCCTCAACGATGTTGCTATTTTTAGAAGCCCCACACATGGCTGTGTTAAAGAGTAAACATTGGTGAATTATTTTGACTCCTATTTTCTGCCATGTACTGGAGTTTCAAGGTTATTTGTTTGCTTCTGGGACAACTTTGGGTGACGAGTCTACAGTCCATTTCTATCTTCATTTATCAGGTACGGAGTTTGAGGGTGCAGTCATAGCTCTCTTTCATTTACTGGCCACCAGGACAGACAAAGTCCGAGCTCTAAGGGAGGCTTTCTACCGGCAGAACTTACCCAACCTCATGAACCTCATTGCTACAGTTTTTGTATTTGCCGTTGTCATATATTTTCAGGTAAGTCTGCTTTCTTCACTGAAATACGTGGGATGTGGACTTTTATTTAGCTTTTAAAGAAAAGCATGCCATTTGAAATGTTAGTATCTAACAAGTCAGTGTTGCAGAATCTAGTCAAGCACATGATTCTGTTCTTAGACTCCAAGGTGCAAAATGTTTGTGGTTACCGCCTAGAACAGGATTTCCGTTTCTGTGTGCCCTGTGGAAGGAAAACGTTAGCACGGCCTTTTCATGCTCCCCACTGGGTGGTCCCGTCTGCCATCTGTATGTTCTTTATTTGATGTGTACAGTTGCTCTTACTTCCTCTTCCTTTCATTTTTTAGGGATTTCGTGTTGACTTGCCCATCAAGTCGGCCCGGTATCGAGGACAGTACAGTAGCTATCCCATCAAGCTCTTCTACACCTCGAACATTCCCATTATTCTCCAGTCGGCCTTAGTGTCAAACCTGTATGTTATTTCCCAGATGCTGTCTGTTCGATTTAGTGGCAACTTTCTGGTAAATTTACTAGGACAGTGGGCTGTGAGTATTTTCTTATTTATTCTAAGCATTTAAATTTATTGTAATTTGCATTTCATGGTTGTATTTTTAGTCGAAAGAGATGAGCCAAAATTGAAACAGTTGCTGTAGCATTTTCACATTCACTGACCTGTAGCAGAATTTGTCATTTATTTGGAAGGAGTGATGAGTGTTGCAAAACTAAGATTGGCCAGGTTCTTTGTGTTAATTTACTGTCTAGGAAGTATTTTCACATCTCCCTGGAGGGACCTCAAGGTTAAAATCACAGCTGCTCTCATGAAAGTGGTTTTCTGTTTTGTTAACTTACTCTGCTGTTATCTAGAATGTTTTTTAAGGAAGCTATTTGCTGACTGTATGTGGGGTACTGACATCTCCTGTTTCACCCCCATTTTTCACAGCCTGAGTGGCAATAAACTAGTTGTGATGAACTGGGCTGGAGATAGGCACGTGATTATTGGCCTGAGGAGAGAACAGAGTTACTAGAAATAGAATCCAGCACTCTCTGACTTCCCATTTTAGATCCTGTCAGCATAGCTTTTTCTAAAGAGGCCCAGCCATGTCGTTGTTACTGGAGTGCGAGTTCTTGTCGGATTGAATTTTGAGTGATTTAAATTCTGTCATATGACCACGGAGTACTTTTCCCCCTTACAACTATAGAATTGAAGGAGACTCTGAGCCTTTATTCTTTTACAGAACATGTAACTGTGGAATTAGTATTTCACCAACTACCTTATTTCTGAAATGTGCTCATTCTACGCATTTATCTTAATATGCTAGCTTTTCCATTGTAAGTTATAGTGACATATCTTTCTGCTTCTAATGGTCTTTTTTTTTTTTTAATTTTTTTTTTAACGTTTATTTATTTTTTAGACAGAGAGAGACAGAGCATGAACGGGGGAGGGTCAGAGAGAGAGAGGGAGACACAGAATCCGAAACAGGCTCCAGGCTCCGAGCTGTCAGCACAGAGCCTGACGCGGGGCTTGAACTCACGAACCGTGAGATCATGACCTGAGCCGAAGCCGGATGCTTAACCGACTGAGCCACCCAGGCGCCCCTTTTTTTTTAAATCTAAAGTTTAACAGGGCAGGACAGCAACTCTTGAGTGTTAGTTGAAGGAAATAGGATTCTCTTTATCTATAGTACTCTTTTTCCATTCATGTAACAGAAATGTGATTACCTGTGATGAGGGAAGATGTGGTCCCTCCCCTTGCAAGCTAATAGTCCAGCAATAATTATGACTATGGTAATTTCATAGCAATAAATGCATTGAGTGGTTGTATATAGACTATGTTGTGGTCTAACGAAGATTCTTTTTAATGAGATAATTACTGGGAAATTGAATTTGTCTATAAATAGTGCTTTTGATTGGGGATTAGTGATTCTAGGGGCACAGTAAAGAAATCATTTTGAAACATATATTCAGGAAGCAGACATTTTAATCATTGTGGCCAGAAATTGCTTTCTACCCCATATACCCCAGAACATACGCTGTACCTAGTTCTGTTACTATAAAAATTCTTAAATGTTTGGATAAATACCCTCACAAATATTTGCTAAAAGACTATTTCTTAAAATATGCAAAACATATAAAGTTTAGGCAGCGAGTTGTTTGTTGTCTGTCAGTATTTCAGTTAATTGTATTCTTCATGGAATGCTATGAAGTGAAAGAATATGTTGCATGGTCTTGTATACTGCAGAAAGTTTCAGATTCTAAATGTAATCAGAGGTTGCCTGTAAATGGAACCATTTTAGGAAGAGAAGGAGGATTTTTTTTGTAGATGTAGTATAATGTTGGTTTTTAGAAGATCACTCTTCTGTTAATAATATATTCACAGTGTCTTTTATGTAAAAGATGCTCACTATATAATTTTGAAGGAGTGAAAATATCAGACACAGAAGTAAGTCTTCAAGTTACATGGGATCATTAGCTGTAGGTGCTTTGAGCTTACAACATTGTCATAATTGTTGAGGAGTTTGAAAAGTCATAAAAATGTATCTTGACCAGTTGGGTTGACCATTTGCCCTTATTGTTCTTGTCCTGTAGGATGTCAGTGGGGGAGGACCTGCTCGTTCTTACCCAGTGGGAGGCCTTTGTTACTATCTTTCTCCTCCCGAGTCCATGGGCGCCATATTTGAGGATCCTGTCCATGTGGTTGTTTACATCATCTTCATGTTGGGATCATGTGCATTCTTTTCTAAGACGTGGATAGAGGTGTCTGGTTCCTCAGCCAAAGATGTAGGTATTTGTTTTATATGAAAATAAACATTTTTACTTTTTAGCTGTCAAAAAATGGTGATTGGAACTCTCTTAATTACTTTTGTAATTTAAACTTTAAGTCATATGTTCGTAATGAGGTAATGTCACCCGTCGGGGATTAAAAACCGGTATCTGAAAGTGGAAAAATTTTTAGAGTTTTACAATGGTTTGTGACCCTCCAAAGCTTAACCTTACCCAACAAATTCTTATCCCTTAGTATTTAATTTCTGTTCAGGGAGGTGATACGTAAAAAAGATTGAGAAACCATGATTTAGTATGTGGGTACTAGGTGGTTCCACAGCAGTGAGCCTCAGGTGTAATGGTAATGGTAAGGCTGCACCTGCTTCAGGGTTCTTGTATTTATTGATGTGTGGAAAGCACTTCCCACAGAACCTTGGAGGTAGTAAACAGTGAAATATTTAGAGTTTGATTAAAAAAATTTTTTTTAATGTTTATTTTTTGTTTGTTTTTTAAAAATTTTTTTAATGTGAAATTTATTGTCAAATTGGTTTCCATACAACACCCAGTACTTATCCCAAAAGGTGCCTTCCTCAATACCCATTACCCACCCTCCCCTCCCTCCCACCCCCTCCTCCCTCCCACCCCCTCCCCCCCCGCTCCCACTCCCCCCTCGCCCCCACCCCCCATCAACCCTCAGTTTGTTCTCAGTTTTTAAGAGTCTCTTATGCTTTGGCTCTCTCCCTCTCTAACCTCTTTTTTTTTTTTTTCTTCCCCTCCCCCATAGACTTCTGTTAAGTTTCTCAGGATCCACATAAGAGTGAAAACATATGGTATCTGTCTTTCTCTGTATGACTTATTTCACTTAGCATAACACTCTCCAGTTCCATCCACGTTGCTACAATGGGCAGATTTCATTCTTTCTCAATGCCACGTAGTATTCCATTGTGTATATAAACCACAATTTCTTTATCCATTCGTCAGTTGATGGACATTTAGGCTCTTTCCATAATTTGGCTGTTGTTGAGAGTGCTGCTATAAACATTGGGGTACAAATGCCCCTATGCATCAGCACTCCTGTATCCGTTGGGTAAATTCCTAGCAGTGCTATTGCTGGGTCATAGGGTAGGTCTATTTTTAATTTTTTGAGGAACCTTCATGCTGTTTTCCAGAGCAGCCGCACCAGTTTGCATTCCCACCAACAGTGCAAGAGGATTCCCGTTTCTCCACATCCTCACCAGCATCTATAATCTCCTGATTTGTTCATTTTAGCCACTCTGACTGGCGTGAGGTGATATCTGAGTGTGGTTTTGATTTATATTTCCCTGATGAGGAGTGACGTTGAGCATCTTTTCATGTGCCTGTTGGCCATCTGGATGTCTTCTTTAGAGAAGTGTCTATTCATGTTTTCTGCCCATTTCTTCACTGGATTATTTGTTTTTTGGGTGTGGAGTTTGGTGAGCTCTTTATAGATTTTGGATAGTAGCGCTTTGTCCGATATGTCATTTGCAAATATCTTTTCCCATTCCGTTGGTTGCCTTTTAGTTTTGCTGATTGTTTCCTTTGCTGCGCAGAAGCGTTTTATCTTAATGAGGTCCCAGTAGTTCATTTTTGCTTTTAATTCCCTTGCCCTTGGGGATGTGTTAAGTAAGAAATTGCTGCGGCTGAGGTCAGAGAGGTTTTTTCCTGCTTTCTCCTTTAGGGTTTTGATGGTTTCCTGTCTCACATTCAGGTCCTTTATCCATTTTGAGTTTGTTTTTGTGAATGGTGTAAGAAAGTGGTCTAGTTTCATCCTTCTGCATGTTGCCGTCCAGTTCTCCCAGCACCATTTGTTAAAGAGACTGTCTTTTTTCCATTGGATATTCTTTCCTGCTTTGTCATAGGTTAGTTGGCCATACGTTTGTGGGTCTAGTTCTGGGGTTTCTATTCTATTCCATTGGTCTATGTGTCTGTTTTTGTGCCAATACCATGCTGTCTTGATGATTACAGCTTTGTAGTAGAGGCTAAAGTCTGGGATTGTGATGCCTCCCGCTTTGGTCTTCTTCAAAATTACTTTGGCTATTTGGGGCCTTTTGTGGTTCCGTATGAATTTTAGGATTGCTTGTTCTAGCTTTGAGAGGAATGCTGGTGCAATTTTGATTGGGATTGCATTGAATGTGTAGATAGCTTTGGGTAGTATTGACATTTTAAGAATATTTATTCTTCCAATCCATGAGCACGAAATGTTTTTCCATTTCTTTATATCGTCTTCAATTTCCTTCATAAGCTTTCTATAGTTTTCAGCATACAGATCTTTTACATCTTTGGTTAGGTTTATTCCTAGGTATTTTATGCTTCTTGGTGCAATTGTGAATGGGATCAGTTTCTTTATTTGTCTTTCTGTTGCTTCATTATTAGTGTATAAGAATGCAGCTGATTTCTGTGCATTGATTTTGTATCCTGCGACTTTGCTGAATTCATGTATCAGTTCTAGCAGACTTTTGGTGGAGTCTTTTGGATTTTCCACGTAGAGTATCATGTCATCTGCAAAAAGTGAAAGCTTAACTTCATCTTTGCCAATTTTGATGCCTTTGATTTCCTTTTGTTGTCTGATTGCTGATGCTAGAACTTCCAACACTATGTTAAACAACAGCCGTGAGAGTGGACATCCCTGTCATGTTCCTGATCTCAGGGGGAAAGCCCTCAGTTTTTCCCCATTGAGGATGATGTTAGCTGTCGGCTTTTCATAAATGCCTTTTTTTAAATTTTTTTTTTTAACATTTATTTATTTTTGAGACAGAGAGAGACAGAGCATGAACGGGGGAGGGTCAGAGAGAGGGAGACACAGAATCTGAAACAGGCTCCAGGCTCTGAGCTGTCAGCACAGAGCCCGACGCAGGGCTCCAACTCACAGACCGCGAGATCATGACCTGAGCCGAAGTTGGCCGCTTAACCGACTGAGCCACCCAGGTGCCCTGATAAATGGCTTTTACAATGTTTAAGTATGTTCCTTCTATCCCGACTTTCTCGAGGGTTTTTATTAAGAAAGGATGCTGAATTTTATTAAAGGATGCTTTTTCTGCATCAGTTGACAGGATCATATGGTTCTTTTCTTTTATTAATGTGATGTATCACATTGATTGATTTGTGAATGTTGAACCAGCCTTGCAGCCCAGGAATGAATCCCACTTGATCATGGTGAATAATTCTTTTCGTATGCTGTTGAATTCAATTTGCTAGTATCTTACTGAGAATTTTTGCATCCATCTTCATCAGGAATATTGGCCTGTAGTTCTCTTTTTTTACTGGGTCTCTGTCTGGTTTAGGAATCAAAGTCATGCTGGCTTCATAGAAGGAATCTGGAAGTTTTCCTTCCCTTTCTATTTTTTAGAATAGCTTGAGAAGGATAGGTATTATTTCTGCTTTAAATGTTTGGTAGAATTCCTCTGGGAAGCCATCTGGTCCTGGAATCTTAATTGTTGGGGAGATTTTTGATAACTGAATCAATATCTTCGTTGGTTATGGGTCTGTTCAAGCTTTCTGTTTTCCTGTTTGAGTTTTGGGAGTGTGTGGGTATTTAGGAATTTGTCCATTTCTTCCAGGTTGTCCAGTTTGTTGGCATATAATTTTTCATAGTATTCCCTGATAATTGCTTGTATTTCTGAGTGATTGATTATAATAATTCCATTTTCATTCATGATTTTATCTATTTGGGTCATCTCCCTTTTCTTTTTGAGAAGCCTGGCTGGAGGTTTATTTTTTGAAAAAAACAACTCTTGGTTTCATTGATCTGCTCTACAGTTTTTTTAGGTTTTATATTGTTTATTTCTGCCCTGATCTTTATTATTTCTCTTCTTCTGCTGGGTTTGGGGTGTCTTTGCTGTTTTTCTCTATTTCCTTTAGGTGTGCTGTTAGATTTTGTATTTGGGATTTTTCTTGTTTCTTGAGATAGGCCTGGATTGCAATGTATTTTCCTCTCAGGACTGCCTTCGCTGCATCCCAAAGCGTTTGGATTGTTGTATTTTCATTTTCATTTGTTTCCACATATTTCTTAATTTCTTCTCTAATTGCCTGGTTGATGCATTCATTCTTTAGTAAGGTGTTCTTTAACCTCCATGCTTTTGGAGGTTTTCCAGACTTTTTCCTGTGGTTGATTTCAAGCTTCATAACATTGTGGTCTGAAAGTGTGCATGGTATGATCTCAATTCTTGTATAATTATGAAGGGCTGTTTTGTGACCCAGTATGTGATCTATCTTGGAGAATGTTCCATGTGCACTCGACAAGAAGTGTATTCTGTTGCTTTGGGATGCACAGTTCTAAATGTATCTGTCAGGTCCATCTGATCCAATGTATCATTTAGGGCCCTTGTTTCTTTATTGACCATGTGTCTAGATGATCTATCCATTGTTGTAAGTGGAGTATTAAAGTCCCCTGCAATGACCACATTCTTATCAATAAGGTTGCTTATGTTTGTAATTGTTTTATATATTTGGGGGCTCCCGTATTTAGTGCATAGACATTTATAATTGTTAGCTCTTCCTGATGGATAGACCCTGTAATTATTATATAATGCCCTTCTTCATCTCCTGTTACAGCCTTTAATTTAAAGTCTAGTTTGTCTGATATAAGTATGGCTACTCCAGCTTTCTTTTGACTTCCAGTAGCATGATAGATAGTTCTCCACCCCCTCACTTTCAATCTGAAGGTGTCCTTAGGTCTAAAATGAGTCTCTTGTAGACAGCAAATAGATGGGTCTTGTTTTTTTATCCATTCTGATACCATATGTCTTTTGGTTGGAGCATTTAGTCCATTTACATTCAGTGTTGTTATAGAAAGATATGAGTTTAGAGTTATTGTGATGTCTGTAGGTTTCATGCTTGTAGTGATGTCTCTGATACCTTGTCTCACAGGATCCCCCTTAGGATCTCTTGTAGGCTGGTTTGGTGGCGATGAATTCCTTCAGTTTTTGTTTGTTCGGGAAGACCTTTATCTCTCCTTCTATTCTGAATGACAGACTTGATGGATAAAGGATTCTCGGCTGCATTATTTTTTCTGTTGATCACGTTGAAGATTTCCTGCCATTCCTTTCTGGCCTGCCAAGTTTCAGTAGATAGGTCTGCTATTACCCTTATGTGTCTACCTTTGTATGTTAAGGCCCGTTTATCCCTAGCTGCTTTCAGAATTCTCTCTTTATCCTTATATTTTGCCAGTTTCACTGTGATATGTCATGCAGAAGATTGATTCAAGTTATGTCTGAAGGGAGTTCTCTGTGCCTCTTGGATTGCAATCCCTGTTTCCTTCCCCAGATCAGGGAAGTTCTCAGCTATGATTTATTCAAGTACACCTTCAGCCCCTTTCTCTCTCTCTTCTTCTAGAATTCCTATGATACAGATATTGTTCCATTTGATTGCATCACTTAGTTCTTTAATTCTCCCCTCAGACTCCTGGATTTTTTTTATCTCTCTTACTCTCAGCTTCCTCTTTTTCCATAATTTTATCTTCTAATTCACCTATTCTCTCCTTTGCCTCTTCAGTCTGTGCTATGGTCACCTCTATTTTATTTTGCACCTCATTTATAGCATTTTTTAGTTCCTCATGACTATTTTATAGTCCCTTGATCTCTGTAGCAATAGATTCTCTGCTGTCCTCTATGCTTTTTTCAAGCCCAGCGAGTAATTTTATGACTATGACTCTAAATTCTTGTTCCGTTATTGTGCTTAAATCGATTTTGATCAATTCGTTAGCTGTCGCTACTTCCTGGAGTTTCTCTTGAGGAGAATCCTTCTGCTTTGTCATTTTGTCCCTGCGGTAGCTGGGCGGGCCGCAGTCAGACCCAATGTCTGCTCTCAGCCCACTACTGGGGCCATCAGTCAGACTGATGTGTACCTTATCTTCCCCTCTCCTAGGGGCAGGACTCACTGTGGAGTGGTGTGGCCCCTGTCAGGGCTGCTTGCACACTGCCAGGCTTGTGGAGCTGCTTTGATGGGATCTGGCCAAGGGCATATCAGATGGGCTGGATCCGCAAGGTGCACAGGGGCGGGAGGGGCAAGCTTAGCCAGCTTTGCTGTCGGTGGTCCCCGGCAGGAGAGGCCCTGCAGCACCAGGAGGGAGGCAGGCCCATCGGAGGGATGGATCCACAGAAGGACAATGTTGGGCGTTTGTGCAGTGCTGGGAGTTGGTTCCCTTTGGAATTTTGGCTGGGGGGGTGGGGGGGTGGGAGAGGGCAATGGCGCTGGCCAGCGCATTTGTTCCCCGCCGAGCTGAGCTCTGTCTTCTGGGGCTCAACACCTCTCCCTCCCAGCGTCCTCTCGCCCTCCCGCTTTCCGAGCAGAGCTGTTGACTTACAACATTCCGGATGTTAAGTACCTCTGGCTGTGAGAACACACTCCGTCTGGCCCCTCCGCTTTTGCAAGCCAGACTCGGGGGCTCTGTCTTGCCGGGCGGGCTGCCCCTCCACCGCCCCGGCTCCCTCCCACCAGTCCATGTAGCGTGCACTGCTTCTCTGCCCTTCCTACCCTGTTCTGTGGGCCTCTTGTCTACGCTTGGCTCCGGAGAGTCCATTCTGCTAGTCTTCTGGCGGTTTTCTGGGTTATTTAGGCAGATTTGGGTGGAATCTAAGTGGTCAGCAGGACACGGTGAGCCCAGTGTCCTCCTATGCTGCCATCTTCCCAATACGTTCTTTCTAGCATGTGGCCCACTAATGTTTATTTTTGAGAGACCGAGTGTGAGCAGGGGAGGGGCAGAGAGAGAGGAAGACACAGAATCTGAAGCAGGCTCCAGGCTCTGAGCTGTCAGCACAGAGCCCAGTGTGGGGCTGGAACCCTTGAACTGAGAGATCACGACCTGAGCCAGTCAGATGCTTAACTGACTGAGCCACCCAGGTGCCCCATGTTTAATTTTTTTTTTAATGTTCGTTTTTGAGAGAGAGTGGGGCAGGGGCAGAGAGAGGGAGACAGTCCCAAGCAGGCTCTGTGCTGTCAGTGCAGGGGCTCAATCTCGTGAACTATGAGATTATGACCTGAGCGAAAATCAAGAACCAGATGCTTAACTGACTGAGCAAACCAGGTGCCCCTAGAGTTTGATTTTAAAAGTTGTTTTTCTCTTGGCAGGTTGCTAAACAGCTTAAAGAACAGCAAATGGTTATGAGGGGCCACAGAGATACCTCTATGGTTCATGAGCTCAACAGGTAAGGTCATGAAATTTAACCCTTGATGTGTGTGTACATGTGTGTGTACATACATATGTACCTGGCTTTTCAGTCTTTAATTTATTGTCAAATGTTGTCCTGTTTAAATATGAAGCATTTTTCTTCGACTTCACACAGAAGAACCAAAATTTAACACAATACTGAATTGTTCTCCACATCAAAATTGACATCTAAATGATTTAAGTAAAATTGTGTTTCCTTCAGTCCTCAGCCCAGTGGTAAAATGTTCTTGATTGGAAGTCCTTGTCTGGCTGCACATAAAATCACCTGGGAGCTTTTAAAAGGCACTGATATTCAACCTCTAGGAATTATGATTTATTTGGCCCAAGGTGGATCCCATACATTCGTTTATTTATTTACTTTTTTTGAGAGAGAGAGCACGCATGGGCATGTGCTCGCCAATAGGCTCCACCCTTAGTGCGGAGCCCGACATGGGGCTTGATCCCACAAATGTGAGGTCCTGACCTGAGCTGCAACAGAGTCAGAGGTTTATCCGACTGAGCCACCCAGGTGCCCCTTCTTTTCTTTTTTTGCGTTAGTTTATTTTTTGATAACAGCTTTATTGGGCTGTAATTCACATACTGTGTAATTCACTCATTTGAAGTGTATGGTGTAGTGGTTTTTTTTGTTTTTAGTATATTCAGAGTGTGGAATCATTACAGTGTAATTATAAAAACACATTTGTCACCAGGGCAGCTGGCTGGCTCAGTTGGAGGAGCATGTGACTCTTGATCTCGGGATCATGAGTTCACGCCCCACATTGGCTATAAAGCTTACTTTTTAAACTTAAAACAATTTTTTTTTTCATCACCAATAAAGAAATTTTGCACCTGTTGGCTATTCCCATTCACTGCACCCTCCCACGCCCCAGCCCACTTTTTACTTTTGATCTCTACAGATTTGCCTATTCTGGACATTTCCTATAAGTGGAATTGTGATCTTTTGTAAAGTTTTCATTTAGCATAATGTTTTCAGGATTCATCCATTATTTGTGAATAATATTCCATTATATGGGTGTATAGTACCACGTTTTATCTGTTCATCGGTTGATGGAGATTTTGGTTGCTTTCGGTGTTTTGACTATCATGAATAATGCTGTTCAGAACATACTTGTACATGTTTTGTGTGGACATATGTTTTCCTTCTTGTAGGAGTGGGATCGTTGGGTCCTAACAATTCTGTGTTTAGTATCGAGGAACTGCCAGAGTGTTTCCAGAGCGGCTGACTGCTCTCCATCCCACCAGCAGTGGGTGACGCTTCCAGTCGTTGCACGCATTTGCTAGCACCGGTTCTTGCTTTTTGATTCTAGCCATCTAGTGGGCATGCAGTGGTAGCTCATTGTGGTTTTGATTTGCTTTTTCCTGATGAGTAATGATGTGGAGTGTCTTTTCATGTGTTTAATCAGCCATTTGTGTACCTTCTTTGGAGAAGTGTCTATTCACATCTTTTGCTTATGTTTAACTGGGTTGTCTTTTTGTTACAGAGTTGTAAAATTTTTGAGTTTATTTAGAGAAAGGGAGAGAGAGCGAGCGCACGCGCGCACATGCACTTGAGCTGGGGAGGGATAGAAAGGGGGGGCGGAGAATCCCACGCAGGCTCTGCGTTTGAACTCATGAACTGTGAGATCATGGCCTGAATTGAAATCAAGAGTTGAACTTAACTGACTGAACTACTGAGGCGCCCTGAGTTGTAAGATTTTTTTATGACAATATCCTGGATATGGCTCCTCTTTGGCGTATGATTTATAAATAATTTGCTGCCATTCTGTGGGTTGTCTTTTCACTTTCTTGGTGTCCTTTGCACGAGTTTTTAATTTTGACAACGTTCAGTTTCTCTTGGTTGCGTTGTGCTGGTCTTGGTGTTTATCTAAGAAACCATTGCCTAACCCAGGGTCACAAAGATTTATTTTCCATTAGGAGTCTCGGCTCTAACATTCAGGTCTGTGGTCCACTTTGAGCTAATTTTTTTTGTGTTTGGTGTGATAGGGGTCCAGATTTCTTTTTGTGCGTGTGGATATCCAGTTGTTCCAGAACTATTTATTGAACAGGCATTTGTATTTTTATGTAATTTTTTTTATTTATCTAGAATGTAGATCGCAGAGAGTAGTATAAGGAACCTCCGGGTATTCAACTGTATCCAGCTTCAGTAGTTAAGCATCTTTCTGCCATTCCTGTTCATCGACCATCTCCCCAGTCTTTTGTTTTTCCTTTCTGGAATATTTTAAATATCATCCAAGTATATTAAACAACTCTCCAGGTGATTCTAATGCGCAGCCAAGGTTGAATTACCGTAAAGAGGGTCCTCCACATCTTGTCCCATAAATTTGTTACTTAGAAAGCATTTTGAAGTTTACTCTTCATCTACAAGAGGGAGCTAAAGATGACCTAAAGTACTAAATGTTTTAATGCGCAGATCTGTTGAGGATCCTAACCTGCCATAAAAATCACGTATTGTTTTTCTCGGCTGTTTACTGGTTTCTGGAAGTCGGGGTCACATCGTTACCTTAATGGCAAAGTTTTCAACACGTAACTACTGTGCACAACGGGTCATTCCGTGCTGGAGTTCACGACAGGCTTGTTTAACGATGCGTCAGTGTGTTCTTTCTGACTGTTGCACCTTTTCCTGTTTTGCTGCACCACCTGACCCAGGGTTTTGTCTTGCAGGTACATCCCCACAGCAGCTGCGTTTGGGGGCTTGTGCATCGGAGCCCTGTCGGTGTTGGCCGACTTCCTTGGGGCCATCGGCTCTGGCACTGGGATTCTGCTCGCAGTCACTATTATTTATCAGTATTTTGAAATTTTTGTCAAGGAGCAGGCTGAAGTTGGCGGGATGGGTGCTTTGTTTTTCTAAGTGTTCCAGTATTTCTTGTGTGTGTGAAAGGGAAAATAATCTTGACACGTTGTTTCTGTCAAATGCTGGTTCCCCTTTTCTCCCCTCACACTTTGTTTTCAAGTGCTGACTGTCCCATTTGTGAAATGAGCACTGAGCTAAGCCTGTGTGCAGCGTTAGTACCAGCTGCCTTAAAACTAAAGTTTACATTATTCGTTAAAAAATGTACTCGTAGTGTTGCCCGTGATGCTGGAAACCAATGTGCCCGCCTTGCCGTGTTCAGTTGTGACGGTGAGATGGTGACGTGGATCAGTTTTGCACACATTCAAAACACTCGATATTCCCCCCACTTGTTTAAAAATAAATGTAGTTCAAATTGCCACTTTCCAGTATTTTTGAGCTTATTTAATGAGTTCTGGAACATTTATATCTAATCTGTATTTTAGATATAATTAACTTTTTATACTTTTTTAACTCATAGTATCCACGTTCCCACCCTCCCTCTCCGTCCACCGCCCCTTCTTGTCCCCTCTCAAAGCTGCCACTCAGCCGACTGGCAGAATCAGGCTTCGGTTACAGCTGTTCCTAGAAACAACCGCTTGTGAGGACTCTTGCTGATTTTCATTCCTTTCTTCCCAGTGACAGCAGTCGGTGCTGTTTGACTGTATTGGCTATGCCTTCGAATTCCAACCCATCACTTGAGAATATGCTTTCAAGATACAATGCCCCATTTTTTTTTTTAAACCCCTCAAGCAAAGATCTAATTCTCAAGCAATGTCTGTAGTTCAGTGGGGGTGAACATTATGAGTAATTCATGCTAGGAATTTGTGTATGTTGTTGTTCTTTACAGCAGCAACATGAGTGTAAACAGTAGAAAATAAACCTTTATTTAATAAAACTGTTTCAGTTGTGTTGGAAAAATAAAATCAGATATTAAACGATTTCTGAGATTATTTGTATAGGTTCATCGTAGTCATCTCACCCATCCTGAGATGTCTGTTGTAAGAGGTCAAATGTAATTAGTATTTAATCCTAAAATGGTTGAGGAACACTGACCAACTTAAAGGTGCTCAGTTACGTGACTGATACTACAAAGGATAGGAAAACGGTGTCAGATTAACATCCCAGCCTCCATTTGAAATAACATAGCTCTTTATAAATATGTGCTCTGTTGTCCAGAAAGAGATCAAACTTAATTTTTGAAAGATCCTTTTCAGAAGTAAGATTTTCTCGCTGTTTATTTAGTAAGTGCAGGAAGTATATCTTTTTTAGCCTAGCATCACAAAACCAAACAATTACAGGGGCAAGGCAGATAAAATAAAGGCTGGCAGGATAGGAACAAGGGTCATCTCCTAAGGGGCTCAGACCATTGTTAGAATAGAAATGTGGATCCAGTGTTGTTATATAGGATTTTTTTTTTTTTTTCAAGAGAAGGTGGAAACAGGGCTTTTTATAGGAAACCTTCACCTTTTAAATGCTCATAAATTAACCGTGCCAGCCAGTGGAGACCTCCAGGCTGCCAACTCTCAAACTGACTTGACTTCCAAAGTACAGCCCTGGATGTTTAAAGGTTAACATAAATGGCATTAGGGGTAGGTTCTAGGATTTAGCGGTCACTTCTAATGTGCACTCCTAGGAAGAGAAGGCGGCAGAACAGGTGGGGGTTACAAACATCTCTCTTTTACCGACATTTAAGAGTAGGTTTCTCAATTCCTGTGGGGAATGGCTTTGGAAGAGCTGGTCCGTTTGGAGACTGCTCTAAGCCGGAGTCTGTAGATTTTCTACGCACCATCTGGTTCTTGATTTTGAAGGAGAACAGTAACAAGGGAAATTATAGAACTTGGTCTTTGAGAGCTCAGGAAGAGAGTAAGATCTCTGGAGCATCATGATGCCCATAATGATTTTTTAAAAAAGGGTTAGGGGCCCAGGGGAAGGCTACTATTAGAGCAAGTAGTTGGGGCCTAATTTTTGCAATATTTATAGAGAGTAGATTTGATCTAGACAGTTCTCCACTTCCATACCTTCCCCGTTTGTTTAGGAAGTATAATAGAAAGATGTGTTTTTTTGCTCACAAAAACCTCTCTGGGTAGCACAGCGGACCTGTTGACAAATGAACTACATCATGCCATTTTTGGCATGAATACCCTGGTTTTATCTGACTGGAGGGGCCTGAGCCCAGGGCTGGAAACCCAACTTCAGGCTGGCCAGGGAGCATCACCGTGAGACTTTGGCTGGGGGCTAACCTGAGCTTCTGGAGACTTGTGGAAGTCAACATAAGAGGGGAACTCAGCCAAAGGACGAGAAAACGGCCCACAACACTGGTAGATGTTTTGAATGACGGGCTTTAGGCATGGAATGAGCTGGAAACAGTCCCCCATTCTCCCCTTTAAGGTAGTTGTATTGGGTTTCTGGTATTTGGTGACCTTGCTGGCTACACTCATGATTTAACACCAAGACCATAATGCCCACCAGCCATGTAAATGGACTTGGTTTCTGAGGTAAGGGTAGGAAAAGAGATTCCAAAATATATGTACTTGCTTGATGGAAGGGCCCTGTATTTTCAGTGGCTTCTTAACCTTGTTACAATGAATGGAATCAGCCACTTTTCATTACCTACGAGCTGGTTTACCCTCGATAGGTAGGCAGGACTGGCCAAATGTAAACATTTGCTCGTCATGAATGTTACTGTCTGTTGATTGTACATTCTCTGCTTTGCAGGGATGTATATTAATTCCATACAGCAATTAGGAGACCAAAAAAGTCCCTACATAGGTCTTTCTTTTTAAAAAAAATCTGTTTATAAAAAATCTTTGTTTCAACAGGAATACGATAAATAGTTATTTGCATACCTCGTTACAGAAGTTTATATGGGGGCTGAGGGTGGGTGCGGTTGACCTAATTTGGAATTCAGGTCTTTTTTCCTCTAGAAATACCTTTATCTCCTGGACTAGACTGGATTAAAACACACTGGATTAAACATATCTGCATTTATGTTCTTTTTCATTAATATTTGCTGGAGTTTAGCATTTAAATATGAAGGCTACAGCCTCCCTGTAATTACAATTCCATATCACCACATGTATTCTGTGTTGCTTTTATTTAATGAAAAAACTAATTTCAAATCTACATTAAGCTAAGCTGAATAACAAAGTCTTAGTGAAGGAGGCCTGGTGGGTGGTCTTGTTTGTAAAAACATGGCTACTGTCCTTTGGCCTTAAAACTTCAGGAAAGGCACTTCAAACGGCTTCGTGTTTGCATGTTTCAGTGCCAGAGCATAGGAATAGACCCTGGCGTCCACTGTCACATGTTCTTCAGCTACCAGAGCTACAGGAAGCAAAGAATACAAGTTAGATAATGAAGAGAATAAAGGAGAATACCCCTTATCAATCAATCAATACAGACTGAGCTCCTACTATGTGCCGGTTACAATGCTAGATAGAGATACAGCAGTGAACAGGACCCCTTCTGCCTTCAAGGACCTTGCTCTAGTCAGAAGAGAAAAGGATATATAAGCAGGATTACATTTCCAGCAAAAGACCAGAACAAGAAGAAAGAATAAAGGCAGAAGATCACACATATCAGAGGTGAGGACTTGATGCGTTAAAACAGCAAAGCTGTAAGTCTATAGATGCAAATCACTACTTCTTTTAGAGTGCACTCTAGAGCGCTGCTGTGGTGACCCTTCAGTGCCTTATCTCGGGATTCGTGCGTCCTCTCTGCTGCCAGACAGCACCGATTTTCCGCCTACAAGTTCAGCCGCGTGCACGACAGGACTGGAATTCTAGAGAATTCCAGAACAAGGCTGCGGGAGTGTACGTCGTACCATGGGCTTTGAGGGGAACTTCTGTTTTGTTCAGGTGGAGGTTATCGGACCTGGAATCTGTCACTGGTTCTCCCAGCCACTAGTTTAGGCGCAAGCTCAGAGACTCGTTGATCCCGGAAGGGAGGCTGGCGTCCTACTCCTCTGTGCAGGGCGGGGGCTGGGGAAGTGCTGAAAGCTATTCTGTGTAACCAACCGAACTCTGGATACTTTCCTCCCAATCTCTCAAATGTGACTTGTTGAATAAATGGTGTGATTACTATATTTCCAACCTAATAAAGCTAGGAGAACTGGTTCTTTCCCCCCTTCCTCCTCCTGTAGATCTGTCCCCGTCTACCTTCCTTCCTCCCTCTCTCGCACTATGTACTGCCCCCTCTTCCGAGCCTAGATCCAGGGAGGTTAAGTTAGATGGAAGGGAGAAGGACGTTCTTTAAAAGAATACTTCTCTAATATAAAAATGCAGTAAAGACATATAGCATCTAACATTTAAGTCCTTTTGTGCTCACGCCTCCCAGAGACAGGGGAGAGACAGACCTCTCGTTCCTGTTTCAGGAGAAAAGCCGGCAGAGGCTGTGGCACGTGTTCAAGGTCGTAACCCATACACGGCGGAACCTCAGACCCAGTCAGACCTGACAGACTCAAAGATGTGTGGCCCCTTACTGGCAGCCACAGCTCTCTGAGGAAACTAGGGCTTTCTCCAGTATGAGCACTTCTCATTCGGACTGAGATCTTGAGGTACTTGTTACCTTAGGTCTAGTTTTTAAAAAGGCAAAGCAGGAAGGGAAGCTTTCTAGGAATCTGAATCACAGTAGTTCTTGGAAGCTCATATTTACTTTTAATTAATTAATTTATGGATTTACATGTATTTTTGACAGAGCCAGAGCACGAGTGGGGGACCGGCAAAGAGAGAGAGAGAGAGAGAGAGAGAGAGAGAGAGAGAATCCGAAGTAGCTCCAGGCTCTGAGCTGTCAGCATAGAGCCCGATGTGGGGCTCGAACCCACAGACAGTGAGATCATGACCTGAGCTGAAGTCAGACGTTTAGCCAACTGAGCCACCCAGGCGCCCCTCATACTTACTTTTAAAACAAGAGAGTCATTAGAAATAAAATTGTAAGCCACTGGTACTTACGGAAGGGGAGGAAGAGACAGCCCTCAAAGCCTCAGGTCAAATTGTGCTTCAAGTTAATTTTTGAAGTAAAAACTTTAAAACATTCAAGTCATGATGACTGTCTGTTCCTTTACAAAGGAGTGATCGGGGACTTAGCAGCCAGCATGGAGGAGCTCCCCTGAAGGGTCTCTGTCACGCTCCAGTACAGCCTATCCTAATCTGCCCACATAGGCTTACTGAATTTTTTACAAAATCCCTAGGAGATGGGCTGGCCAGAAAGTACACAATGTAATTTCATGACCAGTAATTTACTAGGGGTGACGCGGTTAGTTTGGTTCACTATATCAGCATGTTGCTCTTTGTATATAGCAGATACCTCAGTCTTTGTAGAAAGAATATTGTTAAATTCTCCTATAACTTCTACCCTGCACGAAGTACCATCCAACATGCTAGCATTTTTGAGGATCAGCTAAGAGATACCTACTTAGGCCTCTTCAGTGCCATGGATTAGCGACATGAGGTACAGAAGTTTTGGCTAATCTGAAGGAATATAGTTTTGGCTATTCTATAGAAAAAAAATCCCATTGAAAGCCTTCAACTTGACAGAGAATGTTTTGCTCATATTTTCAAACTCAGTGCCACACAGAAAAGAAAATTATTGTTGGTTAACTGCAGTTCTCCAACATTTCTAGGTATTTGGCTTTAACGAGGAAGAATATAAAGAAATGGAATTATACTTCGTTCCTCACTGAATGGGACTGGGGACGGGGAAAACTGAGAAAGCTGGCAGTCTTAAGAATGCTTACCATCAAGTCTCTTCAGCAGGTCATTCTTTGGTAAGGAAATTACTTCAACAAATTCTAAACAAAGAAAGTGCAAGTGAAAACAAAGCTCCAGAATAAGAGAGCCTACCAGAACGCCACAACATGCCTGTAGCCATTTCCACTGCGCTAAGCCATACGCACGTCAGCCACTGCTGAGTTGGGTGACGTACCTCCATCTCCTGAAAAGAAACAGAAGGAGGACATTGCAGCAAGGCCTGCTCTGGTCAAACACTGGAAGAGGTTAGTGCAAGACATACCGAAAAGGGTCTGAGACTTCAACAGAGACCTGGGTCTCTACTAATCCAATCTATGTACCTTAGATTCTGTGTGTGATCTATGGAGAATCAGATTCTATAGATTCTATTAGAATCTATGTAAAAAACATTCCAACAGTACAGAATTTGTTCTCCAGATCAAATGCTTAATAGCCAAATTGAAAGCATACTCTATGATAACACACACAGGTATTTTTAAGTTGTTAAAGTATATAAAATTTACCATTTTAACCATTTTTCTAGTGTTTATTTTTGAGAGAGAGCAAGAGAGAGCAGGGGAGGGGCAGAGAGAGAGGGAGACACAGAATCCGAAGCAGGCTCCAGGCTCTGAGCCGTCAGCACACAGCCCGACGCGGGGCTTGAACCCGTGAACCATGAGATCATGACCTGAGCTGAAGTTAGACGTTCAATCGACTGAGCCACCCAGGTGCCCATTAACCATTTTTGAAAATACAATTTAAAGGCATTAAATACATTCACAGTGTTGTGTAGTTATCAGCACTATCCTTCTCCAGAACCTTTTCAGCATCCCAAACAGAAACTCGGTGCCCATTAGTTTACTTTCTGTTTCTATGAATATTTTAGGTAACCTCATATGAGTGGAACCACAATATTTACACTTGAAATTTTTTTTTTCTTAAGTAAAGTCTACACTCAAATGTGGGGCCTGAACTCACACCCCCCAGATGTGACCGAGCCAGCCAGGGGCCCCTATTTACGCTTTTTTGTCTGGCTTCCCGAAGCACTCGGCGCGACATTATCAATAGTCACCCTACCACCGCAGGCACCAGCGTGTTTCTCTAACGGCTGGATGGTATTCCACGGGGCATGTACACCACATTTTGTGGGTCCACTCATCTGCTAGTGGACACTTGGGTGGCGTCCACCTTTTGGGGACTGTGCTGCTGACACTGGTGTGCAAGTCCCTACATGAGCTTTGTGCTTTGGGGTATAAACCTCCGAGGGGACTTGATACGGTGGTTCTGTTCACCTCTGAGGACTGGCAGGCTGCTTCACAGCACGTTAGGTGCCTACCTGCGAGTTTGAACATCGAACATTTAAAATCAGCTGTGATGGGCCCTGACACATTCAGGAGCCACCGAGGTGATGAGAAACGAAGAACATGGCTGTGCTACCTGACACCCCCTTTAACGGGGTGGGAGACGACAGGGAACTGACAGAAGCATCAAAGCTGGAGCCCAAACTTGCTAAGAAATCTAACAGAGCAAGGAAGTTCTTAAACGTTTCTCTAAGTACGGAACTCAGTGATAAGTACTTCTGCCATTCTTATAATACACACAAAGACACACATCTGTGATTCTGAAGGTGTTCACTGTTTCCTCTTCAGACCTCAGGCTCATAATCCTAAGTGGGAATAAACCCCATACAGAAGATAGGGAAATGTGAGAATTTAACATTTGTAAAGAACACCTAAAAATCAGTTAAGAGTTAAAAATGCTACAGGACCCACGATGAGCAAAACAGCCCAGAGTACTGAAGTATCTAGAACCCTGTTCCTCTTCTCACAAATCAAAAACCAAGGCAGTAGCAAGTTAACCAATCATCAGTGCGACAGAACCACCTTAACCGCAGCTGGTGCACACTCACCTGGCTTTGGCTTAGGCCTCACGTTTTCAGCATCATCTCCGTTGATAGTTACCGTCACGATGTGTGTGGTACAGTTTGTCAAGCCCGGATCCATACATACAGCTGTGGAGAGAAGCAAACGCTCAAGTTCAGACACCGGTCCGACACGACACGTTTCATTACTTAAATGCCTTCGGAAGGAAACCGGGCTCATGATTCACAGTGCCCACGGAGCCCATGCGGGAAAACTACACTCGGCCCAATGCACTCAGTATACGCTGTGGGACAGCACAACATACGTGTTTCCCTCCAGAGTTCCTGGGTTAAGTGCGCTAAGTCTGGGGGTGAGACGGTGCTGACATGTTGTCAGGTCCTTTCACCACATTGAGAAAAAAAAATCTAGTGAGGAGCCTGGCACGTGGATGAGGTAATAAAGCTCAGGATCTGAGAAACTCTGGAAGGTAAGCGAATTTCCCATCTCTTCTCCAGCTTCAGGGCCTCCTTGTTCAAACCTGCCCTCGTGTGGAGAGAGACTCGCCTGTAGACAGTGACCGAACCTAGTTAGGATTTCTCCTCCGTGGATGAGCCTCAACGCAAGATCCTTTACACCATGCACAGTGTAATGGCTGGCTAATTTTCAAGGGTCTGTCCCCAAGCGCACGTCCGGAGAGCAGTACAAACCTGGAGAGCACTCTGCCACATCACCTTTGTAGCCAGTTTCTTCCTCAAGTTCCCGAAGAGCTGCTGCTTCCGGGCTTTCGTTATCATCGATGAGACCTGGAAGTCCAAATCCTTTGTGAGGTGCGACAGGGAAACCCTCTCCTGACGTACTGCTGGGAGCTACGCGAGGAATCAGAGGACTGTGGGAAGCGGTTGCACAGGTGACACTGACTGAGGCTTGGAACTTTTCTAAGAGAAAAGGCAGGGACGCCTGGGTGGCTCCGTCGGTTGCACGTCCGACCTTTGATTTCAGCTCAGGTCATGAGATTTCAGCCCCACGTCATGCTCAGCACTGGGCATGGAGCCTACTTGGGATTCTCTCTCTCCCTCTCCCTCTGTCCTTCCCTTCCTCACGTGCTCACCCTCTCTCTCTTTAGAAAAGAAGAAAAAAAAGCAAAAGAATAAAACTGCAGGCAGAGTAAGTAGGTTCTGACAGCTGTTCCTCTTATTCAGACCTCGACTGTTCCCGTGGGCATCTCTGCAGCACAGACAGCGTGGACCCGTGAGGAGAGCTGGCTTGGTGCTGCTGTTGGCCCCCTGGCGCGGCTCACGGACCCGGCTCTGTGGCATGGCCCAGGAAGCCTGTCATTCTTTTCCGTTTTCCTCATGTGACCCTGTCACCTATCTTGCTTTCCTCCCTTGCAGAGCAATACTGAGGCCGCAGAGAAATGCCCGGATGAGGATCACCTGTGAGGAGGACGTAAGACTGGCGGACTGGGGGCAGGGGCCGTGCTCAGAGCCAGCAGTAACCAGGGAGGCCAAGTGGGGAGGACGGTAGAACTTGATTATTTCACAGACCCTCGCCTCGCTTTGGGGGGTCAGTGCATCAAAGAGTGCATTTGAGGGATGTTTTTTTTTTCTTTAAAACTTAAAACCGCCGAGACACATAAAAAGGTGTTAAATGTCCAAGCACTGCTGTTCTGGCTGTTCTAGGTGCTCGGCCCAGCCGTTAGGGACTCACCTGCAGGGAATTCTAGGCAATAGCCTCCCATGGGCGGTCGGAACTGCTTCACCAGAACGATGCACTCGTAATGAAGTGTCCGCTGCAGCACTGGGATGACCGCCACACCTGTGACCAGGAGATAAAACCAAGGAGGTCCCTCACGAAAGGTCAGGGAGTACTTGGCACAGGGTCAAGGACCAAATTCCTGCCTACGCTAACCTCTGCCGAGACCTATTTCTCAACCTGCAGCAGCCAGGCCGTTTTCACTGATCTACGTGTGCTTGTATTTTCTTTCAGCAGTAAATGGAGTCAGTCCCAGTGTTTGTAGTAGATGCTAAGTTAGAGTCTATTGTTTTAGGATAAAGGACCTTTTCTCCCAAGAGAGAAATATTTTACTTACAACAGAACACAGACAAAACCCCAGTGCGTTCTGGAAAACACAAATTGCCCACAAGTAGTTCTTGGCTACCTCCCTCCACCCAACTCTCCCGGCAGACCAAAACAGCAGCTGTGGCAGCTACTCTGTTTACTTCCACTAAAAAGAGAACAAGATGAAAGGGAGGAATGAAAGGGAAAAACAAAGACCTATTGCCCACTTCCCCCAGAGCACAGGTGATTCTCAGGATCTTTGCAGTCAGTGCATTTATGCCTAGAAGGGAATGTGAACTGAATGGATAGTCTCTTCTCCTAATTCCGCATCCTTCTCAATTTATAAAGCAACTGGTCCATCATAAAGTAGTGCCAAATATTTTTCCAAACGAAAGGCTCTCACCTAGGTCCTTTGAACAGAACACAGGATTTCTAGAAGTCCTATCTAGATGCAGTATGTGGCTTCAAATTATACTGACTTCTGTTTGGCTATAAATATTAGTATACCTTTCCCTCAAAAACACTGGGACTGAAGCCAGAAGTTATTTACAGAGAAAGCCTGATTTAGCCACAAAGCACTGCAAAAAGGAATACCAGACTTAAACATAAAAGACCATAATCGAAGAGAGCTGCTCTGAGGTCTGGGTTAAAGTAAAAAGAACCCCGCCTCTTGCAGTAAAGCACGGTGACTTCCTCCATGAAGAGTCGTAAGGGGTTTGCACTCCTACCATCGGCCGACTGCCCCTTCCTGGTCGTACGTTTCACCGTTTCCCACGTTCTGTTCAGGCAGAGAAGCAAAAACAAAATCACTAATGTCACAGAGGAGAATGCCCTTGGGTTTTCAGTCCACAACCAGAACTTTACAAATGCGAAGCATGCGAGTGTAATAATGATAATGGCCAAGGAGACCACGACAGTACAGATCTATATGGGAAAAGCCAATTCCATCGTGCTTTCCTGTAGCTTCTGAAACTTCTTCTGAAGAAAACGTGCCACCCTACGCCTGACCCTCTGAGCGCTATCTAAACAGAAGGCCTACTGATCGCTTGAGCTGCCTTTCAGATCATTCACTGGGAAGATTTCAGTTTGATCCTAAATCTACAGGTTAGCAGTAAATGAAAGTATTGAACAGTCTGTGCAAATTAAGCTCCTAGGAGAATTCCAGCCTTTCGCTAAGAGGAAAAGATACTCTGCAGAATAGGAACCACTGAGACAGTTATTTATATGTGACCTAAATAACAATTTTACAAAGCAGGGCCGTCCCATTTACTAATTTGAAGAATTATTACATTTAGGTGAGTGCTCTAGTTTGCACATGTGAGATCTCTCTTATCTGAGGGGGAAATGGTCCAGAGTGGAGAAAGTGAGATGAGGAATGGTAGGTTTCTGCTCCCTTTTATGGCTTTATTCCCGATGGGCTGTTTGTTTCTGGGGAACAGCGTCCCGAGAATCCGGTTACTGGTACAATGCTGTCTGAAGGGGAAGGACATATGAGGCAAAGTCCCCTTCACTCTCTTCTCCCTTGAACTGGAAAGAAGCAGTGGTAAGAAATGAAAGTGGAGAAGTTCAGCTTTGGATCTGAGTGGCTCTGGGGACCGGAGTAAGGAAGGCGTCAACATCCGCCTCCCTCCAGAAGAGCAGGAATGATGAGACGGGCCATGTGGGGGGAGCCTCGCACTTTTTATCTGGCTGGGTTGGACTGTGTCACGTTTCTGTGAAAGAAATCCCGGTATTTAGTCTAGTTAAAAAAACCCAAAAAACACCTTTCTGTAAACTGTAGATCTCTCAATATTATAGCCAAATTCAAGCAGCGAGTGTGTCAAAATGAACCTGTGGAAGCCAAACGCTGCTGTGACGACTCACAACCGTCCGACATTCCTGTTAGTAACAAGAAGCCAACCAACAAGCAACTCTGGTAAGTAAATAGTACAGATGGCAAGAGACGAAAACCTTTTCAGCTCTCTGTGCCACCCCTCAGGGTTAGTCCTAAAGACTGAAGAAGGCAGTGCTGGGAGGAGCCGTGAAGGCGCCATCCCAGATACTCTAGGAATAAGGGAAACAAAAGAGCAGCATGGTTATGGTTAAGATGATGTAAAATAACCAGTAACGAGCCATACATCGTGAACCATGAAATATAAACGCATTTACACGGGATCCTAGAACAGGGATGCCCCATGGGAGCTCCGGTCATCTTCAAGGGACTCTGAAAGATGAGCGTCTGACCGAGTCAGACAATCTCAGTCTCCATCTGCCTACCAGCTGAGCGCACAGCCACACATCCCGTGAGACCGTTCCCTCCGGTGTAAAACTAGGGAATTACGAGTATGTTAGCTCAAAAGCCTCTTGTGGCGTTAGAATTCTGATTCTAGTTAAGCGACTCCGTTTTCTGAGAAACTGTCATAGGAGAAAGCTTGCTCTGCGTTCCTCCCCTGGTCAACAAACGCAGGAGGCAGGAAGGGCACCGAAGGATGACTTCAGCTCTGTCCCGATGTCCATCAGGGGGCACACTGCCAGCATAGGTTTACACTACTAGACTCAACTCCGTATCCGTATCCATGAATAACATGGTAGAACAAAGGATTTTCTAGCTGCTCTCATCCTTACCGACATGCTTTTGCATCAGGTAACAGATAAAACATTTTATGAGTTTATACGTCATGACCTATGGCAAAGCACAGGGATTCCCTCTTCAAAGCCTGACACTCCGGTAGAAATGTCAGTGCTTTGCCTACGAGCTCCCTGGAGTTCACGAGGAAGACCTACGCGTGCAAGAAAGGAGGTGAACATGCTATAAGCAGGCCACATAAGCAGGTACTCGCTAGGCTTTTCAGTGCATGCCTCAGCTACTCAAACAGACTCCCCGGAAGTGAGACCTGGACACGAGTATCCCGAAAAGAGTCTCCACGTGATTCTGATGCACGTCCCTGATTAAGAAATGCTGAAGGAGGAAGAGGAGTCCAGTGAAGAGATGCACCACCGGTGCAAACCAACACGTACTCTTTAATTAGTGTTAAGAGGCATATTTGTGTTATAAACCTTAACAGCTTAACGGGTAAAAGAGAGCCAAGCTGTATCACTACAAACTGGTTGCCAATCTACGCTTTCACAAACATCAGTCCATTTGAACATACTGTGTTCCTTCAGGCTCGGGCCTGGCCACATTTCTGTATTGTATTCCTGTCCCCACTATTTATTTCCTGTTTAGTTCTGCACATCAGTCTCTTTAAACAAGTGTTCTGCCGAAGGCAGAACATACACTGTGTTGACGGGCGGTAGCATGGTTGGCTTTCTCGCTTTGAGGTTTTAATTTAAGAGTGCTATGGATAGCTTGATGTTTCCCACAGCTCTCCAACACTGGCCCTTAGGAATATTTTTGCTAGTTTAGCAGAGATAATTAAAGTGCTTTCAATTACTGGCAAGTCCATGTACTTCCATGCTGATGACAGAAGTATTTCCTCATGAAGAAACTCTGTATTCTCATTTGATCACTTAGCAAATGGAGGTTTTTTTTTTTTTAATGAATCGATATATCATGTAATCTGGATACTTTAATATTTAGTTACATTTTTATATTTTCTCATTCTATCTCATTCTTTTTCATATTTCACTAGGGAAATGTTTAATCTATTTTAACACTTTTTTTCCTGATAGTTAATTATAATTTTCAAAAAATTTCTTTTCAGGGCAGTGACAGGGGCTGAAAGAAAAAATTCTAAGCAGAAAACGTGGAAAACAGAAGAAAACAGGTTTACCACACAGATGCCATTAATGTTTTGCCAATTTTCCTTCTAGCCTTTTCTTATATATTATTTGGAAAGAATTTAAAAAGCATATACACAATTTCCTATTTTATCAACTTAATAACTTTTCTTAACTTGCTAGATTGTCTTCAGAATCTGCTTTGTAGATAACTGCATAGATTTTACCAAATGAATACACTAAAATTTCCCCATTTTTAAACTGAGAATTGACATACAATATTGTATCTGATGTGTACAACATAGTCACTCAAGTTATATACATTACAAGTCACCACAGTAAATGTAGTAACCATCTGTCACCCTACAGAGTTGTTATAATATCATTGACTGTATGCCTTCATACTGTACATATTCTTATATCATGCTACACTGTAACAATTATTTCCCCATTTTTAAGATGGTTAGGGTGCTTTCGATTTGTTTTTATTTTTTTAATTTTGTGAACATTTTTCATGCATAAATCTGACTCCAAACAGTCTCAGGAGTGGGATTACTTGGATTGAAGGGTGTTATATCTTTACGAGCAACTGGTACATACTGTGAAATGTTTTGCAAAACTTTTTTTCTTTTTTTCCAATTTACGTTTCCATGAGCAAGGTGTAAAGCATGTAAGTTTTACCTCAAACCCAGCAATGTTCTCTCCTTCATCCTAATTTAGAAATTAAAACCTGGTATGATTCGGACGAGGCAATCTGGATTGTTAATTACTTTGCTGCTTTATTGGCTTCGATGGGGCTCGGACCAAAATTTCAGGTTCATACTAATCTACTCAGGGAGAATGGTGTTGAAATCAATTCCTGATTAGTTAATGTAACAAATTTACAATGTGATTGTATTCCGAGATGAGAAGTGATCCAAACATTCTGGGAGTGGGAAAATACTGAATTAGATTTCTCATTTAAGATCGAGTTTACAATAAGAAAAGTGTCAGAGTTCATGTCAAACAGTAAGCGGAGACCCCGAGAACCAGAATACTGAGCATTTTACAAAAGGGAAAAAAATCATTTACCTTATTTTACCAGTAGGATCCATGTACGTTGTTTTTTCAAGCTTGACCCATTTTCCTTCTGAAATTAACTAAAAGGAGACAATAAGTTGGGAGGCTTTTAAACCGAGGATTTTATTTAGAAGGTGTGTTTTCTTTCAGATTTTCTCTGTGTGGCCCTCCCAGGGATCACGTTTCCCTCCCAATAATTAGTGCAGGTTTTCAGTTCGAAGTATGGAAAGCTATCTTCCTGAAGGGTGGTTCTGCTTCTTTTTGGAGTTTTGGAAGTAATACTGAGAGGTGAAAAGAGATGATAGTTGAAAAAATCCTGGCGGCGGGGGCGGGGGGGGGGGGCGGCGGTTGTAGGTAGAGAGGGAGGATGAAGAAGTGAGGGGTTTTCTGGGACCCAGCGTTCTATGCTCTGAGCCTGGGGCCCGTCACACAGGTATGTTCAGTAGGTAGAAACTCCTCGCTGGCATTTTAGTCAGTGACGACATGGGAAGGCTGACTGAGGAGACCGTGTCCATCGGCTGCATTTCCAGTGACACGTGGGTTTCCCACCCGATCTGAGACAGGCAGCCCACGGTCATTCTGCCTAGACACCGAGTTTCGGTTACGAGGACTAACGTTCCTACGGCACTATACTGAACTGAGAGGGGAGTTTCGCTGCGGACAGAAAGCAGTAGCCTTTTTCTTACTGTCCCATCTTTTACTTCTGGCCGGCAGCAACCTAATAATTATCAGCAGATCTATTCACAGACAACATGGAAAGCTTTTTAAATCATAAACAACCGCAGGAAGGTGTCAAGATCAGAGTTCCAAGATGAAGGACTTAAAATTTATCCATTCCAATGGTTCCTGCAGGAAGAGACTTATTAAAAGCTAAACTGAATAACATGTAAGACGTACATTAGTTCTGGAATTCAGACTACAACTAACAGCTTAGGTTTTTATTGTTCTTAAACATATATACTGAGACCATAAACAGCTAACGAAGATGCAAGGCTTAAGTATGAAATGTCTAAACCCTAAAACTCCCAGAGGACTAATTCTTCTACCCAGGCAAACTTTTAATAAAATTTGAGACTTTTTGTACGAAGAGCCAAAATCCGCTTTAAAACAGTCTCAATTTCACGAGTGCATATAATTAAGAGATACACAATTGCTCCCACACAAGAGCAGAATGTCCCTGAGTCCTAAAAAGGGAGCAGGAACAATGTTTAAAACCTGTCTTTAAGAATTAAATACGATCATTTGAAACGACAGTCTACACATTTCATTTGGACTTGGCTGTGTGTGGGGAGAGAGCAGGGTAGTGAAAAACAATTTATACCTCCTCTGAAATAATAGACTGTTTGGTATTTTGAGAAGGATCCGCTGGTTCTTGGTTTTCCATTTTCAAACCAGTCAGTCTTTACAATGCTCAGGCAAGAAGTTCACGCTGTAAGATAAGATTTGTTTAGGCTACAGTTATTTTTCCGAATTCAACATTTGAACAGAGGCTGCTGGTCAAAGTACTTCACATGGTGAAAGACTTATTTGTCATCAAAGCTGCTTTGCTCACGTGAGCTTGGGAGAACTGCCCTAGAGGGGAAGGTCAGTGCAGAGGCCCCAGGAAACATCCAAAAAGAACCAACAGCCGGCCCAGTGAGATTCAGCCCATGTGGGCTGAGCTCCTTCTGGGCGGGCATCAGGCACTTACATATACATTCTTGCATTTTCTGACTCCAAATTTAAAAACTTTCCAGGGTAAACAGTTCAAAAATTGTATACCATTCCTCACTCCCACCCCTTAACTACTGTCCCTTATCTACCCTTTACAGCTCAACTGTAAGAGTGGCATGGGCTGGCTCTTTCTACCTCCCGTGTATCTTTTTTTCTTTTTTTGTTTTAAACTGGTAGTAAATGGATATAATACCATGTTGATAATTTCGAAATGTGCGGTTCAGTGGAATTAAACACAATCCCATTGTGGCCCGTTCACTTTGAAGTTTTAACACATTATCAGAGTCACGGTTGTCCATGAGCTGACAAGTACCACCATGTCTGTTGTGGAAAGAGAAGGCCCCCTCTCTTTTGTTATCCACTACTACGTCCTCTATTCTTGGCTTATTCTCCCGTTTGTACCCTGAATGTCTCAAAATCTTTTTCTGCCCTCAAAATGGGCTGAATAACCTGGCTGCATACAGAATTATGGGCTGAAAGTCACTTTCTACCAGAAATATGCAGGCACTGCTCAGTTGTCTTGCTTCTGGTGCTGCTGCTGTGAAATCTGAAGCCATTCTGATTCCTGATTCTTTTTCGATGTGGCCTGTTTTCTTTCTCAGGAAATCTGTGGTTATTCATGCCTTCATGTAGACGTTATTGCATTGGGTACTCAAATGGGTCCTTCTTTTTTTATTGAATGTGGTGGACATACGATGTTATATTAGTTTCAGGTATACAACATAGTGGTTCAATGTTTACATATATTATGAAGTCATTCCCATGCTAAATCTACCACCATCTGTCACCAAAGTTGTTACAAAATTAACTGTATTCCCTATGCTGTACATTACGTCCCCGTGTCTTTTTTATAACTGAAGTTTGTACCTTTTAATCCCCTTCCGTTATTTTGTCAAGTGGGTCCTTTCAGTCTGGAAACCGTACCGCGCTTATGGGGAACTTTTCTCGAATTATTTCACAGATAATCTCCTCATTTTCTCTATTCTTTCTTTCAGGAACTGTTGCACTTCCTGAACTGATCTTCTGTCTTGCCTTTTTCATTCCTATTTTCTGTTTTCTTGTCATTTTAAAACAATTTATTATTTTTATTTTAGAGACAGAGAGAGAGCACGAGCAGGGGAAAGGGGCAGAGGGAGACAGAGAGAATCTGAAACAGGGTCCATGGTAACCAAGATGGTGTGGGTACTGGCATAAGGATAGACATATAAACTACTGGAAAAGAGACTCCAGAATTAAACCCACAGATTTATGGTCAATTGTTTTTTTTTTTTTTTTTTTTTGAGAGAGAGAGAGAGCGCGCGAGCAGAGTAAGGGGCAGAGGGAAAGAATCTTAAGCAGGCTCCATGATCACTACAGAACCTTATGTGGGGCTCAATCCCATGACCCTGGGATCATGAACTGAGCCAAAATCAAGAGTTGGGTGCTCAACTGACTGAGCCACGCAGGTGCCCCTGCTTAACTGATTTTCAACAAAAGTGCCATGTATTCAAGGGGGATAAAAAAATAGACTTTTCAAGAGATTGTTCTGGGCCTAGATACATACATTCATAAGGACGAAAATGAACCTCTACCTAACACCATATATAAAAATTAACTCAAAACAGATCAAAGATCTAACGTAAGAGCTACAACTACAAGACTCTTAGGGGGAGAAAAAGTGTATATCTTCATGATCTTAGGCAATAATCTCTTAGATGTGACACAGAAACACAGGCATTCCAAGAAAATGCAGATGAACTGGACTTCATCAAAATTAAAAACTTGTGTGCTTCAAAGGATACCATCAAGATGGTGAAAAACTACTTACAAAATGGGGGAAAAATTTATAAATCTGATAGAACTCTATCTGAAACATGCAAAAAAAAAATCCTTAAAACCCAGTAATTAAAAAGACAAATAACATAATTAAAAATAGGCAAAGGACTTGGATAGACATTTTTCCAAAGAAGATATACAATGGCCAATAAGCACATGAAAATATGTTCAGTGTTGTTAGCCATCAGAAAGAGGCAAATCAAAACCACAGAGAAAAAAAAGAGAAAAAAACAAACAAACAAACAAAAAAAAACCACAGAGATACCACAGTTCACCCCTATGATGATGATTATAATAAAAGACTGATAATAACAAGTGTTGGTGAGGATGTGGAGAAACTGGCATTCACTGCCAGAAGGCATACAAAATGGTGCAGTCGCTTCGGAAAACAATCTTACAAAGGTTAACCACAGAGGTCCCATGTGATCCAGTAATTTCACTCCTAGTATATATACACCCAAGAGAAGTGAAACGTGTTGTACACAAACGTTCAGAGCAGTATTATTTGTAATAGCTCCAGAGTGGAGACAACCTAGATGTCCATCATTTGCTGAATGGATAAATGAAATGTGGTATTCCATTCAATGGAATAATATTCATCCGTACAGGGGCCCCTGGGTGGCTCAGTTGGTTAGGCATCTGTCTTCAGTTCAGGTCATGATCTCACAGTTTGTGAATCCCAGCCCCCAATGCCAAGCCTCCTTGGGATTCTCTCTCTGCCCCTCCCCCACATGCGTGTGCTCTGTCTCCTTCAAAATAAACAAACTTAAAAAAAAAGGCAATGAAGTACTGATACATGCTACAACATGGATGAACCTTGAAAACATTAGGTCAAGTGAGAGAAGTCACACACAGGCGGCCAAATATTGTATGATCCCATTCATATGAAATACCCAGAATAGCCAATCCAGAGATACAGAAAGCAGAGTAGTGGTTGCCAAGAGACTAGGGGGAAGGAGAGGGTAGGGAGTGACTGCTTATGGGTATGGGGTTTCTTTTTGATGAAAAACGTTCTAGAATTAAATAGTGGTGATGGTGGCACCATCTTGCAAATACACTAAAAACCAGGGGATTTTACAATTTAAGAAAGTGAATTTTATGGTATGTGAATTGCATTTCAATTAACAACAATCACCTCTGCAGTCTTAAAACCACCAAGAGACAAAGAGTTGGGTTGTTGAAAGCCACCTTAAATCTCAAGGTTGACAAAGCCTGGGAGTCTAGTTCAAGGAGCCCTGAGTGACTGAACCCAAGCAACCATTCTACCGTTCTCTGGGTGTATATTTTGCCTGATATTCAACACGTATTTCTGTTGTAAAATTAAATGTATTTCTGTTGTATTATTGAGATGTGATCAATACGGTTCCTGTGGATTATTACGTGGGCAAGCCTACGATTTCAGTTTCCAATAAGGACTTTGGCAAAGAAGCAAAACTTGAGGCCCTAGGTAAGAAAAAATGACTTTATGCTAAAAAAATAAAAACCACTTAATAAAGATGAGAGAAAGAAATGTTAACACATTTTCACACTCATTTAAACCTTGAAGAGATACGCACAAACTGTATTAATGTTTGTAAAAAAGCACACACACAAACCAACATCAAGTGTGTGTCTTAGGTAACTCGGCTAAAGCACCCTGCAGCAGACCCACTGGAAGTGAGGCCGTCTCGTGCTGCGAGGACACAGCAGCGCACACGACAGACAAAGGTCCTGTCCTCCAGGGGCTCGCTTTCTGGTGGGGGAAAACTGAGGAACAACATATGTAATTTATGTCAGAGCCGCTAAGTTTACGGAAAAAGGCCAAGAAGAAGAGTGGAGAAGATGGTGGGGGGGGGGTGGGGCGTGGAGTGATCAAGAAAGCTCCCTTTAATTTTGTGACATTTGGAAGTAATAAAACAGTAAGCTATGTGGACATGTAGAGGCAGTCATTTAGCTACAGGCATATAGCATAAGAAAACAGGCAGTGATTCCTGGTAAACTTTTAACTAGCCTTGGTTTATACATGACAAATAACCTACATTGTTAGAGGCAATCAAAACAGCATGAAAACTAACCATTAGCTAAATCAAAGGTTGGCTGCTCGTCACTATTTGTGGTCTCTACACCCAAATAAAAGAACTTCATCTACCTAGATTTTTATCTTCCAGATTTCCATT
The DNA here is from genome assembly GCF_028749965.1 of Puma concolor. Classification (NCBI taxonomy): domain Eukaryota; kingdom Metazoa; phylum Chordata; class Mammalia; order Carnivora; family Felidae; genus Puma; species Puma concolor. Next base: position 132,095,821 of record NC_141673.1, on the reverse strand, counting down.
TCCTTTCATTAGTAACAAATACATCAGAGAAGGAATTATTTCCTCTGCTTTTAATTCTAACACTTAAAAGAAAATAACCTTTAGGCAACCAAGCGACCCCATTTATTATTGCACAACATAATCTGTCTAGAATGATGCAAAATACTTGGATTAATTTTCTACCTCCTTTTGAAAAAAACATTTTTTTTAACATTTATTTGCCTTTGAGAGACAGGGAGAGACCGAACGCAAGTGGGGGAGGGGACAGAGAGAGGCAGACAGAATCTGAAGCAGGCTCCAGGCTCTGAGCTGTCAGCACAGACCCCAATGTGGGGCTGGCACCCATGAACCGTTAGATCATGGCCTGAGCCGAACTCGAACGCTCAATTTACTGAGCCACCCAGGCGCCCCTCTACCTCCTTTTGAAAAATGGTATTTTGACCCCGAATAACTTTTCTGTGCTTACCCAAACTTAAAAACAGCGAACTGCAGACCTCACAAGTATAAGCACCACCAGAAATTCATAAAGGAAGAGCTAAATAATCTGTCACTTTTTCTATGAAAAGGGTTCTTAATCTGGATTGCCCGTAAATCTAGACAAAATGGAGAAAGTCCCCCAGCCCCAGGTGAGTATCTTTAGGGGCAAAGGGGCCACCAGCTCCTTTAAATTATCTGCTAGGTCTCCTTATCTTTGTATCTTTATAGCTTCCCTTAGATTGTCAAAGGGATTGTTGATGGCCCACAGGTGAAAAAGTACTTTTCTGAAGGACTGCTCCTCATCTACTACTCTTCATTTAACCAGGTTAAACTCCCTTACAAAAACAGTCTCCGTAATCAAAAGCCGGATTTTTGGTCAGCAACTGTTAAGCTCTAAACAGTTGTTTCAACAGATCATATTAAAAAATACTGAAGCTAGAAATGTTAGAGAGCTAGAAAAACAAAAAACAAGCTACAAACATAAATTACATGAAAGAAAAAAAGTGGCAAACAGGGCTGGGACTCTCTAGGGTAATTACTTGGAATGCAATCAGCCCCAAGGGGCAACAGTATTTCGTAGCAATCTGCTGACAGTGTAAATAACTGGAAAAAAAAAATGAGGTTAAAGGGTGATTTCCAAAGTATATTATTCACCCTGTGATTCCCAAAATGTTCAGGATTATAAAAGCATCTCAAAAATGCTACTGAAACAGAAAAAGAATATTATTTTTAGCAGCATTTCAAAAACAGAAGCTAAATGGTGCCATTTGGGGACAGTCATTACAGGCAGTCATTACACGTAGGCTTAGGCAGCGCAGAAACAAATGAGGCTCCATTGCAGCCTGCGCCCCCCTCCCCTTAGTGTGACAGAGCTTTCCTGAGCTGACTCAATGCTATTTTGAGAGTTAAAAGTAAAGTATAAATTTTCTCCACTTCATTAGCTAGCATTTCAAGTCACCTACATTTTACTAATATGCACATTAGACTTAAAATAATATCCGTATACATACTGTTGAGTTGTTTTAATTCACATAACGCATTTTCGCTTAGTTTGGTCTGAAACACTGAAGGTCTATGATGTGTTAGCTGTATGATTTTTCCAGGGCACAAAAAACTCTAGTGAGGGAAAACATCAAAGGATTGTTAGGAGGGCCATACAGCGATAGGCAGGAAGCTAGCTGGCTTTATGAGCATGGGCAGTTCAAACATTTGGGTAGGTATATACTAAGTGTAAACTGATCCATATTCCTGCCTTTGGGGACCTTATAGTTCAACTCGAAGAGAACCAGAGGGTATGCCTGGTTCTCTACGACTATCCTAGAGATAACGCGATATCAGGGTGTTTTAAGTGCGTGACAAATCACATCCACTTGGGAGGCAGGGAAAATCGTAGACTTTGAAACGGCTGCTACTAAGAGGTCATTAAGATATGATTTAGGTACCAAGAAGGCAGGGAGAACATTTGAAGTAGAAGGAACCAGATGAAAAACAAAAACACTAGCTGGGGGAAGGGTTGAGAAAGTACAGTAGAGTTGGGCAAACTCTGTTGTTCTCAACCTTTCCCTCCCAACCCCCTCCAAAACAAACAAACAAAAAACACCTGAAACCAAGCCCACACATATAATGGATGATGTTAATACTTGCAAACTCATTTCCAAGGGCTTGCGCAGATTTGGCTGGATGCCTGACCCTCCCCCAAATTTGCGGGCAACCCTAACTGGCATGCCACAAACTCTTGTTGCTATGTAAACTCCTCTTGAGGACAGCACTTAAATTCTCTGCTCCAGGGAAGAAGGGAAAGGGTTACTTTTTCACAACCTCAGGTATTTCAGTCTTAGTAACAAGAGCTGGATTCAGGTTAAGAGGGAGGGAAGTTCGCACTCAGGGTTGTCATTATTCAGTTATTACCATATCGGAATCCTTGCAGTTTGCTGAGGTTGCAAAGTGAAGCAAAAAATCACAAGAAAAAACACGCTGGCTCCTCTCTCCCAGGTAAAAACTAAATGTTGGAAACACCATTTATACTCAACCAAATAAAAGGTGTGGAAACTCAAATCATGAGCAAAGCTTCTGATGAACCAAAGTCAGGCAGTCGGAACAGTTTGATGAATAGATTGAGACATTTACAATAAGGCATTTTGAAAGAAATTAAGTGGGAAAGGGTTAATTTTTGCAAAGAAAAAAAAATTTTTTTTTTTTTTGCAAAAATAACTTTATGACCTTGTAAAGTCAAACATCAAATGCTCAGGCCTGACCAAGATGCCATTCTACATTCTTTCAGAATACACAGAAAAAACACTTGATTTACAATGAACAAATAATCAATTAGTATCGCTACATTTAAGTCTTGGTTATAGTCATAAAACTTTTAAAAATTCAGTTTTTTTTTTAAGATGGTATTTTGAGGGGTCCTTCTTTGGTACCACTTATGGTAAAATTTCGGTATCCACATCAAAAGGATCCACTTCATATGAATTTTCCTTTGCTGACAACGATTATCTTGATAATGAAGACTTCCTGTAGTGAATTTGTTAATTATGGAAAGTCATCGAGTTTCTTTTCTTTTCTGGCAGATGTGGGGGTTGGGTGGGCAAAGAGGTAACTAACATTCTACTGAAATTATGCTACTTGGTGATTTATAATCATTACATTTAGTTCCGGCTGGGAACTAATTACCCTTGAGAAGGTTAATTGGTTACAGGCCTGCAGTAATGAGACCAGCAAAGAACCACGAGTCACAGCCCAGGCAAGAGAGAATGTAGGTTTGGTCTAGGGTGGCCGCAGTGGCAAGGAAACTTGCACATGACACCTTATTACTTGTCCTAAACCAGTGTCTAGGGACAGGGTTTCCAAAGCTACTGCAAGAAGATGTTCTTAAAGGACATCGGGACATCAGGAGAAAGGGGCAGTACAGCATTCAAACATGGGCCCACTAAGTTTGAGATGGTGGCAAGATATCCAAGTGGGTAAAACCAGCAGGTAGATGGAAATATTAATTTAGAAGGGGGATTCAAGGAAGGAAATGTTTTTCCATTATTTAATTTGGAATTGCACAATAACCCCCCCTTCCACAATCACTTAACTGTTGATATTTTCAGGCATGCATGAGAAAAAGCAACTATTTCCATTGTTGTAAAGGTTTTATTGAAGCAACTTGAGTATAAATACTTCATGGCTAAGAAAAGACAAATATGGTGGCTAAAAAATAATGGAAGGGAATTTAGCTGTATCCATTCAGAATACTGGCACATCTGGTTGTAATGTTGATTTATTTAAGGCTGGTTAAATGTGTAACTAGTTACTTAAAATTAACTGTAATCCTAAAAAGTCACTGAACACTGCTTCTCAAGTATAGAGCCTGAATAGAAGACATCTGTAACAAATTCCTTCCCTGCAGTGTTTATATTTAAGTTTACAAATTTGGCTGCTTCGGCACAAATAACTGCAGCTCTGTATTAATGCTTTGCAGCTGCCTCAACCTCGACACTCAGGTTTCCTGGGCTGCTAACATATTACTCCTCCTGGAGTGACCGTGTTCCCAGTTTCTACTTCCTCCTATACATCTATTGATTATCTTCAACAGAAAATACCTTATCCCAATTCACCCCAGCACTGCTAATATTTCCTTCAGCAGTAACCTGTTGATTTCCAAGTCAAATCAAAACAAAACAAACATTTAGAGGGACTGCTCCAACCCCCCCTCCCCCACATCAGGTCTCTCCTAAATCTGGCAGTCTGGCACTATTCTCCCAGCAATATATGGAATATTGCTTCATTGCCCCTCAAAACAGACAGAACTGCATAATCTTGGCTCTCAAAACACTTACGGAAAACTACTGCCCTCCCCTCCCCCAGAATATACTGCAACATTGTAATTTACCTCTGCTTGGAAATATGTATCTTTAAAAGTGATGCTCCCAACTAAACCACTTAGCCAGTAGCATTTTTTTAAATTTTTTTTTTCAACGTTTATTTATTTTGGGGACAGAGAGAGACAGAGCATGAACGGGGGAGGGGCAGAGAGAGAGGGAGACACAGAATCGGAAACAGGCTCCAGGCTCCGAGCCATCAGCCCAGAGCCTGACGCGGGGCTCGAACTCACGGACCGCGAGATCGTGACCTGGCTGAAGTCGGACGCTTAACCGACTGCGCCACCCAGGCGCCCCAGCCAGTAGCATTTTTGAGAAAAATAAACCATTGAACTCTTTGGGGGAAGAGCTTTTCACTCCAAACAGGCAGAGGATCCTGTAATTATCCTAATGAATACTTTTCTACAGAGACCCATAGTCGGTGGGCTTCCTGCTTTCTAACCTAAAACTGCTTAGCCCGGAATGTTCAGTTAAAAACAAACAAACAAACAAACAAACAAACAAACAAACAAACAAAAGATTTAAGTAATTTCTACACCCAACGTGGAGCCTGAACTCACAACCTGGAGATCTCCGGAGAGCGTGCAATTTAAAAAAAAATACCTAAAATACACGCCCTTAGACAGACGTGACTGGGGCAAGTCCAGGGCATGTAGTTGTAAGAAAGCTAGGTTCTAAAAGGCATTTCTCAGCAACTAGAATCTGATTCTTTTGAAGACACAAACAAAAGTTTACTTTTAAAATATGCTGTTGTCTCGTAGCCATCTGATAACGTCATTACGGAAGAGATAAGGAAAATAACGGAGTGGTGGAGGCAAGAGAAGGAAAAAGAATGATACTGCAAATTTCACTAGACTAGAATTCTTCCAGTCTTATGATTCCAGCATGGCCCGGCTACTGATACAATCTGGCTGTATTTTTCCAGGCTGTTACTTTGGCAGGGCTGGAATAAATGAATTTCACGCTCAAAAGAGACTCCTCTCCCCTTTCGTCGGTGTTCCCAAATTTCTCTCTCCTCCTCTACCTTCAAAGTCGAATCCCCAGGAGCGTACGGCCAGGATTCTCTCCCTATCTCTCCTAGTTCCCCTCCACGAACGAAGAGGTGCTATCATCCTCTTTGCAGATGCTTCAAACACTGCACTCAAATGAAGTTAGTTGCAGTGGTTTCCTGCTTTTTCTCCGAATAGTCCAGGCTCTTCTACCCCAGTCCCTGGTTTTCTCTAAGCTGGCCCTCCTTTCCGCGCCTTCGCAGCGGCCGCCCCCTCGCTTCCCGGGTCGCGCACCCAGTCCGCAGACTGGGACACGCGCGTGGGGCTGCCCGCACGCACCAGATGTGCTCCCTCCCTCTTCCCCAAAGAGGGGATTGTACATGATTGGCCCGCGCCCAGTTACCTACTCCAAGGTGTGGGGTGAAGGGGAGGGTACTCCTTTGGGGAGGGGGACGAAAGAAGAAAGCACGAAGCCGAGGCAGCAGTCTCAGAAGACACCGGTGCTACTGCTGGAGGCAAAGCCTCACCTCGCGGTGATGAGGATGTGCACTCGGCCCCTCCCGGTTCCCGTAGAATCCCCGCCCGTAACCTCGCCTGAGAAAGTTACCTTCCGGGGCGGGGCACTTCTTAGAAGCCGCTTCTCAACACTTCCGGAATTCCTTGCCCGGGACGCGAACGCCTCGCGTGCGTTTGTGCGTGTGTGCGGGTACGAGTGACTACTACAAGGACGCCCCGCGATTCTCCTCCGCTCCCTTTTCTGCTACTGCCTCCTGGCTTGATGGACCGGAAGAGTCCTTGAGCCAAAATAGCTCGGCGGGTACTTCCGGGACGGGAGACCTGGGTTCCGGGAGGGTGCTGGAAAGAGAGGGAGAGGCGGCGGCGGCTGGAGGATGAAGAAGGAGCATGTGCTGCGCTGTCAGTTCTCCGCGTGGTATCCACTGTTCCGAAGCCTTACCATCAAGAGGTAAGACAGGAGGGGTTACGCCGGGGCGATAGGCAAAAGGGAACTGCGACATTTGGGGCGAGTCCTAGCTCCATCAGCGAACAACAACAACAACAACACAGGCCTTTTAGCGACTGGATGGGAGCGCCAGTGCCCAGATTTCGACTTCCTAGTACTATTTCAGGTGGGGAGATTAATGAAGTCGATGCGAGTTTGCTGTGCGTCGTGTCGCGTTCAGGGCGTGTGCTAGGGCGGGTAGAAGGGCAGGTCATGGTTCATCGCAGGTCAGATGGCGGGGTGACTAGTGGATTAAGCCGGTTCAGGCTTGGGAGTTCACCATCACTGCTTGTAGAACTGCCAGAGAGGAGAAGTGATCAGGAGAACTGGGTAGTCTGGATTTTGCCAGACTAACCCGCTGGGGTCTTAATTGCTTTCAGTCGCTGTAAGATGAGAACAGTGATACAGACCCTGCTTGAAATTCTCCTGCGAAGCTCCGATAAGATAGCATAACAGGAAAGCATTAGTATAGTTATATGTTGTTAGGGATCGAGATGTACGTTGACAGGAAGCCATCCCTGGAAAAGGAGTGGAATGGGATTCGTTGTCTAGTTCTCTGGCCTACAACAGCGGATCCATCCCTGGTTTGCAGGGCAAGCAGAAGAGTAACTTGCATCCTTCACTGGGTCATTCAAGGTAATATAGGCAAGGCAGCTAGGAGAATACCCCCAGTGTTCAAAAGCAATCATAACATCTGGAGAATAATGCAAGAGCAGGCTGTCGCTCACTAAGAGGGATAGATCAAAGAACTGCATATTCATGGCCAGGAGTTTCTGTATTTTGCCCGCTCCTATTTAGGCCTATATTATCACTTAATTTAGATACCAACTGTCTTCTGTTCATTTGGTCCCCTTGGTGCAGAGTGTGAATACAGAGAGGCCAACGATTTTGAAATCCTGAGGGTTTGGAAGAGCGTAAGGAGATTATTCACAAGACCGTTCTCTTCCATCCTGGTATATTCATACATAGGATCTGTTTCTAGTTGGAGGTTAGAGCAGCTCCAAGGAAGATAATCCTTGCATTTGAAGGTGGTTGAAGTGACACCAAAACAAAAGGAAGAGCTTCAAGAGCTGCAGTGGACATTGCCTCCTAAGAAGTTATCTTCCCTTATGATATTCCAATCCTTTGTTACATTGTATAATCGGAATAAACTTTAGGTCTGAGATGAGGCTAGAGTTATTTGTGTTGGTGAGAGAGAGGTATTTGTGAACCTGTCAGACATTTTCCTACTGAGTGCACTTAAAGCTGACCTGCAATGTGTGCAGGTGCCTTTTTGTCATCTGTGGCGTGGTTTTTCCTTTGCCTTCGGCAGGAAAAGTCTGATGCTTAAGAATTGGATTCTCGAATCGGGGCCGTCTGCCTGGCTTTGGATTTTGGTTCCGCCAGCATCTTGAGCAAATTGCTTAATCTCTCTAAGCCCCATCTGGAAATTTGAGAAAATAATAGGATTGGCATGGGAATTAAATGAGATAAAACATTTAAAATGCTTGCCACTGTTTCTGGCATGTAGTAAACACACGGAAATGCTGCTTGTTGTTACATTTTGGATTTAGTCAAAGCTCCATTGACGCAAAATAACTTTAGTTCACTTAGAGCGTGTACCACTCCTAGGAAGCAAAGAGTGAAAAATAACCAGGAGGTGGGGTTTTTAAAAGTCCACAACTAAGCCGTGTTGCCTGAAACTGTTCTTTACTCTGTCTTTAAACTGTTTCTTCAGTCTGTTTAGTTCTGTGGTAATATCACGGGAACCTAACATACAGCAGGATATCCCTCCACAATCTGGGCCAGTCTGGTGGCGTTGTGTTAGCTTTGTCATTGTCCTTGTCAGCTTTAATGCTGAGAGACCATATTGTTGTTATTGACTCAGCATTATTATTCAGTGTTTATTACATGGTTCAGAGATGACTAGGTGGGTAAGAATACAAGTTTATTTTTTGATGAGTTCTAGAACTTTGACTCAGGCTTAAGAATCATTAGCTAGATAACTTTGGGCCATCTGCTTTACTTTTTAAAATCGGTTATTTTCCTCAAACATAAAAGCTATATTAAATAATCTTTTAAGCCCCCTTTTACCTTTAAAATTGTATTAGAATAACTTGTCTGTGTGTATACAATTATGTCCCCTTGGTCTAGAATCAGATAAGATCTAGAATTCTAGAATCTAGAAGAGGACACTGAATGTATAAGGTACTGAATGGGATATAGAATGGAGTAGGTACTTTGTCATTTAATTCTTTTACATCTGTTGGACAGACCTCATTGGACTCTCACCTGACTTGGATTTCAGTGACCGATCTAAGCTCTTTCTGGACAGCCTCATTAGTTTGTGTAAAGCACATTCTCGCCTGGAGTAGCACTTAACATGTTATATGGTGATTTTTTTTTTTTTTCCAGCTTTTGAGTTTCATAGTTTCACTTGAAATGGGTTAAAGTTTAGCAGATTTACAAATAGAGTAGTAAGATCTAGTGGTTGACCTTAAAAGCCTGAAGAATTAAGCTTTTCAATGTAAAATTGTAAAATTCTATAAATCAGATATTAGTTTTAAGAACTGAATTAGCCCATGAATAATCTCTGTGCACACAAACCATTTCTGATTTGCCAGAAAACTTAATAAATGATGCATGAGTCGATGTCCTCTTGACTCTGAAAGCAAGCCATCATTTCTTTTCAGTTGTTAAAGACTATATGCCTCAAGGTCAAAATAATAGCATTACGTTTAGGTACCTGTTGCAGAATTTCTTGATGATTTATTATTACAGAGTAAAAAGCAGATTATCCCATGAGATTCTGAAGTGACTTCAGGTTGTGGCTTTGCCCTCCCTTCATTGTCTGAAACAAATTAAACTAAAGCAGCTTTCTAGCTCTGGCAGTCCAGTCTGCTGAATGGGATTCCACCAAAACACATCCAGACACGTGGTGGATTCTTAGCCTTAGGTGCTCACTGCCAACCAAGGAAGGGTTTCCAGATCCTAAGGCTACCTCTGTCTTCTGTCATAGAAGGTGGTCAGATGCTGTAAATTTCTGATTTGCTTACTGCATTTCCTGTGTTGCTGCAGATATCTGCTGGTGTCTGATTTCTGGAAGGCCCATGTACTCAGAATTCTCTTGAGCTTGTGCCTTTCATGCTGTAATTTCAGTGTGGTTCTTTGGATTTGGTGGTTTTTTGTTTCTTCACCACGGTTGTTAATATATGAGCCGAATTTAGTTTCCCACAATCTTTATTGATATTGTTAATTTTCAGTCTCCTATCAAATGTACATCATTAACATTTCCCATTTTATTTTAAAATAAAGGTAACAAGTAATTAAAAAATTGAGTTTGGAATTTTTCTCTCTGCTTATGATTGGTCTTTTAAAATGATGCCTTTTTGGTAAATTTATTTATTATTATTGTTTTTTTTGTTTTTTGTTTTTTGTTTTTTTTAGTGTCATTCTTCCACTTCCTCAGAATGTGAAGGATTATTTACTCGATGATGGAACTCTGGTGGTTTCAGGAAGGTAAAGTGTACCAGGAAAAATTCTTTAAACTTTATCACAAAGAAATGTTGCAGTGATTAGATCTCGATAATTACCAGGTAAAATAAATACATTAGCTTTGGCACAATTCTCTCCTTTTTTTCCCCCTAGTTAAAATTACATCCTGATCTTTGTCCTGTATTTCTTGTCAGTGTTCAATTCATAAGACTTAGAATTGAGTACTCCTTCCTCTGATAGTTGCTGGTTGTGAAACTGGGCAGTTCCTTCCATCTCTTGCTTGAGAAAATGGAGGGGGGCGGGGGCAGGAAGAGGGCCCATTAGGACCCTCTGAAGTTCTTCAGCCTTTTTTCTTTTTCTTTTTCTTTTTTTTTTGAGATCTTTCAACTTTTAAGATAAAAAATTAATTGTCCATTACAAATAGAAAGCTTTACTAGGGTATCGTGTAATTCCTTAAACTTTTCTTCCCCATGGTTAACCCCCCTCCACCTTCTCTGTTGCTGTAATTCCTCTAGTTATAAAGGGACGACATTACCATGCTTCTGTCTTTTTAGTGCAAACTTGAAAAAGTTTAAAAATCATAGAATGTAATGAATTCCTAGTTTTTCATTCAGGTTTCTGCTCACAGGTCATGTTACCTAAATAAATGCTCATCCCTCACTTCCTTTCTGAACTAGCTTAACAGGAACCCTTGGTGTACAGAACTCCTTTTTTGTAGAATTCCAGGTTGGAAATAGTTTTCCCTTGGAATTACTATTATTATCATTATTATCCTTTTTTTTTTTTAAGTATTCTTCATGCCCAGCATGGAGCCCAACACAGGGCTTGAACTCATGACCCTGCGATCAAAACCTGAGCTGAGATCAAGAGTCAGATGCTCAACCGACTGAGCCACCCAGGCGTCCCTCCCTTGGAATTGTTTAAAAAAATTTTTTTTGTTGTGATAAAATGCCCATAACATAAAGTTTGCTATCATAATTATTCTTCAGTGCACAGCTCAGGGGTACTAAGTGCATTTATAATGTGCAACCGTCACCACCATCCACCTCCAGAACTCTTTCCGTCTTGTAAAACTGAAACTCAGCCCCCATTAGACACGAACTACTAATTTCTCTTCCCACCAGCCCCTGCTCACCACTGTTCTACCTTCTGTGCCTGTGATTTTGAGTACTCTAAATACCCCACATGAACAGACTCGTAGGGGATTTGTCCTTTTGTGACTCGCTTTATTTCACTCAGCCATAACGTCCACAAGCTTCACCCGTATTCTAGCATGTGTCAGAATTTCTTTCCATTTAAGGCTGAATGCTGCTTCATGGTATGAGTGGGCACATTTTGGTGCCTCACTTTTACTCTTTGCCTCATTTTATTTTTCTGCATAATACTTCCATCTGGCATAATTCCCATAACTGTTCTGTTATTAGAATGCAGGCTTCACGAGAACGGGGACTTGGACAGGTCTGTTCCTGGCGCTTGGGGCAGTACCTGATACGTAAGAGGTGCTTGGTAGACATTTGTTGGATGAAGGAACTTGGGAATAGAATTGTGTGTGTTTTCAGTAACACTAATTTCATACTCCGCTTCCCTTTCTCTTGTGAATTTTCTGTGTAGTTTTCTGGATTACATTTCTGTTTTTGGTTATTCTTAGCCTCATAATAACCTGAAGATTGTTAATGAGAGTCTCATGAATTCTAATTGCAGGATAAGGAAACAGTAGAATAGTTAAGCAAGACTCAACTTTGGGGCACTTAAAACCATAATTTTATTATTCTCAAGTCTAGAACAATAATGAGTTTATTTCTATAAATGGAACTGTAGAGGCGCCTGGGGGGCTCAGCCGGTTAAGCGCCCGACACTTGATCTCGGCTCAGATGATGGTCTCATGGTCCATGAGATCGAGTTCTGCCTCAGGCTCTGCACTGACAGCGTGGAGGCTGCTTGGGATTCTCTTTGCCCCTCCCTGTGCTCTCTTTCTCACTCTCTCAAAAATAAATAAATGGGACTACAAAGAAAATAATTTCTAACATTAGAAAGTACTGGGTACATTTCCGTATTGCAAGCGTATTGAAGAGCTCCGTGTTGTTTTTCATTGGCCAGGTGTTTGTGCGAGCTTGTGGCGTGGGTGGGCCCTGCTAAATACCGTCGCACGGCTCTGTGGCACCTTGCCGCACAGTAGTGCACCTATCAGAGAGGGATCCTGCCCTTTTGGAGTTGGCAGTTCAGCTTCAAGTGTGTGGGAGTGGATACAGCCTAGTGCCGGTCCTCCAGTCCCGTTGCCTGCTGGCAGATCATGTCTTTGTAATTTCTAGTGCTCTGTGCTTGGGTTTCCCTGTCCGTAAATGGGGTGACTGACACCCTAGAACTTACTGTGGGTTGTTGCACAGATGAAAAGAGATAATGTGTAAAATGTTTCGCCCAGTGCCTGGTCTACTGTATGCTCTGAAGAAACACCACCTGCTCTCACCATCATCATTGATCTCACCTGGAACATTAAGTAAGCACACCAGTAAATATGTAACTGAGAATTCTGATGAGACTTTAAATCACTGGGGGTGGGGTGGCTGAAGATGGCAGGGAAGGACAGAGAATACCCTGAAGAAGTAACTTAGGAGCCTCTCGGGAAGTTTGGGTGGAAGGTAGTCAGTTGATTGGTGGAGGGAAAGATCTTCCAGGCTGAGGGAACAGCATTAAGGAGTGCTCTGAGGCATGGAAGGTCTTGATCTGCGGGGAACTACAGGGAGTCATGCAGCTGGAGCACGGAGGGCCGAACGATGCAAGAGTTGGTTGGTGCCACCGGGGAGGTAGTTAGGGGGTGTGTGGGAGTCCTGTTAAAGATTGTAGTATTTATTCTGAGGTCAGTAGGAATGCATTGAAGAGCTCAGAACAAGACAGTGACTTGAGCAGATTGTAGGGTTTGAACTGGGACTGGTTACCGTGTGGGAATTAAAGACTGGTTAGGAGGATGCTGCATTGGACCGAGTTAGAACTGACAGTGGCGTGAACTACGATGGTGACACTGGAGGGGAGATGTGAGTGGATGTGAGGTGTTGGAGCTGCACCGTCAGAACTTGGTGACAGAGAAGGAGCTGGCAAGAATTACCCTCTCATTTCTGGCTGAACATCTGGATGGACGAAGGTGTCATTTACTCTGGCTGAGAAAAACCTTTGATTTGAAAAGGGCAGTAATTTTAGGTGGGATTATTTTTATAGGTAAAAACTTGAAAATACAGGTGAAATTTAAATGAGGTACATTTACAATAAAATGCACAGATCTTGAGTGTAACGTTTGATGAGTTTTGATAAATAATGCACACTTGTTTCATCACCTTGCCATTGAAAGTATCAAACATTTCCGGGGCATCTGGGAGGCTCAGTCGGTTAAGCGTCTGACTTCAGCTTAGGTCATGATCTCGTGCAGTTTGTGGGTTGAGCCCCGTATTGGGCTCTAAGCTGACAGCTCAGAGCCTGGAGCCTGCTTCAGATTCTCTGTCTCCCTCTCTCTCTGCCCCTCCCCCGCTCGTTCTTGTTCTCATTCTCTTTCTGTCTCTCAAAAATAAACATTAAAGAAAAAAGAAGAAAGAAAGAAACAAAGAAAGAAAGAAAGAAAGAAAGAAAATCAAACATTTCCAGTCCCTAGGAAAGTCCCTGCTCTCCCCTGTTGGTCAATCCTGCCCACCTCCTCCAACTCCACCCCAGGCAAACACTGGTCTGATTTCTGTCTCCATGGCTTAGTTCTGTCAGTTCTAGGCCTTCCTGTAAGTGAAATTATACAGTATGTATTTTTTTGTGTCTGGCTTCTTCAACTCAACATAATGCTTTTGAGATTCATGTGTTACTCTGTTTCATTGCTAAGTAGCTTTCTTCAAACCTGTCTTTTTGTTTCAAAGATATTTTTAAGTAATCTCTGCATCCAGCCTGGGGCTCAGACTCACAACCCTGAGCTCACGTGTTACATGCTCTATTGACTGAGCCAGCTAGGTGCCCCCGGATGTGTCTTTTTAAAGCTCAGTGTTTGTTTTGTGTGCGGGCTTGGTTGTGTATCCCTCTCAGTATATTCTTTGCTGTCCTAATCTTTTCATTTTTTTCCTTGGAGTCCATGCTATTTTTTTTATTTTTTTATTTTTTTAACCTATGAATTTTTTTTTAAAGTTTTTATTCAAATTCCAGTTAACATACAGTGTAATACTAGTTGCAGGTGTACAATACGGTGATTCCACACTTGGAAACACCACCGGGTCCTCCTCATGACAGGTGCGCTCCTTCATCCCCATCACCTTCTTCACCCATACCCCCGCCCACCTCCCCTCTGGTGACCAGGTGTTCGTTTCCATAGTTAAGAGTCTGTTTCTTGAAAAATGATGGTTGGTGTGTCACAGTAGTTGGCGGTGCCTTAACCGAATGTGTGTGGTCAGGCCTGAGGGCCCCTTCCGTCCTTGTCAAGGGGAGTGCTGACATCTCAGCTCAGACAGCACTTGCTATCCTAATCTTTTTGACTTTCCCAGGAAGAGTAGGGGGTAAAAAAGTAAAACGAGAACACCCCATGAAGCTTTAATTAACCCAAAAAGAACATAATTTAACTTAACCTAAAGGGATAATTAAACTTTAAATGGGTTAACAGTTTTGGTTGGAGTGACCCTGGAGAACAAAACAACCTCCAGGTGATTACAATCTAGATGCACTGGTTACAGTATCACATCACTTATTGATCCACGATAGTGACCAACGGAGCAAGTTACGCTAGGGAAAACAGCACAGTCATGTCCTGGGGTTCATATTGTCAGTAGGGTTTATGGCCTCGGATCCAGACATCCCAGTGGTTTCATTTGTTCAACTGTTGAGGTCCTGCGTGATCTCTGTTCAGGCCAGAGTAATCCAGGTTGGTTTCTATCAGTAATTTCTCCCTGAGTTCAGATAGTAACAATTAGTTGAATGAATGTGTGTGTTTAATAGAGTACCACAATTGTGTCTATTAATATGTGGACGTTTTAGCTCTTTTACGTGGGATGTTTCCCTGCATTGAGGAATACAGTATTATAGTTACAAATAAATAGAATGGAGTTAATGGACTAGACTTACTGAATATTCTTTCTATTGTGAGTAGGCCAGTAGTGAACTATGGCTGGTAGACACTGAGATCTGTCGATTAGGCATCTTTCCTTAGCATAGACTATGGGAGTTATGTATGACTCAGTTTTGTTTGATTCTGAAATGGTACGGAGTGGGAACAATATGAATGCCTAGAGATGCCATCATGTGTAAAAGATGCCCCACCTTATTATTAATTACCAAAGGAGTACTTAGTATAGTAAACTTGAAAACTTTATAGAGAAAATATAAAGAAGCAGAAAAAAATCACTTATAATTCTACTACCTAAAAGCAAATCCTGTTCAAATATTGGAATATCTTCTCTAGTCTTTTTAAATACATTTTTTAGCCTATCTTATGAGCATACTACATTTTATATAATATGTAACGTCCTATTTTATATAATTTATACTATATTCATTTAATATGTAATACATATTATACATAATACATGTTTGTATATAATATATATTTTATATAATATATAATTTTATATTCTTTATTTCAGTGAACACAATTGTGTAATTTTCCATGTGTTTTTAAGGTTTTTTTAAATTTTTTAAATTTTTTATATTTGAGAGACAGACAGACAGAGCTCAAGCAGGGGAGGGGCATAGAGATGAAGACAGAATGTGAAGCAGGCTCCAAGCTCTGAGCTGTCAGCACAGAGCCTGACGTGGGGCCCGGACTCACTAGCAGTGAGATCATGACCTGAGCCAAAGTCGGATGCCCAACCGACTGACCCACCCAGGCACCCCTCCATGTGTTTTTAAAATGGCATAAGATTATTAAAAAAAAAAAATCTTTTTTTAATGTTTATTTTTGAGAGAGAGAGAGAAAGAGACAGCGTGAGTGGGGGAGGGGCAGAAAAAGAGGGAGACACAGAATCCGAAGCAGGCTTCAGGCTCTGAGCTGTCACCACAGAGCCCGACATAGGGCTCAAATCCACAAACAGTGAGATCATGACCTGAGCTGAAGTTGGACGCTCAACCAACTGAGCCACCCAGGCGCCCTGGCATAAAATTATTTTTAGTAACTGCATAATTTCCATGGATATGTACTTGCTATAATTAATTTCATAGTTGTTGGGCATTTAGGTCATTTGCGAGTTTATAGAAAAATAATCCCTCAGTGAACATATTTTTGCATGGAACACCGTTTGCACGTAGGATTATTTCTGTACAATAAGAATCCTAGACTCCAGTTATAGGAGTCTTGACTCCTATATTGACTAGTATTACCAGATAGTTTTCACTAACCATTGTACCAATTTATATGTTCAACACTAGTGTATTAAGGTACTTATCTCAGAAAGTGGATTTCCTAATTAAATGCTTTCCTCTAGGTTTCCAAGTTAGGTGGTACAAAGAAATTAAAAGGCAGACCAAGGCTGTGAATATAATTTCTTCAGTTTCATCTCTCATGAAGTGAATGTGGCCTTTTTGCTCCTCCAGCTCTTACGTACTCTCCTTAACCTGCCACCCAGTGCTCCCTGTGTGTGTCCCCCAGGTCAGTGGGTTGATTTTCATTGCAGATACAGGATATCTGCTATGGTCAGAGTGTTTGTGTGGCCCCCAAATTCATATGTTGACGTCTTGACTGCCAAAGATACTCAGTATTAGAAGGTGGGGCCTTTAGGAGGTGATTTGGTCATGAAGGTGGAGCTTTCGTGAATGGCATTTGTGCCCTAATAAAAGGTACCCCAGAGAACTCCCTTGCCCCCTCTGCCACGTGAGGACACGGTGAGAAGGTGGCCATCTGCAGCCCAGAACCTGACCCTGCAGGCACCCTGATCTTGGCTTCCAGCCTCCAGAACTGTGAGAAATAAATTCCTGTTTATAAGCCACTCAGTGTTTTGTTTTAGTAGCCCAGACAGACTAACTTAATATCCCATTTTAAACATGACTTAAACAAGGAGGCAAATGAATTATTTCAGAAGTCCTATGACATGGTAATTGTTGGGAAGTGTAGTAGGTCATTGATGCTAGGACTCAAAAAGAGCTTCTCTGTGAACTTCTTGATTCTCCTCTCCAGGGTCCAAGTTCACCATAGTGATTTCAAGCATCACGTCCTCACACTGTCATATCCAGAAGCCAGAAGAAAGGAGATCCTGTCTCACATTCCTCTTGAGGAGCAGAGCAAACCTTCTCAGGAGCTCTCTGTCCCTTGTTGGTCACGGGTGGGTCCCCCTCAGTGGCAGGGCGTTGGAATAGCCATGAGCGGTGGACTGGTCTGTAGGTACTGGCATGGTTAGGGAGAAGTCCTCAAGGCACAGGGGCACTTAGTTTCTGAACAGATTGGAGGTTTTATTAATAGAGAAGTGGGGAAATGGGTATTGGGGTTTCCATAGCTCTTGATTCTTCATTCCTAATCTCCCATAACCTCCACATGCAGTACGTTTTTTTTCATTTCTGCGTTTCAGCTCTGTAAGGGATCTTGTTTACATGTTTAACTTAGTACGGAGTCTGGGCCTAATGAGTATGTATTGAGTGAATGAATGAATAAATGAACATGGTTACTTCACTGTCTTCCACGGTAGAGTCAAATGAATAGTATAGACCAAGGCTGATAACTGGGTTTATCTTGTTTGCCAACTCAGATCTGGTAATGGTTTCCTAGAGTGATGTGTTGAGAAGGATTCTGAGGCTGCATCCAGGGTTCAGTAAGAAAGAAAGCTTGGTTCGATTATTACTGTCTGTAGTGGGTTGGGAAAGGAGGCTGGTAACATCCATTTCTGATACAAGTGAGTCATTTTTTGCACATTATTAGGTGCCTAATATGAAATGGGTGCTGAGTGTGTTACTGAGATAACAAGATGGGTGGGGTATCCTACCTTGGGAATCCACGTTCAGTGGCCAAGTTAGATGTAAATAAATGGGTATCTGGGTTTTGTTTTTTGTTTTTTGTTTTTTTGTTTTTTTTTAATAAAAGCATCCATATTCTGATAAGCATGTTTTTCAAGTTTAAATAATCACTGTAAGCTGCAGTAGAGGTGATACTTGAACTGGTCTCACAAATTGGGTCTGACTCAGGTGGTCTGACTTACTGCTTCCAAGAACTAATCTTGATTTGTTCCTTTCTGGTCTTGAGTTCTTTCTTTCCTGACCTGTCTCCCTTAAGGCAGAATAATAATAGACACCAGCTATTAAACACGTGTTGTGTATGTTCCTGATTTGAATCCTCACAACTCTAGAGTAGCCACTCTCTTTTGGTTTTGTGGACGGGATAATGGTGCAAAGCTCTCGACTAACAGTGGGAGAACTGACACACTCAGACCATGTCTTTTTCCAAAGCCAGTGCTCTTAAGGGTTCCCATTGCTCTGTGCTGGAGGTGATACAGGAAATACAGAATAGTTCTAAATATTAGCATCATACTTTGACCATTCCAGTCATCAGTGTTTAGAGCTATACCTTAGAAAGAAAGTCTAGTAAACTTGAGAATTTATATCTTCCGTCATCATTTACAGTGATCCAGTTTTGTGAGCTACCTCAGAGTAGGCATTGTGATAAGTCCTTCTAAGAACTATATGAAGACACTGATTATAAACATGATTTTTCAATGTATTTCATTATACAATCAAAAACACCTGATGTTTTAGAGTGGTAAAACACATTTTCAAGTTCATTGAGTACCTTTTGTATGATGGAGCCACATTAAAGATGATAATGTCATATTTAAGGATGTATGGTGTTGAAAGAGATGCAAGAGAAGGAAAGGCTGTATAGCTCCTTGAGCAGGGAACTCCCAGGTGACAGTGTTAGCGTTCTCATTATACTGCAGGGTCTGGGTCTTAGCTTTGTGGATATGGGAACTCTATTCTTGAGGATTACAGAGGACTGATTAAACTTTAGAGACCTGGGGTGCCTGACTGGCTCAGTAGGTCGTGCACACAACTCTTTATCCCAGGATTGTGAGTACAAGCCCCACGTTGGGCATAGAGCTTACTTGAAAAAAAATGTAGGGAACTGATCTGCATTAACCAAAATCACACCAGATTGACTGATTAAATTATTGATAAGTCCATGTGTCAGTTTCTTGATTTATAAAGGAGGATATGCCATTCCAGTGATTGCTGCCGTAACCATTTATTATGCCCTCAAATTTGAATGGAACCACTGTTGGTAGCTTTGTATTTAACAATATACTTACACTAATTATTTCTTAAAAAGATGCTATCTCCACTTTTCTGTTATGATATTTGAAGATTTAGTTTTCTTACACCCTCGAGATCTTCATTACAGCTTTTGGTTAAATCACTAGTCAGTGGTCACAATGTTATGATGTTACTGTTGGCTGCTGAGCCACGTTGTGTACTATGATGACCTTTTTAAAAAAAATTATTTTTTGTACTTTTTTTTCTTCTTAAGTTTATTTTGAGAGAGGGCACATGTGCAAGCAGGGGAGGGGCAGAGAGAGAGAGAGAGAGAGAGAGAGAGAGAATGAGAATCACATGCAGACTCCATGGCATCAGCACCGAGCCCGACTCGGGGCTCGATCCCACAAACTGTGATCATGACCTGAGCCCGAGATCACCCAGGAGCCCCAACCTTTTCTTTTTTTATAACCTTGTTTTCTCTGGAACCACTAGCCAGCTTCATTAAATTTACTTAATTCCCATATGTCTGTCACTAATACTTAGTAATTTTTCCAGTAAACAGTGTGTAAGCCTGTTAGCTGTTTCTCTAAACACTCCAGGACATTTCAGATCCAGCGGGTCCATTTTCCTTTCCCAGATTCATTTTAGCAGTCCATCTTCCTGTTCCAGTCTGGCAGCTCTTCAGGGCTAGTATACAGTTGTTACCTTGGAACTTACCTATTCTGTGCCCGATTTTCTTTTCCTTGGATATCACGTTTTTGGGTCTCTTGATTTACCTGTTTTATTGAAGCACATGCTCTAAAATGCATAGGAAGAAAACTTTGAGTCTTTTCATACCTGGAAAAAGTTTTTATTTTGCTCTGGATTTTTTTGAGGGGGTGAATTGGCTTAGTATGGGATTTTAGGCAGAGTATTTCCCTGTGATTTTGAAGGCATGGTCTACTATCTTCCATAAAGTCCCATGTCATTCTGATTTGTGTTCTTTTATTGTGACTTGGTTTTCTTTGTGAATGTTTTTGAGAATTCCTCTTTCATGTTTTTACATTTCACAATAGCCCTCTGTATTGCCCAAACGTATTGACTTAAAAACAATGAACACTTTGTCAGTGATTGCGTCGCTGGGTGTTGAGAGTTCTCCTTGGGTCTCTCACTTCCTGCTTACCTTGCTAGCAGAAGCACTGATGCCTTTTATTCTTGTTATCTTTTCAAGGATGTTTATATAGCAGAGAGCCTTGGAAGGTAGAGATAGCAGCTCCCTCTCTAGCAGAGAACAGGTTTTTTTATTGTCTAGGACAGGTGAAGACAGTGTTTCTGCCCTTGGGTCGGAGACCGAACCGGTTTACCTTGTAGAAGACGTGATTCCCTAAGTTCAGGGTTCCTCAGTTGTGATGCAAACCTGGGCCACACCTTGACCTCCCACGGGACGAGACTAGACGGGCCAGAGGGAACTGACGCCCATACTTCTTGACATTGGATGCGTCTTCTGTTGGTCTTGCTAAGGCATTCTTGTCGCTGTCGTCATTTGGTGGTTCTGCTAAGATGGCCTCGCTCACATGTCTGGCAGTTGATGTTGGGCTTCTCTTCCCATGTGGACTCTCATCTCAGAAAGACTACTCTTCTGGGGGAGGGGGCGGGGTGCGCCTGGGTGGCTCAGTCAGTTAAGCATCAGACTCTTGATTTTGGCTCAGGTCATGATCTCATGATTTGGGAGTTCGACCCCCATGTCGGGCTTTGTGCTGACAGCCTGGAGCCTGTTTGGGATTCACTCTCTCCCTCTCTCTCTGCTTGTCTCCCCCCCTCCCCAAATAAATAAATATTAAAATTTTTTTTAAAAAAAGAAGAAAGACTACCCTTAGTTACTTTGCATAGGGTCGGCAGCATTCCAAATGTGAGAGTGGAGGCTGTAAAGGCTTCTGACACCTTGAATTACATGCTGTCACTTGTGCTACATTTTACTGATCACAGTGAATCTTGATGCCAGTTTAAATGAAAGGAATGGGGAAATAAATGCCATTATTTGATGGGAAGTGTGGCAAAGTCGCCCTGCAGACGAGCATATCAGACTAGATGGCAAGAATTATTGTGGCCATCTTTGCATAGCATTTAAGGTTTTTTTCCTCCATTCTCTATGCTGTGTACTTGGTGAGCCCTTTCATTCTAGAGACCTATTTTTCAGTTCGGGGACATTTAAAAATACTGTGTCTTTGATAATTTTTCTTATTTTCTTGTTTCTCTTTTTTGAACTATTATTTAGATATTGGATCTTGCTGGGTTCTCTGAATTTTATCATTCCTACTCTGTTATCTGTTTGTCTTCTTGGTTCTCCTTTCTGGGAAATTTCCTTCATTTTGCCATATTCATGCTATTGAATTTTTAAATTTCAGCTATTTGGGGCACTTGGGTGGCTCAGTCAGTTAAGCATCTCACTTCGGCTCAGGTCATGATCTCGCAGTCTGTGAGTTGGAGCCCCACATTGGCTCTGTGCTGACAGCTCAGAGCCTGGAGCCTGCTTTGGATTCTGAGTCTCTCCCTCTCTCTGCCCCTCCTTGCTTGCTTGCTTGCTTGCGCGCGCGCTCTCTCTCTCTCTCTCTCTCTCTCTCTCTCTCAAAAATAAACATTAGGAAAAATAAAGACAACTAAATTTCAGCTACCAGATTTTCATTTCTACAGGTTCAATCCTGTCCTCTGTTCCCTCTGTTCTTCTCTTGTGGACGCAGTATCTTTATTTTTAAGGATATTAATGATTTAAAAAATATTTTTCCTTTTAAAAAGCTTTTTTTTTTCATCTTGGAGCCTTTCTTTAGTTTTCTAATGATTCTAGGCCTTTTATTCATATTTGAGAGTGAGGGGGACACACACAGATACACGCATACACACACACACTTGGAAACTTTGTAAAAACCGGGTGGGGCTGGCTAAGAGTGCCATCAATGAGCAGAAATTGACGGAAGTTTCCCGGAAAGATCTACAGGTCTTTCCTCTGGGGTGGTTGAGTTTCTAGAGAAGAATGTTGTAACCTGTGTGTGTTCTGGGAGCAGAGTGGGAGGAAGGGGACTAGGGGCCTCACTGTTAGTGTGACTTTCACAAGGCTGTTTGTCGCACTCTAGCATTTCACCCTCGTATTCCTCCGGGGCAGTATGGACCTGAGTCCTTACCCTCTTTGTTTCATGGAGAGGATTAGTTGTTCTGGTGTGCAGGGTGAGGAAGGCTACGTGTATCTTACTGTCCCTTCTGTGGACTTCACACAAGCAACCTACCTGTTTGTAGCCCAGAACTTCGGTCTCGTCATCAGTGGTAGTTCTAGCTTCTCCCTTTTGCTCGCTGGGTTATCCTCCTCATTGGCTTTCTGTTTTCCAAAGTTCTGTTGCTGTCTCTTTTCTGCAGCTGTCTCTTCTTTGATCCCTTTTTTCCTTGAGAGTTTTCCTATCATTTTAGTGGGGTTTCCAGAGGAGCATAGGGATAGATAAATGCCCCTGGTCAACCAGCAGCCTCCCTTTCCCTTCTTCTGATAGTTTCTTGGTACAGATCCTGTGCTGGTTCTTGTTTGGATTATTATTTGTTTTCATTGACGTGGTGAGTTCTTCGTAGGCCAGTTATTTGTGGTTTAGTGTTGATGAGAGACCAAAGCAGTGTTATTCCTTCTGAGTGTTTTCAGCCTTTGCTTTCTCCCTAGGCAATGAAGATTGGCTACTAGGTGGTCCATTTCCACCCGTGCTGTGCTCGCCAGCTGCTTCAAAGGAGGCACGTCAAGTCTTTGGTTCCCTGTCTCCCCCCCACACATTTCTGTGGTGCCAGTCAGGGTCCAGGGCAATACCTGACCCCAGCCCACACACTCTTTTCTTACTAGGTAGAAAAAGATTCTTGATTTTGCCTCTCAGGGGGACCCGCTCTTCGGTAGAACAGCTCGTCCGATGATTCCTTTTGCCTTCTTCATCTCACTTGATCTTCCTTGTCTGTGGCAGCACTTTCTCATATATCGGGATTCAGAGTTGTAGATGACTGCTAGTGTCCTTGGAGTTGGAGGTTGAATTTTTCTTTTCCGTGGTTCTAGTGACGTATGAGAAGAGGGCAGGAAGTTTGTATTCTTT
Source organism: Puma concolor (assembly GCF_028749965.1). Classification (NCBI taxonomy): domain Eukaryota; kingdom Metazoa; phylum Chordata; class Mammalia; order Carnivora; family Felidae; genus Puma; species Puma concolor. The sequence goes on along the minus strand of NC_141673.1, from coordinate 132,072,762 downwards.
TTATTTTGTATTGGTTTTTCTCTCTAAAAAAATGAACTTTTCCTAACATTATCCTCCAATTCTGAGGCTGTCTTTTTATTTTTATTTTCGAGAAAGAGAGCGAGCAAGCATGTGACAGGGGAGAGGGGCAGAGGGGGAGAGAGAATCTCAAGCAGGTTCCACACTTGGCATGGACCCCAACGTGGAGTCATGACCCTGGGATCATGACCTGAGCCAAAATTGAGAGATGCTCAACCAACTGAGCAAACCATACCCTCTCCCTTTTCAAATATATATTGAGTATGACTGAACTTATGACTACATACATGGTACTGAAGCCTTTTTCTTGCTTAATTTTTGTTTTATGGTCTTCTAGGGAAGATCCACCAACATGTTCTCAGCCAGACAGTGATGATGAAGCAGAAGAAATACAGGTTGGTTCAGAATAAAACAGCCCATTCTATCATTTCAGTGAGCCCTGAAATGGTTCTCTTATTTACATCTTAGCCTATGTTTGGTAAAGTTAGAAATTACATGAAAATCTCACTTTGACATGTACTTTGTTTTCAGGAAAAGATGTCTCTTATTTATGTATCATTTTTAGATGGAGCATTGCTTTGGGGAAGCCCAGTGCACTATCCACATTTAATACTTTGTTTCTGTCCTCTCCGTGCAGTGGTCGGACGACGAGAACACGGCCACGCTAACGGTAAGAGCAGAGCTGTGCCAGCCGGGGCTCAACCTCACACTGTCACCTGGGATATTTCGGGATTTCAATGCAGATCTCGATGGATTCCCATTTACTTATTTTTCTCGTTGGCTTTTATTTATTAAGGTGCATAGTTGGTGCTATGACTTGTTTCTCTTAAGCTCTGAAAGAGGTAATCAAGCCTAACATTAAACTTTGACGTTTCCCAGATCTGTGGAACCTAAAGTGAAATCTCTGTTCACTTATTCAAATATATTTAAATGGCATAAAAATTACAGTTTCTTTCAGGTGAGAGTAATGTGTGGCTTTAACCAGTATCTTGTATCAAAATGTGGAAGTGGATTGAGTATTATGGAGTCTTAGAGGATAAGAATGCTGTTGTCTAAGTCAACTTGAAATATATTTTTAATAAAAATATTTTTAAAGGAATGAGTGAAGTAAAACATGTATTTCTAAAAATGCATTAGGTAAATGAAACTTCTTATACTGTGAGACAAGAGAAATTTTTATCAAATTCTCTGCTAATAGACGTAAAGGCACAACAAAGGAAACTAGCTTTAGGGGAGGTTATATTCTGATACAATTCTAAATAAGAAGATACTTTTGTTTATTTCAACGGAAGAGACCTGGTATATATAGTACAAGCAAAGTAACTGGAGGTGCTTAAACCAGTGTATTTCCTTAGGTATAAAAAGCATGCCATTATATGCAGAAAGGGAAAGTTTCTATGTTTTCCTTTTACTCTGGATGTCATGCAGGTCAGTCACTCTCTGTTCATGACAGTCCTGTTCACTTAAACATACATGGTAGTTATCTACCATAGTTAGGGCACTGTAGTGAGTTCCGAGCAAAGGTGAATTTGGGTTGCTTCCTTTCCATTAGGGAGTTCATAAGCCAGCAGGGAAAGATGCCTCACTTTGGGGGTAGATGGCAAAGTGCTGTCAGAACAGACAACAGTTAGAATGTGTCAAGGGAGAAATGATATTTGACCTGGACCCTAAAAAGGTTAAGGATTATCAGTTCTAACTCCTGTTATCTAATAGATGGATAGATTGGGAAATTAATAACTTACATGTGTGTATATCTACCAGACTCTGTTCTCCAAGGCCTGGGAGCTGTCATGTAGTGACATCATGGCAGCAGTGAGCACACCAAGTGTTTTGATCGTGGTTTCTAGATACCATTCTCCACTGAAAGAAATTGAAGCTCCTTGGAGAAAGTCAAGACCAGGGGTCAGAAAGTGAAGATGAACCTGTGACAGCTTGTGTCAGAAAGTAAGCAGGAGGCAGACATGACTAGAAGGACCCAGAGGCCAGCTTGAATAGGCCAACCCCCGGCCAGAGAGCGGAGTCTCAAAACAGGGACGTTAGTGAAGTGTCACCATTTATTAAAATGAGAGTCTGTGATCCCATACTGACAAACAAATGGTTATATTAACTAAACGGAGCAGAGGGGAAAACCCTTTAGAGTAGAAAAGGCACCAGATCACAAATGTAGAAGGAATTACAGACTTGGAAATCACCATTTGGCAATGATCATAGTAATTGATGGGGTAGATGTTAAAGCCATTGGGTGAATATTTGGTGAGAAAGAGGCTATTTATTTTTTTTTCAACGTTTTTTTATTTATTTTTGGGACAGAGAGAGACAGAGCATGAACGGGGGAGGGTCAGAGAGAGAGGGAGACACAGAATCGGAAACAGGCTCCAGGCTCTGAGCCATCAGCCCAGAGCCTGATGCGGGGCTCGAACTCACGGACCGCAAGATCGTGACCTGGCTGAAGTTGGACGCTTAACCGACTGCGCCACCCAGGCGCCCCGAAAGAGGCTATTTAAATATTCTCAAAGTATTTCCACCAAAATTACTTACTAATTATAAAGAGGAAAATGGTAACTTTACAGAGGAAAGACATGGCAGCCAAGTGATCAAAGTTAACCTTGTCAGTGATGGGACAAACCGACATTGTGTGCCTCCTGATACAATACACTAAGGACACATCACCTGCCAAAAATCCATAACCTAAATCTAATCATGAGGAAGCATCCAGCATACTCAACTCTTTGGAAATTATTCAGAATAACTGCTTTGTACTCTTCAAAAATGGCAAGGTCATGAAAGATAACAACAGGAAGAAGGATTAAAGGATATTGAAGAGATAAAACAGCTAAATGTAATCAATGGCAACCTGATCCTCGGTCAGAAAAATTTTTTCTTTTGCTATAAAAGACATTATTGGGGGAAATGGGCACATTGTGAATAAGATCTGCAGATGAGATGATGGTATTCTGTCATTGTTGGCTCCCTCGTTTTGATAATTTTGTAGGTTATATAAAAGAATGTTACTGCTTTTTAGGAACCATACTGAAGTATTTAGGGGTAAAAAGGCATTGGGACTTCTACTTACTTTAAGAATGTAAGAAAAAAGTTTGTTTTATGTGTGCATATGTATAAATAAATGCATATATCTGCATAGATCTGTAAGAGATTTGGGGCAGGGAAGGATAAAACAAACATGGTAAATGCTTGGGTGAAGAGTATCTGGAAATTCTGATTATTATTCTTTTAAGCCTTCTGAAGGACTGAAATTATTTCAAAATAAAAAGTCACTAAAGTGATTGGGTTTCACTGGCTGGAACTAGATGTTGTTGGGCAGGGGAGCATTCATAGTAGCACACTCTTAGTGGAGGAATGTGAGCCAAGGTCCAAGGGCAGGTAATACATGGTATTGGCGAATGGTAATAGTCCATTAATCTAGATACAAAGACATGGAACTAAAAATTAAAACACAGTCCAGGTGGGTAAATCTCAAAAGTGAGAGCTGTTTGCTGAAGGTATACATATCAATGACAGCAGTTATGTTAAATTTTTTAAATGCTATAATTCGTGGTCAGTCACATGTATCATTAATTATAAAATCATGACTCTGGAAGAATATGCCTGAGTCTGTAATGCTGGTTGCCTTTGGGGAGGGGGAAGGGTTAGGATTAGGGAAGAGAGTGAGGAGGTAAGGAACTTTCATTTGTATTGTCACTTGGTTCCCTTAAGAGATTTAAACATCTGGGTTAAGTATACCAAATTGTTGAATATATGGGTCCAGGAACATGAATATATATATTTTTTTTGTATATTTTAAACATTTCATGATTTAAAAAAAATGTAAGAAGAAATATCCTTTCTTAATGGGTATGGTAGGTGTAGTTGGAAAGACAGGAGAGTTTGGATCACAGAAAGTCCACAGATATGATAAAAAAGAGTAGATTTTACCTCACAACAGGAACCTTTACCCAGAAAACTGAGATGTTTTGTATAGTTAAAATCGACTCACTGAGCGACGAGCTTAAAATGATCTGTTGAAAGATAATTTTCAGAAAAAGGTAGAATCATGGCTCCCATATTGAAATAAAACTCTTTGACACATGTTGAAGGTTTTATTTAACTCTTGAGGGAGCTAGGCAGATATTTTAACTGGTTCCAAAGGGAAACCAAAGAAGAGACACCTTTGTAGATTAGAAATACTGAAATGAATATGTAAATGAGGCATGATTGGTTTTGCCTCCTTCAAGGGTGGGAGGAAGACTGCTGGATTTCTCTCAGACAGGATAGAATTTGTGTGTCCAAAAGAAGTACTTTTCATTGTCATCATTTACCTGCAATTCACCGAGACGTAAAGCCACTCGTCGACCTGGCTACAGTCAGATAATCCAGGGGGTGCGCTGTGGGTGCACAATACGGTCTTCCACGAAGCACGCATTTGTCTCCACAGTATGGAAACTTTTCATAATTTAAATTTGTTTTTGGATCCTGATAGCAGGATTTCCTAAAGTGGAATAATTTGAGGATTTGAGGAACTCTGTCACCTCTTAAAATATAATACATAAATACAAAGCAATCTGAACTGTTACGGGTTAGGAAAATTAAATTGTCTTGTCTTTGAAGATTGAATCCCTTCATGTTATAAAATTTGTATAACTGCCATTCATCGAAAATATTGCTACAGCAGATTTTTGAGAAGCGTTTTTATGGATAGAACCCTGGCGAGCCATATTAGCAACTTCAGGGGATCGTAAGGAAATTACTGGCTTAATAGAGATCCTGATTGCTTCTCAATGGGGAGAGGCCAATGGAAAATAAAGGACTCAAGGCTGTTACTCATTTTGAAAGCCTCTCTGAATGGCTGCAGTTTAATTTCCTGTGTCTAAACTGAAGGTGTCCGCAAAAATGGATGCGGTGGCACATACGAAAGATGCTGCGAGCTGGTCTAGAAGTCACAGACCTCTGTAGCATAAGGAAGGGAGTCCAGCCTGCTCTCCCTTCTTTACTCACTAGCCTGTTGCTTAACGCTGGTTTCTAGTTTGGGGAATAGGCCACCATTTTTTTTAAATGACATTTTTTTGGTGTGTTTTCCAAGCTCTTGACACAGTTTGCTCCCTGTCGCAACTGGATTAGATGATGGGGGTCAACAGAAGCCATTTGGTTCTTTTTGCAGTGTGCAGTTGAGCTAATTCTAGACCCATTCTAACTTTTCCCCCCTCTGGAAGAACTGGTCATTACTGGACTTTTTCAGAATTTGCATTTGCCCAGTAGGGGGCGGCAAATATAAACGGATAACGTGCCCATAGGGAATCTGTTCATATTTTCGTATTCTGTCCCCTGCAGGCTCCACTTCCACGTCTGTTACTCCCCTTTTCTCTACTCGTGTCCAACTCCTCCCTAGCTAGTGACATAAGGCTCACGGCAGAGCATTCCTTCACACATTTTGGACATTTTGATTACTTGCTTATATAAAATACACATTTTAAAATCAGCCAAAAAGGAAAGAACATTTTAACTTAACCAAGGTCCTATTTTTGAGTGTGTTTATATTAAAACTTGTCTGGAAATAGTGGTGTTTAAATATGGCTAAGCACATCATTTATTTCTCATTCTTATGAAGCCTTTTGAGGATATGTCCAAGAATCTTTTCCTCTAGATGGAAAGGCTTCTGGCCCTTTAAATGGGAGGTGTTAATTTCTGAACGTTGGAATATGTGTACAGGTGACATTTCATCTGTCTCTTTTCACTTCATAACTGTGGGTTCTGTAGATGTGAAGAGAACCATTCAGTCCTTCCTCACATCCCCAGATGCCTCATGATGTCTGTCTTTTTAGCTATGTGGGCTTCGATGGTTTTAGAAAGTGCCATTTGGGCGCTTGTTATTATTTTTTCCCCCCTTTCTGGTAAATATTTGATCATTGATTTTATTTGGCTCAGTTCAGAAATTCTGATAGTACTTTGTATTCCAACTTTTAACACGCTTAATTGTTTGAGATTTTGATCTTGTTTTCTATATTTATTGTGACATTATTGACATGCCCAAATGCTTTCTTCTTTCTCTATAGGCACCAGAATTTCCCGAGTTCACCACTAAGGTCCAAGAAGCTATCAATTCCCTGGGGGGCAGTGTATTTCCTAAGCTTAACTGGAGTGCCCCAAGGGTAGGAACATATCAGTAAATCTCTCACTGTTTGAAATATTCTTTGTTTTGCTATTTCTTTCTTTTTATATTCCCCACAGATATAATTTTATTCCTAATTCTAGGGAAAATACTGTGGAATTTATTTTTATTTTCCTCCTCCTATTTTCCTGATTTAGCACTTCCCTGGCTTTGTAAAATACTATATATTTTGCCAGAAGACAGTTGCAATCTCTCGTGTTGCTGATCATGCTAGAAATCTGAGGAAATCCATTCTCTGCCCCTTTTCAAAACTTCAGCTGTTCACAGTGTGTAACAGGAAATTTTCTCTTTTGAAAAGTACTGAAAATTAAAACATCACAAGACCAGGGCACCTGGGTGACTCAGTCGGTTGGGCGTCTGACTTGGGCTCAGGTCATGATCTCACGGTTCGTGGGTTTGAGCCCCATGTGGGGCTCTGTGCTGACAGCTCACAGCCTGGAGCCTGCTTGGGATTCTGTGTCTCCCTCTCTCTCTGTCCCTCCCCTTGTCTCTCGCTCCTTCAAAATAAACATTAAAAAAAAAAATTAAAATGTCAAAACACCTAAAAAATAGAGCTGTTTGGGAAATCAACAGACGTTTTCTTAAATTGTGTTTTATTATAATAGTGCATTGACAAGATTTTTTTTTTTTATTAAGGTTTGTGGAAAAATTTGGTTTTTTTTTTTCTAATCCAATAGAAAACAACTATGTCAGCAAAGCTCCTTTAAGGAATCAAAGACTTATTTACATTTTCAAAAATCATCCCATGTGCCTATCTTTGCTTATTCTAAAGTGAAAGATAAATTCTACCTCATCTAGCCTGTATTTTTACTTACTAAAATTAGTTACACATGTATAGAATTAAAATTTTTTATACAATTTAAATTTTTAAAAGATCTATATGCTTGCTTCCCAAATAAGCAGATCCTAACATTTCTTTTTCTTCACCATTTCTTCCTCTTCAGAGGCAACTGCTTTCACATATTTCAGTGCGTTTTTTGTTATTTTCCTCTACTTTATTCTTTAGCTATAGCTATAATACTCATTATTGCTGCCCATTTGGGAATGAGAAGATTATGCTCATTCCTCTCTTTCCCATTGTTTTATATTCCATTCTCCTTCTTCGAGTAATAGCATGTTTTCATTAGGTCAGGACTCCCTGTTTCTCCTGTTAGGGTAACACAGACAGTGTATGCACATCTGATACATGCTTCACAAGATGATGTAGTTTTTTTTTTTTTTTTTAACGATTATTTATTTTGAGAGAGAGCTCATGCATATGCATGCATGGAGGGTCAGAGAGAGAAGGGGGGAGAGAATCCCAAGCAGGCTCTTCAGTGTCAGCGTAGAGCCTGATGTGGGGCTCGATTTCACAAACCTTGGGACATCACGACCTGAGCCGAAATCAAGAGTCAGATGCTTAGCCTGACTGAGCCACCCAGGCACCCCAGGATGATGCAGTTTTCTTACTCAACCTTTTGTTTTTCCTGGAGTTTATGGTTTTCTACGCATAAACCGTTGTTTCAGTGGAGGGAAATCTATGGTCAGTGTACCATTTTCAACTAGAAGCTCAACATCTTTTTCATTGGGGGAAATTATAAAGAAGCTACTATAACAAAGTCATTGAGACTCATTTGTAGTTTGTATATGAACAGTAATTTGAATCATTCCTTACTGCTGAACTGGGCTGAGGCTTTCCACTTAAGATGGGTATATTATTTTGGTTTTGAGTTATTAATGTGTTCATTTATATTTTATTTTCTCTGTGCCTACCATGTGCCACTGCTTTCTTTCACATAGTGTGGACAATTTTTGGATAGTTTTTTGCAAACATTAATTTTCTTAAAATCACATTCCTGTCCTGTGTCTGATCTATGGGAGAAGTATGCTGTGTAAGTGACTTAATTATTCTGTCCTTTTTAGGCATGTTCTGCTAAGCTTTGTGCCTCACATGCCTGCTCTTGTTACCTTTTTTTGGTTCATGTGTGTGAGACATTCACCGTGTAAAGCTGTGATGGTGCAGATTGATAGACATGGGTCTAAACTCCAGTCCTCACAGTTCAGGTGTCCCAGCTGTCACTGCCCAGAAACAAGAAGAGAGAAAGGATCTCCTTTTTCTTAGAGAGTAGCTGGTCAGACTCTTTACACCTTGATCGTTGAGCTGAAGTGTCAGATTTCTAATATTTCTTCACCCCTCTTTTCATCATCAGTGAGAAAAACACAGGGAAGTGCTTGCGCCTGAGCGGGATGGTGAGGACCTGTGTGTTTGTAACCCAGCGTCCCCCATGCAGCGGCCCCGCTCTTCACTGTTTCGAAGTATAATTTGAAATTGGACAGTACAGCTAAAATGTCTTACCTCAACTTTTTCTTTAAACGTAATGTGCATTGTTGATTCTGTGTATAGAACTGAGCTTCATTCATAACAACTAACTTGGAATGTACCCTAAGTAGCATGTGCTTTGTCATTTAGGATGCGTACTGGATAGCAATGAACAGTTCTCTGAAATGTAAAACCCTCAGCGACATCTTTCTGTTGTTCAAGAGCTCTGATTTCATCACTCGTGACTTCACTCAGCCGTAAGTATGTCTCTTGATCTCCCATGTCAGTAGGTTCAGTACTTGTGAGAAGTTTTCTGAAGGCGAAATGCCATTACTTCTAGTACTGTTAAAAACAGCAGTTCCATAGAACAGACCTATTAAAGCAACCTTCCTTTTCCTTTGATAGTAAATGCTCCACAATGAATATTCCTAAATATCAAGGGCTTTCTTTATATCTGCTTATTAAGTATTTTGATAATTTTTTAATTGAAAAACCAATATATGCTCATCATAGAAAAACAAAATTAGGGATTCGAGCTAAACAAAGGAAAGTAAGCACCCATGATCTCACCACAGTTGGTTTTATATACTTCCAGAATTCTTTCTTTGCATACGTCTAATAAAGATATGCCTGTCCCTAACCATATTCTGATTTTTTTTTAAAGACAGAAATGGGATCATGTAGTTCACACTGCTTAGTAGACTGCAGTGTATAATTAACATCTTTATGTGTCATTAAATACTTGTGTATATCATGGTTTAAAATTACCTTAATGGTATTCCACTGGATAGCTATGGCATAATTTGTTTGATCAGCCCTCTATTTTTATACAGTCCTGCCATGAATATCCCTGTGCTAAATTTTTGTGCATGTTCCTAATTTTTTTCTTTTTTAGAATAAATTTCTGGAAGTGGAATTGCTGTTTTCCTTTCTTTGCCAGTTAATTCTGTAACTAAAGAACTTGACCCTGTGCTGTCTTTATCATAGGCAGGTAATGCACCTGCACTGTTGACCTGTCGGTGGGCTCTTTATACTCTTGTTCTGTCACCAAATAGCAGGTATTCTTCTAGATTGCCCATCCTACCCATCTTTTTTTTTCTTTTTTCTTTTTTTTTTTTTAATATTTATTTATATTGGGGTCAGGGGGAGAGAGAGAGAGAGACACACACACACACACACACAGACTGCTCACAAGCAGGGGAGCGGCAGAGAGAGGAGACAGAGTCTGAAGCAAGCTCCAGGCTCTGAGCTGTCGGCACAGAGCCCGATGCAGGGCACGAACCCATGAGCTGTGAGATCATGACCTGAGCCAAAGTCAGTCGCTTCACTGACTGAGCCGCCCAGGCGCCCCTTCCATCCCTCCCATCTTAAACCGTCAATTCACTTAAACTAATACTTAAACTGACCTCTCAAGTGAAGTGTCTCACAAAATCCAGCAACTTAAGCAGGTGAGCAGGGGTGCAAACACGGGGTGCGCACTTGCCACTTCTTGCCCATCTGTCCGTGTAGTTCACCCTGCCCATTCACCCCATTTCAGCCTCAGATCTTTTTTTGAGGAACCTGGAACCAAACAATAAATTCATTGCACGTTGGTTGTGTATCTACCCTTTTATATCTGAGTTTGGTACGTCAGGCATTGACTTTAGTATTACAGTAATCAAAGAAATGAAATTCAGTAATAATAAATGAGTGTGGTTATGTTGTAATGTTATTACAAAGGGGTTTTACCTGTATTGATATTTTTGGTTCATCTACAGAAGAAAGCTTCGTATTGTTTTGATATTTCATTGTCCACCTTTTATGATCATGTTGGCACAGATATTACTAGGTGTTTGGTGGCCCTTGTTTTAGTGATAATGCAGTGGCATTTCCATTCCAGGAGAGACCCTCTGGTTAGAGGAAGTGATGGCTATCTACTTTGTCCATTATAAAGCCTTTTTTTTTTTTTTTTAAGTAGGTTTCATGCCCAGCGTGGAGCCTAATGCAGGGCTTGCAGTCATGACCCTGAGATCAAGACCTGAGCTGAGATCAAGAGTCAGACGCGGGGTACCTGAGTGTCTCAGTCTGTTAAGCATCCGACTTCGGCTCAGGTCATGATCCCATGTTTGTGGGTTCGATCCCCGCATCAGGCTCTGTGCTGACAGCTCAGAGCCTGCAGCCTGCTTAAGATTCTAGGTCTTCCTCTCTTTCTGCCCCTCCCTCTCTCTCTACCCCTTCCTTGCTGTCTGCCCCTCCCCTGCTCGTGCTCTGTCTCTCAAAACATAAAATAAAAACTTAAAAAAAAATAAGTCGGATGCTTAACCAGCTGAGCCACCCAGGCACCCCCATTATAAAGCTTTTTGATATCTAATGCTTTAAGTAAAGAGGCCTTAAAATACATTACATTAAAAAATGCTCTGTGCCTGTTAGTTCTTCAGATACAGGCTTTCATGTACCTTTAATACTAGTTGCATTGAGAGTATGAGGACATCTTTTCCTTTCCAAAAATAACTATAAGTCACTTTTAATTCTCTGTGGCTAGTGGTGTTTTACATCACCTTTGCAGTTTGGTGAACTGCTGCTTCTTCCCAGCTCACTTCTCTCTCTCCTTGTGCATGAATGTAACTGGGACTCCAGTAGAAGATGGAAATACCCGTCAGTTGTTTTGTATTCTGTACTCTTTGATTTTTGCATGAGGGGGAAGTAAAGTCAGCAAGTGAATTTGAGGCCCCGGATTAAGAGCGTTTACCCGAAGAATACCAGCCTTCTCTTAGTCTAAATAATTGAGAGTCGGCAGGAGCAAACCCCAAGCACGGAGCTTGCAGCCTTTCATCTGGGTGGCTCTGAGTCATCACCCATTTCTGGAAACGTTTGTCGGTAGTAAGCTGCATGCCAGTAAGTCTTGTCACTGCGCAGAAATCTTTATTGACAGGATCTCCACCGAAAAATGAACTTGTGTCATATTAGTCCTTTCAGGACCCCTTAAAGATTAAATTAGGAGTCTAATTTTTTAAAGTAGACAGGATTGTATTAATGGTTTAATCTCTTTCCTTCTGTTGGCTAGAAAATTGGCCTAAATCTGTTTAGTAATTTGTTTGCACAAGTTAGTTACTAGAGCCCAAACCAGAATATGATATCAGTCAACGTCATGCTAAATGTTTACAGTATTTTATAGTAAAGTTAGGTTATAGTAAGGTTATAAATGCCTCCCCTAGCAATGCTTCAAATTAAAATATAGTAAAATATTGTAAAGAACTTTATAAGAATTTAATTACTAAATAATAAGGAATATTATAAATAATAATAAATATAAACATAGACCATAATAAGGCATTATGGGGTATTATATAATCTGTAATATGTATAAGATTATATAATATTATGAAAGTGACATTATGTTGTTTATACTATTTTGGGGCTTGCCTCAAAAAAAGAAACAAAGACATTACAGTTAACAGAGGGCCAACTCAAAGCACTTGACACATGCAGAGTTTTAAAAAATATATTATTTAACAAGGACTCGAGCTTGGGTGTTTCTGGGGTTGGTTGAGCAGGTCCTCGAGGTCTCCAGGGACCCCGGCTCTTTCAGTGTTCACGCACTCTCATCCTTGGCTCGCTGGCTTGGTATCTGGGATTATCACCCTATGGTTACGTGATTGCTGCTGTGGTTCTGAACATCACATGAAGACCTGACAGTATCTGCACCAGAAATAGAAGGGGTGGTGTGTTTCCTCTCACTCTTCTCCGTGTGTGAGCAAGTAGAGCATTCTGGAAGCTCTCCAGGAGACTTCCTTTCAGACTCATTGGTCGCACAGTGTGACCAGCCTAATCCAGCGATGGTCAGGGAACAGAAATGCCGTGACTGGTTTGGACCGGGGCTGTCACACGTGAGCACGTGTCAGAATCACCTGATGGGTTTGGTGAAACAGAGATTGCATTGCTGGTCCCCTCCCCGAGTTTCGGTTTAGTAGGCTGGGAGCCGGGTGCAAAAATAATACGATTTCTAAAATATTCCCAGGTTATCCTGATGATGCTTGGGCAGGTCCACACCTTGAGGACCGCTGAGATTAACCGGCACGTGCATCCCTGGCATTCGGGAGGGTAACGAGAACGTGAGTGCTTCCTGATGTGTTAGCAAGGATGGAGGTTGGAAAGAGCTAGCGGGAGACCAGTACTGTCGGCCACAGCTGTAATCCAAGACAGAATATTAAATACTCTTCTTTTTCCCGTTCCTCAACTGGTTATGGTACACAGGAAGCTTTAAAAAGTGGAAGTTGAAGTATGACACATTGAATGCAGTGTGTCTGCACTGTACTCACTGAGCAAGTTATTGGCCCAGATGTAAACATTTTATGTGGTTAGACTTGTCGAATATCATGGCTGCTTTCAGTAATTATTTTCTTGATTAAGTGGCACTTCAGTAGGCCAAGGCAAGAAAATAATATTCGCTATTCAATTGGCATTTAGAAGAAAGGGCTGAGCAAATAAAAAAATTAACCCATTAAGTGTTTGTCTGAGGGACTTGTCACTTACGAGATAGGTTTGACTAGAGGTCAGGAAATTTCACTTGGCTTAGTAATTTAACTGCTATGCTCGACATAATTTGTATGCATTTTTTTTTAATGTTTATTTTTGAGAGAGAGAGAGAGCACAAGTAGGGGAGGGACAGAGAGAGAGGGAGACAGAGTCCGAAGCAGGCTCCAGGCTCTGAGCTGTCAGCACAGAGCCTGACGCGGGGCTCGAACCCACGAACTGTGAGATCATGACCTGAGTCGAAGTCGGACACTCAGCCAACTGGGCCACCCAGGCTCCCCAGTTTGTATGCATTCTTAAGATTATTATAAAACTGGTTATTAAACATAAAATTCAGCAAATAGTCTCAGGAGTAAAATTTTGTGTGTGTTAGACCTTTATGATTAAAAAAAAATTTTTTTTTTTTAATGTTTATGTTTTGAAGGAGAGAGACACAGAGCTTGAGCAGGGAAGGGGCAGAGAGAGAGAGGGAGATACAGAATCCGAAGCAGGCTCCATGCTCTAAGCTGTCAGCACAGAGCCCGATGCTGGGCTCGAACTCAACAAGCTGTGAAGTCGTGACCTGAGCTGAAGTCGGACACTCAGCCGACTAAGCCACACAGGCGCCCCTGTGCCTTGTGACTTTTAAGACCCATTTAATTAGTTGACACTTTTCTGCTATAGATTATATTAATTTTAGATAGCATATGTTATCTTTTTTTATTTAAAAAAAATTTTTTTTTTCAACGTTTATTTTTTGGGACAGAGAGAGACAGAGCATGAACGGGGGAGGGGCAGAGAGAGAGGGAGACACAGAATCGGAAACAGGCTCCAGGCTCTGAGCCATCAGCCCAGAGCCTGACGTGGGGCTCGAACTCACAGACCGCGAGATCGTGACCTGGCTGAAGTCGGACGCTTAACTGACTGCGCCACCCAGGCACCCCATATTTTATCTTTTTGAAGAAAAATTCTATGAAAAAATTTTTTTTAATTTTTTTTTTTTTTTTTTACGTTTAGTTATTCTTGAGACAGAGAGAGACAGAGCATGAACGGGGGAGGGGCAGAGAGAGAGGGAGACACAGAATCGGAAACAGGCTCCAGGCTCTGAGCTGTCAGCACAGAGCCTGACGCGGGGCTCGAACTCACGGACCACGAGATCATGACCTGAGCTGAAGTCGGCCGCTTAACCGACTGAGCCACCCAGGCGCCCCTCTATGAAAATTTGAATGAATACACCCAATGATCCTTTGTTCAGTATCATTTTATTTTTATCTTTCCTTTTCTACCACGGGTGAAATCTGAAATGGAGTCTGTGCCCCAGTGCTCCTAACTTGGTTCCTCACAAGCAGTAAAGTCTACATCACCACAACTTTGATACTGCATGTCCCCTGGCCTAACAGTTTTCTTTTCTCTTTTTTTTTTTTTCTGCCCATGATTTATACTTTTTCTTATACTTAATAATTGTTTCCTCTGAGGTATAATGTCAGCTTTCAAGTTTTTTAAAACGCTTACCAACGAGAATTGTGCCCTAGGAAAACATCTAGGATGGCACTTTATTTTTTTATTTTTATTTTTTTTAATTTTTTTTTCAACGTTTATTTATTTTTGGGACAGAGAGAGACAGAGCATGAACGGGGGAGGGGCAGAGAGAGAGGGAGACACAGAATCGGAAACAGGCTCCAGGCTCTGAGCCATCAGCCCAGAGCCTGACGCGGGGCTCGAACTCACGGACCGTGAGATCGTGACCTGGCTGAAGTCGGACGCTTAACCGACTGCGCCACCCAGGCGCCCCTAGGATGGCACTTTAAAGCATTAATGATTGTGGTTACTGCCACTTGAGAAAACTTTAGTGATGATGTTTTCTCATTACTTAATAAAAATGCTGAAATTGCGATCTCAGTCAGTGGACTTAGGCTCTACTAAGTTACCCACGGTAAATTCATACAGGTGATACTCTCAAAGTTTACCAACACCATGATTCTCCTTCCCCCCACCTGCCATGTGATGGGCACAAGTTAGAGACCATCCCATGTGAGTAGGTGATCTTGTAAATCTGTACCTCCGATGCCAGAGTCTCACCCCTTACCCCCAGCAAATAGGATTCATCTTCAACTTAAATGTTTTCCACTGGTGTATTCTGTTTTCATCTCCCTCTAGCTCTTTCTTGTATGGTGTATTTCTTAATCGTAGCACAGCCCAACAGAGTGCAGGTACATTGTAGCCTTTCTCTTCCTCTCTCCTTTCCTTGTAATGAGGCGTGGGACGCATTCTGCATCATCTTCCGTAAACTAGATAGAATACATCCATATTTTCCTGATTGTGCTCCCGCTCTTCCACTCACCTGCATCCTTATCATTAAACGTGTCATATTCTCTTTTGATGTGTGAAATATTTGGAATAGCATAATAAAAACTTGCTGAGCACAGTTAGGAAGTTAACAGAAAAAAAGTATGTCAATCTTAAGACATGTTTAGGACATGATGTTTAGGGCATGATGAATAAGCCTGTTACACTAAGACCTCTTGGCCGATAGAAAATGCAACCTTGTTTAAGTCGAGGGAATGATATGGGCAGTAGCTTGAGTAGAAGTGAAAGACAAAAAAGATGGCCCTCTGCCTGCCAGTCATCAGTGCTGGCCAAGCACAGTCCCTGCAGTTTGGGGCTAGGACCTACCTTTTATTTCCTTTCTTTTAAAAAAAATTTTTTTTAATGTTTGTATTTATTTTTGAGACAGAGACCGAGCATGAGCAGGGGAGGGGCAGAGAGAGAGGGAGACACAGAATCCGAAGCAGGCTCCAGGCTGTGAGCTGTCAGCACAGAGCCCGTCTCGGGGCTGGAACTCATGGACTGTGAGATCATGACCTGAGCTGAAGTCGGACGCTGGACACTTAACTGACTGAGCCACCCAGGCGCCCCTTCTTTCTTTTTTACAAATTCGGCCCTAGAACAATTCTTTGAAAACTTCTTGTTAACTACTTTCAAAATATATTAAAAATACACTGGCATAATTTCATAGTAGCTTTCATCAGAATAGGCCTTTAGGTTTTGTTGCTTTTTCCCAAAGTAAAATCTTTATTTTTGTATATTGAGAATTCTTTTTATTTTGTAATTCCCATTGTAGGTAATGCAGTGTTCATCCTTAATAACATTTGTGTTTATTTCAGAGTTTTAATGGCGAGCTAGAGGAACTGTAATTGTAATTCAGTACAGGGGCCTCCTTTCTATCCAGACTGTAAAGCAGGGAGTTCAGTACTACTTTCTCTTGTTACCTTGTTGAAAATTTCAATCAAAGAAATTACCCAAGTTAAAATACTAACCCAGGTGTCGTGGACTCTGGGTCTAGAGTTCTCTCTGATCCAGCAAGAAAGCGGGGGCAGGATTAAAAGTGTGAGAGAGGCTAATGTCCCAGAGGAGACAAGAGCCCTGAGCAAGGGTCCTTGCTCCATTTTTATTAGGATCAGAAGGCTTACAAACATAGTTATGGACGTGCACAAAGACAAGGAAATCCCGAACTTTAACTCCTGGCTGGGCCTGAGGGAAAGGGGGTTTGGGTCAATACAAAACAAAATCCTGGCGCTGGGCAGAAGGTTGTTTACAGCGGATTTGAGGCCCCACCTCTGTTTACTTAAACTGGCCTAGGAGACAAGAAAGACGGAGATTGCTACCTCAGGGTCAGCAAGGCACCTTTCTTTTGCTAACTAGCTCCGCCCTGGGAAACTTCGCCCCGCAGGGGTCCATAGCCCTATTTACCTGTTTACCTAATATGGTCCTTCCTTCCCGTGAAAGCAGCTTTCTGCTATTGTACTAAATTGGGGGGGGGGGGTGTTACCACCCTGAATACCTAATCTTGTTTACCTCATCATGGATGTCTTCATCCTGAGATTCCCTATTCCTATACCTTTGTCCTATACTGGGGGCCTTTGTCCCGCTTTACCTGTACTGGGGGCCTTTGCCTTTACCTAATCTTGTTTACCCAAACTTGGGTATGTACACCCTGTGGCTTTCTAATTCTTTATGCCTTGTTAACCCATCGCTGCAGGCTCAGGGAATTCTTAAGCTTATTCCCCACACCCAGGAAAAAAATTTTTAAAAACCAACATGGTCATAAGTGTGTATGAAAATGGCTATTAAGTGCTAATCTAATATAGCTAGGCTGGTCAGATTGGCAGATCTTCAAATGCGATTCAAAATGTTCTTATTTGTAGTTATAAAAGAACTTTAAGAAACTGATCATTAATTTCTGGTTCTGCCTAAGTAACAGGCTAAGATAACTTGAAAAATGTTTTGTTACAAGTATCTAAAAATGCTAGATAAGATATGAGCTACGACACAAAAATGTAAGGCACAGCTGAATTCACAAGAAACAAACGGCAACCCCAGATGCAAGAAATGGAAGGAGGATGGAAAATCAGACGCTTAGGTAGATAAGCCTTTTAGGGACGGTTACCAGAACTGATAAGGGACATAACTTTTAATCCCTTACTGGGACTGGAGGCCGAGCATTTAGCCAAAATGAAGTAAAGTTCTGGAAAAGAGACCCTATTGCACCTCCAGTAAAGGATGAACTAGAAAACAATTCATCCACTGGCACAGAGACCAGGAGGCAGAACTGAAACTCCTTGGGCTTTGGGTTTTGCATTTTAAAGTGTTGAGACCTCAGGCCTCTACCTCACAAGGAACTTGGAGTACAAATTTAAACCACCTGTCTGGTTGGAGCTCTCCCAAACTAAGACATTAAGGTAAAAGTCAGTCCCTGAATCATTTTACCCTTGAGGCACCTAGAAGATGCAAACACAACTTGCTCTGGAAAGACTTTGTCAACCCAGGCCTCAGGGGGACCCTCAGAGAACTGAGCTGCACCAGATGGGTGCTTTCAGCAAAAATATGGAACTACTTGAGGAAACAGCACACCAGGCCCCCAAACTAGACGACAGGCAAGAGGAAGTAGAACTGTATGAATTTAAAAGCAGAAGTCTCAAAGATAATGTAAATGACGTGTTTTAATTACTTACACTCATAAAAAGAATCAGTACTCGTAGAACAAGTTTTAGGTTTGTTAATTTACATAGAAGGATTGTAAAAATTCCAGTGTTGTTAGCACTGTAATTATCTTACTCATTTTACCCTTTTAAACCTGCCTTCTCCAGAATGTAAATGGAATCTAAACATTCACACACAGCGTTCTTTGCAGTATTTCAGCTGAGCTCCTGTAAATGTTATTATTGACTGGCTCTGCTCTCTGCTCTTGTAGGGTCTGTACCCGACCATTTGGTTAATCATCTTAATATGAAAAAGCCTTCTACAGTGATCCCACATACCACAGAGGTTCTCATTTCTACCTTTTGAAACTAGTCAGGTTTTTAAAATAACATTAAATGCTAAACCAATCAACACTTAAATAATGTTCCAAGATGGGAGAATGCAAATATGTTTTAAAATGTATACCTGTTTTGGGACCTCTGGGTGGCTCAGTGGGTTGAGTGTCTGACTCTTGATTTGGGCTCGGGTCATGATCCCAGGGTCATGGGATCGAGCCCCGCGTCATGCTCTGCCCTGAGATGGGAACTTGGTTGAGATTCTCTCTCGCTCTCGCTCTCGCTCTCTCCCTCCTTCCCCCTCCCTCTACCATTCTCCCGCTCACTCATTCTCTCTCTAAAATAAAAATTAAAAAAATAAAATGTGTATCTGTTTTGAAGTAGCAATATGAGGATTAACCAAGTGAAATCAGTATTTGTAGGAATATTGAAGCATTAAAAATATTCATCAATGAATATCTGGATTTTGGAATTGTGCCTTTTGGGTTTCCTGTAGTGTTTTAAAAATAGGTAGATATAGAACCTTAATCTACCTTGTTCTTTATAGAATATTAATAAGAACTATCCTCTGTTACCAGACATATAAAAAGTATGCCACCCACACGATTAAAGTCACATTTCAAAAATACAGATGGTCCTAGTTCTGTGACTAGACTAACCATTAAGATAATACCCTGTTATTTTGTCCTTTGTCATCTCTCTCCTTTCATCTCCCCGTATGTTGTAGATACATTTACATTAAGAAAAGACAGGCAGTCAGTTCAATTTTAACATGATAATGAACTATTGGTTAGTTGGAAGCCAAAATATTAACTTTTTTTCTATTGAAATAGAATGGACATAACGTTATATTTCAGGTGTACCACATGACGATTCCATATTTGTATATGTTCCAAAATGTAAATTATTAACTTGTAAACTTGAATTGGTTTCTTATAAAAGCAATACATGTATACTTTGTACTTTTATGTATGTTTTAATTCTTAAAATTAGAAGGTAAAATTAAAGTGTATAGATATATATGTTTTAAGGATAAATGGAAAATGTTTTAAGGATAAAAGGAATTTTTATGATAGAATTCATAAAATAATTAGCAATTTTTTACTAATTAAAATGTTTAGACTGTTAAACTAGGAAGAAAAAGTGAGGGATCTTTTGAAATGAAGAAAAGTTTATTATGGACTATTGTGGACTATTAAAAAAGATGGTCAAAGACTTTTATTTAGATGCATCTGGTATTTGTGGTATTTTGTTGTGGTTTTGTTTGTTTGTTTGTTTCTTTTTGCTGAAATCTGTGAGCTTCAGCAGCAGCTGGACGAGGGTTTCATACCCTCCCTACCACTAGCTTGATCTCTCACCTTTCAGAGCCTTGGTGTCCTCATGTGATAAATGTGGATGTTAATAGCACTTTCTCACAGAACTTTTGAAAGGATTAAATGAGATAGCAAATGTAAGATCCTTCCTTTGGTGCCCATTCAAGAATACAGGGAAAACCCACTACTTTTTAACAAAGCACATTGAGTGTACTTTTCTTTGTAATTCAGATTTTATCAACCGATGCCCAGTTGTTAGTGGGGATAAAAGTTTTTTTCTGAGGACCTCAGCCAGCCAAATAAATTAGAATTGTTACTGTTTGGAGTATAGGTCACAAATGATTACAGAGAATTCCAACCTAATCGAATGTTCAGGGAAATTTAAAAGCTTTTGTTTAAAAAAAATTTTTTTTAATGTTCATTTTTGAGAGAGAGAGCACGCGCGTGCGCTTGAGTGTGAGTGGGGGAGGGGCAGAGAGAGAGAGAGAGAGAGAGAGAGAGAGAGAGAGAGAGGGAGGGTGAGGCAGACACAGAATCCCAAGCAGGCTCCAGGCTCCAAGCTGTCAGCACAGAGCCCAATGCGGGGCTCGAACTCACGAACTGCGAGATCATGACCTGAGCTGAAGTCGGTCACTTAACCTACTGAGCCACCCAGGTGCCCCTAAAATCTTTGGAAACTCAATTTTACTTTAAATTGCTTAAAAGAGGTTTTTTTTTTCTTTTAAAGAGATCTTTAAAAGTATTTTCTGTTTTGTTTGCGTGGTGTTTTGTTTTGTGTTTGTTGTTGTTTTTTTAATAACAGTGTCTCTCCACCACAAGTTTTGCTCACTCTTTGTTAGTATTCTCCAAGGTTCTGTCATGTGCCTGAGGTGATCCCTTCCATTTACTTCTCAGCTTTATCTCTTACACCCGTGGGATCACCTCCAGATAATTGTCTCCAATTCCTCCTTCTCTTTGAGTTTCTTAATTTCCAGTTGCTTCCTAGACGTCTCTGTGCGGTTCTCCCGGATGTCTCCAGCTCTCCACATGCAAACATAGTTCCCTTCCATCGTTCTCTCACCTGTCAGCTGCTTTTCTTCCGGTCTCAGTGAATGGCATTCCCATCACCTGCCAGCCAGTCATTGATGACCTCAGTCATCCCGACCTCTTTCTCCCTCACCCCTCACTTCCACCAGGGCACCAGGCCATGTTGGCTTTGCCTCCTGAATATCTTTACATCGTGCTTTCCTCCTTCCCTGCTAGACCCTCATCTCTCCCCAGGGCTATAGGACGGAGCCTTCTAACTGGTTCTCTGCCTCCCTACTTGCCACTCCCCCCCACAGGCTATCCAGTACCGCTGCCACAGTGAAAGCCCTCCTGCGTTTAGAAACTTGGAGCGCCCCGTTGTCTGTATAATGAAGTACAGCCTCCCTAGGGAGACAAGAGCCTTCACAATCTGAATGCTCCTCCCTATCCCAAATTTCTCTCCAGCCTCATCTTTTTTTTTTTTTTAATTGAAGTATAGTTGACACAACATTACATTAGTTTCGGGTGTGAAACAGTGATTTACCAAGTCTGTGTTTTATGGTTTGCTGACCATACGTGTAGCTACCGTCTGTCCCCATACAGCGCTGTTACAGTCCCACTGATTAGATTCCCTTTGTTGTGCCTTTTATCCCTGGGACTTGTTCTCTAACTGGAAACCTGGATCTCCCAGTCCCCTTCACTTTTTGCCCGCCCCCCTACTGCCCTCCCCTCTGGCAACCATCAGCTTGTTCTCTGTATTTATGAGTCTATTTCTTATAGGAGTCTGTTTTTGCTTTTTGTTTGTTTAACTCAAGCCTCGTATCTTCTTTATCCATTCATCTATCTGTGAACACTTAGGCTGCTTCCTTATCTTGGCTGTTGTAAGTAATGCTGCAATAAACATAGGGGTGCGTGAATCTCTTTTTGAATTAGTGTTGTGTTTTTCTTTGAGTAAATACCCAGTAGTGGGACTACTAGATCATATGGTAGTTCTACTTTTAATTTTGTGAATACCTTCCATACGGTTTTCCATAGTGGCTGTGCCAGCTTGCATGCCCACCAGCGGTGCGCGAGGTCTAAGCCCATCTTTTGGCAGTTTTCCCCTTGCATTCTGCACTCCCATCAGGGCCCATC
Organism: Puma concolor; assembly: GCF_028749965.1. NCBI lineage: Eukaryota > Metazoa > Chordata > Mammalia > Carnivora > Felidae > Puma > Puma concolor. The sequence continues at coordinate 132,051,024 of NC_141673.1, read as the reverse complement.
TGCAGTAGTTCTCCACATTCTGCATGGCCGTTCTCATTTCTCGTCCTGCTTTAGCACATGCTTCCCTCTGCCTTAAATGTGGGCCTTCCCTTCCTGCTGACTGAAGCTTTCCTGACCTCCCTCCTCCCTATACAATGGAGAGCTAATCCATTTTTCCTTTATGCTGCCAGAGTATTTTTATTTTTACTTCCAGTGTTTTAAGTTCTTTGTCTACTTGTTAGGCGTTCCCCATTAGACTAACCTCCTAAAGAACAGGGGACTTAAGTGATTTTAGCATTCCTGGTGTCTGGCCGGACCTTGGCATAGGGAGGTATTTAATAAAGGCATTTAATACCTGAAAAATTGTTCATGAAATGGAGGATTTTTAGAGTGGAAAGCAGTTTACTTAAGGAATGGGTAGTTCTATCAAGTATTTTTTTAAATGGCATGCAGTGGAAGGGTTAGATTATAACTTTGCGTGGCTTTAGATGGTAGAGTTGATGTCAACAGAGAAGTAGACTTCTGGTTTAGCCATAAAAAAGAAGACAATGAGTATTGTAAAACCTCAGCGCTGTCCTTCCTTCGTTTGGAATCTATGTTCAGATAATCTGAGTTGTAGTCCTGGCTTGGTCACTAAATTTGGTCTTTTCTGGGTCTAAGTTTCTTTGTTTTTTTTGACCGAAGAATGGAAGTAACGCTTATACGGTTGTTTTGAAGACTAGTGAAATAACATCTCAGAGTGCCTCGGCTAACGTCTGATGTTCGATAGTGCTTAATAAAGGTTTATTGGATTTGAATTAGCCTCCTGTTTCTGGATGCTTCTAGTAAAACCTACTCTCACATTGAATGTAAGTAATGTGTGTACATAAACTGGCACCATAAAAAAGATTCAATTGCCTTTTTTTTCTCTTAAAGATTTATTCATTGTACTGATGATTCTCCAGATCCTTGTATAGAATATGAGGTAAGGATTTATTTTTTTAATTTTGATGAAATTGATAATCTTAGATGAAGATGTTTTGAAAATTGCTATTTATTCTTAAGCAGAATGAATAAATTTTTTTGGATCAATCTCTCTGGCAATCTAGAAGCACTGAATTTTTAAATTTATGAAAAATACATACAAATATATACACACATGCATACAAAGTGTGTGTGTATATACATATATATATATATATATATATACACTATAGAATGTACATATTTTGTAACAACACAAATAGCTTTGTACCCACCATGTAGCTTAACCTGGGTAAGCTTTATGAAGAAAAATAGTGATCATCATTTTACTGTTTAGGCCCAGTGGCCCTTTTTATTTTTGTGTTGTTGATTCATTTTGCAAATTACATGCAGAAGTAAGAATGAAAGGATAGTGAAAATGTTATTAGAAGTAGCAGTGAGAATTCAGACATAGCAAAACCAAATTTATATTCTGTATTTTCCTAGTTTGAGGGTATTTTACACCCCCCACCCATGCCCATCCCAACATCAGCTGTCACTAGTGAATCTGGAACATACTTCCCTTTGAAATCCTGACTCCAGGTTTCAGCTACATGCCTGATAGGCTCTTGCTTATTATCATCACTCCTGGTTCTTCCTGCACTTGGCTTGTCAAAATGTAATACTTTTGAAAACTTTGATAGCTTGTAATTTGTTGAAGAGAGTAGCCAGCCTGCTCCATAATTGCAAACCATTTGCATTTTGGGATTTATGAGACCAATTAGAATCAGTTCACTGGTCTTTTAAAAAAATTCTTCATTGTCTGTTTGCTTCCGCTCACTTTTGTACACATGTGCTTTCAAAACTTGTCCATTGACTCACTGTATCACTTGATACAGTTAAAGCATATATTGATGTATCTTCTGTGATCATGCCATGGTGTGGAATAATTTACTATTTACCTAGGCCACTGAACTGGATCTCTTAGTACTTGTAATGGAGCTTTTTATGTACCATTAGTGAGGGTTTTTTTGGCTTAATAGCACAGTATGAGCATTTTCCCAAATCATTAAACATTTTTATAACATTATTTCTGTGCACATGTTATATTCTTGTCTCTTGTTTCATTGAACAAACATCTATTAAACACCTGCTGTATCTTATTACTTGGTGCTTGAAAACACAGTGACAAAGATCGTTTCTCTAGTCTGCCCTGAGGCATGATCTTTGTTGAGATGTCATCTTCTGTCCCCAAGATTCATTTCCCCAGCTATTTGTGCTTTTATTGGTTTTTTTGGGAATATCCTATCATCATGTTAAGGCACAGCATTTAAAAGTCAGTTTTAAAAGCTCAGGAAACGGGATAGAAGGAACATACTTAAAGATCATAAAAGCCATTTATGAAAAGCCCACAGCTAACATCATCCTCAACGGGGAAAAACTGAGAGCTTTTTCCCTGAGATCAGGAACACGACAGGGATGCCCACTCTCACCGCTGTTGTTTAACATAGTGCTGGAAGTTCTAGCATCAGCAATCAGACAACAAAAGGAAATCAAAGGCATCAAAATTGGCAAAGATGAAGTCAAGCTTTCGCTTTTTGCAGATGACATGATATTATACATGGAAAATCCGATAGACTCCACCAAAAGTCTGCTAGAACTGATACATGAATTCAGCCAAGTTGCAGGATACAAAATCAATGTACAGAAATCAGTTGCATTCTTATACACTAACAATGAAGCAACAGAAAGACAAATAAAGAAACTGATCCCATTCACAATTGCACCAAGAAGCATAAAATACCTAGGAATAAATCTAACCAAAGATGTAAAGGATCTGTATGCTGAAAACTATAGAAAGCTTATGAAGGTAATTGAAGAAGATTTAAAGAAATGGAAAGACATTCCCTGCTCATGGATTGGAAGAATAAATATTGTCAAAATGTCAATACTACCCAAAGCTATCTACACATTCAAGGCAATCCCAATCAAAATTGCACCAGCATTCTTCTCAAAACTAGAACAAGCAATCCTAAAATTCGTATGGAACCACAAAAGGCCCCGAATAGCCAAAGTAATTTTGAAGAAGAAGACCAAAGCAGGAGGCATCACAATCTCAGACTTTAGCTTCTACTACAAAGCTGTCATCATCAAGACAGCATGGTATTGGCACAAAAACAGACACATAGACCAATGGAATAGAATAGAAACCCCAGAACTAGACCCACAAACGTATGGCCAACTCATCTTTGACAAAGCAGGAAAGAACATCCAATGGAAAAAAGACAGTCTCTTTAACAAATGGTGCTGGGAGAACTGGACAGCAACATGCAGAAGGTTGAAACTAGACCACTTTCTCACACCATTCACAAAAATAAACTCAAAATGGATAAAGGACCTGAATGTGAGACAGGAAACCATCAAAACCTTAGAGGAGAAAGCAGGAAAAGACCTCTCTGACCTCAGCCGTAGCAATCTCTTCCTCGACACATCCCCAAAGGCAAGGGAATTAAAAGCAAAAGTGAATTACTGGGACCTTATGAAGATAAAAAGCTTCTGCACAGCAAAGGAAACAACCAACAAAACTAAAAGGCAACCAACGGAATGGGAAAAGATATTTGCAAATGACATATCGGACAAAGGGCTAGTATCCAAAATCTATAAAGAGCTCACCAAACTCCACACCCGAAAAGCAAATAACCCAGTGAAGAAATGGGCAGAAAACATGAATAGACACTTCTCTAAAGAAGACATCCGGATGGCCAACAGGCACATGAAAAGATGTTCAGCGTCGCTCCTTATCAGGGAAATACAAATCAAAACCACACTCAGGTATCACCTCACGCCAGTCAGAGTGGCCAAAATGAACAAATCAGGAGACTATAGATGCTGGAGAGGATGTGGAGAAACGGGAACCCTCTTGCACTGTTGGTGGGAATGCAAATTGGTGCAGCCGCTCTGGAAAGCAGTGTGGAGGTTCCTCAGAAAATTAAAAATAGACCTACCCTATGACCCAGCAATAGCACTGCTAGGAATTTATCCAAGGGACACAGGAGTACTGATGCATAGGGGCACTTGTACCCCAATGTTCATAGCAGCACTCTCAACAATAGCCAAATTATGGAAAGAGCCTAAATGTCCATCAACTGATGAATGGATAAAGAAATTGTGGTTTATATACACAATGGAATACTATGTGGCAATGAGAAAAAATGAAATATGGCCTTTTGTAGCAACGTGGATGGAACTGGAGAGTGTGATGCAAAGTGAAATAAGCCATACAGAGAAAGACAGATACCATATGGTTTCACTCTTACGTGGATCCTGAGAAACTTAACAGGAACCCATGGTGGAGGGGAAGGAAAAACAAAAAAAAAAGTTAGAGTGGGAGAGAGCCAAAGCATAAGAGACTGTTGAGAACTGAGAACAAACTAAGGGTTGATGGGGGGTGGGAGGGAGGGGAGGGTGGGTGATGGGCATTGAGGAGGGCACCTTTTGGGATGAGCACTGGGTGTTGTATGGAAACCAATTTGACAATAAATTTCATATATAAATAAAAAAAAATAATAATAAAAAATAAAAAAAGCTCAGGAAAGTAATACTAGAATAATTAAAATGAAAAAAGTTGTAAGCAGAATCCTGGATAGTCGTGTATTCCTTTTGTGTATATTTAAAAAGATACGTACGTGTACTCCATGCTCCTGTATTCATAGATTACTTCTGTAAAGATATGTGAGAAATTGACAGCACTGATTACCTCTGAGGAGGAAGACAGAGGGACTGTATGGTCTTGCACGGTGGTGGGAGGTGGGAGGAGAATTCTTTTACCCTCATGGTTTTTTGTGTTTTTTTTTTTTTTTTTAACATTTATTTATTGTTGAGAGACAGAGACAGACACAGCATGAGCAGGGGAGGGACAGAGAGAGGCAGACACAGAATCTGAAGCAGGCTCCAGGCTCTGAGCAGTCAGCACAGAGTCTGACGCGGGGCTTGAACCCACGAACTGCGAGATTATGACCTGAGCCGAAGTCGGATGCTCAATGGTCTGAGCCACCCAGGCGCCCCCGCCATGTAATTTTTTAACTGACTATAGTTTATGTGCTACCTGTCCAAAACATTTTAGTAAACATTATGCAAATTCTTCCCAAAATTAATGTTTATAGCAATTGCTTATTTCTTTGTTGCTTAAGTAAATATTACTATAGCTCTAAAAAACTATATTTGGCAGTATCAGTTTTTGTTGTTGTTTTTTTTTTTTTTTTTTTTTTTTTTCGGTATTTTGAGAGAGAGTAGGTGGGGAGAAGAGAGAATCCCAAGCAGGCTCTGTGCTGACAGCACAGAGTCCCATGTGGGGCTGGAACTTGCAGACCGTGAGATCATGACCTGAGCTGAAATCTGGTGCTTTACTGACTGAGTCACTCCGTTGCCCCAGTATCAGCTTTTAATAGATGAGAGCAGTGTAATTTTTTAGTTTGGGGTTCTTCATTTAATAATTCATTTCTATTTTTTTTTTTAATTTTTTTTTTTTAATTTTTTTTTTTCAACGTTTTTTATTTTATTTTTTGGGACAGAGAGAGACAGAGCATGAACGGGGGAGGGGCAGAGAGAGAGGGAGACACAGAATCGGAAACAGGCTCCAGGCTCCGAGCCATCAGCCCAGAGCCCGACACGGGGCTCGAACTCACGGACCGCGAGATCGTGACCTGGCTGAAGTCGGACGCTTAACCGACTGCGCCACCCAGGCGCCCCTTTTTTTTTTTTTATTTTTTTAACCTTTATTTATTTTTGAGACAGAGAGAGACAGAGCATGAATGGGGGAGGGGCAGAGAGAGAGGGAGACACAGAATCAGAAGCAGGCTCCAGGCTCTGAGCCACCAGCCCAGAGCCCGACGCGGGGCTCGAACTCACGGACCGCGAGATCGTGACCTGAGCCGAAGTCGGACGCTTAACCGACTGAGCCACCCAGGCGCCCCAATTCATTTCTATTTTAAACATACGGCACATAAAAAGCTTGACCAAGAGCTCACAATAATGAAAATTGAAATCAGTGCATTTTAAAATCTTAGACATATTTTAACAATGTAGATTTTTTTTTAAGAAAAGAAATTTACTATCAAAAATTTAAAAGTATAAGAAATTATGCAGAATTTACCACCTGAACATATCCTCAGTATTAGCATTTTGGCATTTAACTTCCCTTTCTTGAGATGTGTATATCTGTGTATATATACACTGTCTTCATTACTTTGCATATCATTTTTTTTTTTCAGTTAGTGTGAACATTTTTCCAGTTCAGTAGCTATTTTTTTATATCAGGATTTTTAGTGGCTGTTTATCCTATATATTTGCTGTTTTACTTTATAACATTCCTTAAACACCTGTTAGTTATTACATACTTGTGCTGGGGACATAAGATGAGTAAGACCCAGTTCCTGGCCCTTAGGGAAGTTGCTAGTTAGGAAGGAAAAGAGACCTGTATCAGATTATCACAGTACAGCTTGGTATGCATGGGCTTACTCTAGAATGTTAGGTACAAGAAACTGGGAGCACAGGATATGGGAAGGGGGACTACTGGGCCCACTGGAGGGAATTCCAGGAATGAGGCTTAGAAGAATTCAGGTTCCATCTCTTGGGTCCTAAAGGGCAAAGACGTGTATGCCAGGAAAAGGGAGCCTGGAGGCACTGGCCACTTGTTAGAATTAACACTTCACAGAAACAGGGCTAGTCTTTTCCAAAGAAAGGCTCAGAAGCATGCATTTGTCAACTATCCTATTTATAAAATTGTAGCAATTCAATAGTATGTGAGAATTTATACATGTTAAATAATTATGGTAGTAGAACCCATTTATGACTTGGGCCATTGGTAGAATTGTTTAAAGTAGTGGGAAAATCATGGGAGGGTTATAGGGAGTTTTAGTGATAAATCATAATAATTTTATCAGCATCGTACACAATGTTGCTAAGGTAGATGACTCGGAAATCGTTTTATTTTTTTGATATACTTAAAGGGGTGAAGAACGTACGAATTACAGGGCAGCTGTACACAATGATGGTAGGGTTCGACTTCATCCTTGGATATGTATATCATGTCAGAGTTCTCAGAGTGATGAGTAAGTGACAGAGATGCGTTTTGTCATAAACAGTTTCAATAGTGCTTCCCCCGCTTACTGAATTAATAGATCTGTCCCCTACGTCTCATGATGAGAATGGTTTATGATGCCATTTTTAAAAATTTGAGCAGCATATTTATTAAGTAAATGTTACAATTTTATGATAAATGAAAAGATACACAGGGAAAAGTGTTGTCACATGATATTTGGGGGTCTATCTTCAAAATGCAAGTCTTGTAATTACTTTATTATTTTTTAAATTTTTATTTAAGCTCTAGTTAGTTAACATATAGTGTGATACTGGTTTCAGGAGTAGAATTCAGTGATTCATCACTTACTACATACAACACCCAGTGCTCATCCCTAGTGCCCTCCTTAATGCCCATGTCCCATTTAGCCCATCCCCTCCCCACCCCCCCTCCCCGACACACACACCTCCCCTCCAGCAACCCTCAGTTTGTTCTCTGTTGTTAAGAGTCTGGTATGGTTTTCCTTCCCCTCTCTCTTCCCCGCCCCCCCTCCCTGTGTTCATCTGTTTTGTTTCTTAAAATCCACATATGAGTGAAATGATGCCTTCTTTTCCCCAAACTATTTGATAATGGCAATTGTTAAGATATACTTTTGACATAAAATTGTCTGTTAGACCAGTAAACATTCCCTTGTTACGTAGTTTTGTTACATTTTTCCTTTGTCTACAGCTTGTTCTTCGAAAATGGTGTGAATTAATTCCGGGGGCTGAGTTCAGATGTTTTGTAAAGGAAAACAAGCTTATTGGTGAGTTTTTTTTACCCATTGAAAGAAGACAAGCCTTTTTTTTTTTTTAAGCTTATTTATTTATTTTAATTTTTAAAAAAATTTTGTGTTAAGTAAACTACACCACACATGGGGCTTGAACTCATGACCCCCGAGATCAAGAGTTGCATGTTCTACCAACTGAGCCAGCCAGGCGTCCCTAAAGTTTATTTATTTTTAGTAATCTCTCCACCCAACGTGGAGCTTGAACGTACGACCCCAAGATCCAGAGTCACGTGCCTCTCGGACTGAGCCAGTCAGGCACCCCAAGAAGACAAGCTTTTGATGAAAGTGAATTTCTAGTAATTAGGACAGGGTAATAAATCAGTGTATATTTCCGATGCTACTTCTAATCAATTGGTACTAACTCACTGGAATGCTATATTGATAATGACCCTGAGGCCATATTCGGTTTCCACAAAAAGAATCTTGTCCATTAATTATGGCTGTCTGGATTCTGGAGATGAAAGTGATGGTCTTGACCATCCCCAATTTAGGATATGTACCGTATTACCTGCTTTCTCCTTGGGACTTTCCTAAGTATTACTAGCAACACACTGCTTATTTTAAGCATCATAAAAAGCCAAGTTTTGGGATCTTTATTTCTATTATTGGAGCAGTGTTTATTATTCTAACCAGAGGAAATATGTGGACAAGTAAGTGCGTTACTCTAAAAACCACCCGTTTTCTTCCTGTCAGATTATTATTTTGTTTGCTGTGATGTATTCAAGTTAAGTATTGAAGATAATTTCTTTTTTTTTTTTTTTTTTTTTGTCTTTGCATGTTTTCCATGAAGTGAAACTTGTCTTCAGCCAAGAAATGTGTGATTTAGAGTCGAATCAGCACTCTTACGTAGTGAATGTGATGTTGACATCTGTTAATTTACCTAAAAGTAACTTGGGGTGTCTGAATTTATCATATTGTTAGATAGTCCCGGAAAAACTGCAGTACAAATCCAGCTAAAGAAGGCAGTCATATTGGCATGTGATTAAGAAATTGGGTGGAAACCCTTCTTTCAGAGCAGAAAACTTTTTCCTAGGCCTAGAGCAAACTGAGAGAGTTTTTACAATAATCCCTTTAGCGTATTTGGAATAAAATCAGCAAGTAACTCTGAAGAAAGGAATGTTTACTTTTCCATGGCTTGAAACCTCAGGCTTGTGAAGGCAGGGTAGCATGTATGAGCAGGAAAAATAGCCAGTTTCTATGAAATACAATATGAACACGGAAGACCTATGGGATATTTTAAGTGTCCCAAAGAAAAGTGGGAAAGGATACTAATTTGTAGAGAGTTTGATAGAAAAAAATCAAAGAAGCAGAGGTTTAAAACCGCCTCTTTCATTTTTTACATTATGAACGTATTTATGACTGAGTTCTTTCCATTGTACTAAATAAAAATACTATTTCTAAAGTAAGAATGCATGATATGCAGCTTAGATACAAGTCCTTGAATGGGTAAGTTTTTACAACTGATAAGTTTTATATTTATATAAAATGCTGAATCATGTATAATGCATTATTCACCTGGTCTACTTTAATGCTTCTCTCAAAAAGAGGTTTAAATCACATTTTGGTGTTTTTGAAAAGAATGTTATATGATAATGGATATAAAATATTTTTCTTGTCAGGTATTTCTCAAAGGGACTATACACAGTACTATGATCATATTTCTAAACAAAAGGAAGAGATTTGCAGATGCATACAAGACTTTTTCAAGAAACACATACAGTACAAATTCTTAGATGAAGACTGTGAGTATTTTTATTGACCCAGTGAAATGAAGTACATGATGTTATTGAACCTTATTTCGTGGTGGCTCATATTTAAAAAAAATTTTTTTTTCAACGTTTATTCATTTTTTGATAGAGCGTGAGCAGGGGAGGGGCAGAGAGAGAGGGAGACACAGAATCCAAAGCAGGCTCCAGGCTCTGAGCTGTCAGCACAGAGCCCGATGTGGGGCTCGAACTCAACAGAGTGTGAAATCATGACCTGAGCCGAAGTCGGACGCCCAACCAACTGAGCCACCCAGGCGCCCCTCATGGTGGCTCATATTTTAAAACTGGATTCAAAACACTGTATTTTCAGCATTTTGCTTTATGGCTCTTCGGTATTACTGATGGTTTGCGTGTTGATTTTACCTGATTTAATCAGAGTCACTTTTTAATACGGAGATAGTTCTCTCTCTGTACATGTTTTATTATTCATTTTAAAGGGCTGTCTACAGAGAGCAAAATGCTTCTGTTATTCAGACTGAATTAGTTGACTGACCTACCTTTCTAGATTTTTTAATTTGAATTATCAGACAGCACCAGTTACAAAGTAAACATTTGTGACTTGTTTTTTAAGAAAGCGCATCGTGTATAAGAGTTTTCACGGATCTTAAAATTCCATCTGCTCTGATTTATATTTTTTCACTTGCCAAGTCTGTGTTCTATGGCAGATATGATTTTAATTTTTTTTTTTCAATGTTTATTTATTTTTGGGACAGAGAGAGACAGAGCATGAACGGGGGAAGGGCAGAGAGAGAGGGAGACACAGAATCGGAAACAGGCTCCAGGGTCTGAGCCATCAGCCCAGAGCCTGACGCGGGGCTCGAACTCACAGACCGCGAGATCGTGACCTGGCTGAAGTCGGACGCTTAACCGACTGCGCCACCCAGGTCCCCCCGATATGATTTTAAAAAAGATTCGTCATGCCATAACCACAGCTTGGTTTTATGCTTTTCTACTACAAGTTATATTGATATCATTCCTCACCAGATAAGTTAAGTGAGTGATGTTTTTTTCACTAGTACGTATAATTTATGATGGTGAATTTGTTGAGATGATGTGTTTGAATTTTAACTATAGTTGACCTTTAAATAACACAGGTTTGAACTACATGAGCCCACTTGATGCAGATTTTTTCCTGATACATACAATATAGGGCTCTAAATATATTTTTCTTATGATTTTACTAGCATTTTTTCTCTTTATTGTAAGAGTGCAGTATTTATATATATATATATATATATATATACATATATATGTGTGTATATATATATATATACGAAATACATGTTAACCGACTATTTATGTTAAGGATTTGGGTCACCAGTAGGCTGTTAATAGTTAAGTTTTGGGGAAGTCAGTACCCCTAGCCTCCACATTATTTAATGGTCAACTGTATGAAAAGATTATGGCTGAGGGTAGACAAAAGGAAAACAAAATGATACAAATAAAACATTGTAGGCTACTTTATCATGTTTGAAGGTTTTGATACTAAGAAGCATGAAGTTCCCAATGCACTTCAATTCTGCTATTTGAGTAATAAAAATATGCATTTTAATTTTCAAAAGGAGACTCAGATCATGAAAATAGCAGTTCATTGTTAACCTTGAATTTTTTCTCTTTTACAGTTGTGTTCGATGTATATAGAGACAGTAGGGTAAGTAACAGCTCTCTGACATGCTTTAAAGTCAGAGTACAGAGTACATGGCCGTTATGCATGTAGAGGGCCCACTGCTCAAAAACTATTTTCTCAAACCAGCTAAGGTGTTGGAAATTCACAGTGCTCAAGAATCTCCTTGAACACATACTTAACGTTTGGAGACATAGTGTCTTCAGTAATTTTGCATCACAAGTTTAGGGATTATTAATTTCGGAGATGGCTAAATGGCTGCCTTATATCCCGCTTTCCCCTTTTGTCAGTGGTCCAGGCCTACTTAAAAAGTTCAGTTTGTGCCCTTAAATGTGGCCAGGAAGTTTTCCTTTGATACTTAGATAATTATTTTTAGTCAACTGAAAGACACTTAGCATGATCGGAATCGCTTATATCTTTAGAGTGAAGATGAGGATTAGTGTATTCTTTAAATCTTCCAAGTGATGGAAACTTGTGTAATGAAAAAGAAAACAAAAACCTGACTTCATACATTTTACAGCAGAGATTTCCTTATCAAGACATGCCATCTTTTCAAAGAAATTTGGGTCACTAAACATCCTGCGATTAGTGCTTATTTACTAAGCTGTTGAGAAGACAGCAGGTGTGTTTTCCGAATATGTGACCATATGTTTTCCAAATGTTACCCACCTATTTCTCACTCCCTCTCCAAGCTCCTATCAGCTTCACTGCCGTGATGCTTGCGATAACCTTTGAATCATTTGTTGGACACAAGGAAATGGCCCATATGGTCGTGTCTCAAAATAACTATTAAATGTTGACTTGCCTCTGTTTAGCCAAAAGACATCACTTCCTCTGTTTTCACCTGTCTTCAAGGGTGATAACATCTATTAAGAGTTAGAAGGAGAAATTATCAGGGCGCCTGGGTGGCTCAGTTGGTTGAGCGTCCAACTTCGGCTCAAGTCATGATCTTGCGGTCTGTGAGTTTGAGCCCAGTGTCGGGCTCTGTGCTGACAGCTCAGAGCCTGGAGTCTGCCTCGGATTCTGTGTCTCCCTCTCTCTCTGCCCCTCCCCCTGCCCATGCTCTGTCTCTCTCTCTCTCTCTGTCAAAAATAAATAAACATAAAAAAAAATTAAGAAAAAGAAAGAGGAATTATCATTTGAGACTTGGTAAGGAAGAGGGATGTTACTCACACTTTCTGTTTAGTGGAAAGAAACCTTAGAGAAAGGGCAGGAGGCTGGTGTGATGGAATGGATAGAAATTGGAGCTGATAGGGGCCCAGGCTCTGGTCCTCCCTCTGCTTCTAACGGATAGATACACACTGGCCACATAATCACTCACGTAGCCAACATTTACAGAGAGCCTGGACTGTCTGATGCCATGTTTCTAACGAGAAGCTTCCAACAAGGTGATCCCCTGACCTACAAGCAGCTTATCTTCAAGGCTTAAACATTCCAGGGAATTGGCCTGGTAGCAGGCAGATCAAATCAATTAGTAAACCTAGCCTGTTACCCTGATGAGCAGCTGAGAAGAACTTTGTATTTAATTTAGGTTATCCATATGTACCCTATGAGGTATGTATCACTTGTTCTCATTTCACACATATTAAAACTGAAGCAATTATATTTTGATGCAGTTATATTTAATGGCATTTAAAAATTTAGAATTTGCCACGGTCTCCATATTTCCCTGGCAAATGTCAAGATCTGCTTTGATTCAATAGCGGTAGAAGGTTGCAAATGTGTAATTTGGTGAAAAGAGTTATATAAACGTCTTAACTGAAGTTGGATACGTATACAGAAGTAATTACTGCTGTGATCTAATAGAACTGAAAGTAGTTGTGTGTTTTTCATGTGAGAAGCATGCTAGTATAAACATCCTGACAGTTTCTGAGAAGAGATTTAAACCATGATGTAAAACCCATTTGCATTTACTCAGTGGCACATGTATCACTGTTAGGAACTTTGTTGCATAGACGATTTAATGACAGTTGTAGAAAACTAACTCTATGGTGGTCTCTTCTGTGCAGTAGAATTGAAGTGTGTTTGAGCCTGGCAGTACTTGGATGTGTCTACTTTCTTACTGCAGCTGGGCAAGTTGACTCAGTGTTGATAGATTCTAACCATCATGTATGTCAGAGGTGGCCCATACACTCAGTAGGTCCGGGATGAGGCTTCAGAATATGTATTTTAAGAAGCTCCTTAAGTGATGATAATGCATAACTAGAATTTAGAATAACTTCTTCAGAGACTTGAAAAATTATTTCAGTCCCCTTATGTATTCCTTTAGTGATGGCTGTTGTTTTGTTATTAATTTCATTGCTTTGTGGACTTTGTCTGATCTTGAGTCTTTGATATTGTTGTGACTGGTTTTGTAACTTGATCACTTCTTTTGTGACTGTTCTATGTGTGACTGAAAAATTACAACTAATGTCTGAAGTATTCTGTAGATGTTTGTTACATTAAGCTTGGTGATACTGTGAAAATCTATGTCTTATGGACAAAATGATGTCTGAGGAGACCTTCAAGATAATAGAGATTTGGGGGAAATGGATGGGATATAGATGTAACAAGACTGGCCGTGATGTTCCCCAGGATAATTGTTGAAACCGAGTGGTAGCTTTTTGGGGTTCTTTATACTATTTTGTCTACTTTGTATGTATTTAAACTTTTTCATATAAAAATTTTTTTAACTTTAAAAACCATGAAAAAATATCTGTATCTTCCCTAATTTTTGGTCTACTTAATTTATCAGTTACTGAACAAGGTATGTTAAAATCTCCAGCTTTCTAATTCTGTCAGTTTTTGTGATAACATATTTTAAGGGTATGTTCTTAGACAAATGCTAGTTTATAATGGTCTTGTTTACCCAGTGAATTCTCATTAGGTGGTGACCTTCTCTATCCCTAAGAATGCTTTTGTGGTTTTCACATTAAAGTATGTTTTGTCTGGTATTAATAGTGTTAGTATAATTTTCTTTTGGTCTTAGAATTTACCTTTTTTCATTCCTATTAGTTTTAGCCTTTAGGTTTTAAGTGTGTGCACATATCTTATAAGTGGCACATTGTTGGGTTTTGTTTTTTTGATCACCAACAATTTCTGGCTTTAACAGGTGAGTGTAGTTTGCATATATTATATTTGCTATCTGAATGTTTTATACCATCTTGAGTTTTCAATTTGCTTTTCTGTGTTTTTGTTCTCTCCTTTCATTTATATTACTGGCTTTTGTTTATTCTTTCCATCCTACCCTTTCCCCCTAAATTTTGAAGTTTTGAGTTTTATTTATTTTGGTAGTTACTGTTAAATCTTAATAAGGATATTTATTAAGCTCAAAAGTTAATCTCACTTCCTGTTGCCCTCATGATACAAAGACCTTGGAACACTAATTCCCAGTACCTGCTTACATTTTACGTATGATTTCTGATTTTGAGTTCCACTTGGCATTTAATAGCCCTAAATTAGTCATGACTGTTGCTATTCACTTTCTTTGTTTACTAGTGCCTCTTACCACTCCTCTTTGGATCCATTTTCTCTTTAGTAGTATATTCTTTAGTAGAAATTCCCTCAGCCACTGGCTGGAAGAGTTTTTAGCTTTCAAGCATGAATGGCAAGCTTAGCTGGGTATAGAATTTTTGGTTGACAAGTTCTGTTGCCTCAGCATGTTGAAGACATTGCTCCGTTGTCGTTGGCATCTTTTTTTCCTTTTCTTTTGTCTTTTTTGAATACTTCCTAAGTCCAAGAATTCATTTCCTTTGTCACTTGTGAGAAATTCTCAGCTATCTTTTTTTTAAGTTTATTTATTTATTTTGGAGGGAGAGAGCAGGGGAGGGGAAGGGCAGAGAGAGGAGACAGAGAATCCCAAGCAGGCTCTGTGAGCACAGAGCCCCACATGGGGCTTAAACTCACAAACCATGAGATCATGACCTAAGCCAAAATCAAGAGTTTGGACGCTAAACCAACTGAGCCACCTAGGTGCCCCTCAGCTATCGTTTCATATGTTATCTCTTTCTTTCTGGGTTCTGTCCTTTGGAAATCTGTTTAGAGGAATGTTAGTGCATCTCATTTTATCCTCATGTGTGCCAACTTTTTCTCTACCTCTGCCTCTTTTCTTTCCTGTACTGTGTTGTGTAATTTTCTCAGATACATCTGGTTTACATCTTTTTGCTGTGTCCAACTGGATACGTTTTAACCTTCCACTAAGTTTGAATTGTATTAGCTACATTTTGTCATTTCTGTAGGTTCCATTTGGTAACTTCAGTTCTGTGTATGTTTTTTTTCATAGTATCTTGCATCTTTGGGTTTTGATTTCTTTTATATTTTCAGTCTTTTAAAACTACTGCATTTTTTGATCAGAGTTTTTGAGAAATAATTTACATAGAGTAAAATTCATCCTTTTTAGGGTATAGTTCTGATAGTTTTGACAGGTATATCCAGTTGTATAATCACTGCTACAGTGAACGTGTAGAACTCCATCACTCCCCCAAATTTCCTCATGACCCTCCCTGTACCCTACCCCCTGGCAAACACTGCTCTGTAAAACCTTCTGAGTTTTAAACTTTTTAGTTGATAAAACATTTGCGTTGCTCAAAAATTAAATCAATGTGAAAATATATGTAGAAAGTCTTAACCTCTTCCTCTGTATTCCTACAGGTTTACATTTATCAGTTTCTTATATATCCTTCCAGTATTTCTTGATGCAAAAACAAGCAGTATACTTATTTTTTTCATCTTTCTTACAGAAGAGTTAGCATATGATATACACACTGCACCTTGCTTTATATACACATTTGTTTAAAACATTGTATTTTTTAGAGCTTTCCAGTTTCTTACAATGGCGTAGTGTTTAATTTTGTGGATATACTATATAGTTTAGCTATTTTCCTGTCAATTAATACATAGCTTATTTCTAGTGTTTTACAAACTCCTGTGAACAATCCTGTGTGTGTGTGTGTGTGTGTGTGTGTGTGTGTGTGTGTGTGTCCCGGCCTGAGCTCTTTGAATGAATAGATTCTGTGTTATTGATCTTTATGCTCAGTGCCTAGCAGTGTTTGGTGCATAGAGATTTATTTGGGCGGGTGAGGGGGTGGTTAGTTGGTGGATAAGTCAGCGTGACCACTCTTATCTGATGGATTGCCTAAAAACAGAATTTCTCAGGATGTCTTGTGCCTGAGATATCACATAAAAAACATGTTACAGCTATAAAATCCTCATTCTGATGGTTTGTTTCATACCTTATTACAGCTGGTTTCATTTTCCTTTAAAGTGGAGGCTGCCTTCTGAGCTACAGAACACACACTGCCAGCTGTCAGTCCTAACAGTGTTGGTGTACTTTGTTTTTTATTTGTTTTGCTTGTTTTTTATAGGATGGCATATTTTTAGTTTACGGAGCTTAATATTCCTATACTAACAAGTACGGTAGGGTTCCCCCCCCCCCTTTTTAATAATGAGGTGGTTTTACTGGTTGTAAAAACTCAAGTAGAAAGAGTTTGGAGGTTAGAAAATACCTATTTTGTTAAAATAACATCCAGTATGTTAAAGACATCTTAGTAATCACCCCACAGTAAAGCTAACATCACAGAAGAAGATGGTGAAAGGCTGACATTGCACATAGTCAAACAACGTACAAGTGGTTGTAGAATCTCTGTGAGGAAACAACTCAAGTGGCAAGACTTACGGGCTTTCTCCTGGGGTTTGTATATAGTAGGAAACTTACCAAAAGGTGTGTGGTCCAAACTTCTTGTAATGGTTCTTGGCTATTTACTACATGTTTCTGATGTTTGAAACTAGTCCTAATAAGGTGTTTCATCTTTCTTAAAATTGTCCTGTAACCCAGATGAGAAGCAGTGCTAGATATTAATAATGCCGGCTCGACAGTCCAGTTCCTGAGGTGTATGTAATTTTGTACACGCACATCTGATCAAGACGCGATTACATATTTACAGAAAAAATTAATTGCCAACAACAAAATGGTTCAGTTTTTTTTTTTATTTTTTTTTTTAACGTTTATTTATTTTTGAGACAGAGAGAGACAGAGCATGAACGGGGGAGGGCCAGAGAGAGAGGGAGACACACAATCCAAAACAGGCTCCAGGCTCTGAGCTGTCAGCACAGAGCCTGACGCGGGGCTCGAACTCACGGACCGCGAAACCATGACCCGAGCTGAAGTGGGACACTCAACCGACTGAGCCACCCAGGCGCCCCTGGTTCAGTTTTATAAATGTTTCCGTGAGAAAAATCAAGAGGAACAATGATAAAGGTTTCAAGGAAACACTTAATCTACTAAATGGCACATGGATCTCTGTGATCAACAGTGGCTTTAATCTCTTGGCAGGATTTTCCAGATTTCCCAGGTGTGTTTCATCAGTTACTCTGCTGCTTTCTATACTAAGATGCACCTCCCTAACCTAACTCATGATCAGGTCAGAAGTATTCCTTCCTCAAGGCTGGAACCTATCCAATTGCCCACCACTACTCAGAACAGAAGACAGAAGTTTCTTTTAAAGATTGATCTGTTTTGTTTTGTTTTGTTTTGTTTTGTTTTCATCTTCATGAGCCGCAAGCTCTATCATGCAGACAAAACAAATACTACATTAAGGCATCAAGGTTAGAGAGCACTGAGCATTTTCCGACATCTTTCATATGTTTTTTTAAACCTCCTCCCCGCTTTGTAGCAGGCTCTTGAGGGTAAGGAGGGTGCTCTCAGATCTGCCGGCTCTTCCCTGCCTCCGCCTGGCTTCCTCTTGTCAGAGAAGTGTACAGACAGCCTTGAAAGCGTTCCAGTCATGCTGTTTCGGTGGAACCATTTTGTGAGATTGTCCTTTCTCCTGCTTGGGTTTTTTGACTTATAATTTCTGAGTGATTCCAGGCAGGAAGTTGACGTGTCTGCCTTCATCAGGCCTTTGCTTTCCTAGGCCCCTTCTCTGCATTCAGCGGCAGCCTTCTCCCTGGGCCTGGCGCTGCTTTCTTTAGACGGGTGACCCTTTCTCAGCTGGGACCTGGAGGAACTGTCTTTTGAAATGAGTTAAAAGATTTTTAAGATTACCTTTCGGGTAAAATAATGTGAAGATGATCTTCCAGATAAGACAGATGACATATTGGAAGTGTTTGTTTTTTTTCCCTGCTTACTAAGTTTTCTCTCTTCACTCCAGGGGAAGGTGTGGCTGATTGACTTTAATCCATTTGGTGAAGTAACTGATTCACTGCTGTTTACATGGGAAGAACTGATATCTGGAAGAAACTTAAAAGGTGATTTTAGCGAAGGAGAAGGCCTGGAGCAGGTAAGGGGCTAAAAAGGATACCAGGAAACCTTATAATCTACTGAATAATGGCTTGCTTGTTCTTTAGGCACGAACACAGATTTGCCAATAGATACTTGCCTGTGGAGGTGACCAAAAAAGCGTGTGTGTTGTGATTCAGTTGTTTAACATTATAAAAACAAATAATGATTATCTTTTATATATTTCCCTAGTTGTTTTTCTTCCTCTTGGCTCCTTCGGTCCTGCCCACATGGAAGAATCTTGACCCTGGGTCACTTTATATGTTGACGCTGATCCTAACCCCACCTGCTGACCCCTGAGAGAGCGAAACCGCAGGTGCTCTGCACCGTCTTTGCCCCATCGAGGGGGTCCTCCTATGGTGTTTGCCTCACCAGCTTCCTCTTCCACCCACGGTGGCCATGCCACACCCCTGCACACCCCTCACACCTCCTTGCGCATCATCCCTCTCCTCCTCAGCAGATGATTCCACGTCCTTCACAGGAAGAAAATCTGGTGTGAATTGACTCCATGTAATTGTCCTCGAACCAACAAGCATCCCTGCGTCCCTCCTCCTGAGTCTGACAGCATGCCGCTCCTTCCTGCCTCTTCTGATACCCACGCTGCCAGCCACTCCTCCCTGTCCCTGTTCTCTTCTGTACCCACCCTCCATCTGTGTTCACACATCTTCTGTCCTAATAGACAAACGCCTTTTAACACCATGTCTTCAGCCAGCCCTTCTGTCTCATCTTCACAGCCAGACTTTCTTTGAACAACACCTTTGTGTTGCTTTTTTCTACTTAGAAAATTAATACATGCCCCCTGTTTTTAATGTTTATTTTTGAGAGAGAGAATGAGTACAAGCCAGGAACGGGCAGAGAAAGGGAGATAGAGGATCCAAAGCAGGCTCTGCGCTGTCAGCTCAGAGCCCGATGTGGGGCTCAAACTCAAAAACCATGAGATCGTGGGGTGCCTGGGTGTGGCTCAGTCGGTTGAGCGTCCAACTTCGGCTCAGGTCATGATCTCCCAGTTCGTGGGTTCAAGCCCCGCATCCGGGCTCTGTGCTGACAGCTCAGAGCCTGGAGCCTGCTTCGGATTCTGGGTCTCCCTCTCTCTGCCCCTCCTCGGCTTGCATTCTGTCTGTCTCTCTCTCAAAAATGAATAAACATTAAAAAAAAACAAAAAAACAAAAAAAAAAACCATGAGATTGTGACCTGAGCCCAAGTCGGATGTTTAACTGAGCCGCCCAGGCGCCACAGCCCATGCCCATTTTTAAAGAGAATTCTGAAATTGCCCATAATCCTACCACCTTGAGAACCATGGTTTATATTTTTGTATATCATATTTGGTATGTATAACATATCTGTAAATATATATACAAACTTTTTTTTTTAATTTTATTTTTAATTTTTTTTTAACGTTTTTATTTATTTTTGGGACAGAGAGAGACAGAGCATGAACGGGGGAGGGGCAGAGAGAGAGGGAGACACAGAATCGGAAGCAGGCTCCAGGCTCTGAACCATCAGCCCAGAGCCTGACGCGGGGCTCGAACTCACGGACCGCGAGATCGTGACCTGGCTGAAGTCGGACGCTTAACCGACTGCGCCACCCAGGCGCCCCGATACAAACTTTTTAAATGAGAATGTACTACCTCCCTGTTACCTTATGTGTATTTTTTATATCGTTTTTACAAAGTCGTGTTTCTACCTGCTCATTTTCAAGGACAGAATTAGATTGCCATCCTTACCACTTCCGTTAACATCAGTGCGGGCATGTTTCTGTAGGCACCTACACTCACATTTCCCACTAGTGGGACTGTAGCAGCCTCACTCATGCTAGCGTGTGACCTGCTTTTTGTAGCTGCTCAGTAGTTGTGCATCTGGCGGCCAGCTTCCTTCCCTGGCCACCTCTGCCTGCTGCTTCCCACCTGTGCGCCCTCCACCCACTGCCGGGGTGCCCCCGTCCCTGCCGCTCCACGGAAACCGCACCCAGCAAGGGCTCCACTGACCCGTTGCCGATGCCAGTGGACGATGCACCGCCCTTTTCTCACTTAACCCCTCGGCAAGTGTTACCCCTCTGGGTTTTCACCACACTCTTCCCTCGGTTTCCGTGACACAAGCTCTCCTCCCGGCCTTCTTTCTGCTTTTCTGGCGGCCGCCTCGCCTTCAGTGTGCACATCTTTTCTCTTATCTCCGTCTGGAAGGCTTCTTTTCATCCTTTCTCTGTCCTGGGCCCTCTGGGGCTCTGTTCTTCTGGATGTGGCTCAGATGGTTATTTTCCCTGTCACGGCTCTTGCCCTGCTGTGTCGTACTTCCCTGTGTCCAGCCTCAGATTGTAAGTTTCCGAGCACAGGGGTAGTATCTCTCGTGTTCTCCGCAGATCTGTGCAGCTTGGCACAATTCTGGCACAGCGGATTTTTGTGGAATTAACGAGTGCAGGAATTTTCTTTGTGCTGGCGTCTTAGATTTGGGGGCCATTCAATCTGAGCGTCAAGGAAAGAGAATGTAAATTATTCAGCACAGGGTTATTTTTAAAGATGAGGGACACAGTCAGTGGATAGAAACAGTTTGTACAAAATTCACTCTATGATCCAAATCTTTTCTTTCTTTTTAATTTAAACAACATTATATTGGAGGTCGGGGGAGGACAGGGAACAAGAACTGGCTCCTGCTTTTTCCCCGGTGTCATGTCCTGCTGTCTCCCCATCCTTACTCCCCACCGCTAGAGAACCGGCTTTCCTTCTGGGCCTCGCAGTCCCCCCTGGCTGTGCCCACTGCCTTTCAGGCCGTGCTCAGTCCCCGTCTGAGTCCCCAGACCTCACGAGGCTGCTTTCGTCCTGCTCTTCAGTCCCCGTGGCCCCTCCTCAGCAAGGTCTTACCATCCTGGTGAAGTAGCCTGTGTTGTTCTCCTCATATTATGGCACCCGGATGTTGTGTTTTTCTAACACCTCTTACTATCTGAAATGATCTTGCTGTTGTAGTTATTTGCTTGTTTATTGGCTGGCTGCCAGTCTGGTTTACCACTTGATCTTCTATACCTAGGACAAGGTGAGCACCACGTGGATGTTTCCTAAGTATTTGTCAGATGATTGGTCTGTCTGTCATAAGATACGGCCTGCTTTCTAGGGCTCTGCGGTCCTGTTCTACTCCAGTTCGTGGCCTGTCTCCATCTGCTGGACCCCATTCATCCCTCACCTAGATATTTGCCACCCAGGAAGTCCAAACCCGAGGCCTTCTGTCTCTGAAATCCTTTTTTGGCACAAGGCAACGTGTAAATATTAAATGCAAGACTCTAAGCAAGTACGTTGAAGAATGTGAAGACTTGTTAAATGTGAAACTCAAATTTGCAGTTTTCCATAGGTGCTGAGAGAGATAAATAAGTAAGTTAAATGGCTAAGAGAAGCACAAAAGTGTAGGGTCCAGGGCAGTACTTCTCAACTGTGCACCTGTACAAAATGATAATACTGAGAAAGCACTCCAGCCTGCATGAGATTGCTCAAGGCCAGAGAGAACTAGCCATAGACCTCGGGCCCATTCCGGGGCTAAGGAACCCATAACCCATATGCAGGACACAGTGGCTGGTAGCATTTAGGGCTTGACCATAGCTCTCCATGAGGACACTGTTTTCAGATAGTATGTGTTTATTTTCCAGTGAACATGTGGAAGTATTCTCTTTTTTTTTTTTCCTGTTTATTTTGAGAGAGAGTGCGCATGAGTGGAGGGAGAGGACAGAGAGCAAGAATCCCAAGCAGGCTCCGTGCTATCAGCACAGAGCCCAGCATAAGGCTCGATTTCACAGACTGTGAGATCATGACCTGAGCCAAAACCAAGAGTCGGATACTTAACTGACTGAGCCACCCAGGCACCCCCATGTGGAAGTATTCTTAAAATCTTGGTGTTTCTTTCACTTCAGAATCTTATTTTCTGGGATACGTGGTTGGCTCAGTCGGTTAAGTGTCTGACTCTTGATTTTGGCTCAGGTCACAGTTGTGAGAAGGAACCCCAAGTCAGGCTCCTTGCTGGGAGTGGAGTCTGCTTAAGATTCTCTCTCTTTCTCTCTTTTCCTCTGCCCCCTCTCTGCTTGTTCGCACACGTGTACATACACGGTCACACTCAAAAAAAGTTTTATTTTCTTCCTTACCTCGTACAGAAGGGAACATGAAATTGTTATACTAGGATCTTTGTCACTTTGACGAATAGACTTAAAAAGATAATTTTTCACAGACTTTCCCCTTTTTTTCTTTGTACAGGATTCTCCAGCTTTCCGTTGCACAAACAGTGAAGTGACAGTTCAACCAAGTCCCTATCTGAGTTACCGACTTCCCAAGGACTTTGTAGACCTGTCTACTGGGGAGGATGCTCACAAACTCATAGATTTTCTTAAACTGGTAAAGTATATATATACTTAGTACACATACGTGTACACCTTTGTTTTCAAATTTTCAAATTGACTTTGTAATATTTCATTTTAGTTATATATAGTACCTAGGTTTTATTTGGTGATTATGAATTAATTGGGCAGAATTACTGAGGTCATCTTATAAAGAAATATATGAAGTAAGCTGAAAGAATAATTCGCTTAGAATGATAGGAAATGTGTTTTATGTTTATGCTTTTTGAATAATTTTCACAGTACTTCTGACTTCTTTTTTAAAATTTTTTTAGTGTTTATTTATTTTGAAAGAGAGATAGAACACAAGCAAGGAGGGGCAGAGAGAGAGGGAAACAAAATCCAAAGCAGGCTCAGGGCTCTGAGCTATCAGCACAGAGCCCAATGCAGAGCTTGAACTCAACGAACCATGAGATCATGACCTGAGCCAAAGTCTCATGTTTAACTGACTGAGCCACCCAGGCGCCCCATAATACTTCTGATTTTGAAGGAAGTCTTTATACTGTTATTGGGCTAAGAGAAGATCCAGCTCTCTGCTATGGTTATTTGGCAGGGGTGGGGTGGGAAATATGGGTATTTGTACTTGTGTGTTTCTGTGTGGGAATGTTTGCGCATGTGGAAGAAAGTCAAGTATTCAAATAGCTGAGGGTAATGTGCCCAGGAGCCAAAGTGATAAACTAGTCTGATGAATTAGTTAAGGCATATTTTTCCGTCATGATTTTCAATCATATCTTTGACCAGGGCCTCTAGAAAATTATATTTGCTGGCAGAAAAAGTGATCTTGGCTGAACATATATCCCCAGTAGAATGTGCTGTTTTAATGTATCTTGGTTTCCCTTGACAGAAAAGAAATCAGCAAGAGGATGACTGATTAAGAGTGCCAGAGTTAAGTCCGAGGTAAAGAGGAGACCACCTTGGTGTCAAAAGGCTGCTCTGAGCTCGCAACTTCTGTTCCCCCTCTTGGGTCAGGGTGGGAGACAGTGTGAAATCAATAGCTTTTTATATCCATGTATATTAAGCTGGAAGAAAATGGAGGGACTTTGCTACCTGTAAAAATAAATAATAAATAGATCTTAAACATAGGAAAGCATACTGTTCTGATGATAAAATACCTTCTGTGAAATACCTCACTCTTTTGGCTCAGTCTGTTTAGATTTACCGATGTTTCTTGTGCTGTTTTTATACCTATTGGGTAGATGGGTGAATTTATATTTGTTATACAGAAATGGGTTCTTGTTTAATCATTACTTTTTCACAGAAAAAAGTTGAACCTTCTATTACTGTAGAAAATATTTTTCCTACTTTGAGAGAATTTTCATATACGTTTTCTACTGGTTTATCTTTGGTTTGTGTGTCGGTAAAATAATACAGACTTCTCAAGCTATCACATAACCTTGAAAATGTCAGTATATTACAACTAGTCTAATATGTATTAGTAAAATGATCACAGAGTTAGAATTTGGCCTTTTTAAAAAATACCGGAATTTTGGGGAGGTAAGTTCACTTAGGCCACCATTTTATTTTTTTATTTTTATTTTTTAAAAAAAATTTTTTTTTTCAACGTTTTTTATTTATCTTTGGGACAGAGAGAGACAGAGCATGAACGGGGGAGGGGCAGAGAGAGAGGGAGACACAGAATAGGAAACAGGCTCCAGGCTCCGAGCCATCAGCCCAGAGCCTGACGCGGGGCTCGAACTCACGGACCGCGAGATCGTGACCTGGCTGAAGTCGGACGCTTAACCGACTGCGCCACCCAGGCGCCCCTAGGCCACCATTTTAGTAATTATTCTTCAGTGCCCTAATTGATGGTGAGGATATCATCAATACTAATTTACTTAGTACTTACTATATACTGAGACACTCTGCCATGTGATCTTTGTGTATTGTTTTACATTGTGGAACAGTTTGAAGGAAATCATTCCTAGGGTATCTATGTAGTGTGTATGAAGGAATATTTTACTAGTTGGAGGTATGTTTTTCAACTTAGGAGAGCACATATGAGTGTTCCCATAGGAAGGTAGGGAAATGGAGCAGAGTTTCCCCTTTCCGTTTGGTTAAGGCAGATTATACATAATGAAGAAAGGTATTTCTTTTTTGGTTATCTCAAATTGTAGCTTTTTGTGTGGTTTCTCAGTTACAACACTTGGATATTAGTATTTTAAATACAAAATACAAAGATCAACTTGTGATCTTTGTACTCAGTATATCATATGCCATTTCTGAGGCCAGTTGTCTGGAATTGAGGTGCTCTAAAATATTTTTGGTTTTTAAATAAACTGCTCATGAGGGACTTAACTGTTAACTCATAATGGAGGGATTTATAATCATGAGTTGATTTGAACTTAGCTCTGGAAGCGGGCTTTGTCAAGGTGGTACTTCACCAGCCCAAAAGAAAAAAAAATAGTTGATATATTTTAATATCAATTGAAAAAATTGGACTATAAGTAATAAAAAGACTGAAGCAAAATTTGGCAAATATTTTATAAAAAGCACAATTCTTGGTGCAAAACTCACTAAATTTTTGCATTAATTTTCCTGAGGCATTATCGAGTTCAACTCTCACTTCACTTTTAAAAATGTGACTTTTCTACATTGTCCCCTTAGTGTATTTAATTTTGGCTGATTATCCTGATGTGAATAGTAAATACAGGATAGTATGCAGGAAATATTCTCCTTGGTTGAAATATCATTTTTGCTTCCTAAAGATTAGTTTTGAGTATCTTTTTATTTTATTTTATTTTATTGGCATTATCTGTCCTTTTTTTGAGGTACCTCAGGTTTGTGCTTGAATTTAGAAAGTGAATTCATTAGCTCGGTTCTGAAATCCTACCTTCTGAAGAGAAGACGTTGCATCTGTTTAGTCAGATTGGGACAAACGTTTACTTTGTGCTACAGAACGGCAGCATGTAGGATGGGCCTCCAGTATAGCGCATGTTGCCAAAAAGTTGTGTTTTTTTCCGTTTCTTTTTAAATTTTTTTTTTCACCGTTTTTTTAAATTTATTTTTGGGACAGAGAGAGACAGAGCATGAACGGGGGAGGAGCAGAGAGAGAGGGAGACACAGAATCGGAAACAGGCTCCAGGCTCTGAGCCATCAGCCCAGAGCCCGACGCGGGGCTCGAACTCACGGATCGCGAGATCGCGACCTGGCTGAAGTCGGACGCTTAACCGACTGCGCCACCCAGGCGCCCCTAAATGTTTATCTATTTTGAGAGAGGAAGAGGGAGTATAAGCAGGGGAGGGACAGAGAGAGAGGGAGAGAATTGGAAGCAGACTCATTGATGTCAGCGCAGAGCTCGATGCTCACAAACCATGAGATCATGACTTGAGCAAAAATCAAGAGTCTGGCGCTGAGCCACCCAGGCACCCTCAAAAGTTCTGTTTTTAAGCCTCGTGTTGATGTGCATTTTCTGAGTTCTCATAAAGTTTTCCCATCTACTCAGTCATTTCTCTTTCTGATAATTGAGGACTGTGTCAAAAAAACAAACAAATGTTACATGATTGGGTTTTTTGGCTTGCTTTCTTACCTATAAGTTAGGTGAATAATAATCATAAGTTCATGCGTTTGTTAAATGAGAGCCCATGCAACACTTTTCATATAGTGTGTTGTACTTACTAAGCCCCCCAACACATGGTAGCCGTCATTATCATTATGCTTTGCAGACCTAGTACGCTAAAGGCAAGTTCGTTCTTTTTTTTTTTTTTTTTTTTTTTTGTGGGTTTTTTCTTTGAGAGACAGCACATGCGTGTGTGCCTGTGGGAGAGGGAGAGCGAGAATCCCAAAGCAGGCTCAGCACCATCAGCGCAGAGCCAGATGCGGGGACCCATCTGGCAGCTGTGAGATCATGACCGGAGCCTAAATTAAGAATTGGCGCCCAAGCGTTGGAGCCACCCAGGCCACCCGAGGCAGGTTGTTTTTTAATAGAATCAAGAAAACTTTGAGTGGTGGAGGACTTTAGAGATTGTTCAGCCCAGTTTCTTTTCCTTTTACCCTCCTTTCCTCCTCCCTGCCCTTTTCCCCCCCTTTCTTCATTTTTTAACACAGCAGAAAACTGCTGCCTAGAGAAGTTAAGACTTGTCCAAAATTGTAGCAGAATCGGGGCCATGAAAGAACTTTTCTAATGCTGTTCTCTAAGGGTTTTTAGCCTAATATTTTCTATAGATAAGTTTCATCCTGAACAAATTATTATTTTAATAATGGAATTTTCAAAAAAATTTTTGAGTACACTTAGACACAAGGTTACATTAGTTTCAGGTGCACAACATAGTGATTCCACAGATTTATACATGATGTTGTGTTTACCACAAGTGTATGTAGCCAGGAATTTTTTTTTTTCCCCAATTAAAGTAAGTACAAATTCACCTCACATTTGTGTCGAAGAATTTGATGAAAAGAGTGCGGAAATTAAATGAAATCAGCGTCTTTAAAAGATGAATTCAGTTTCATGTTTATATTAACCAGGCTGATCTTGAGAGGTGACAGTGACTTTTAGACATTTTAAAGACAGAATTTCTCTGTGATTGTTCCTTGGTTCCCACGTGGCGCTGGCTCCTAGAACACAGCGTCGGTAAGGGACGCCGGGAAGTGACGGCGGGCTGGCCGCGCACACGCAGCGCGGGGGTCCTGCGAACGCGCGGAGAGGCGTGCGGAGGACACGCGGCCGCACAGAGGCGGCGGGCAGCCCGCGGGTCTGGCACGAATGACCTCGAGAGCACGCAGTCACACGCGGCTCTTTTCAGTCAAGGGAAACCAAACCACAGCCACCCTCGCAAGTGCACACAGGCTGCGTGATAAGCCCGTCAGGTAAGAGTGCTGCCGCAGCGACTCGTCCCTCGTCCCTCGGGCCGACCCTCCCCGGGCAGGACCGTGTCAGGTGCCGTGTGGGCGTCTGGGCCGTCCTGCCTCACGGACCCCGCCAGGTGGCCCAGCAGCCGCGGAGGCGGGCACTGTGTGTGGCGAGTAAAGGGCTGTGGACAGAGACATCCGCTCTGGTGAGAAGGAAGCCCCGGGGTGGCGCTAAGCAAGGGCGACCTGGGGCTGAGGAGAGCCCAGCCCAGTCTTGAGGTGGGAGTGGGGTGGGGGCAGGGCAGGGACGCCGCAGGCAGGGGGGGACCACGCGCAGGCGCACGCGCCCGCCGAGACGGGAGAGGCCGCGGGGGTGGAGGGCCAGGGATCTGCCCAGCGTCTGAGGTGTGAGGATTTCACGCTCACGGCCCCCGCGGGGTGGGAAGCCGGGGCGGGGTTTTAAGCGAGGAAGAGAGATGGTCTAGTTTAGGTGTTTGAAGTGCTTTTCTGGTTTCTGTGTGGAAAGCGGATCAGTCGGGAGAAGGGTGCCTCATGGTGATAATGTGGCTCCGTCGACGGGCCGATGGGGGCGTGGCCGAGGGGGGGTGTGGGCGGCAGGGGAGGGGCAGGAAGGGTGGGAATCGGGAAATGGGGGCGGCCTCGAGGGGAACCCAGAGGGCCAGTGGTTGCACGGCCGGCTGAGGGGGGAGCCTGGGCTGCAGGTAGGGGGCGGGAAGGGCGGGAGGAACACTGCCGAAGCCCAGGTTCTGGGTTTGAGCCGTCAGGCGCGACGTAATGTGGTTTGTCTAACGGGAAAGACGAAAAGACGAGGGAAATCGAAATGCTGGTCTTGGACACGAACTCGAGATTCCAGTGACTGACCCAAACAAGGATGTGGAGACACATTGGATTCCACCGTTGGAGCTTGTGTGCAAGGAGCCATGGGGGGTCGGGAAGGCACGCAGGGCGCCCGCGACGGCGGTCCAGCGATGGCTCTGTGTTCAGCTGGGTGGGACACGGCTAGCGGGTTGAATATACCAGAACAGTTGTGCTTATGTATTAGGAGTAGTAATAAGACTTACTGTGGGCAGTGTGAATATAGAATGGTTACTTTTACTGACTTTGACGTGTCAAGTACAACTCTCTCTCTTCACACAATAAAGTTGATAATATATGGCAGTATAATTATGTTGAGATTCTCTGAGCATTATTAATTTTATGAAAGCCTCAGTGGGAACCACATATGACTTACATTGTATTTGCCGCATCACTGATTTTCTTTCTTTCTTTTTTTTTTTTTTATAAAACTTTTCCCCCTACTTAATTTTTTCCTTTTTTTTTTTTTTAATTTTATTTTTTTAAATTTATATCCAAATTACCATATAGTGCAACAATGATTTCAGGAGTAGATTCCTTAGTGCTCCTTACCCATTTAGCCCTTCCCCCCTCCCACAACCCCTCCAGTAACCCTCAGTTTGTTCTCCATATTTATGAGTCTCTTCTGTTTTGTCCCCCTCCCTGTTTTTATATTATTTTTGTTTCCCTTCCCTTATGTTCATCTGTTTTGTCTCTTAAAGTCCTCATATGAGTGAAGTCATATGATACTTGTATTTCTCTACTTTCACTTAGCATAATACCCTCCAGTTCCACCCACATAGTTGCACATGGCAAGATTTCATTCTTTTTGATTGCCGAGTAATACTCCATTGTATGTATGTACCACATCTTCTTTATCCATTCATCCATCGATGGACATTTGGGCTCTTTCCTTACTCTGGCTATTGTTGATAGTGCTGCTATAAACATGGGGGTGCATGTACCCCTTCAAAACAGCACACCCGTATCCCTTGGATAAATACTTAGTACTGTGATTGCTGGGTCATAGGGTAGTTCTATTTTTAATTTTTTGAGGAAACTCCTTACTGTTTTCCACAGTGGCTGTACCAGCTTGCATTCCCATGCATCACTGATTTTCTTGACTCTTTGAGACTCGTGTTTAATATGTCGAGTTCTTAGGTGGATTATCTCCCCATGTGTTATTCATGGACTTTTAGTCAAGTAAAGACTTAAATGGATTTCTCCTGCGAATTACAAGTGGCCTGCCCTCGATTCTTGAAAAAACGTCTATAAAATGTCAGCACTGACTTTGGAACCAGGCAAGCAGCTGAGGAGTCAACTACCCATTCATAGTTGTATATACAAGCAATCATTGGGAAATTGAGTGTAAATAACCTTACAACCTTCTAAATGAGCTACCGCGATGCTTCATAATTTGAGGAGAAATGGATTTCTCTGAGAATCTGGTGGAAGCTATGGGCTTGCCTGAGGTGGTCTTAGACCCCAGATTAAGAATCCCTGGTTTGAAGCCACGTAGGATCAGACTGGAAGCCAAGGCTTCTGTAGTTGTAAGAATGGGACCATTTCATAATGTGTAGTGTACCTGCACTTTTAAGAGTTTCTAACTTTACTAGTTTCTAACAATGGTGTTTATGTAATTAATTCATTTATAGTGCATCCCCTTCAGATTGTCAGTTCTCATAAAGTAAACTGTGTGTTAGAATTCAACCAGAGAGGGACGCCTGGGTGGCGCAGTCGGTTAAGCGTCCGACTTCAGCCAGGTCACGATCTCACGGTCTGTGAGTTCGAGCCCCGCGTCAGGCTCTGGGCTGATGGCTCGGAGCCTGGAGCCTGTTTCCGATTCTGTGTCTCCCTCTCTCTCTGCCCCTCCCCCGTTCATGCTCTGTCTCTGTCTGTCCCATAAATAAATAAAAACGTTGAAAAAAAAAAATTTAAAAAAAAAAAAAAAAAAAAAAAAAAAGAATTCAACCAGAGAATGGCCCCTGGGTGGCTCAGTCGGTTGAGCATCCAACTTCGGCTCAGGTCATGATCTCACAGTTCGTGGGTTTGAGCCCCATGTCGGGCTCTATGCTGATGGCTCGGAACCTGGAGCCTGCTTCAGATTCTGTGTCTCCCTCTCTCTCTGCTCCTCCCCTGCTCATGCTCTGTCTCTCTGTCTCTCAAAAATAAACATTAAAAAAATTTAAAAAAAAATTCAACCAGTGAAAAAGAACCAGTATGAAATACATATGTACATGCATTCATATGCATATGTAAAATCTCCTTACTGCATGTGTGTTTATATGTACACACATCATATACACACATATATAAATATATGCATATGTGTGTGTGTAAATACAATAAAATATTTTATTACAAGGGATTGATTTATGCAGTTGAGGTGCGCTGGCCATGCAAGTCTGAAATCTGTAGGCCAGGCTGGAACTCTGTGAGCATGAGTGGAAGCTCTTGTCCACAGGTAGATTTTCATTTCCTCCTCCCAGGAAAGCCTCAGCCCTGCTTTTAACACCCTCCAACTGGTTAAGTCAGGCCCACCATGATATTCTTCCTTATTTAAAATGAACAGATAGGGATTTTAGTTAGTTCTGCAAAAATCGCTTCACAGCAGAACCTAGGTTAATGTTTGAGTAACGCTGGAGAGTCATCGCAGACTGGATAAGAAGGTTGCATTGTACTTTAGAAGCTAATTCTGGTGATGGCTTATAATAGATGTATTTCAAGAGTATACTGTGTGACTTAAGTAATAATTCTGATTGTGTTTAAAAGAATGACTGGGGCACCTGGGTGGCTCAGTCAGTTAAATGTCCGACTTTGGCTCAGGTCATGATCTCATGGTCTGTGGAAAACCCACATTGGGCTCTGTGCTGACAGCTCAAAGCCTGGAGCCTCCCTTTGGATTCTGTCTCTCCCTCTCCCTCTGCCTCTCCCCCACCCACACTCTGTCTCTCTCTCTCAAAAATAAACATTAAATAAATAAGTATATAAATAAAGGAGCAACTGATTATTCACTGGAATAGGTGTTATCCTTGGAAGCAGGTGGTTTAGAGAAGACTATATACTTATTTTGTGATGCCACCACCACTCCAAAAGCCTTTCCTTAAATTTTTTGGGGAAGTTCCATCAGATCCATTTATAAGCCACAGAAGAAAATCTACCTTACTGTTTCATTCAATACCTTGTTTTTTTGACCAAAAATGTTACACAGTTCCATATCACTTTTCTTTCTTATTCATCAGAAATGGTTCAGAATTTTTCCAAAATTCACATGTCATCCTCAAGAAGCCTTAATCCATTTTATGCGCCACTAGGACATTAACCTTCCTGAAACACAATTCCAGTCATTCTAACACTTACAGCCTCTCGGCTTCCCATTGCTTGCAAGTTAAAGTACAGGCCTCGGTGGGCATCCAAAGCCCTGTGCAGTGTTGCCTCAATCTGTCTTTATGGGCTAATTTCATCCTCACCAGCACATACTGTTCTCCAGCCAACCTAGATTACTTGATATAGCTGAGGATGTCCTTATCTTTCTCATCTGCTCCCTCTGCTGTGCCTCCCCCCCTTACCCCCACTCACCTCCTGCCCAGTCTTCTGGTTATTAAAAGCCAGCCTTCACAGACTGGCTCAAGTGGTATGTTCCTCATGAAATTATCCAGAGGGTTTCTTCTGTGCTGGAATTTTCAAGGCACTCTGATATTACTGTTCCTCTTACATTTAGAACCTGATGCAGTATTTGTAGGATGTAGCTATCATGATCTTTCTACTTATTATAAACTTAGGGCAAGAATGGAATCCTTGCTTTGTTGTCTCCCAGTGGTCTGGTACTCTGTCTTGGCCAAATGGAATGTGACTTAACATCATTGAAGGTGATCTGACTTAGATGCAATTAAAATGAGTTCCCTAAACACTTTCCACAACAAGAGCATCACCCAAGCTAATGCATCACTCTCAAGGTCGACAGTTTGAATAATGCAACACTCAATTATGTATGTTCATCTTTTTTATTCACCTTATAGAATCACTGCTCCAAAAAGTTACTAGAGTTCTTGTCTTCCCTTAACTGAACCAGATCATCAAAACCTATTGCTGATATCTCAAGCCATAGTATTCATGATAGAGCATGTGCTGGCCCTTAAACTGTGGATAAACTCTGAGTATTTCTGCCTATTCTAAAAAAAATTCTGTAGAATTTTAGTATATTCTATGCTTGCTTGCTCTTCATCTTTCAGACATTTGTACCCCTTTCTAGTCCCCATCCCTAGCACTAACAAGCACTGTCTCAGTATGAGGCAGGCACAGACAGAACTGTAGCCACTGTCTGGGGGGGCTATACCTTCCATATGTTTAAAAGTCATTCAGAACAATAACCTCTTAGAAGGTAGTTCTGTTTTTGTTTTGTTTTACATTGAAGTGAAAAATCATGATTGTGGGTTGTTGAATGTCACCACAGCCCTAGGAACCAGACTGCCTGGTTTAGAATTGGCTTTGTTACCTGCTGACAGCGCGGTCCAGGGCAAAGTACTGAATCTCTCTGGCCCTCTGGTTCCCAGTCTGCAAAACAGAGATGGCAATAGCACCTACCTCTCAGGGTTGTTTCTAGACGTCATTGTAGGACAGTTCTTGGCATCATAGCCCATGTTCAGTATACACAAGCTCTTACTTGCTATATTACATCACTGTCGTGTGATTTCAGTGAGCTGTTAACTTCTATATTATAATAATCCAATAATATTTTCTGCTTTCTGCCTTTCTTTGTTTGTGGGAAGGGTTCTAATGAGAGATCCCGCTGTGTTTATTTTCTCCATCCTACCTGCATACCCAGCCTTTGCCCTTCCACAGCATTGCCTTCAGTGGAACCAACATTCACACAGCTTCCCAAGACTCTGGTTTCCTGAGTGTCAATGTGTGCATTTCTGGAGCCACTCCATTTGGCCTTGGACAAGGAAGAAGCAGCATGCGGGGTAAACATTTAGTTGAGAATAGAACAGATATATCAGAAATGCTTCAGATATAATTATATTAATGCAACAGAGTAGTGACTGAAACAAATGCACCCATTCAGGAGACACAAGAAATGACCAACCTGGAAATAAAAAATTCTAGGATAAAGGAATGCCAAGTGCTTTGTGGACATTACCTAATTTTTAAGTCTATAGCTATATGAATTAAGCAATAATTTCTCCCATTTTACAGAAGATGAATCTGTAGGGTTTGGTCTAGATAACAAGCAGTATGTTAGACATACGATTCAAACCCACATATGCTTTAGACTAAAGCCTCCGTGATTCACTCT
The DNA here is from genome assembly GCF_028749965.1 of Puma concolor. Taxonomy (NCBI): domain Eukaryota; kingdom Metazoa; phylum Chordata; class Mammalia; order Carnivora; family Felidae; genus Puma; species Puma concolor. Next base: position 132,017,248 of record NC_141673.1, on the reverse strand, counting down.
ATGTTCTACTACTTCAAAACTCACAGAAGAATAACCTGGAGTCTGTGCGGGTTTATCCAGACTGTCTTTAATCTGTGGCCCTTTTAATTTTCCTCTACAAGTAGAGTATATAGAGCGTTCTTAGAAAATCCTGACGGAGGCCATTGATAGAAATGTCTCCTACTCTCACAAGCTAGACACCAAGTACAGAACAAATTTGGAAGCATACAGAAAGAAACTTGAATCTCCTCTGTACTTCTGGGACAGACTGCTTTCATTGTTCTGTTTCAAGAGTTAATGATTCTCTCAGCATACCAATCACTGCCCACTTAAATCAGGTTGGTTCACTGTACTTCCACAGTGAAATTCCAAGAGGCCCACCGTTCCTCCCGGAGGCCGGGGCGACAGCCCTTCCAGAGAGCATGTGCTCTGTCCTCTGGACCTGACGAGCTCCCTCAGCTTTGTCTTGGTTCTGTAATTTAGTGTCAGTACTCATGGCTCCATTTGTATATTTTTATTGTGTGCTCTCAGTTAAGCTTTTGGCTTAATGCCATCCCTTCTCCTAAAACAGTAGTAAAGCTACACATTACACAACTGGGTGTTGTACCCGTGTGTTCTTGTTCTAAATAAATTGTGATTGAATACATAGTTCACCTTTCATTACATTTGGAAGAAAACAGTGGCACACCTACAAATCTGAAGGCTTATGTGTTGATACTGGGCACTTTCTTCTTGCTCTTCAGCACTTTAGAGTGTAAGCATGATGCACCTGTGTGGCTGCTGGGAATAAGCATCAGGGCCGGTGCAATATTTTAGAATTTTCACTTGTTTCTAGGTCTTAGGTTACTGTATATTTTTTCCCTGCTGATTTCCCTTTTATTCTGATTCCCCTGGACTGGTAGGAGGTGATAGTCCCTGACCTCGAGGAGGTTTACAGTCCAGTGGTGAAATAGGGACACACAGAATGTCCAAGAAAAGATAGGTAGATACACATATGTGTTAACAGCCAAAGAGCAGTAATTGAAGATGTGCTTTGATTTATAGTTGGTTTTATAAGGTGTGGAAAGTGAAGTTTTATAAATTAAAGGTTGGTTTAATATAATTTATTGAGTTTATGAGAACAGGACTCTGTAGTTAAAAAAATAAGTCCTCCTGGGGCACCTGAGTGGCTCAGTCAGTTAAGTGTCCGACTTTGGCTCAGGTCATGATCTCACGGTTGGTGAGTTTGAGCCCCATGTCGGGCTCTGGGCTGACAGCTCAGAGCCTGGAGCCTGCTTCAGATTCTGTGCCTCCCTGCATCTGCCCCTCTGCTGCTTGCACTCTGTCTCTCGCATTGTCTCAAAAATAAATAAACATAAAAAAAAGTCCTCCCAATATGTCTCATTATGCAGATACCTATTCATCAAATGATCAGTCCTAAATGTGGTTTGTTGCATATCTGTTTTCTTTAATGCCACACATCTCCTTATGCATACTATGATGGCGTTTGAGAAGGGAGATAGGGCTTGTTGAAGGAATTGTACTTTCTGTGTCAGACTTCCCTGACTAGGATATAAATGATTATTGGTTGTGATTGGAGAATCAGGGCACAAGAGGATACTGTGTGGGTGCCTAAACTCTGATATACAGTGGTCTTCATGGAAGATTTGTGTGAAAAGCATTGAAAGGCTTTGGCACACTACCTTCCTGCCTGCATTTATTTGCAGTTCACAGGGTGTCTGACTGCTAAGAAGTTCAGCCAACCATTTCTCTGAGCAGGTAGAGGCTCGTCTTTCTTTTGATGGGATAGATTTCTTAAGAAGTAAGCCCATCCTTAATCTCATTGAGTTCTTTCCAGTCACATCATTGCAAAACATTGGGCTAACAGACATGGTTCGTTATTTACCTTCCTCCCCAGCTCCCAGCCCCAAATGAGAAGGGAGGGGGAAGGGAGCAGTGGGGCAAGAAAGAGCACAGAGGTTGTATATGTACATGTCTATGGACACATGAACTCACAACTGTTAAGTTGATTTGCTTCGGTGTGCTAGGTAGGTCGTGAGTTGGGAATAAGGACATGCGCTGAGAACATGAAGGAAGAATCATCAAAAGATAGGATACTACAGCTTGACAGATGACTGGGAACAACCTAATCTCTGTGGAAACTTTTCAGTGGGTCACAAAGTAGAATAAACAGCAGTGGAGCCAGGGCAGAACACTGGAGGGTTTTTCTCCAAACCATCATGCCAGACTCACAACATTCACTCAATAAATTATAGGTCTTTTTCTTCTTTCTTCCTCTTTCTGTTCCCCCACATTTGTTCCCCCTTTTTCCTCCCAAGAAGTCATCTTGTACAGCCACAGTTTACAAGCATGGCCCATTGTTGGAGTCTGAGGAACTGGACAGGACTATACCCAGCATTATACATTGATTCTTGAGGAAGGAACTGACAGCTTGCTCTTTAATGGCTACAAATTGCTTTGTTAGATGAAAAGTGTTGTTGCATCGATGCCAAGTAACATTATTGCTTTTAGGGGTGTTTGTTGTCAGGGTGGCCAAGGGCATTTATCTCTAGGCCCACTGGAAGCCCACACTTCCCCAGCCAGAATTCATATCTGTTTCTGTCACGTACAAGAGACGCAGAGCACATGCATTGGAGACGCTGAGAGCATCGTTGCGCTTAGTTTTTAAAATAAAGTGGTCACCCCAAAAAAGAGGACATTAGGTAGGGACATGGGAAAGAAGGGATGGAAAGGCATATTCTCAAATACTCTTCAGTGGCGTCTGAACTGCCAGGGGATTTAGGGTTGGAGAAATGAGTGGGAAGAGACACAACATTTTTAAACAGATGACTTAAAATCCAGTCCAGAGCAAAAGGATCATGAGGACCTCTTCCAATAAGTTAGTAGGTATGAGAAATGAAAGGGTGCAAGGCTGTCACCATCACCATCTGTTGTTTGAAATGGAAATGAGAGTTCCTGGGGTGAGCACCTTTAGAAAACAAGAGATAGGGGTACCTGGCTGGCTCAGTTGGTAGAGCATTTGACTCTCGACCTCAGGGTTATGAGTTCAAGCTCCACATTAGAACTTTCTTTAAAAAAAAAAAAAAAAAAAAAAGATAAAGATCCCAGGATTTTGAACGCAAAATAAAGCTATGGTGGCATAATTTGAATAATGGGAAGAAATGTGGTCAATCAGTAAAGAAGCTTCGGTTGCAAGCGACAGAAACTAGTACTGATTAACCATAGGAAGGAGGATGTACTGGAAGGATTTGAGGTACCTCAGAGACTTCACAGCAAAGCTGAATAAACAGGGACCCAAGCAGTCTCAGAGATCTAGTGGGGAGTGTCACCAGGACTCAGCCACCAAAGAGATTGTGGCTTCTGTCCTGCTGTTAGTCTGCTCTAGACCCAGAATCCCAGGACAGAGAGTCTGACGGGCCAAGCTTATTAGGTCAAGGGGAAATGAATGCTATTGATTGGAACAGTGTGGACAATAGCTCTCCAGAAACTGAAAGGACGAGGGAGATGGAAGGCACTGAGGTCTTGGGAAGCTCTCGGGGAAGAGAAGGCACAAGGCCCAACGTTTAAGCAGTGGTTGGAACCCCAAGTCAGGGTGGGACAGAGCCCTTTGATTGATAGGCCCAGCAAGACTGCATGCTCTGGGGGAAGGGAAGTTCCTCAAGACAAAATAGGAACCGGCAAAGGGACGGGGTTGCAGGGTGACAAAACAGCAGAGGCCCACTCATTCCACGTGTGCGGGCGATGGGGAAGAGAAAGGGCGCTGCACGGAGGCATCTCTTGAGATTCTTACCAATCCTTGTTGGAGGTGGGGGGGCAGCACTCCGGGGCCTCGGCTGCATCAAAGCCTCTATTCTTCCCTATTCTCTGCTCATTTCTCTTCTCTGTCGTGTGTGGTTTCTTACCTGATGTCTGCTTCCATGTTCCGATTTTACCACAGCATGTGGAGCAGTTGTTACATACGAGACGTCATGCTAAGCGTGAATAAATAAGACATTACCCCTGACTTAAAATCTCATAGAGGGAAGCATACATTTTAGCCAAATTTATGCTTATTAGTCCACACCAACAATTTCTTTTATGCATCTATTTTTTTTGTTAATAGCATATGCCCAGAACATCAGCCTCGAAACCTTGGGAACATTTACAACTCCACCGTTGTCTTAATCTCTCGTATTTATAATCACTTGTCAGTTTACCCACTTAGCCAGTCCTACCAATGCGTCCTTCCTGACCTCACAGCCCTGTGTGCGTTTCTGGGTTGGTGCCAGTGCAAAGCCCTCCTTCTCTTACACCCATTTTTCTGGAATAACCAACTGGCTGAGTTGGCTAACTTGGTGTCTGCCTTCCTCCCACCTTTCTGGTCTGTACACAGGTTCCGTAAGCGCTTACCTCCAGGAACTTCTCTCTGACCCATCCATGCAAACTTATTTTCCACTATTCCCAGCACACTCACACCCTTCCAGGCAGGTGGGTCTTCTCCTTGTCCTTTGGATATTCCAGGTTACTGCTTTCCTGCCCCTGCTCATCTCCTCCTCCTCACCTACACCACCCTCCTTTATTCATCCACCTGTTCAAATCATCAGTTCACAGCCCAGCCACGCATTCTAATCCCCCGGAGAGGGTTGTTTCTGCTTGTTTTGCTTTGTTTTTGTTTTTTATTTTATTTATTTTTAAAAATTCATTTTAATGTTTCTTTTTGAGAGAGAGATAGACAGAACATGAGCAGGAGAGGGGCAGAGAGAGAGAGAGGGAGACACAGAATCCAAAACAGGCTCCAGGCTCTGAGCTGTCAGCACAGAGCCTGATGCAGGGCTCCAACTCATGAACCATAAAATCATGACCTGAGCTGAAGTCAGATGCTAAATCAACTGAGCCACCCAGGCACCCTTTTGTTTTTGTTTTTTAATACCAATGCATAGGACCCAGCTAGATTGGCCAGATACTTCTAAGGTACTGCTAGACTTTAGAATGACTAGTTGAAATGCAGGCCCACTGCCCAGTGTCCACAAACCAGTCCTGCTCCTGAAGCCCTCCTAACACTGCAGCCACTGTGCCTTTGTTCCCAGTCTTTCTCTGAACTTCTAGAAAACTACAGTCCACTTTGTCCAAAGCAGTAGCTACATCCCTACTTCACTGATTATATTTTTTTCCTGGTTGTCTCTGGTGTTTGTTTATATCATAAGCTCTTTGAGGGAAGGAATAAAAGGCTTAGGCAATTAGTAAGCTCTCCCAGATAGTGAAATATCAAATAGATGGAGGTCAATCCAAGAATGTTTCAGATGACCGTGAGTGGACAGTGAAGTGTAATGGGCTGAATTCTGTCCCTGCCAAATTCATATGTTGACTCCCTAACCCCAGGTACATCCGAATAGGATTGAGTTTGGCGATCAGGCTTTTTAAAGAGGTCATTAAGTTAAAATGAGGTGGTTAGGGTGGGCCCTGATGTACTCTAACTGGCATTCTTAGAAGAAGAAGAAATGTGGACATACATAGACACACACACACACACACGCGCACACACACACACACACACACACACACACACACAGGAAGGACCAACTGAGGACACAGGGAGAAGAAGATAATCTACAAACCAGAGAGGCCTCAGAAGAAACCAAACCTTCTGATCTGGGACTTCCAGCTTCAGAACTGGAAGAAGATGACTTTCTAGTGTGTAAGCCCCCCAGTCTGTGGTATTTTGTTACGGCAGCCCTAGCAGACACATGGATGAAATAAGGGGGTGGGGAAATTAAAATAATGTGTTTGGGGAAGATATTCTAAATTATACTTATAAGCTCTGAGCTGTCAGACACCACCCATTAACAGAATCAGACACCACTGCGGGCTGCCCTCCGAGGCCACAGCCCGATGCAGTCATCACTAAATGTAGGAACGTCTTCACAAAGGGTACTAGAAACACACCCAGCAGAGAAATGTCTGCACCTGGGAGGCTGTGTGTGCAATTCAGGTGAGGTCTTTCCTCAAGTAAGAGACTCAAAGCAGCAGGAGTTTTATCTGTGTCGCTGGCTTTGAAGAGGCATGCCACCATGCAGCCACCTGGAAGCGAATCCTTCTTCAGTCAATGCCTGGATTTCAGCTTCGTGAGGCCTTGAGCAGAGAGAGGCCAGATAAGTCCATGCATCTGACCTCCAGAAACTGTGACATGAAATAACTGTGTGTTGTTTTAAACCATTAATTTGTGGATATTTTTTACACGGCAATAGAAAACCAGGGCTTCTGGGTGGCTCAGTCAGTTAAGGGTCCGACTTTGGCTCAGAGCATGATCTCACGGTTCGTGAGTTGGAGGCCCGTGTTGGGCTCTGTGCTGACAGCTCAGAGCCTGGAGCCTGCTTCGGATTCTGTGCCTCCCTCTCTGTCTGCCCCTTCCTCACTCGCACTCTGTCTCTCAGAAATAAATAAACATTAAAAGAAAAAAAAAAAGAGAGCTGATACAGAACTTAGTTACTAAATCCTGGAAGGTTTGAAAGCTCAAAGTTGTTTAGTTTTTAAACAACTAAAATTTAACATGGCTTTGTATGCCAGAGAATAAATTTATGGAACCAGTTATCCAAAGAACCCGTAGAGTCAAAACAACAAATAGGTCTTAGAAGGATTTCCAGGAGATCATGGATGACCTTTTTAAAAAATGACAGCTTATTCTCTACCTGCTTCCAAAAATGATTGAGGTGATTTTTGTAGGGCTTGTTTAATGATAATTAAAGAGACAAATAGAAAATAATAAACCATGGAGGATGAGGAATGGACAGCATGAAAAATCTTGGCCAAGTATTGTAAGAACTTTAGCTTTGAACTTCTTAGAAGTCAAGATACTTTTGGAGGAACCTGGGTGGCTCAGTCAGTTAAGTGTCTGACTTTGGCTCAGATCATGATCTACCAGTTAGTGGGTTCAAGCCCCATGTCAGGCTCTGTGCTGAAAGCCTGGAGCCTGCTTCAGATTCTGTCTCTTTCTTGCTCTCTCTCTGCCCCTCCCCCATTCATGCTCTCTTTCTCTCTCTCAAATATAAATAAACATTAAAAAATTAAAAAGAAGTCAAGATATTTTTAAAGAGGTAAAATGATAAACTACAGCAGGGTTTCTCAGACCTAGGTGTACATTGGAATCCCTTGGAGAAGTTTTTAAAAACCATTAATGCCTGAGTCCTGTGCACAAAGATTCTGACTTAATTGGTACAGCATGAAGACTGAGTCCCAAGAGCCATTCGAGCTGCCCCAGGTGATTCTAATATGCAGCCTTGGTGATGAACCACCAAAATGTTATTTTTATTATCAAACATCCTGATTCGTTAGGAGAGATACATTATCTTTTGGGATTTTATTTTGTGAAACTTGTATAATGGAGAATGTCTTTTTTTTTTTTTAACGTTTATTTATTTTTGAGACAGAGAGAGACAGAGCATGAACGGGGGAGGGTCAGAGAGAGGGAGACACAGAATCCGAAACAGGCTCCAGGCTCTGAGCTGTCAGCACAGAGCCCGACTCGGGGCTCGAACTCACGGACCGCGAGATCATGACCTGAGCCGAAGTCGGCCGCTTAACCGACTGAGCCACCCAGGCGCCCCAATGGAGAATGTCTTTATACCTTTATGCTTAAGTAGTTTTGCAGAAAATGCAAAGACATTTATATGGTCCTTTCTTTTAAAAAAGTTTTTATTTGAGTATAGTTGATAGACAAGGTTACATTAGTTCAAGTATACAAAATGGTGATTCAACATCTCTGTATACGATGCTGTGCTCACCACAAGTGTAGCTACCCTCCTCCCCCATCACCATACAATGCTAACACGGTACCACTATGTTCTCTAAGCTGTGCTTTTGATCCTGGTCACTGGAGGCCTGTATCACCCACTCCCCTTCATCCATTTTGCCCATCCCCCACTTCCCCCTTGTCTCTGGCAACCATCAGTTTGTTCTCCGTATTTATGAGTCTGGTTCTGCTTTTTGTTTGTTTATTCATTTGTTTTTTAGATTCCACAAAGGAGGAAATGATACGGTACTTATCTTTTTCTGACTTATTTCACTTAGCATAATACCCTCTAGGTCCATCCATATCGCAGATGGCAGGATCTCATCCCTTTTTGTGGCTGAGTAATATTCCATTATGTATATATAACGAAATAAAAGATATGTATGTCACATCTTTATCCATTCATTTATTGATGAACACTTAGATTGCTTCTATATCTTGGCTATTGTGAATAATGCTACAATAAACAGAGGGGTGCATATACCTTTTTGAATTAGTGCTTTTTATTTTCTTTGGGTAAATACCCAGTAGTGGAATTATTAGATCATGTGGTAGTCCTATTTTTAATTTTTCGAGGAACCTCCATACTGTTTTCCACAGTGGCTGCACCATTTTACATTCCCACCAACAGTGCACGGGTTCCTTTTTCTCCACATCCTTGCCAACACTTGTTATTTCTTGTCTTTCTGATTGTAGCCATTCTGACAGGTGTAAGGTAATATCTCATTGCATTTGCATTTGATTTGCTTTTCCCTGATGATGAGTGACATTGAGCATTTTTTCATGTGTCTCTTGGCCATCTGTATGTCTTCTTTGGAAAAATGTCTATTCACATCCTCTGTCTATGCCTCTCTCTCTCTTTCTCTTTTGCAATTTTATACCTTTATTTGACAAGCAGCTGTTAGTTTTCATCCATGAACTATCTGTAGATTTTTGAAAGTGGTGACAGGTACATAGGTAACCAACGTATAGAACTTGTTTTGTGAATCTTTATCTTCATTACATTTCTGGACAACTGCACACAGATACAATATGGGATATTCCTTATTCTTTTGGCCCAGTTTTGTTGAGCCTGGTGTCAGTGTAAACATCTGGAGTTCGCGTCTCCTTCGTGGCAAATTTCTGGATCTCTCTCTCTGAGTGCCCGGGGGACATGCTTCTTGAAACCCACTCCCTGGATGTGCTTGTGAAGGCTAATGGTATGCCCTCTGGTCACTACCTCACTGATGGCAGAAAGGCCCTTCCTTCTTCCTGCCAGCCTTCTGTGTGAGAGCCATTCTCCTGGGCCCAGGCTGGAAATCAACGCCCATTTCTTATATCAACCTCTGACTAAACACCAAAGACATCATCAAAATAAAATTTTTGAACGGATTTCTATGGGGGATTTAAATGAGTAAGTTTCTGGTGATGTAACTTGACAGAGGAATCCAAGTTTAAATTTCCTGGAAATGTAAATGGACACCTCTGTCTTTGTGAATCTATTTTAAATAACCATCCTGAGAAAGTTCACGGTAAGGACTGGTTAACAAAAAGTTCTAATTGAGGTATCCAGTGAGAATCTGTGATAAAAATGTTCTGTTTAGTTGAATGAAGGGACACGATTAAGCTTTATTTAACAGGTGGCAGGTGGCACCTTGATACTAATTTGCAAAAACATGTCAATTTATGTTCTGTTTTACACCGTTTACAATTGAGATTTGGTGTTGTTTTTTTTTTTTTTTTTCCAAAAGAACACTCTTGATCACTCTGAGTTTTAAAATGTTTTGATAAGGATGCTATAAGAACACAAGCTGAATAGGATTTATTTTGAGATTAGCTTAATCCTTGAATAATTGTTAGGTATGAAATCCAAGGCTGATGATATATCAGGTAGGCTATGGAAAACTATTTAGCAATTTTTGAGCACTTACAATAGTGGTTAACAAACATAATACTGTGTGCCCAGCCTTGTTCTAAACACTTTCTGTCAATTAATTTAATCTTCATAGGAACATGTAAAGTAAATACATTATTATCCCATTTTATGGATAAGAACACTGAGGCACAAAGAGACTAAGTAACTGGCTTGGTTGGGTGGAGGAAGCATGGAGCCCACAGAGAGGTAACTTCCCAAAGGATGCTCACACCCAGTGGCCTTGACCTCAACAGACAGGGAGAAACAACCCTCCACCCCCAGGGGCTTTCCTGCCACCAGACCATCAGGCAATGCTTTATGCACAGTGGGCCGTGAAAAGCAGAGAATGGAGCTGCTGCTGTCTCTTAGAAAATTCTGCTCTTAGAAAAACTTCTGCATTGCTTCCGTTCTTCCCCTTTCCCTTGGAGTTTGTTATTCAAGATGGCCCCATGATAATGGACATTCTCTTTGGGAGATGGAGAGATGGGAGAGAAGAGAATAGAGTCCTTTTACATCTCCCCTTATAGCGCATCATTGTTTTAGCTGCAGTTACCCCCACCGGGCTGAGTTTGTGACTTAATCATTGGTCTGATGATGGGGGCAAGGGCAGCGGCCTTTGGGGCAGGGAGCAGCTGGAGTGGGTCTCCTCAGAGCAGCAGGATTCACTCAAGGGTGTGATGATGCCCTCCCACCATAAGCTCTGTGCCTGTCTGCCCTCCCTCCACCCGCCTCTTCGCTACTTGCCTGTTCTGGGCACGGCTGTCCCCTGCCTCCCCCAGGATGACTTCCTAAGTGCTACTTTCAGCTCCTCTCTGGGGCCTTGCAACTATTTCCATTGCTTCTCCCAAGACTGTTTTCTCTTCTCCAACCTGCCTCCCACTGTCTAATTATGCCCTAGGCATAATCCTTCCATCTGTACCTTATCTTCTGGGGCCTCTACCCTTCCTTCCAAGTTGGTGCCTCACACATATGTCCCTGGAGTATTCCAGTAATGGAACAAGGAGAAAATGGACACCCCAAATCCTCACTTTGTCGCCACCATTCCCTCGCTACTCTTAGTCATTTGTGTTCATTTTCTTTCCTTTCTAACATTTTCTGTGGGCTGTGAAGACCAACAAAAAAAAATGACTGTTCCTCATTTTAGGCCCTTGATTTCTCCCTTCCATGAAATGACAGTGAGCAGTGAAATTGGGGAGATACAAAATTCTCAGACTCGTTCATCTAGTTGATCTCCCATCAACACACTTTGAGCCTTTGTTCCACCTGAAGATTGTCCCCAAAATAATTTCTGCCATTGGGCCTCCTTTGGTGATCCTCTTTTCCTCAGAACCTGATGATGAACTTCCAACCACATCGCTTTTCATCTTTTCCTTTTTCTCCAGTCACATCCTGCTCTGTCTGTCTCTGACTGATGGCATCATCTGTGGCTTTCTCTTCCCCCCCCCACCCCCCCCCCCCCCCCACTTAAGCTATGTCCTGCACCTGGCTTTCTGAGAGCTGAACTCAGATGCCCTCCTGACCCGGAAAATGATTTTCAGTCACACCCTTCTCACTCTATTCCCTGAAAATCAATTGTGAAACATCTTGTCCATCACTGATTATTTCTGGTGGTGGAGTGACTTCCCAACACAAAGATACATGTTTACCGAAGGATGGTCTCAGTCAGCCAGGCCGGCTGTATATACATTTAGCCACAAGTGAAGATATATGTGACTGTGCCTGGAACATACCAGTGGGCATTCAACAAATGTTTGGTTTATCTTAATCTGAACAAAAGAAATCAGAGTTTGAGCAAGAGAGAACTCTGATTTACATTTTAAAAAAATTACATAAAATAAACTTAAAAAAAAATTCCAGGTATTTATTGGTAGGTTTTTACAATTAAAAAAAAAAAAAATTACAGGTATAGTGGCCATTATGTTCCAGGCATTGGGTTCTACGATGTTCACTGCGATGAGATACATCACGCAGTCAACCAGGAAAGAGCATCCACTGAGCACTTCCTGTGAACTTGGCACATGGTGTGGTATCACCATGAAGAGAAGGACTTGGGAAGTTTTGGGGGCTGGGGTGTTGGACAGGTTGGTGAATTTGGGGGTCTGTTTGCTATAAGGCTAGTCAGGCAACATAAAGAGGCCTGAATGTGGCCTGGGCCATCTCCAGTCCCCATCTTGGCAGGTCTGGGCATATTTCTCAGGTGACTTCCCTTGACTACCCAACCACAGGTCTGCCACTCTGATTTCATAACCACCCAAAATGTACAACTTCACACCGCTCCTAGCCAGTGTGGGCTCACTATCTACACTGAGAACTCAGATTTATAGCAAAGACTAGAAATGAGGAAACCTTTGTTCAGTTCTGGTTCTGCAGGTGCACATTCAATCCTGTGAAGTTTTCATAGTGTACAGGTTGTTCTGTACCCTTGACATGTGAGTTCCAGGGAGACACCATTGGTTAACCTTTTCTCGAGATAAAAAAAAAAAAAAAAAAGGAAAATCCAGAGTCCATGTGCCCAGATCTTAAGTTCCTTTCAGGTTGTCTGAAATGAATCTATCAATGGCCATCTGGAAAAATTCCCTTACCTTTTAAACCATTCGGACATGAGATAGTACAACGTAGTCTAAAGCTTGAACTTTTTTCCCCTCAAATAAGAAAAGGTAATTGTGATTAAAAACATCTTTTTCTATGAAGCAGTCAAATTCCTTCCTCAATTTTATGATTATTGATACTGGTGTGGGGAAATCTCAGTACTCATTAATTTTTAGACCCAATGGATATTATATCAAGGACTCTTTTTTAAAAAAAAAATTAGGAAGTGGGAGCTCAAACTGTTCTTAAACTGGTCGAAAATAGTCTAAATACTGCACTTCATAAAATTCATAATTTTGTACACTTTAATTTTGTATATAGTTTCAAAATTTTATAATTCTGTAAAAGTGGTCTTGTTTCTTGCAAGTTGCTAAAGGGACTCACCACAAGATGGCACCATGCAAGTAGTAGTTAATACAAAGGCGTACCCTGTGCATGTTGTTTATCTTACTTTAGGCCCTCGTACTTCAAGAGCAGTGGCATATGGTAATCTGATAATGCTATGCATACAGAGACAAATGTCTGTCTTGCTGTGTGGGTTTTAGTGACTAAAGTCTTCCTCTTGTGTTTGTTCTTTATATGTGCTCCACCCTCAACCAAGCCTTTCTGGTAACATGCTATTATCGTGACGGCATGGAGTCAACAGTTACTTACATATTTTGAGGAGAAGGTGGCTTAGTTAGGTTGGTCTCTGAAGGCATTTGTTAAGTTTTTCCCTTTGCAAGTGATGGAAAGTATGGGAAGGTCATGTTCTGGGTCCTCTCTCTATTGTGTTTGTTGTGGATTTGCCAAAGCACCAAACACTCGGTTTCCTTAATTTATCTGTGGAAGATCAGCAGTAGAACTAGAAAAGTCCGAAGTGCTTGTGATTCTCATTTTTGAGAATGTAAGGATGAGTCTGAATTCCAAGGCTCAGTGATAGCCATTCATTTCACACATGGAAGCAAACCTGGTATTTTCTCCATTGGATATTCAGATCCTGGATAACTGGATGATTTGGGGATTAAAGGGGCCTGACATTCACATGGCTTTTAGCACTTAGAAAGTACCCAGAGGAAAGGATGTAGCTTTTTCTTTTTTAAATGTTTATGTATTTATTTTGGGGGGGGGAGGGGTGAAGGAGCAGAGATAAAGGGAGAGAATCCCAAGCAGGCCCCAGGCTGTCAGCGCAGAACCTGCCATGGGGCTCAATGCCACCAATTATGAGATCATGACCAGAGCCAAAATCAAGAGAAGGCCTCTTAAGCAACTAAGCCACCCAGGCGCCCCTCCTTTTTTATGTGTGTGGAGAGAATGGGGTGCAGGGCGTGTGTCCTTGACGTTAAATAGTTTTCTAAGTGGTACTGCCCTGTTGCCAAGTAGCTAGGTAAATATTTGCAAAACTCCTACTTCTTCTCTGGCTTTGAGGCACGTGTCTACTGGGTATGAAACAATCTCTGTGGGAAGTGAGCCTACCCAGCCCTTATCTCTCTCTTGTGGCAGAGTTCACGGAACGACACACACTCCAAAGAGAAGGGATGCCTGCCGTCTTATCTTTCCCTTTCAGCCAGCACAGGGGAGTTCTGGTGGTCAAGGCCAACGGGTCATCTGCAGGAGCCTTGGAGAGAAGCATAGGCCCAGATGTTCACCTTCTGAATATACGTTCCTGAAGCGGTAGTATTTCCCAGGGCCTTTGAGGAGACCACTTAGCCCTATGGGTGCTAGGAGCATTGATCTGTAAGAAACACTAAAATATTGTGGAGATGTAATGAGATGGAAAATCGTATCTTCCAGAATTCTTCTGAGGTAGAATATTTTAAGGGGTAGGAAGAAGTACTTTGATGAGCGGCTTAAGGCCAGGGTAAGATCGCACCCCCACTCTGCCATACTTCTGAGGGCTTGCTCAGGAGTCACGACAAGCTGTGCAGCAGCCTTCTGGGATACAGCCTGAGCTACATTCGTAGGGACAAAGAGAAGAGGCTGAGTTGTCTGACACTTTCTTTTTCTCTGTCTCCCCATCCCTTAACTCCAAACAAACTCTCATGATCATTAAAAAACATCCCCAAAGACTATAGTTTTTTTTTTTTTTTAATGTGAAATTTATTGTCAAATTGGTTTCCATACAACACCCAGTGCTCATCCCCCTGCTGGGTCATAGGGTAGGTCTATTTTTAATTTTTTGAGGAACCTCCACACTGTTTTCCAGAGCGGCTGCACCAGTTTGCATTCCCACCAACAGTGCAAGAGGGTTCCCGTTTCTCCACATCCTCTCCAGCATCTATAGTCTCCTGATTTGTTCATTTTGGCCACTCTGACTGACATGAGGTGGTATCTGAGTGTTGTTTTGATTTGTATTTCCCTCATGAGGAGCGATGTTGAGCATCTTTTCATGTGCCTGTTGGCCATCCGGATGTCTTCTTTAGAGTAGTGTCTATTCATGTTTTCTGCCCATTTCTTCACTGGATTATTTGTTTTTCGGGTGTGGAGTTTGGTGAGCTCTTTATAGATTTTGGATAGTAGCCCTTTGTCCGATATGTCATTTGCAAGTATCTTTTCCCGTTCCCTTGGTTGCCTTTTAGTTTTGTTGATTGTTTTCTTTGCTGTGCAGAAGCTTTTTATCTTGATGAGGTCCCAATAGTTCATTTTTGCTTTTAATTCCCTTGACTTTGGGGATGTGTCAAGTAAGAAATTGCTGCAGCTGAGGTCAGAGAGGTTTTTCCCTGCTTTCTCCTCTAGGGTTTTGATGGTTTCCTGTCTCACATTCAGGTCCTTTATCCATTTTGAGTTTATTTTAGTGAATGGTGTAAGAAAGTGGTCTAGTTTCATCCTTCTGCATGTTGCTGTCCAGTTCTCCCAGCACCATTTGTTAAAGAGACTGTCTTTTTTCCATTGGATGTTCTTTCCTGCTTTGTCAAAGATTAGTTGGCCATACTTGTGTGGGTCTAATTCTGGGGTTTCTATAGAAACCCCAAATAGAAACAAAAGAAAAAGACACACAAAAAACAAGACTATTAAAGAAGAAACTAGTGGTAACCAGTTTTTACCACTTGTAAAAACTGGTTTTACCAGTGGGGCATGGTTTTACCAGTGGGGGATGCATGAAGTAGGTGAAGGGAATTAAGAGTACACTGATCTAAGATTAGTTGGCCATACATTTGTGGGTCCACTTCTGGAGTCTCTATTCTATTCCATTGGTCTATGTGTCTGTTTTTGCGCCAATACCATGCTGTCTTGATGATTACAGCTTTGTAGTAGAGGCTAAAAGTCTGGGATTGTGATGCCTCCTGCTTTGGTCTTCTTCTTCAAAATTACTTTGGCTATTCGGGGCCTTTTGTTGTTCCATACAAATTTTAGGATTGCATATTCTAGCTTCGAGAAGAATGCTGGTTCAATTTTGATTGGGATTGCATTGAATGTGTAGATAGCTTTGGGTAGTATTGACATTTTAACAATATTTATTCTTCCAATCCATGAGCACGGAATGTTTTTCCATTAAGACTACAGATTTAAAGGAGTGCCCAGTTATAAGCCTGTCTTTACCCTGCCCAGTGCCTGGGAGGACTCCTCACAGAGAAGTGTAAGAAGAGCTTCATGTGAAACGGTTATTATCTGAATGCTCACTGGGCAAGGGCCTCTGCTTTTCACACCTTCTTTGTTGTCCCTCTAGCCCACGCTTCTCGGGGCAATGATAGCCACAGAGACTGAATTTTCAAGAACAGTCTGGCTTGAAATATTCTGTCCAATTTGTTCAGCCAAGTGTATTTTAACTTGATGGTAAGGTCTCACATCCTGACTTTTGGCTCAGAAAATTAGTCACCACACACTCAAGAACTTTGCATTCAAAAGTTCTTTCTTGCAGTAGGAAGCCCCCTACCAGACAATCAGATATGGACCACTTGGGAAACTGCCTGGGCATTGCTTGTGTCAGTCCCTGTGGGCAATATTGGGGCTTAATGCTTTTAAGTTTATTTATTTTGAGAGAGAGAGAGTGAGTGGGGGAGGGAAAGAGAAAGAAGGAGACAGACGATCTGAAGTGGGTTCTTTGCCGACAGCAGAGAGCCCGGTGTGGGGCTTGAACTTGCCAACTGCAAGATCATGACCTGAGCCGAAGTTGGAGGCTCAACTGCCCGAGCCACCCAGGTGTCCACTTTTTTTTTTTAATTTTTCAAATTAAACATTTCAAATTAAACATTGACACACAATGTTACATTCGTTTCAGGTGTACAACATAGTGGTTCAACAGGTTTATGCACTATGCTCACCACAAGTGTGTCTGCCACCTGTCACCATACAGTGCTGTTACAATGTCATTGATTATATTCCTCATGCTATGCCTTTTATTCCTGTGACCTATCCATTCTATCCCTGGAAGCCTATCTCTCCCAGCCTCCCTCCCCCTTTCCTTCTGGGAAGTCATCAGTTTGTTCTTGCATTTAATGAGTCTGGTTTTGCTTTTTGTTTGTTTTTCACTTGTTGTGGTTGTTTCTTCTGCTTTGTTTAGATTCTACATGAGTGAAATCATATGGTATTTGTCTTTCACAGTCTGATTTTTTTTTTCAGCATAATACCCTCTAGGTCTATCTATGTTGTCTCAAATGGCACAATAAATCATCTTTTTATGGGCAAGTAATATTCCAGTGTGTGTGTGTGTGTGTGTGTGTGTGTGTGTGTGTGTGTCCATCCACACCACATCTTCCTTATCCATTTGTCTATCAAAGGGTAGGTTGTTTCTGTATCTTGGCTATTGTAAATAATGCTGCAATAAACATAGGCATACTTACGTGTTTTCATTTTCTTTGGGTAAAAATAGTGGAATTATTGGATCATATGCTAGTTCTATTTTTAACTTTTTGACGAGTGTCCATACTGTTTTCCACAGTGGCTGTACCAATTTATAGTCCCACAGTGTATGAGGGTTCTTTTTTGTCCACATCCTCACCAACATTTCCTATTTCTTGTGTTTTTGATTTTAGCCATTCTGACAAGTATGGGGTTATATCTCATTGTGGTTTTGATTTAAATTTCCCTGATGATAAGTGATATTGAGCATCTTTTCATGTGTCTGTTGGCTACTGGATATATTCTTTGGAAAAATGTCTATTCTGCCCATTTTTTTAATTGAATCGTTTGTGTTTTTGGTATTGAGTTGTATAAATTCTTTATATATTTTAGATATTAGCCCCTTATCAGATATATCATTTGCAAATAAATATCTTTTCCCATTCACTTGGTTGCCTTTTTGTTTTGTTGATGGCTTCCTTTGCTGTGCAAAAGCTTTTTATTTTGATGTAGTCCCAATTGTTTATTTTCCTTTATTTCCCTTGCCTCAGAAGACATATTGAGAAAAATGTTGCTATGGTGGATGTCAGAGAAATTACTGCTTGTGTTTTCTTCTAGGAATTTGATGGTTTCAGGTCTCACATTTAGGTCTTTAATCCATTTTGAGTTTATGTTTGTGTATGGTGTAAGAAAGTGGTCCAGGTTCATTCTTTTGCAAGTAGCTCTCCAGTTTTCCCAGCACCATTTGTGGGAGAGACTTTTTCCCATTATGTATTCTTGCCTTCTTTGTCATAGATTGACCATATGATCGTGGCTTTGTTTCTGGGCTCTCTCTTCTGTTCTATTGATCTACATGTCTGTTTTTGTTCCCATACCATACTGTTTTGGTTACTACATCTTTGCAGTGTATCTTGAAATCTGGCATTATGCGTCTTCAACTCTGTTTTTCTTTCTCAAGATTGCTTTGGCTAATTGGGGTCTTTTGTGGTTCCATACAAATTTTCATATCATTTGTTCTAGCTTTGTGGGAAATGCTGGTGGTATTTTGATAAGGATTGCATTGAATCTGTAGATTGCTTTGGGTAATATGGGCATTTTAATAATATTCTTCTAATTCATGAGCATGGAATATCCATTCATTTGTGGAATCCTTAATTTCTTTCATCAGTGTTTTATAGTTTTCAGAGTACAGGTCTTTCACCTCTTGGGTCAAGTTTATTTTTAAGTATTTTATTCTATTTGGTGCAACTGTAAATGGTGCTGTTTTCTTAAATTCTCTTTCTACTATTTCATTATTAGTATATAAAAATGCTACCAGTTTATGAGTATTACTTTTGTATCCTTCAACTTTACTGAACTAATTTATTACTTCAAGTAGTTTTTTGGTGGAATCTTTAGGATTTTGTATGTATAGTATCATGTTATCTACAAATAGTGACAGTTTAACTTCTTCTTTACCAATATGGATGCATCTTATTTCTTTTTCTTGTCTGATTGCTGTGGCTAGGACTTCCAGTACCGTGTTGAATAAAAGTGGTGAAAGTGGACATCCTTGTCTTTTATGGAATGCTATTATTGATGCTGAAATAAATTGGTCACTGTGAAAGGAGATGAGACCAATTAAGGACCAGCTTAATGGAGAGAAATATTTAAAGAGAGTTTTGAGTTATTCAAGAATGGCCCTCTTGAAGTGTGAATGGACCTATAGAAACAGCA
Organism: Puma concolor; assembly: GCF_028749965.1. NCBI lineage: Eukaryota > Metazoa > Chordata > Mammalia > Carnivora > Felidae > Puma > Puma concolor. Next base: position 131,998,547 of record NC_141673.1, on the reverse strand, counting down.
ATCCAGTCTCCTGGCTCTAGAATTTCACTGCTGATAGAAGGCTCTTCGAATTGTCCAGCCTCTTGGCACGTATTCCAGGTCATATTTAGTGATCCTTTTTTGTACCCCATTTCTTTCCCTTCCCTGAATTCCTCCTTTATTTTTCCAAATAGTCTCTCAAGTAACCTTTTCATGGTGGGTACATGGGCAGTTAACCTTCTGAGTTCTTGCATGCACATTCTACAGTGTTTTTTGTTTCCTTCAAATCTGATTGATAATTTGAGTGGACAGAGAACTCTAAATTCAAAGTCATTTCCCATAAAAAATTTGAACACATTGCTTCATTTTCTACTAGAAGAATTAAGTTTTAAAAATTTAATTGAGAGCTTTCTTTCAGGCCCTTTCTGTCAGCCATCAAGCCTCTCTGCCCCTATTAACTTCTGCTTCTTGGGCAAAGCATTTCCTCATAACCAGGGTGGGGTAATAACTTTTGGTCAGAACTCCTTCTGAGAATGCATCTGCCGCAAGAGGATTAAGCACTTATACTCAGGGTGAAAAGTCATTAATCTTCAGTGCTAGGGGCTGAAAGTTGGACCTTTTATGGAATTTGCGACTCATCATTCAAGAGGCTGAAAGATTAATTTGCTGTTGTTGGGCTCCTAATTGCTTTGGGCTGAACGCCAGCGAGATGCCTAATTTTTAACTAACCTGGGAACTATCTATTTCTGAGTGGGTGCCAGACTACAGAACACCTGTTTGGTAATTGTCAACTTCCTGCTCTAAAAACATCTGCAACTTTTGCTGAGTCACAGGGTGAGAGATAGCTAGGACACTTGGATGCCAGTGCAAGGGACAGGAGTAATTAATGTTTTTAGCAAGAGGTGACAACTGGTTATAGTCTCTAGAGTAACTGATTATTATGAATTATGAATTAATCCAAGAGAGAACTTGCTAAATCTCAGAGCTGGCCCAAAGTGGGATGGACTGCCTTGGGAATCTTTGAGTTCCTCATGATAAGAGTGAGTCTTGGTGGAGATATTGTAAATCAGATCCAAGAACTTATTGGACGGTTGGAAGATGTGATCTTTAAGTTCTTTTTCAACCACAAGAACTTATGTTTGCAGTACATAGTGTGGCACCCAGCGCACAGTAGGTGCGCCATATATGCTAAATAAAATGTTTGTGGACTCGTTTGCCATGCAGCTGCTGAGTTGAATGGCATCACTGTTTTCACTTGCTATAATTCAAGTTTATAGTAAGTAGGTTTTAGTTGCAACTACCATCAGCTACTTACATTGAAAAGTTAATAGAGTAGTCTCTTCCACAAACAGTAGCTAAGTTTGATCTGGGGACCTGTACTACCCACAACGTGGTGTTGAATGGACAGAACCCAGACGTACAGGGCACGAAGAGTTAAACCGCAAAGCCCTACTTAATCATGTGGATTAGGCACAGACTGAAGGGCTTTTGAATAATAGGAAAGAAGCTTCCAGGCAACACCGGACCTGGAAAATACAGCTTTGCTTGTCTGTGAGGGTTGAAGAAGGCATTCCAGAGCATGGCCTGTCTCCTGCGGTTCCTACTTGTGCAGTGTGATTAGGGACAGAATCTATAAGGGTGGGGACAACAGAGACACAGTTGATGTTGTCCGTTCATTCAGTTAGAAAGCTTGAAAAGATGGAGCCTTTCAGCTAGGATCCAGAGAAGCCACCCAAAAGGAGTACAACGAAGTCAACACGGAGAAGCGTCTATGCCCTTATGGCCTGGCTGACAGGAAACAAGCGAGGACAGAAACTGGTGGCCCGGACAGACTGCTCTCACCTCGCTTCATTTCTGAATCAAAAATCAGAACTCGTGGTCTGAGAGAGGGCGTTTCCTGCTTTTTGAATTTATTTTTATGTATGAAAATAATATTACAAGTATATAGGAAGATGCAAAAATCCATTCCAGGCTCCCTGCGGCCATATATAGTTTATTACACATAGATGAGTTATTACAAATATAATGCCAATATAATGTTTATAATTGGAACATTTTCCAATTTTTTCTCTACCTAATATATGCATTTTACTAAATACTTTCAACTTTTGTTTTACATGTTTAGCTTCTTATGGCTAAGTGGTATTTTGTCAAGCAGAAACAATAAGAATATCTAACATGCACAATGTTTATTATAGTCAGCTTTCCATGTTTATCTCATTTACTTCTCACAGCTTTAGGATAGCAGCTTTTTTTTTTTTTTTTTTTTTTTTTCCAGATGAAGGACTGATAACACAGCCAAGGAGTGGCAGGACTGGGTCTGCCCAGGTCTGATTCCAGGCCCTGAGTTTTTAACCAGGGTGCTGATCATTTCCTTTCTATTTGGACATTTAAATTACTTCCTTTCTTTCTTTTGTTATTGCAATGAACCCTAAAAGGAACATCTTTATCCATAGGCCATCTGCAATGTAACGCTGTTTCTCTAAATAACAGAGTCAGAGTGTGAAAAATTTAATGACAGTTGATGCATTGTGCCAAAATGACTTTGAAAATTATGCCCATTTATGATATATAAATGGTATCTAAATAAATATCACCTTCTTTGTACATCTATCATGAATTACATCCTGCCAGCATTAGTTATGCTAGTTTAAAATTTTGTTTTGCTAATTTAGTAGCAAAATGAAAATGTAGTATTTAATATTTGTAATTAGAGCAGTTAAATATTATTTCCTATATTTGTCCACTGGCTATAGTTCTTTGGATTGTAGCTTTATGTCCTTTTCCCATCTATCCATTGGAGACATTTTACTTATTAAAAAAATTTTTTTTTAATCTTTATTTATTTTTGAGAGAGAGAGAGCAAGAGGCAGAGTGTGAACAGGGGAGGAACAGAGAGAGAGGGAGACACAGAATCCCAAGCAGGCTCCAGGCTCTGAGCCCGACACAGGGCTCAAACTCACGAATCGTGAGGTCATGACCTGAGCCAAAGTCAGACACTTAACCGCTTAACCCACTGAGCCACCCAGGCCCCCATCCATTGGAGACATTTTAAAAAGTCAATTGTAAGGACTTTCTCTTAGTAATGACATTATTAACACTTTGTTAGAATTGGTGCAAATATCTCTCCTGGTCTGTTTGCATTTCAGTTGTTTTTCTCATTTTGACATATTTTCAAAAGTTCATGTAGTCAGATACAGCCATTTTAAACTTTTGTTTAACTTACTGCTTCTAGACAAAATTATCTCCTCCAACTTCTCCAAATATTTCAAAAAGATCTTATTTTCCTATAGTCTATTTGGTTAAGCAAGACTATTTGGAATTTATATTGATTTTTGCTGTGATGGATATGACAGTTCAAGGCTGTTTCACAACAAACAAAAAAATCCTTAACCCCAACCTGCACACACCCAGGTCCCTGCCCAGCTACCATTCTTTCCTCACTTCCTCCCCTCCCACTTACACCTCCACCCACTCTGGTTTGGATTCCATCTCAATCACACCAACAGCATCTCTCTCCTCTCACCCAGCTCACCAGTTGACCTATGCTTTCATTCTGTTGGGCCAATTGCTAGGAACTGAGCTGGCAGATCCTATGGTAGTTACATGTACAACCTGGTTAAAAAAACTGCTAAGCTCTTATCCAAAATAGTTGTGCCATTTTATTTTTATTACAAAAAATTTTTTAACGTTTTTTTATTTTTGAGACAGAGAGAGACAGAGCATGAACGGGGGAGGGGCAGAGAGAGAGGGAGACACAGAATCGGAAGCAGGCCCCAGGCTCTGAGCCATCAGCTCAGAGCCCGATGCGGGGCTCGAACTCACAGACTGCGAGATCGTGACCTGAGCTGAAGTCGGACGCTTAACCGACTGAGCCACCCAGGCGCCCCTAAAAATTTTTTTTTTTAATGTTTACTTATTTGAGAGAGAGAGGAGAGAGTGCACATACAAATGGGGGAGGGGCAGAGAGAGAGAGAGTGGAAATCCCAAGCAGGCTCTGCAATGTTGGTGCAGAGCCGCATGCAGGGCTCAAACCCACAAACCGTGAGATCGAGACCTGAGCCGAAATCAGGAGTCAGGTGCTCAACCAACTAAGCCACCCAGGCACCCTAGTGGTTGTACTATTTTAAAGTCCTACTAACACTGTAAGAAAATTCCAGGTGCTTCGTCTCCTTGGCAGCACTTAACATTGTCAGTCTTTTAAATTTTAGCTGATAATGGGTGTAAAGTGGCTTGTCTGTCTGTAATTTGCCTTTTCATAACGACTAACGATTTTGAGCTCACTGGTGATTTGTGTATTGTCTTTTGTGAAATGTCTTTTGAAGTCTTTTGTCCATTTGAAAGTTGGGTTTGTCTTTTTATTTTTGACTAGTAGAAATCATTTACATATTCTGGGTGTAAGACCTCTGTCATATATGTATATATATCTAGATGTCTATATCTATATCTATGTCTATGTCTATATCTATATCTATATCTATATCTATATCTATATCTATATCTATATCTATATCTATATATGTATGGCATATTTCTCTCAACTTGGGACTTCCCTTTTCAATTTTCTTAATGGTGTTCTTTGAACAGAATTGTTTTAAATTTGATTATTTCCAGTTTATCAATCTTTTATTTTATGGTTAATACTTTTTGTGTTCTAAGAAATTGTTGCCTATCCCAAGGTCATGAAAATATTCCCCTATGTTTTTTTGTAGGAGCCTTATAGTTTTAGCTTTTACTTTTAAGTCCAAGATCGAGCTTAAATAAATTTTTGTGTGTGGTGTGAGGCAGGGGTCAAAGTACATTGTTATTTCAATATGGATATTCAATAGTTCCAGCGTGATTTGTTGAAATGAATATCCCCTCTAAATCACCTGTGTATCTCTGTTGAAAATCAATTGATCACATTTTACACACACTCATACACACACACTTTCTGGACTCCCTATTCTATTCCATTGACCTTTTTATCTGTCTTTGCCCCAATATCAAATCATTTTGTAGTTTTATATTAAGTGTTAAAATCAGGTAGTGTACACTTCCAATCTGGTACTCCTTTTTTCCAAGATTAATTTGTTTATTCTAAGTATCTATATCTTAGAATCACTCTGAAAATTTCTACAAAATATCTGTTGGGATTTTGATTGGGATCATGCTGAATCTATAGATCACTTTGAAGAGAACTAACATCTTAAAAAATTAAGTCTTTCAACTCATGAATGAGTTGAATATGACATGAATATGACGTGAATATGACATCTCTCTGTTTGTTTAGGCATTTAAAAAGTTCTTCTCAATACCTCTTTGCACTTTTTAATGTAGAGCTCTTACACATATGTTATGTATTCCTAAGTATGTTATAATTTGATGCTATTATAATAGTATAATTTTAACATTTTATTTATTTATTGACTTTTATGTTAATTCCAGTATAGTTAACATATAAGGTTATATTAGTTTCAGGTATACAATATAGTGATTTAAATTTTATTTATTGCTAATATATAGAAATATAATTGACTTCTGTTTATTTACCTTAAATTCTGTAATCTTACTAAACTCATTTATTAGTTCTTTTAGTGGTTTTTGTTGCAGTTTGTTTTTCCAGATTCCTTGGCTTTTCTATTTTGACAGTAATGCCATCAGCAAATAATGACAGTTTTACCTCTCCGTTTTCATTCTCTATACCACTAATTAACTGATTGATGAATTAATTTTTGCCTTATGGCACAGTGTTGAAATAGTAAAAGCAGACATCCTTGCCTCATTCTCAACCTTAAAATACATTCAATATTTCAACTTTAAGTATGGATGTTTTTTTATCATGAATGGGTGATGAAATCTGTCAAATGCTTTTTCTGCATCCCCAGAGATAGCTGTGAGTTTTCTTATTTATTCTGCTAATGTGGTGAAATATATTCATTGATTTTCAAGTGGTAAACCAACTTTGCATTCTTGTAATAAACTCCGCTAGGCTATGATATATTATTGCATATATTGCTTGCTTTGCTAGTATCTTGTCAATATTTGCATCTTGTTCCTGAGGGACATTGGTCTGTGTTTTTCTTTTACTTTGTAATGCTTGTCAGGCTACTTAAGGAGATTTGCTTTGGACTATTTGTTGCAGTCTACAGCTCAATGAGTCTTGGCTCCCCTGCTCCCAGTCTCCTCTTTCTTCATTGTTTAGTTTAGAATATTTCTGTTCATCTGTCTGGGTTCACTGATTCTTTCTTCTGCAGTGAACAATCTCCTGTTAATCCCATGTGTTGAATTTTATTTCAGATATTTTTTCTCTTCTGGGATTTCCATTTAGCTCTTTTTTTTTTTTTTTTTGTTTATTGCTTTTAAATTCATCATTTATTTCCCCCTTTTATCTATCTTTTCCTTCACAATTTTACCATATTTGCTTGCAACAACAAACAGATCACCTCTGAGTCTGCTTTTTTTTAGCTGTTTTTCATCTTTTTGCCTTTGGGTATACTTTTTCCCTGCATTGTTTCCTGTCTGGTAACTTTTCTAAGTTTCTTTTCTTTTCTTTTCTTTTTTTTTAATGTTTATTTATTTTTTTAGAGAGAAAGACACAGAGTGCAAGTGGGTTAGGGGCTGAGAGAGAGGGAGACACAGAATCCTAAGCAGGCTCCAGGCTCTGAGCTGTCAGCAGAGAGCCCGATGTGGGGCTGGAACTCACGAACTGCGAGATCATGACCTGAGCTGAAGTCAGATGCTCAACTGACTGAGCCACCCAGATGCCCCAACTTTTCTGAGTTTCTAATTGTTATTGGCACAAAGGTTAATTAACAGTAAGTTACTGGTAGCAGAACTCTTCCTTTCCTTTCGTTTTTATATTAAGTCAAAATGATTTTCAAAAGTTATAAAACTTAGGTTCTAATCCCATTCCTGCTGCTTGTTATCTCTCAGATCTTGGGCAAGTTACCTAATTTTTCTGAACATCAAATTTCCTCATATTTAAAATGAGGGATGAAGCACCCGGGTGAGCATCCGACTCTTGGTTTTGGTTCAGGTCATGATCTCACAGTTTCATGACTTCGAGCCCTGCGTCAGGCTCTGCGCTGACAGCTCAGAGTCTGCTTGGGATCGTCTCTCTCTCTCTGCCCCTCCCCTGTTCACACTTTCTCTGTCTCTCTCAAAATAAAGATAAATAAACTTTAAAAAATGTAAACAATAAAATGAGAAAATTAGAAGAGATGTCACCTAGCTCTAAGATTCTGCGGTTTATAGTGGGTGCTCGGACTCAAGCATAGGTGTGGGGACCAAATTTTTAACTCATTCACCTCAGAAGGTTCTGCTGATTGAATACCCCCTTTACCTCTGAGCAGTTCTGCCTGGGTGATTTCCTTTGCTAATGCAGCCACCCAACTGCAAGTACCCCACCCACAAGGTCGTCATTGTCGATGTCCCTTTCCCCCCCACATCTCTCTTCACGAGAAAGCTACCTTTGAACTGGAAGGAGCATCTGTGTGGATAAGTATGGATGGAGAGCATCATGCAACAGAGAAATTTGTTGTCACTAGAAATTCATCACCAATGCCAAGTGTGGCTCCAGCCTGAATATACTGAATCAGAAGCTCTGGGGGTGGGCCCAGCCCTGGGTGTTTAACATGCTCTCCAGGTCCAGGTGACTTAGAGTGCACACTCAAGGTTGAGAACCACTGGTACTGGGGACTATGGCAAAACAGAGCCGGAATCTGGAAGAGGGTCTTGGGGTGGCGGGGAGGGGTGGCTACAACAGTAAATCACATAGATTTCTTTTCACTTTTACTCTTTAAAATAGAAACCACAGGCTGTTTTGGCCTTTGGAAAGTGATCACTCAAAAGAATGGGTGGCATTTCTTTGGATGATATTTAGGCTGTTTTGAGAAGTCGACGATTGAGGCAGAAACCAGGTCACCTAGGAGCCAGGGTAGGATTTTCTCCAGGTTGTTTCACTGCAAACCAGCTTCTTTGGTCTTCTGAGGTCAGAAGCATCTGAGAGAGCCGGCCCTGCAATCACTCTGATTCTCGTGTAGACGGAGGTGTGGTGTTGCTTTTTCTTGTGGGGGATCTTGGGCTGTCCCTTAGCCTCTCACGGGGCCCACTGCCTTGGCTCCTTTGGTGGCTCAGACACGGTCACCCAGCCTTCAGGTGGGTCCAGGTTAGTAGTCCTAGGAGCAGGGTGGAGGGTTGGCTGACCTGGCGAGCACACAGCATGTGTTATCCTGGGAACACACCAGAGCCTCTGGTTTTGTTTCCAAACAGGGAAAGATGGAGGGATTTCTCTAGCTGGAGGGATAAGGGAGCCAACTTCTGTGGAGAAACTGCAACTATATAAGTGGATTAAAAAAAGAGAACAAAGAGGGGTGCCTGGGTGGCACAGGCAATTAAGTGTCTGGACTTCGGCTCAGGTCATGATCTCACAGTTCGTGAGTTCAAGCCCCGCATCGGGCTCACTACTCTCAGTGCAGAGCCCGCTTCAGATCCTCTGCCTCCCTCTCTCTGTCCCTCCCCCGCTCACTCGAGTGCTCGATCACTCTCTCAAAAATAAATAAGCATTGGGGTGCCTGGGTGGCTCAGTCGGTTAAGCATCTGACTTGGTTTTGGTTCAGGTCCTGATCTCACAGTTTGTGAGTTCGAGCCTCACATTGGGCTCCCTGCTGATGTTGCAGAGCCTGCTTGGGATTCTCTCTACTCTCTCTCTGCCCCTCCCCCCCTCACTCTCTCTGTCTCTCTCTCAAAAATAAATAAATAAATAAACATTAAAAAAATAAAAATAAAATAAAAAACAAAGGGCTCCTGGCTGGTTCAGTCAGTGGAGCGTGCGGCTCTTGATGTCAGGGTTGTGGCTTCAAGCTCCGTGTTGGGTATAGAGATTACTTAAAAATAAAATCTTAAAAAAAAAAAAAAAAGAACAAGAAGGAAACTTGGTTAATGATTGGGGTAAGAAAGAGTCTTTGTTTTAGATGGTTTAAACTTACAATAGGTTTGCAAAAACAAGGAATGTAGGCTTATCCAAAAGAGGGAGAACATACTCTCATATGTTTGCTGGTTTTGTAGGGATTACCATACTTAAAATCCTGTTAAGAAATTTCTGCTGTCTGGTAGAGGATTGCTTCCAACACATCACCCTCTTGCTCAAGACCTCAACCCCTGCCTACCATGCAAAGGCAGCCTAATGCTACAGCCTCTGCCTTGGACTCTTTCCCAGACTTTCAGCCTCCACTAATTTGGCCCAATCTCACCTTTCTAACTTCGTCTCTGAATTCCTACCAATACCAACCGCTGCCTCCTTCCAGCAGTTTCTGGATGAACGTCTCCCTCTTGTTCACAGTACCTATTTTCATGCCGTCATGCCTTTCCTCAGTCTGTTTGCTTTCCCCAAGCCAACTCAGCATCTTTCATGACACAGCACCCCCTCCCTGATCATGAGAGCCCACATTAGACTCTATTGCCCTAACTCTGACATTTGTAGGCTCAACCACCAATTTAATGCCTAATGTGGGCTAGTGTATACTGTCTTGCCTTTTGAAACTGATTGGCCCTTTAGCCGGTCATTCATGGAAGAAAGAAGCTTGAAGTCAATCTCCTTTGGATTTTCCATAAGAGCTGGCATAGAGTTGGGGACAGGGAAAATGAAAATACCTGATCATTGTTTGGTAGAGCAGAGATTTGGTATACTGGGTATTAATGAATGGAATCAAGGCATTCCCAGCTATGTTCTAAGGACTGTGAGCTGGGTACAGTGATAGTGGTTCTGTCCACATATAGAATGCCTCTTAACATCTTAGACTGGGAGCACCTCTCCCCAGTGGCAGCAGTGTCTTCATGTTACCCGTGTTATTCTAAGTTAAAGACAACGGGCTCAAGTTCAAAGAGGACGGATTAAAAACAAGGGCCAATTTCTTTCACTTGACCATTTCTGGTCCATTCATTTGGCCCATAGCTGCTGCCCATAATTGTTCTGTGTATTTTGCTGATAGTCTGTGGGGGAGGTTTTCAGTTTTACGAGAAGTGGCCCCAGGCATTTCCCCCTAAAAACACAGTGGCTGTAAAATTTTAGGAAAAAGTTCTTCCAATAACATTGCCTTAGATATTAATGAAATTGGAATGACTAGATCTCACCAATGTAGAGGGCGTATGGGCAGATGGATGAGACACAAATAGAAACCAGACTCGGCCCAGCATTAAAAATCAGTGTATCCCCAGCAATCACTGCTCTTTCTCTACCAACTTTGCTGTCTGCACATCCACACACACACACATTTAAATTTCCTTTGTTCACTGCAGACAAAGCTGACAAACACAATCAGTCGTAAATGGAGACTAGGCCTGTCCCTCCTCTCTGTTGCACTGATGAAGTTCCTTTTCAAAACTGCATTACCTTTGGGGTGCCTGTCTGGCTCAGTTGGGAGAGCATGTGACTCTTCACTTCGGGGTTGTGAGTTCAAGCCCCACATTGGCAGTGGAGATTACTTAAATTAAGAAAAAAAAACTTTTAAAAAACTGTTATTACTTTTGCTATGCAAATAATATATGATAAATTCATGAATTTAGAAACATAGATAACAAAAAGAAAGCATTCACTTGAAATCACATTATCCAGACATAACCATTTTCCCCAATGCATTCTGGTCTTTTTTCCCCATGAGTGTATATAAGAAGCATGTAAACTTTTTAAGAGTGGTGTCACAATAAACATATCGTTATAAAGTTTTTCACTCGTCAGTATATTTTAATCATATTTTCACATCATTAGTCACCCACATCATTTTTAATGTCTAGTAATTCCTCTGTACCATAATGTTTTAACTATTTTCCATTGGTCGATGTTTAGGACTTAAAAATTTTTTTCTATAAATAAGACGTCAATGAACATGCTTCACATACGTCTTTGGAGACTAGTCTGATGATATTAAGAGAAATCCTTACAAATGGACTTACTAGGTCAGAGTATACATTTCTTTTAAGACTCAGGCTCCAAATAGCCAAAATGTTCTCCGTAAGTGTCCATTCCTAAGATTCTTGCCAACAACACACACTATTTTTTGTCTTTAATCAGATACATTCTACTGGTTTTGAAGTGAACTAGCGTTTTTGTAGTAGTAACGACGCTAGTACAACATGTACAGAGTAGCCCAGATCTGGTCTGCAGTTCCGAGAGAAGTGCTGTGGGCAGGCCCTGCCCTGGAGATGTTCGTGTAAAACTCTGCAGAGCTTTGTGCAAATCAGTGTCCAATTCCTGCTTTTGTGCCCTAAAGACAAGCTTCTTGATAGGACCTTCTCTGGACTTAATGAAGCCGTCAGCTACATTTTGTGCATATCCCAGCCACCCTGCTTGGCGGCTCTTTCACGCCCCGCTGTCTATTCTTCTCACTTTCTTCAGGTTCAAAATGTTGCTGCTTTTCTATCCTTTCCCCTAACCTGTACTCAGGAAAGATCTGGTGTCAGTCATTCCCACCTGGGTATGAATGTAAATCAACGAGCTCATTTTTCTAGTTGTTTACACTTAGAATTTACCCCCAGTGGTACAAAAGAGCATAGTTCTTTTTTTTTTTTTTTTAAGTTTTTAAATGTTTATTTATTTTTGAGAGAGAGAGAGAGAAGGATAGAGAAAGAAAGTGAGTGGAGGAGGAGCAGAGAGCGAGAGGGAGACACAGAATCTGAAGCAGATGCCAGGCTCCTAGTTGTCAGCCCTGAGCCCAACGTGGGGCTCGAACCCACGAACCACGAGATCATGACCTGAGCAGAAGACAGACGCTCAACCGACTGAGCCACCAGGAGCTCCTCAAAAGAGCATAGTTCTTAATGAAAAAAATGTATCAGCTAAAGGGTTTTTATTGTTGTTTGTTGTAGCAACCCTTCTATGTCAACTACCTGGAGCCTATCTAAATAGAATTAAGTGTAGCTGACTAGCTGGGGAATCACGATCTCCCACACTGATCATCACCCAAGTTAACACTGGGCACAGGATGAGAGAGAGCGTTCGTGTGGGAAGAAGAGGGAGTCTCTCTGTCATGGGATGCAGGAAGGTGACTGTTCCCCGCCTTTCAGATTTAGTCCTCAGTCCACACTAGTGGTGCCCTGCTGAACCAGCTCTCTGAGGGGAGAAATTGAGCCCTGATTTGTAGCATTTGCTGATTTCTGTGGTATAAATGCTCACATGTGGCAGATTTCAAGCTACTGATAGTTTACCAGCTGGCTCACTATATCCTTGACTATTAAATAGTACTCTCCTTTGTCAAGTGTACAATAGAATCTTCTTTTAAATCTGATATTTAGGGACCACAGCTGTCTCACCTGATGGGTGCAGTGAAGGGATTGTTTGTCAATATTACATATATGTTAGGAACCACAAGATACCATTTGGTGATCACGGGAGTTGACTGCTAACACCTGTCTGAAACTTGAGGTGAACTTACCAGTTCTGTACTTGTGGTGCATGACATTGGGCTACATCTAGATGTTCATGAGAGGCTTTAGGTGGGGTTCTAGTCCTTGGTTGAGAAAAACTTGGGTCCTGCTGCTTTGGGAACAGTGGTCTTCCTTTCAGAAAGGGAATACATGTCAGACCTCTCAATTGTCACAACAGTCTATCAATTCCTGTAGATGGCATCGGGTAACTAAGGGACAGTGAGTGCTTTCTCTCCAGCAATGCAGACAATATGCATTAGGAAGAGAATGCTTAGGAGACCCTTGGGCTTTTATCAAAGGTCAACACAAGAACCAGCCACATGAAGTAAATGTACAATTTCATACTGGTTTAGATTTAATAATAAATTCCTTTTAATGTTTAATTCAGTGGGGAAAATACTTTTTACTTGTCTGAATAGGGAGCCATCACATTTTTTTTTAGCCCCCAAGATGCTCAGAATGAACTAAATTTAGTGTTCAATAACAATACCTGCCCACCCCTGGTTCCTGGTGTAATGACGGTACCTTCTTCTCCCTAGTTCCTGATGTCTCAGCTTTTATTTTAAGATGGCTTAAATCCTCTTTGGAAGCATACAGTGTGTTTGGCTCTACTTTCCATAAAGCCATCAACAGTGCTATGGACTGAAAGTTCATTTGCCCCCAGATTCATATGTTGAAGCCCTAACTCCCAATGTGATGTTACTTGGAGATGAGGCCTTTGGGAGGTAAGTAGATTAGGTCATAAGAGTGGGTTAGATTAGGTCATGTAAGTGGGATCCTCATGAGAGGGAGAGGGAAGGCGCTCTGAGTACACACACTGAGGAAAGGTCATTGAAGTCATAGCAAGAAGGGGGCTGTCTGCCAACCAGCCACCTAAGTGGCCCACACCTTGACCTTGGAGTCCCAGCCTCCAGAACTGTGAGAAATAAACCGAGCCACCCAGCCTGTGGTATTTCATCATGGCCACCTGAGCTGGCTAAGGCAAACAGCATTCATGGGTGCCTGCTTTGTGCCTAGTACTCTGTTTTGGCTGATCCCTTTTGGAAAAGGGGAGAGACAGTGCAGATTTCTAAAATTGGACAAGTCTAACCTTTACATTCCCTTCCCTCAGACGGACTGTTCTCTGTGACTTTTTCTGATAAACACAACTTCCTGGATATGCAACTGTCCCAGGAGGAAGTGTGACCCTTGAGCTCCGCCGGCCACCTCTGGGCTCTCTCATGGCGCTGGGCAAGCGCCTCTGGAGACCGCTAGCAGGTCGACGGTGCTCAGCCAGGTGCTCTGCAGAGCGCTGCGTGCCTCAGTGGCCTGGCCACGGCTTGGCGCCATCACACAGGAAAGAGTTCTTTTCAACCTGGAGTCATCCAAGCTTCCTCCAATGATTTGACCTTAAGACCCCTCCCTTTTCGTTTTCAGTAATGATACTAGCAGATAGGGGGTTGTGCTCAAGACCTGGCTCCAATGAGTACCAACGGTTGCCCTCTCCTCTCTGAGGAGATGCCCACACCAATGTCGGCTGCCCCCCAGGCTGCCCTGAGACAGGCTTCACCACTGAAGAAATGCTTGTTGTTGCTTCTTTAAAGTCAAACAGAGATGATTCTAGAACTTATAAGGCAGTGGCAACAACACCAACTACAATATCTAAAAAAAGGCCGGGGCAGTCTACTAGTGGGAGATATTGTGAAGAACAAAGTGGTAAAGATTTAAAAGTCTGTGAAAGGGGGGAGGGGAGAGAGGTAGTTGTTTAGTAGGTATAGAGTCTCAGTCTTGCAAGATGAAAAAGTTCTGGAGCTATGCTGCTCAATAATGCGAACACTACTGAAGAGTACATTTAAAATGGTTAAGATGGTAAATTTCATGTTAGGTGTGTCTTCCCCCGCCCCCCATTACAAAAACGAAGTCTGAGCTAAGGCAGGAAGGGTGGGGGAGGGGGAAACCTATCTGGAAAGTGAATGCTTAAAATAAACCTTGTAATAGAGACACCTAGACCTAGCATATAACTGGTAGCAAGAACATAGCTCTCTCTCTCATTTGATTTTTTTTTTTTTTTTTTTTTTTGGTAGAACCTGCTGGAAGACTAGGCAAAACTAAGGTGGCCTGAGAGCAGGGAGGTCACAGGTCATTTTGGCCACTCCTTTCTCAGGAGACTGAGGACTGCTTCCTTTTTTTCCCCCTAGTCCTCAAGATATTTAAAAGAGCTCAAGAGGGGCGCCTGGGTGGCGCAGTCGGTTAAGCGTCCGACTTCAGCCAGGTCACGATCTCGCGGTCCGTGAGTTCGAGCCCCGCGTCAGGCTCTGGGCTGATGGCTCGGAGCCTGGAGCCTGTTTCCGATGCTGTGTCTCCCTCTCTCTCTGCCCCTCCCCCGTTCATGCTCTGTTTCTCTTGTCCCAAAAATAAATAAAAAACGTTGAAAAAAAAAAAATTTTAAAAAGAGCTCAAGAATTCCTGATTCTCCAATGCTAAGTCATTGCTTAGCAAGGTTAATGGATGGGGGAAAGAATTAATTCATTGATTAATATGTTGGGTCCAAGCCAGGCCTTTGTTTATGCTGAGTTGTGCTTTGGACTCAGAAGTTCTGCCAATAAATAAATAAATAAATAAATAAATAAATAAACAAACAACCCTGTGACAATGCCATCCGATGTGAGATTGGGACCATTAACTGGAAATGAGAAACTTCTCTATAATGTTTCTGGACTCCAGCCATGAGCATGAGAATGTGTCTCTTCCTTCATAGGAGACTGAAAACACTGAGTACTAATGAGATTAACCATAGGCAATAATGGTTAATGGTCATAACTAACATTTTATATTAGGTTGACATTTTACAAGCCCCTTCTATCTGAATCCTCTCATGGGGTCCTGGCAAAAGACATTGGAGGTGAGTCCTAGCTCCCCGCTCCCCAGAAAGGATAGTTCAGATAGGATAGGAAAGTTCAGAAAGGAGAAGTACTTTCCCAGAAGCCTGTAGTTTGTAGACTGTCTAGAGCTACAGAAACAGGGATGGAGCTAGGATTTGAACAGGGTGCCTTCCACAGCCCAGCACAGGAGGTGGCTTCGTGGTCACAGAGGCTGGCAGCACATATTAGTAAAACCAAGGAACATTTTGCTTATGGAAGGGACCTGCATGGGAACCCCCTTGAGTTCTGATTTCTTGTCTGACCCCACTGGTCCATTATGCTCGACTGTTCTCAAGGCTCTAGGAGGCCTCCTGGGCTACTATCAACTCAGAGGTGAAGGTGGTTGAACTCCTAAGGACTTAAGGGTAATTTCTGTAATTCTGATAAGCATTCGGTCTTTTTCCCAGAATGAGGGCGAGCACAGGGGGAGTGGTTCTTTCAGGTCCCAGGCTGAAAATCTTGCAGCACATGCTGCCAGCTATCCCCTGGGTAGGGGCCTTCTGGGTCCCAAGGCAGAAGTGGGTGATGTAGACAACGAGGGTGGGCTTTAACCTGTGAACTAGCTCAGCTGCGTAGGGTTCATGGTTGGGTTTCCAGGCCGTCCTGTGAGGTAGCCAGGATGTGTGTGAATAAGAACTTCCCAGAGGCAGTTATGCTCTCAGTCTGCTGAGCAAGGGGCAGGCTGAGGGGACAAGAGGCAATAATGTAGCTGATCACCAAAGACTTAGATCTTCTCCACCTCTGGGTTCTTACTCTTTCCTCCTTCCTGCCCTAGCAGGAAGGAGCAAGGTAGATTTCTTCCCCAAATCATGTTCTTGTGAGCGTGACCTTAGGTGACAAGTGTAGTGACTACAAACCTCAGTTTCCCTATTTGTAATAGACATGTAATCTTTCCTTAGCATGACACACGCAGAGTCTTTGACTCTGTCACCATCTCTGTTACCCTCATCTCTTACAACATCCCCTGATGCACATGACACATGGTCATAGTAAGCTACAGACTGAATGCGTTCCCCCCAAATTTATGTGCTGCAGCCTAACCCCCAGTGTGATGGTGTTAGGAGGTAGGTCCTTTGGGAGAGGATTAGATAGGCTTTGAGGGTGGAGGCCTCATGGATGGGACTAGTGCCCTTGTAAAAGAGACTCCAGAGAGCTCCCTCGCCCCACCCATCAGGTAATGACACAGGGAGAAGATAGCCACCTATGAACCAGGAAGTGGACCCCCACTAGACACTGAACCTGCTGGTTCTGTGATCTTGGACTTCTAGCCTCCAAAACCATGCGAAGTTTCTCTGGTATTCTGTAACAACAGAATGAACTAAGACACGATAGATGTTTCAGGTTCCTCCTCTCCAATATCATGCTCATTCCCATTTTTGTTCTTTGCTCTTGATGTTCCCTCTGCCAGAAGTGTTGCAACCCCAACCCCCACCTACAGATTGTCACTTACCCTTTAAGACCCATTCAGAAGGTAACCACTCACTTCTTTGCCCTCCCATGGAACTCAGCATACACTCATATCACAGAACCTGTCAAAACGTCACTTGGTTGTTTCCCCTTTTGTTTCTCCCACTCCTAATTGGGGGCTCTGTATCTGTCAACCCCCTAACACACTTCCTGCATACAGTGGGTGCTCACTACTATCGGCTTGCGAGGAATTGGTGATATGTAGCTTAGATCTTCGGATGAAAGCTCCAGTGGGAGAATGGTAACGGAGAGGCCTCTCAAGGGAGGTTCCGTAGTTTATCCGTACAGGCTCCAAGCAGGAGCCATCTGTCACTGCTCTTGAAGGATAACAAGGAGCCAATTCACTTTTAGAAGAGAGGTCTCATAAATTCAATGTGCTCTAGAATGTTCCTGTGCTAACAGGTTTTAATGACTAAGAGGACCACAGCAGTGGACACCAGGAGGTAGAAACACCATCCTGAACCAAGGCAGACTACCATGTCGGTGGACTGCTCCTTCAGGATATTTCCACCCTCCCAAAGGATCAACATGAGTCTCCTCTGTGGAAGGCTCCAAACTGCAAAATCCTAAACTTGGTCTGCATCAGACTTCATTGACTGGCATTTGGCCTTCAAAGAGGGATTGTTGAGCAGAAACATCAGGAAGGAACTTGTAGCTTTTAAAAGTAAAAAGTAGGACCAGATCTTTTCAGTACAAAGAGGTTCAGTCAAAGTAACCCTGGGCAAAGCTGATAAGAAAGAAAAGAGGCTCATTTCTGTCTCACCTCAGACATTTGAGGTTCGCAGTTGACTCTAAGATGGGGAGAAGAGAGACTGTCCTAGCATTGTTCTGTTCACTCCCGTTACAAAGAAGGCTGGTAAACCCAGCCAGCAGAAGAAGCCGTAAGATTATCTGTTCACTGCTAAATCTTCCACACTTGGTGTGGTGCCTGGCCCATCATAAACACTGAATGAATGTTGAGTAGATAAATGGATGAATTATCTACTCAACAATTCAATCAAACAAAATGCCCAGCTTGGGCAGTTGCTTGAAAGATCAAATCAAATATAATTTTAAGCCAAGTAAGCCTCCCATTTGTTTTATCAATAAGACTAATTCTAAGATGTATTTTTTTTAAGGTACGTATTATTTTACGGTATTCATTAGAATAGTTTGGGTTACAAATACAGAATCTAGATCCTTGAGTGCAAGGATTACACCTTATTTTTGACCCATCTTCACCAAAATGTTAGCCGATGCTGCTTTGTGGTGATTTGATAAAGCAACCTTGAGATGTCAAATATTTAAATACAATTTTCTTCAATAAAAGATTTTCTCAATTGGAGCATCTGGCTGGCTCAGTCGGTGGACCATGTGAGTCTTGATCTCGGGAATCGTGAGTTCAATTCCCATGTTGGGCATGGGGATTAGTTAAAAAAAGAGGCAAGCATCAGAAAATATTTTCTCCATTAATTATATTACAATCAGAATAGAATATTTTGCCAATAGAAATGATCTGAAATGAACTGGGTACATATTTGAAATACTCTTTTTACTAGGGAAAAACAAAACAAAAACCATAACTTTTGTTAGTATTATACATGGGACTTTAGGTGCACTTATGCCTGCAAACCAGCTGTAGTTTTATAAAGTGCATCCAAGAACGAGAATTTCCTATTAAAGAAAAGAAACAGCCTACAAGACCTAGAGATTCATTGCCCAACATATGGTAATCTGTCTCAAGAAAATTCTCCAGTTTATAAGGGGGAGTTCTGACTGAGTGCCAGGGCACTTTCCTGACAAATGTTCTTATAATATTAAGAGGAAAAAGTTTCCTGACTTGACTTTAATTTGATTCACACGGATTTGAAATGTTTTCTTTGCAACCATGACAATGTACAAAACTGGAAACTATTAAAAGGCAAATGAAACCATGAGAAGAGTAATAATATATCTATTAGAAGCAAAATACTATATCCAATTATCAACATTTGAATCCCTTCACAGTCTGTAGTTTTGAGACTTCAACCCCCACAGCAGAGTCTTTGACTTTGGAGAAGCTTTGACTAGAGAGGACCTACCTCTCTGTCTCCAAGCAGAATTTGACTTTAAGTGAGATGAGTTGTTCTGTCCAGTGAAGAAGATTCTGTGTCTCCAGGATGAAGAATTTTGATGAATCACAATGTTTATGGACAATAAAAACACTCCAAGTGCTGGGTCAGTGGTAGATGTTCAACAAATATTTGCTAACTCAGGTAAACCAGATGTCCTGTGTGACACCAAAAAGCTAGGATTTTTTGCTTTCTTGAATTTTTAGGTTCCAACCAGCTATCGATGCATTTTAGTCCTCAGTGGATCTGCTACTTCTCTGTCTTTACCCTCTTTCTCATCTTTGATCAGTGAGGTTTTTGCTAACATTAAACCATCAAGGGGAGGGCCATCTACTTTCCCTGTAGATGATGAGGTTTTCCTTCACATTCAGGTGATATTCCCCATCTCAACACCCCAATTCTATTAAGCTTCTCTTGGCTGAACTTTCGAGTTTATGATTGCTAAAAAAATCATGATGAACACCCATAGGAGCCCCCTTGCTCCCATCTTCCCCCCAGCATTTAGCTGGTTTATTCCTTGTCTCTTAAAAAATTTTTTTTAACGTTTATTTATTATTGAGAGAGAGACACAGAGTGTGAGCAGGGGAGGGGGCAGAGAGAGGGGGAGACACAGAATCTGAAGCAGGATCCAGGCTCTGAGCTGACAGCACAGAGCCCGACATGGAGCTCGAACTCACAAACTGTGAGATCATGACCTGAGCCGAAGTTGGACGCTTAACCAACTCAGCCACCCAGGCACCCCTATTCCTTGTCTCTTAGTACAGGAATAATTGATGACCATTCCTCTGAAAATTCTTGAGCAATGAAAGTTTCTTCCTTTCTGAATTGTCATTATAAGTTGAAGCAGACCCAATTTTCACAAACAACAGACATTTCAGTGCCAGTTTCCCATCCAACACCACAGAGGCTGCCCCACCTGTGCCCTTGGCATAGTTCCCGCTGCTTTTGGTACTGGAAATGGATCCAGGAACTAACAACATAGAGAGGCAGTATGCAGAGAATGTTCTAGTGAAGAAGAGGGCAAAATAGGCCCCTTCCCAGTGCATGTTGCCTGAATGCTTTAGGGAATAAACATTTCTTAGAAAGCAAGAGGGAATTATCACTGGGGGCTCATATTTTCAACCTTTTGCTTTTGTGGCGCATGAAGGTTTGCTGGTATTTTTCTTAACATGGAAGTTACTGAGCAACATTCTGTTTACAAAGGCAGCTCTTCATTTCTGGCCATAGACCTGAAGACAGGCAGCTGAAACTATTTCATGGAAGGGAAGACTGGAACTCAGTGGTAGATGAGTCCCTCTGCCTGTTAGGGCCCTAGTGTCCCCGTGAACAAATGAGGTGATAGCGATCGCTGTAAAAATTCCCTTAAAGCTTTGTTTGGAGGAGTAAGGGATGGTGCATGGGACACTGTCAACACTCTGCCCGGGATGCACCAAGTGCTTGATAGATAGATGCCTTGCGGGGCTGGATCCCCCAAGTCCTTCTCCTTGGCCACAGGGTTCTTGTGTAATTCCTCACTCTCCTTGGAGGCTGAAATTCCCTGCTGTGGTCCTCCTGAAGGTCCTACCATGTGACCTCATTGACTTCACAAGAAATGTAATGACAACCAATATTTATCCAGTACCTACTGTGTGCTGGGCACTATCGAAATGCTTTCTATACGTTAACTCAGTCCTTGCAAAAATGCAACGAGATAGAAGTATTATTATTTCTAATTTATATATAAGGAAACTGAGGCACAGGGATGCTTTAACTTGCTGCCTAGCTGTTGCAATTAAGAAAGTCACTGGCCCCAGGGTTCAGGCTCAGGGCTACCCCTTCAGTGACACCTTTAACTGTGGAGTCTTTTGTGGACCTAACCATAAAAAAAAAAAAAAAAAATCTAACAACTATTTGTAACACCTTTTGGAGGAAAGTGTATTTTGAGTTCCAAAAGCCAGTGTATCTGGAACGGTGTTCCTCTGTCAAATCAAGGCTGATGGAAATGGGTGGGGAGTGGGGCTCCTAAGTGTATGTTTGGGCTGAAGCTGTGTTATAAACTGGTCACCCTCACACAGGGCTGGGACTCAGATGTTCATCTTCCACACATCTGGGGTGTCATTGTTGGGAGTCAGTGGGCCTGGCAGGCTTTCAGCAACTACTTTATGCTTTTGGACCCTCCACTTGGAGTGGCCTAGTTTTCAGTGGCTTCCTACACATAACCCTCCAGAGACAGCCGCGCTGTTTCAAGTGCTGGCTGCCACATGGGAGGTCTAATTTACAGAATGGGTCTTGGGGTTATCAAATATTTTAACTATTACTTGTCACTTTTATGAAAGCATTTTCCATGCTCTTTTCACATATTAGCAGCAGGGAGATGGAATAGCACTGTCATCTTTTCTTTCTTTTTTTTAAAATGTTAATGTATTTTTGAGAGAGAGGGAGACAGCGTGAGTAGGGGAGGGGCAGAGAGTGAGGGAGACACAGAATCCTAAGCAGGCTCCAGGCTCTGAGCTGTCAGCACGGAGCCTGATGCAGGGCTCGAACCCAAGAACTGCGAGATCATGACCTGAGCTGAAGTGGACGCATAACC
The DNA here is from genome assembly GCF_028749965.1 of Puma concolor. Taxonomy (NCBI): domain Eukaryota; kingdom Metazoa; phylum Chordata; class Mammalia; order Carnivora; family Felidae; genus Puma; species Puma concolor. The sequence goes on along the minus strand of NC_141673.1, from coordinate 131,977,161 downwards.
GACTGAGCCACCCAGACTCCCACAGTGTCATCTTTTCTGTCCCTTGTTAATGTAAGGGAGGTATTTAGTGCCTGCTTGTAAGGAATTCTTTATTAATGATGATTAAATAGCTATTATTTCATGAGTCTGTTCTTTATATGCATTGTCACCAATTTCACAGATGAGGAAACTGAGGCTCAGAGGAGTTAAAACTATAGGTAGAGCTGAGGTTGAAACCCAGTTTAGGCAACAACCTCTTTGACCTCAGCCACAGCAACATCTTACTCAACACATCTCTGAAGGCAAGGGAAACAAAAGCAAAAATGAACTACTGGGGCCTCATCAAGATAAGAAGCTTCTGCACAGCAGAGGAAACTAAACAAAACTAAAAGGCAACTGATGGAATGGGAGAAGATATTTGCAAATGACATATCAGATAAAGGGTTAGTATCCAAAATCTATGAAGAACTTACCAACTCAACACCCAAAAAAACAAATAATCCAGTGAAGAAATGGGTAGAAGACATGAAAAGACATTTTTCCAAAGAAGACACCTAGATGGCCAACAGACACATGAAAAGATGCTCAACATCACTCCTCATCAGAGAAATACAAATCAAAGCCACACTGAGATACCACCTCACACCGGTCAGAGTGGATAAAATTAACAACTCAGGAAACAACAGATGTTGGCGAGAATGTGGAGAAACAGGAACCCTCTTGCTCTGTTGGTAGGAATGCAAACTGGTGCAGCCACTCTGGAAAACAGTGTGGAAGTTCTTCAAAAAATTAAAAATAGAGCTACCCTTATGACGCAGCAATTGTACTACTATTTATCCAAAGGATACAGGAGTGCTGATTCATAGGGGCACATGTACCCCAATGTTTATAGCAGTGCTATCAACAATAGCCAAATTATGGAAAGAGCCCAAATGTCCATCAACTGACGAATGCATAAAGATGATGTGGTTTATATATGCAATGGAATACTTCTTGGCAATGAGAAAAAATGAAATCTTGCCATTTGCAACAACGTGGATGAAACTGGAAGGTATTATGTTACGTGAAATAAATCAGTCAGAGAAGACAGGTATCTATGTTTTCACTCATATGTGGAATTTGAGAAACTTAACAGAGGACCATGGGGAAGGGAAGGGGAAAAAATAGTTATAAACAGAGAGAGAGGCAAACCGTAAGAGATTCTTAAATACAGAGAACAAACTGAAGGTTGATGGCGGGGGAGAGGGGGATGGGAAAATGGGCAATGGGCACTGAGGAGAGCACTTGTTGGGAGGAGTACTGGGTGTTGATGAATCATAGGAATCTACTCCCGAAGCCAAGAGCACACTGTATACACTGTATGTTAGCTAACGACAATAATTATATTATATTATATTATATTATATTATATTATATTATATTATATTATATTATATTATAATATTATATTAAAATATATTATAATATATTAAATTATATTAAAAAAAAATGGGGCACCTGGGTGGCTCAGTTGGTTAAGCATCTGACTTCGGCTCAGGTCACGATCTCACGGTTTGTGGGTTTGGGCCCCGCATTGGGCTCTGTGCTGACAGCGCGAAGCCTGGAGCCTGCTTTGGATTCTGTGTCTCCCTCTGTCTCTCTGCCCCTACCCTGCTCACGCCCTCTCTCTCCTACAAAAAAAAAAAAAAAAAAAAAAGAAACCCAGTTTGGTCTAGTTCCAAAGCCTGTTTTCCTAACCACCAGGCTGTCCTGCCTCTAGCTGCCTTGTAGTCCCCTATGAGGATAAAGGGGGTGCCTGTGAGGCTAATCCAAACAACAGGAAACTTGAAAATATTCCTGTTTGCTTCTGGAATCCATTATTTATGGGATTTACTTGTTTTATTTAGGCTAATATTGAAATTAATGTGCGTTCTGTGAGTTTACAGCAGCTCAGGGTTTGGGAAGATAAGACTGCAGCTGGAGAGCCTGGGAATCAAAGGTCAAAATCACGCTGAGGTTAGAAATTAGCCTCATAGAATCAACAATTGGTGGCTATAGAAGTGGGTAACCAAGGGTGGGTTTTGTGCCCAGGTTTTATGGTATGTTACAAAATGACGAAATTCAATCTGTAATGCAGTTTCAGTAAATTCAGACACTTCTAATTTGGAATTCACAGCCGCTGAACAGCAGCTGAGTTGAAGCTTTCCTGTGTGTACTTAGCAAAACAATTCCTTTAAAGATCGAGGAAATGATTAAGGTAAACAAGAACTGGGGCTGTTAAAGGTAAACGGTTTGGGGTGAGTTTCAGCGCCTTAGGCACATTTCTTCCCAGATGACAGTAAATATTAGGTACGTGTCCTATTCCCAGATTATTAAAGTGGCCCCATCGATTCCCTCCACTAAAGAATGTGACCCTCTCCTTAGGCAGCCTCGTTAGCCAAGGGTGTCACACTTTTCTATACAATTCTGGGATCAAGATTGTTTCAGACTGTGAGCAGTCCTCCTTCTCATTTAATGAGGTGGCTTCTCCCTGAAAATTTGCATTTATGTCCCCACAATACTTTGGCGATGGTCAGTGTCTGGTAGGCAGTGCTGTCATATACACACTTATCACGCACACAGAGCCGTGAGGAAACCGATGTGCACGAAGGAAAACTGAACTAATCCCAGGAGAAGGGCGTTGCTTCCACATTTCTTCTCGTGGCCATTTCTGCAAAAGACGAGCTGTCCCAGATTCATAGCATTTTAGGGCTAGACAGGAGCTTCGAGGTAGCCAACTCCATCATTTTCAGACATTCCTCAGGAACATCTATTTCCTTGAAAACACAACCCACAGACAATTCGAGGAAAATCAGACGCCTCATGGGTCTCCCTTCCTGGAGCAGGGTTTGTTTGTAATGGAGGCATCAGCATATCTGCTGCCATGCACAGGTCTCTCTCTCTCTCATCTGGTTCTTAATTACCTACCTACAGAAAAAAATGCAAGGCTGGCTCTCAAGCTCCAGGAAGATTACATTCGATGCTGTTCATCATACGTGCCTTTTTTGACATTCTTTTTGGGTTGTTCAAAATATGTAGATAAAAGAAATCACATACATATTCAGACCATGTAAAAACGTCCAATTTGCTAAGATCATGAGTTTAACTCATAGTGACTACTGTTTAGCTCAAGTCCCTGGTAACAGACTATCTTTTGAATGTTGCAGTTCATTTATTCACTCATTCATTCATTCGAGAAACATGCCATGGTTGTCAGATGCCTTCTAGCTATAGAAGAGTAATAAACAAAGCAGGGACCTCATCCTGTGGGAGCTCACAATCAGTAGGTAAGACAGGCTGACTTACCTACCTGAGGGGGTGGGTACCTTCATTCTTTTCTAGGGATGGCAGTGGGTTGTACTGACTCATAGCTTACTGAGAATTCACTTGTGAACCAGAGCACTCGTTTCCCAAGGCTAGCTGAGCTGGGGGTGCAGGGAAGACTCAGAGTGTAGGGAGGCTTGGTGACCCCAGCCCCACTCGCACCGTGTTCTGGTCAAGTAAGCTGGCAAGACTCAGCTGTGACGTGTCTCGTGATGATGGCAAAGGCTGCAAGTCAACTGATTTGCAAAGTTTTATGCCCAGATGAACCAGCTATCCCTAAATGCTCAGCCGTTGATCCTATACTGAGGGTGCTGTGTAGGGTGGAGACACCATCACTGTAGATCATTTTTAGAGAAGAATTTGAACTCTCCTAGAGAAAGTTCAATGTAAAGCCAGTGATTCATGCATCACTTCTAAAGAGCAGGACAAATTCATTCATTTCTACTTCTGTGGATTTCTCTGCTCCTCCCTAAAGGTTTCTGTGTAGGAAAGTAAAGATCAGAGGATTATAACTTTCCATCTTCAAGGCTTGGCTTTCTTTGTACAAGTTCAGGTTTCCCATTCTCAAACAAAACAAAACAAAACAAAAAAACAAAGCAAGCACAGGTTTAGATTTCATTCCTGTTTTGCTTTGATTTTTCCAATTCAGTAAATGTTCCATTTTAATAACAAGACAGTGCTTTTTATTTTATGGGTTTTTTTTTTTTTTTCACCAAAGAAGAGGCATAGAACTGCAAGACCCTTTCTTAGGTTAAGTCCAGACATCTGTATCTCAGAACGTTTGTCTTTTATGCGACTATTTGTCTTTTACATGAGTAATAATAAAGAATGAGAGGAGGGGTGCCTGGGTGGCTCAGTCAGGTAAGCATCCGACCTCGGCTCAGGTCACGATCTCACAGTTCATGGGTTCGAACCCTGTGTCGGGCTTTGTGCCGACAGCGCAGAGCCTGGAGCCTGCTTCGGATTCTGTGTCTTCCTCTCTCTCTGCCCCTCTCCGCTTCATGCTCTTTCTCCGTCTCTCAAAATAAGTAAATGTTAAAAGAAAGTAAAAAAAAAAGAAATGAGAGGAAAAGATTGTCTTTATTTTCAAACAGAATTATTAATGAAAGCACATGCATAAAAGATCTATGAAACTATGGAAAGTTCTATGTGCATTGAAGATCACAGTAATTAAAGCAGTATGTTATTGGTGTAAAGAATAAAACACAGATAAACAGACAGCCGTGAAACCAATCCCAGAACACATAATAGAGAGTATATGACAAAAAAGCTTTACAAATCATGTGCTAAAGGGATGAATTTATTTAATGAATTATTCAATGAAAAATGTTGATGGGAAGACAGACTATCTGGGGATTGTCAGGTTATACTTACTTTTACCATTGGAGGTAAAGGCATATGCAAATGAATTCCAGATGGTTAAGAGTGAGATGTGAAGATGAAGCATACAAAAAATGAGAGGAAAATATAAGTGGTCTCAGAGTAGAGAAGGACATTATAATAAAAAAAAATCAGCAAAAGAAATTAAAAAGGGAAAGATCCACAGATTGAATGATATAAAATATAAACCAGTTTTCAGTCAAAATATCAAGCAAAATTAAAACACACATGACAACAAATGGCAATCAGATATAGGCAATCAGATATATGGAGGCTTTTTAAATGAATGATAAATGCTGGGGTGCCTTGGTGGCTCAGTTGGTTAAACGTCCTACTTTGGCTCAGGTCATGATCTCGCGGTTTGTGAGTATGAGTCCCGAGTCAGGCTCTGTGCTGACAGCTCAGAGCCTGGAGCCTGCTTCAGATTCTGTGTCTCTCTCCCTCTCTGCCCCTTCCCTGCTTGTGCACTGTCTCTCTCTGTCTCAAAAATAAGTAAACATTTAAAAAAAGTAAAATAAAATGATAAATGCTTTGTACCAGTAGAAAAATGAGTGAAAGTACAGATAATTTGCATAATACACGTGAATGAAAAATGGATGAAAAATACATGTAAAAAATGCAAATTCATGAGTAACAAAAATGATTATTCAGATGCAATTATGTGATTCCATTTTTAATTTATCAAATTAGCGAAGATTAGAAAAATATTACATAATTCTAGGGTACATCTGCAGGAAACAAGCCCTTTCATGTACTCTAGATGAATGTGTAAATTGGTAAAAACTTTTTTTGAAAACAATTTGAAAATCTATCTTAAGAGTCCTAAAAATACTTATGCCCTTTGCTCTAATAATTACATATCACAAAGCAATTGAAGAGGTGTGGATCAATATTTATGTACAGGAATGTTCAATGCAGAGTATGATTTATAATAAAATAAATGAAATTTTGGAAGCAATTTAAATGTTCAACAGTGAGTGATTAATAGCATTATGGTACATCAAAAAAAATGGAATTATTATGCAGCTAGTAAACATCTCGTTTTCAAAGAATATTCAGTGACATGGGGAAAGTCTTATAGTGTTTAGTGAAAACAGATCCGTTTACCCCATTTTTGAAAAAAAATTATCTTTGGAAATAAAACAGGAAGAAAATATGCCAAAATGTTAACAGTGGTGATTGCTAGTTGATAGAATTACAGTTTTGAAGTTTTGCCATTTTTCACATTTTCTACAAAAACATGTATAATGCAGAGCATAAGTAAAAATCAAATGGGAATAAGTCACAATGCTTATTTTCAGTAAACTGAAAATCACCACCCACATGCAGTTTTATTATACTTCTTGTACTTTGTCACTGAGTCACACGATCCAGAGACCTTTATCTTCAATTCAGATCTCTTCCTGATAGGTTCCCTATCTACTTTTCTTTTATTTCTTTGTTCCCAGCCCACCCTCTGGCTCTCCAGACCCAGACCTCCTGGTACCCCAAACCCTTCTCACCATCTGGAATGTTCTCCGCGCCACTACCTGCATTTCCAAGGTTCCCGGCATTCACCTCTGCTCTGGGATCATCTTCCCAGTCTGGGCTTTGGATTCCTACAAACTCTTATTGCATTTCCGTGTTATCCTAGTCTTTCTATGGGTGTCCTTTTCCTCAACTAGACTGCAGGTTCCCACTGGGAGCCACCATGTGCCTCCTAGTACACTTCTGCAGGTACAAGAGGTAGAGTTAGTACACAGTAGGCACTCGATAAATACTGCTGATGGTCTCATGCCTGATGTGTCTGTGGCAGTGCAGTCCACCAACCATTTGGAAAACATTTTTTTGGCGCATTTCCCCTCCACCCGACTCTGAAACAAAGTCATTTAGAGGCGACAGACGATCTCAGTGAGCATCCCCCAGGGAATGGAAATCAGGCTATAGACCCATCAGACATTTAGGACCTTCCTTGCCTTTGTTGCAGTTCTTAGATCTCCATGCTGGAAGGAGTCCCTTTCTATGTTAATTCCGGGCAGACACTTGGTGGGTCCTCTCCTCCTAACCTCGCAAAGGAGAGGGAGGTATAAAGCATGAAAACTTCTTTTTATTGCCTTTTAAAATAAATGAAGTCATGCGTCCTTTAGTTACTGGAGTTTTAGGGAAAGTGGGGCCTACTTTACAGGGCTGTGTTTATACTGGACATTGGGGCTGGAACGGAGTGGTGGCAGGGGCTGGTGAGCAAGATGTGGAGGATAAGCAAGGGGTCACCGCGGACTCTGACACCTACACGGGCAGCACGCAGGCCCTGGCTGAGGGTGAAAGGAGAGGCTGGGGGCTCATGGTGTTTAAGCTTTATGGCCCACTGCTTGCTCAGGCCCTTGGAGGGGCCCTAGAAAGTTTCTAGTTAGAATTTTATTTTTCTTTTCTCTCTCTCTCTTTTTTTTAAAAGTTTATTCATTTATTTTGAGACAGACACAGAGAGAGAGGGCACAAGCAGGGAAGAAACAGAGACAAAAGGAGAGAGAGAGAGAATACCAAGCAGGCTCCACACTGTCCGTGCAAAGCCCAGCATGGAGCTCAAACCTACAAACCACAAGATCACGACCTGACCTGAAACCAAGAGTTGGTTGCTTGACCAACTGAGCCACCCAGGCGCCCGTAGAATTTTATTTTTCTTAGAGAGGTCACCCCACATTACATAAGCTTCAGGCCCCACAAAACCTGGCTCCAGTGTAGCTTGGTGACTGGGGTACCCTGTCTAAACAAGTAGGATTATTCATCTCCCAAGTGCTGACAGCTGATCAGAAGCATTCTTAGAGCTTCTGATTTTTCAAGAGCAGCAAGGAGTCCAGATTTTTGTATGAAATCTCCTAGATTTTAAGTGTTGGCAACTTATACAAACAAAACCCCCCAAAACCCAACCCTCTCTGGCAATGACTTCTGGTTATTTGAGCCCATAACAGTTACAGAATTGTCAAATACTAGGACGGCTCTGTGTCAGGGCCCGCTGCTCTCCTTGTCCTCTGCTCATTAGGAAGGTCTGGCCACACCTAAACCAGGGAGCTTTGCTCTTTTCCAGGGCTTCAGCCAGCGGCCAGACATTCTCTAAGTGTCGAACGCTGGTCACAGGGCAGGGAGCTGACGAGGGTGTGGATGGAAGAGTTGGCATAAATGTCCTCAAAACTGGCAAAGCCATCCAACAGAAGCACATGTCCCTTGGAGAGTGATGTGGCAGCAAAGCCACCTTGTGAACATCTGAAGACCAACAAGGGTGACTATTATTCTTCCCCGGCACGAATTAGTCTTGGAGGTGGGCGAGGGTATGTGTTTTGTGTTCCTCGGTAGGGCTGCAACCAAGGATTTCAGGAAAGATTTATACGTGGAAAGCAAGCCACTTCTCTGTAATCCCCAGATCCTCCTGAAGCGAAGCAACCCAACATTTCATAACTACAGCCTTTCCACAGTATGAACACTCTTTAAAAGCCATAAAGGGCCCCCTAAATGAATGACTTCTGGGTACCATTTCCTGTGCAGAATATGAGGTTTCTTACAAAGCTTCTGGGGTGACAGGGGACATTCACAGGCTGGAATTTGAGGCAGAACATGGCAGTAAGGGCTGTAGGAGAGACAGAGAGAGAGAGGGAGGGAGATAGAGAGGACAGTTGGGGACAAGGATGGCCAGTGACAACCCCGGGGTGGGGTGTCCCTCCACTGTCAGCTCAGATTGGCGATAAAGTTGTCTCCAGTGGTTGCATTTTGATTGCTGATTAGCTGGTTGCGGGATCTGCTTTGCCACAGAATGGCTTTGGGGGCTGCAATGTGGCTTCAGCTCATGTGTTGCAGTAACTAAGAGTGTCAGGCATGGGGCCAGAGCCAGAGGGGTCTGCTGTAGAAACCACCACTCCTGATTCTAACAGAGATGGAAGCAGAAGGGAGGCCCAGGCAGAATGAGGAGGGCACACGGGACAAGTGCAGAGCATTCACTCCTACTCGGACATGAAGGAAACATCCTCTCGAGCAGCGAGCAGTGGCCACTTCTGGGAGAGTGCCTGTTGGAGCTGCCTGGGGCCGTGGGGGACCTACACACTCACACTACCTAGAGATTTGGGCAGAACACACCCATCCCACCCCTCCTGGGCTCCCCCTACAGCCGTTCTGCCATAAGCTCTTGCCACTGAGACCCTGGGTCCCGGGTGTGCAAGTGATTTGCCCACAGCGCACAGGTGGCCTCATATCCCAACTTCTGGCCTAGTACCCTTTCAACTATGTCCTACCCCACCCTGTGCAGGATGGTAGGACTTCTAGAGTTAGCTGGGGACAAGCGCCAGAGAGCCCAGTAAGGCGATTTGGGGACAGTGTAGGCTCAGCCAAAGCACTAGCACTACTTCAGGACCATGGCCCGACAGTGATGGTGCTTAGTACTTTTTTTTTTTTTTTTTTTTTTTTTTTAAATTTTTTTTTTTCAACGTTTATTTCTTTTTGGGACAGAGAGAGACAGAGCATGAACGGGGGAGGGGCAGAGAGAGAGGGAGACACAGAATCGGAAACAGGCTCCAGGCTCTGAGCCGTCAGCCCAGAGCCCGACGCGGGGCTCGAACTCACGGACCGCGAGATCGTGACCTGGCTGAAGTCGGATGCTCAACCGACTGCGCCACCCAGGCGCCCCGGTGCTTAGTACTTTTAAAAGGACTCAGTACACTGCAAAAGCATAGAAGTCCATTTTCACCCTAAATGTTAAAAATCTTTATATTTTTTGAGGGGCGCCTGGGTGGCTCAGTCGGTTAAGCGTCCGACTCTTGATTTCGGCTCAGGCCATGATCTCACAGTTCATGAGATCGAGACCCATGTCAGGCTCTGCTTGGGATTCTCTCTCTCTCTCCCTCTACCTCTGCCCCTCCCCTGCGTTTTCTCTTTCTTTCAAAATAAATAAAGTTAAAAAAAATCTTTATATTTATTTATTTATTTACCTATTTATTTTAATGTTTATTTATGAGAGACAGAGACAGAGTGTGAGCAGGGGAGGAACAGAGAGAGAGGGAGACACAAAATCTGAGGCAGCCTCTGGTTACTGTCAGCTCAGAGCCCAATGTGAAGCTCGAACCCACAAACCGTGAGATCATGACCTGAGCCAAAGTCGGATGCTTAACCAACTGAGCCACCCAGGCGCCCCAGAAAATTTCTTTATATTTTTAGAAAGTACAGCAGATAATGTGTGATAGAAGAAGTTGACAGAAACTGGATGGAAAGCATTCATTTCTCTAGGGAGTTACAGTCTGTGTGTCTGAAACCTTCCTGAGATCCCCCCACCCCACCCCCACTGTCTTGAGCTCTACTTTATATTAGTGGCTATGGGGTCATTGGATCACATGGGTAACTGGGCACTGAGAAAGACTGAAATGGTTTTATTGTGCTCATCCCATTTCCACCTGGCACCTGCTGATTCCTGTGCTTTTATGGGATATTAGAAATCCTTCTGGTGTGAGAGGGCACATCGTATGGGGCCATAGGCTGGAGTTTGAGGCAGAACATGGCAGTAAGGGCTGTAGGACAGATAGGGAGAGAGAGAGGACTGTTGGGAACAAGGATGGCCAGTCACAGCCCTGCGGGCGTCCCTCTGCTGCGAGCTCAGATTGGTGAGAAAGCTGCCCCAGTAGTTGCATTCTGATCCCCTTCCGGGCCTGCTGGCTTACAAGCACGTTCCATTCTTCTGATTACTGCTCACTAGGTGCAGCAGTTAGAAATGTTCTAGAGACCAGTAGCGTTTCTGCTCATGTGAAAAGAGGGCCACTTAGAAACTGAAGTGGATTGCCACTTGCTCAGGGGGAGTGGGGCCAGTGGAAGAGAAGCAAGACCTCCGTGGGAAAGGGCCTTGATGGGATGGGAAGAAAGCTGAACTCGGCCTCAGGTGATCAGGTTCAAGACTGCTCCGGTTTGGGTTGTTTACGGTTTCTTTCGTTGCATCTAGGTGTGGATTAAAAAAAAAAAATCAGGTTGCTTGGGATTAGTTGGAATCTTGAAACCGTAAATTGATGTCTGCCATCAGTTCTGGAAATGCTGCCTTTGTTCCAACATTTCCTTCCTTTCCACCTGCCAGTTCAATGTATGTTCCATGTTTTCAATGTCTCCTGCTTTTTTTTTTTTTCCATATTTTCCCTTTTGTTCCCCGCCCCCCCCCCCCCTTTAGCTGTATTCTGGAAGTTATCTCTGACCTATATTCTGGCTCACTAATCCTCACTTTAGCTGTGATAATCTGCTGTTAACTCAGCCACTGGGGTTTTTGACTTTGGTGGTCGTTTGGGAGTTTCTCCGTTTAAGAGTGTCTGGTTCTTTTAAAAAAATCTTTTACATAATTTTCTAGTTTCCAGTTGCCTGTAAAAATGTTCAAGTGTGGCATTTATATTTCTGACTATAGTAGGTGGAGTTGTTTAGTGGTCCGTATCAAAGAATACCCATTTCTGAAGTCTTTGTGGGCCTGTTGGCATTCTGGGCGGTTTCTGCTGTTTTTACTCACAATGTCCTGACATTGAAACAAATACATTAGGCATTGAAAAAAAATATGAATAATTGTGGAATCTTCTTCTGGAGAGGCTTTCCCTGTGTCTGCCAGGCACCGAGAGCACTTCCTGTCTGAAGCTACCTGAATCGAAGTGCAAAGCTGGAGATTCCCTTGACCCAATGATGCTGGGAACTTGTCTATGAGACTGAGGGCTGTAGCCTTCCCTTGCTCCCTCACCCTGGCAACCCAGCTTAAAATGGCAAGTGGTTGATGTGAACCCTCAGCTTTGGTAGTCTCTGGGCTTCAGCCTTGTGAGGCTATCAGAATAAGACCTCATTCTCAAAGTTGTTTTTTTTTCTTTTTTCCAGATTGACAAATGCCTTAGGATAAAAGCTTTGTGGGCCTGGCAAAGCTCTCTGGGTTTTGTCCTCTCTAGTTTTTGGCAGGTGTATCTTCACTACCTTATTATTGCATTGTTGCTTTTAAGAAAATTAAGCAAATATTTCATCCAACTTTTTAAGTTGCCTTTGGTAGGAGGGTTGCTCTTAATTACTTAGTCCACCATTGCCAGAAGCGCAAGTACCAGATGATGTAGCTTTAAATCCCAGGTCTGGGCGCCTGGGTGGCGCAGTCGGTTAAGCGTCCGACTTCAGCCAGGTCACGATCTCGCGGTCCGTGAGTTCGAGCCCCGCGTCGGGCTCTGGGCTGATGGCTCAGAGCCTGGAGCCTGTTTCTGATTCTGTGTCTCCCTCTCTCTCTGCCCCTCCCCCATTCATGCTCTCTCTCTGTCCCAAAAATGAATAAACTTTGAAAAAAAAAATAAATAAATCCCAGGTCTGACACTCACCAGCTAGCTGATGTTGGCCAGGTTTGCTCCCACATTTAGCACATGTGTTCATGAAACCCTAGCTACTTGATGGTATGGCTGTAGAATTAAAATGTGACAGTTTTTTGTTAAGTGGTACAATAACATGTTTGTTTATTACCTGTGTCCCACACTAGAATGGAAGAGCTGTAAGGATGGCAAATTTATTTTTCACTGTTGTTTCCCTAAAAATTCCTGATGCATAGTAGATACTCGGTAAACACTGACTAGGAGAAAGGGTTGCTGTGTGTATTTTAAAATGAAAACCTATTGGAAAAGTGTACTCTTGTGGGGTGGGGGGTCAAGCTCAAATCTTCATAACAGCTTCTACTATTTAGAAGATCACATTCCTCTTGGGGCACCTGGGTGGGTCAGTGGGTTAAGTGTCCAACTTCGGCTCAGGTCATGATCTCACGGTTCGTGGGTTCAAGCCCTGCATCAGGCTCTCTGTTGTCACACAAAGCCTGCTTCGGATTCTCTGTCCCCCCTCTCCCTACCTCTCCCCAGCTCTCAAGCTCTCTCTCAAAAATAAACATTAAAAAAAAAAAAAAGAGGGTCCTATTCCTCTTTGTGATTTTATAAACCTGGTTATTAAATCAATATAACCACTGTTACTTTGTTTTAGCTTCTTCACTTGATATTATTTTGACTAGACTCTCCACCTTCAGTGAAAGTATTCTATTCCATTGCTTTGTGAAAACAGGGTCTCCACCTGTTGGTCACTTGGGCGGTTTCCAGTTTGGGCTATGATACATAATGCTGGCTTCTTTGCCGATGAAAGTGAAATGGATAAGGGGTGCCTGGATGGCTCAGTCAGTTAAGCATCTGACTTCATGTCAGGTCATGATCTTGTGGTCTGTGGCTTCAGGCCCCACATAGGGCTCTGTGCTGACAGCTCAGAGCCTGGAACCTGCTTCAGATTCCAGGTCTCCCTCTCTCTTTGCCCCTCCCCTGCTGGTGCTCTGTCTCTGTCTCTCTTTCAAAAATGAATAAATGTTTAAAAAAATTTAAAAATAAAAAAATAAGAAAGTGAAATGGATAAAATGTGTCCATTGTCAAGACTTGTTCAGACTCATTTCAGAAGGAGAATGCTTTTTAGTGCTTGAGGTCTGGCATCTTCTATAGTATAAACAAAATCAACAAAAATTGATCTCTGACTCTCCCCAGAGGAAAGTTCAAGCTGCTTCCAAGACAGATCAAGGAAGGAGGCCGTGAAATATGGGATTCAGGGTCTCTGTTGAATCCTAATGACTAACTTGTGTGTTTCCTTGGACAAAAATTATTTTAATAAATGCTCTATCAATCATTGTTGCCACAGATGCCTTTTTTTTTTTTTTTTTTTTTTAAACCAAGGAGTGATTTAAAAACAATAATGCCATTTACTTGAAGCCAGAGAAGCTGGGGCACTTGACTCCCTCAATCATACTCTTCTGCAGCTTTTTAGATAAACAGTTAAAATAATTTTGCAACCAGAACAACTAAGTAACCCTAGTATGCTTTTACTTAATGATCAAATGATTGGGGGACAAGTTATGACAACAATAAGAACTTCCTTTATTGACTACCTTTGTGGTAGAAGCTTTACAGTTACTCATCATTTAATTTGCTTGCAACCATCCAGCAAATTAGATATTACTGTTATTTCCATTTTCCAGGCAAGGAAATGCAGGCCGAGATTATGCAACGTGCCCAAGGCCACACAGCTACAGTCGTGGCTGAGGTGAACCCGTGGTACCAGTTAAGAGCCACACACTCTTTTCGCTGCCCTCTGACTTCTCATTTCTTTGGAAAGGAAACAGGACATTTCCTGTTGGGGACAGCTCTTCATGTCGCCCTGTTTGAGCATCCTCAGGCCCATGAAATTTGGGTGTGCATTAAATTCATTAAGTGTTTCTTTAGGACTAGCCACATTTGCCCCCATGGGGAAGCTGACTTAAAAGGTGACGGGGGGCGGGGCACCTGGGTGACTCAGTCAGTTAAGCATCTGACTTCGGCTCAGGTCATGATCTCACAATTCATGAGTTTAAGCCCCACATCGGGTTCTGTGCTGACAGCTCAAAGCCTGGAGCCTGCTTTGGATTCTGTCTCCCTCTCTCTCTGCCCATCCCCCGCTCACGCTCGCTCTCTCTCTCTCTCAAGAAAAAAAAAAGCATTAAAAAAAAAGTGATAAGGGGGTATAAGGCATGGCATCTGCCTTTGGAGGCTCAATGGAGAGGGTAGGCATCTTTGCCCACAGAAAGAAGCAACAACCGGGGCCAGCGGGGTGGTACCATCAGTAATTATGATGGGTTTCCAGAGGCAGGAAGGGTGGGTGTGCTGGCTGAGGAGGGGGAAGCCCTGACCAGCCATCTCTCAGAAGATCAGGAGACTAGGGTTTAAAGGCTCTAGTTCATAGATGCAAAAGCTGAGATAAAGCCTCCCCTGGTGCATGAGGATATTGATTTGAATTATCATCCAAAGCCAAATGCGAAGTATTTAGTCTTTTCCTGAGTACACAGGAATAGTGTGAACCTGGGATTTGGGGTTAGAAAGGAACAGATGTGAAGCTCTTGGCTAGCACCTACTGGCCCCCTTCTCCCTTCCATTGGCCATTTGGCATTTTGGGGGAAGGCTGAGGTGGGATAGGACAAGGTAGCAGATGGAGGAAGAGGGGTCTGACACCCTCCTTCCTCCTGGTTCCCTTCTGAATGGAACTGGAGCTCAGGCCCTTTGTGAGCCTGTGAATATTCTGATTTCTGGTGAACAGGCAGCATGCAGAAGGTCAAATTAAAACTCTGGGCTCTGTGTAGGCACAGCAACAAAAAGTTCAAGTGTCTTGTCCAAGGATACATATCAACCCAGAAATAGAAGTCGGATCTCTGGCCTGCCAGTCTGGGGCTGCCTCTAATTTAACGTTCTGCGTGAGTCACAGATTCATCCAGTACCGGGAGGCAACCGAGGGACTCAGCATCTTTTCATAACTCTCAGTAGCTGCGTTGAGGGAAAGAGAGAAGTTTTTGTTCATGAGCTCATTCCAATCAGAATGTGTCCAGACGCCCAAATATTTGATTTGAGCCTGGTTGCTAAGAGACCTCCCACTGGGACCCAGCTGCCTGCGGGCAGGAGGGCGGTATTGGCATGGCTTCAGATTTCTGCCAATTTATTTTGAAACCAGAAAACCTGGAACCTCGGCCTCCTCAGGCAGCAACACGGAGAGGAGAGATCTGAGTCAGCCAAGCAACAGAGGAAAAACCCCCACTGACCTTCTGCCAGGGATCTGGAGGAGGGTTTAGGATGATAGAATTCTTACATTATGATTGTTTACTTGATGGGAAAGATGCTGGTATGGGAATGAAGAAGAAATCAAAGCTTGGTGCTTGGTCATGCAGGGGGCATCTCGGAGCAAAATTCACGGATTCCAGAGCAAGTGCCGGCTTTCTGAGTTGTAACTGGACATTGTGAAGGCTGCCTTGATTCAAAATCAGAGCCACACGCCCAGCTTCTTGGGCTTTAATTACCCAGTGACTGGGGTAACTGGGTGGCTCAGTCAGTTAAGTGTCGGACTTCAGCTGAGGTCACGATCTCGCGGTCCGTGAGTTCGAGTCCCGCGTCGGGCTCTGGGTTGATGGCTCAGAGCCTGGAGCCTGCTTCCGATTCTGTTTCCCTCTCTCTCTGCCCCTCCCCCGTTCATGCTCTGTCTCTCTCTGTCTCAAAAATAAATAAACGTTAAAATAAATAAATAAATAAATAAATAAATAAATAAATAAATAAATAAAATTACCCAGTGACTTACCCTCCCCTCCCCCCCCCTCCTGGAAATGCCTAGAGCAAAAGTGTCCTAGAGAGACCTGAGGGGTCAGTGCTCAAAGGAGTGCTGGGGAAACCCCACTTTCTCAACACAAGGCAGACAGCTGAGCTAGCAGTGCCATTCTCAGGACCAGGGAGTGATCTATATAGGCCTTAAACTTTTACCAGGGTACAGGTATCCTCTGCTGTTTGAAAATTTGAGAAAAAGGTGGGAAACAAAAATGGGGCTCAGCATTTGTTTGCAGTCGGCCACCACAGAGCCAGCGTGCACCTTAGCAGTGGGGGGGGGGGGGGGGGGGGCTGCCAAGCCCCTTCCTGAGGAACTACACTCTGTATTTCATCATCTATTGCCTCAGAGTTAGACCACGTCTAGGGGTGCCTGGGTGGCTCAGTTGGTTAAGCCTCGGACTTGACTCAGGTCATGATCTCACCATTTGTGGGGTCGGGCCCCCTCATTGGGCTCTGTGCTGACAGCTCAGAGCCTGGAGCCTGTTTTGGATTCTGTGTCTCCCTCTGTCTCGGCCCCTCCCCCACTCACATTCTGTATCTCTTTCTCTCTCTCTCTCTCAAAAATAAACATTAAAAAAATTATTGAAAAAAATATACCATATCTGTGAGCACCTATACTTTATCTTGATTTATTTTGTGCATCTGTTCATTAAGATATGTCCTAGGGTATCAGAAAAGCCTAACAGAGGTTATTTTTTGGGTCTGGGAATGCTCAAAAAATTTTCCACATAAATTAATGGTAATTGTTTCTTTGCTTTACATCATTTTGGCTTATGAAAGTTTTCATAGGAATGCTCTGCTTTTGCACAGCGTGGGGAAACCTGTCTTTTGTTTCTGAACTTGGCTTTAGTTCTTATTTATAAATAAATGTATTTATTTGAGAAACATAGGTTTTGCCATAAGGATTTTTGCTTGAGAATTGGAATTCGAGATGTAAAGGTCACGAGTGGATGGTTACACTTGGCTTTCACCCAAAGCTGTCTTCTCCATTTATTTTCCTCTTGGAGGTGATATATCCTAGTGGGTTTTCTTTCAGTTAGAACTTTGCTGTAGGCCCCATTCCTTTCTGTGCAGATGTGTGACTTTGGGCAAGTTTGATGGCTCAGTTTCCTCATCTGTCAAAAGAAGTCTTTGTTGAGTTTGAGAAGAGTGGGCCGTAGTGTGGTGCGTGGGGAAAATCAACTGGAAATAGGAAGGAGCTTGGAATTAGATATGGAAACGAGAGAGAGCAAAGGACTCTGTCTGGGCTCAGCAATAGTGTTGGGCATGTGGTCACCAATTCCTAAGTCATTCTGGATTTGCTCTGAGAGGCTCCCGTCAAATTTGCTTGATTGGAAAGGAAGGTGAGAAAGGAGATACATGCCTAGCGCCATGAACAGAGGACTCTGGAACCAAAAACGAATAGTTTGAATATAATGTAGGAGATAAGAAGTGCCTCGCACAACTGGGTCTCGAGGTTTGAGAAGGCATCAAATCAGTAGGTAATATAGTTTCCATCTTGCAGACCTCCTGAAGTGAAATATACCTGAATCCAGAGAGAAAAGCCAGTTATGTATGTGTGCTGAAGAAATCTGCAAGAGATTTCTAAACTTGCCTCCCCACTCCCCTTCAGTTAAATATACCACGTCATCCCAGGTGCCAATAATTTGTTTCCAGGAAAGAAGCTATGACCTCACAAGGGCTGCATCTTGATATCATGGCAGGATCCCTTAGGTGCCTGACCAGGGAGACCGCCTCTTGAATACAAATACCCTTGCTAATGAGGCGCATTGGCAGGGAGAAGAAGGCCATTCCAAATAAGATAAATGCGGCAGAGGGAGGGCCAAATCCTGCCTGGAGATCTTGAATATTCTGTAGGATACTCAGCCAAAACCTGTCTCTTAGTTTTTCCGTAATGATAGATGACAAAGCCCGGGGTAAAAATAAACCCACTTCCAGTGTTGTTTCTGGCTGGTTCAGCGGGAAACAGCATTGTTAACCTTGAGGGGACTAAGATTTGGGAGGCCTGGCCTCTCCAGGGAGGAGAATGAGAGAAGAAGATGAGTTGCTTCTCAGACTCCCCTGGCCTAGGCTTCAGCAGCCCTCCCTGAGCTCCCATGTACATTTTATCCGCAGAAAGACTCTTCTCGAGGCCGGCCGTGTAAACCTCCTTCCTAAGTGCATCCGTTTAAGGCAGGTGGTTGCTCTCGGTAGAGTGCCTACATTTTGTCACGGGTGTAGTTAACACCCCAGCAATCCCACGGGCTGGTTTATGTCCACTGAAGGTGTAAATTCCATGGATGCCTCCTTCTGTGAGCCCTGGGAAAAGCATTTGGACCAGGAATGCTGAGAAGCCTTTAGCTGATTTTTTTTGACCTGTCACTTTTGGCTGGATATTTATTTCCCCTTCCCCTTTTCCTGTTTTCAGAAACACTTGGGGAAATAGCTCCATGGTGGGCGACCGGGACACTTTGTCAGCTTGAAGGAGCATATCTTTTTTTTTTCTTTAAGCAACAAGACATTTGCTTTTATACAAATATTTGTCTCCACTTGTAAGTTTAAATATAAAAACTGATATGTTTCCGGTTATAGATTCTTAAAGTCTTGGTTCCGAAGAGTTAATGCCACAGTGCCAAGACACTCTCAGGGAATAATGTATTGGCAGGATGTAGTTAATTGATAGGTTTCCTTCAGCTAGAAACCCCCTGGGGGAAACAATAATCTTGTGACATTCCAAGATTATTTACATCTAATATAAAATGCAACAATAGTAGAAGTCTTGTGGGTAGATATATTTTTGGTGGGGATACGTTTTCTTTTTGGCCTTTCTTTCATTTATAACTGAGGCAAACAACAACAACAACAACAGCAGCAGCAACAACAACAAAGAGCCAGATGTGACAGCTATTAAGAGAAAAAGATGCATACTATGAATACCTTATGTTTATCTAGTGCCTTTCTTCTGAGAAGTTCAAAGTGCTTTGCAGATGTTATCTCCTCCATCCCCATATGTTATCCTCATTTGAAGAAAGGACTGGAAAATGCCTGAAGTCAGGGAGTGTGTTAGACATCAGATGAGACTGGGTTCTTGCATCTTGCACCACGCCTTGTTCTGGTTTGCACTCTGTATTCAGTGCACCAGGGTTGGAACACAAGCTAGCTGTCTTTAACCAGAGTCTTGTTTTAGACAGCCCCTCACTGCACCCCCTCGGCTGTCTCCCTATGGCCCCACGGCAAAAACACTGAACATGCAAAGGACTCTTGCCAGACCCATGGACACACCCAGTTGCTTCTTGGCTTGTTTCCTGCATCAGCTGTTTGCAAAGTCACTAGCATGGTGTATCAGTAACGTGATTCCAGGGCCACAGCTCTATTGGAGTTAAGATTCAGTGAATTGCTTCTGACTACCTGAGACTAACACCTGCAGAGATACCCCAATGGGAGATTGCATTTTAGAATCCTGGCTAATCAGTCCATCTTTGGCACATCCTAGCACTTCACCCAGACTTCAAGATTCCTTAATGACTAGAAATTGAAATTTATTATTAACATCAAAAGTAGGAATGCAGGAAGCAATATTGCAATTTTCTCTGGAGCTGTTGGCCCGAATTCCTTCAGAGGTGTACCGGGTTCCATTGTGGTTAAGGCTGTGGTTGGCCAGGATTAGAAAAGCCACCACAAGCCCGTGTTCTTTGTGTGGGTGACAGAGCCATTACTGAGATGCAGGGTGGGGTGTTGCTAGGTTTTCAACCCTGGTTGTCATACTCGTTGAAGCACTTAAAAAATTTATTTGGTGGCTCAAAGGAAGAGCAAGTTAGGGCTTTCACAAACAGGTCCTTAGATTTCCTCCAGCTTTGTCTGTGTTCCCCTCTCAGCTTGCTGCACTGTGTCCCCATATGCACAGAACCAGTTCCAGAATGCACAGCCTTTGTGGCAACCATGAGTGCTTTTGCCAAATCTCCTTTGGGCTTCTGGGTCCCTGACAAGATGGCACTTCCTGGCCCATTTTTGGTTGGGAGAGACTGTGTCAATAGTTCTGGCCAATACTTGGAGTGGAAGTGATGTGTATCAGTTCCAGGACAGGACAGTTAACTGCTGGTTCAAGACCTGGCTGGATTTCCTTCCATCATAGCAACTGGCAAAGCTTAAGATGGCGGCTGCTCTGTCAGCCCCCAACCAATTTATGATGGATGGGAGAAACAAACTTGGTCATTATGAGTCACTACGATTCTGGGATGGACACCAGGCTTTTCAGATGGATACAACTTTGTTTGATTTTCATACCTTAAAATGTGCTGCTTCTTCTGCTTGAAATCTGCACTGTTCCTTCTCTGCTTGGCAGATTCTTCCAGATCCTTCCAGACCCAGTTCAAAAGTTCCTTTCTGTGAAGCTTCTTTTGACATCTTCAGGAAGGTGGATCCTCTCTATTCTGTGCTTCCCCACTAGTCACTGTGCAAACTTCCATGATGGCCTTAATCACATTTTATTCTTGCTATCTGTTTACATGTCTTAATAGATGCTGACCATCTTGTGGGTAGGAACTGTGCTTAATTTTTCTATCCAAAGTGTCTTATTTCAAAGTACAAGCTCAACAAACATCTCACCGAGAAAATAACACACTCCAAATAATTTATAGATGTAATTAAGGTCAACCCACTATAAGGTGTTATAATTCATTGTCCCAATGCTCCCAGATATACCAGAACTGATAATTTACCAAGTATTGGAAGACATTTTTAAAGGTTGATTCCTTTCTTTTTTCAACACTATTTAAGTAACTGTTATATTTCAAACATGTTTGTGGTTCAAATAGCTAAAAGGAAGAAAATATTGTACAATCAGGCTCCCATCTTTTGACAATGATCTTTAGAGGAAACGATTTTTTAAAAGATAGGAGGTTTTGGAGAAAATCAACCTTTATGGGCAGTTTTTTGAAGCTGTTGTAGTTGGGTGTTTAGGTCTAGCTCTGCTTATATGAAACAGCGTATTTATTGACTCAATGCCCTCAGTTTTTGTAAACGCATTTATGTAAATGCATTTATGTACATCATCAAATGTACTTCCCTTAGTTGTGCGGAATTAGTTCCAATATAAACTGAGGAAGTTTCAATGTCTGCGGTAGATTCCATTCTGGGTAGAAAATCAGGGGAGGTGCCATTTTGTTTAGACGAGGCAGCATATTTACTGCTTGTAGTTTACTTAATTTTATAAATGCACCTGTGCATATTGCCAAATGCACTTCAGTAAGTTAAGAACAGACTCTTAATTCTAATATGAACTGACAAGATTGTGACTCAATGTCACTTGTAGAAGAGGCAAAATCCAGGTCCAGGAGAATGTCAGGCAAGGTCTCACCCTTGTCTCGGGTCTAAGGTAGAAAGATAAAGGTTATGTCCATACTAGGTAGTATCCAAGGTGTGTGTTTGTTTAAAAGTCCCTTAAAGGTTTGAAAAAAGTGAAAAAACAAAAAGATACTTTTGTGGATTCAGCAGCCATTTGATTCTGCTAGTTTGGTTTTAAACAACTATCAATTCTCTCTCTCTCTTTTTTACGTTGTAGTGGACATCTCTCCTGTTTGCTTGCTCAACATCCATTCCTCCTTCTAGTAATACTTTCTCAGTGTTCGTCTGAGGTCCATTATGTGATACTGCCATAGTTACAAGCAGGGTTCTGGAGCCAGGCTGCTTGGGTTTTATTCACTCGTGTGGTGTGATCTGGGGTGTGTTATTTAACCTTTATAATCTTGGTCTGCTCCACTATGAAATGGGGAGAAGGATATTACCTGCATCATAGAATTGATGTGAAGATTAATAAATAAATATGGTAAAGCATTTAGAACAGGGCTGATGCATAATATGAATGCAGTAAATGTTAGCTCATGAAATTCTTATGTGACAATTACTTTCCTTAGGGACTTTACTGTAAACATGTCTTCTATCACTGGCTGTGGCTATAGAAGTCTGTAACAGACTGATATGGTTTTGTTCTTCAATGTATGTCACTTGATTATTTTTTCTTTGAAAATTGTTAACTTGACAATTAACAAACAAACAAATAAATAAAATATGATTACTAAAAAAAAATTTTTTTTAACGTTTATTTTTGAGACAGAGAGAGACAGAGCATGAATGGGGGAGGGTCAGAGAGAGAGGGAGACACAGAATCTGAAACAGGCTCCAGGCTCTGGGCTGTCAGCACAGAGCCTGACGTGGGGCTCGAACTCACGGACCGCGAGATCATGACCTGAGCCGAAGTCAGATGCTCAACCGACTAAGCCACCCAGGCACCCCAATTTATTATTATTTTTAATGTTTATTTATTTTTGAGAGAGAGACAGACCGAGTGTGAGCAGGGGAGGGGCAGAGAGAGAGGAGACACAGAATCTGAAGCAGGCTCCAGGCTGAGCTGCCAGCACAGACCCTGATGCGGGGCTCAAACTCACAAACTGTGAGATCATGGCCTGAGCTGAAGTCTGACGCTTAACCTGCTGAGCCACCCAGGTGCCCCAACAATAAATTATTTTCAAAAATCAAAACATTATTTCTTTAGAGGTAAATTTTACTAGGATACATCTTCATATCGATCATCCATACATTTTCTGGTACATGATGTGCTCCTTCAGTCTGTCGATTAAAGTCTTTCCTCATTTCTGAAAAGTTTTCTTGAATAACATCTTTAAATATTTTTTGTTTCATTATTTCAGTTTCTTCAGAAGGGATACCATTTATGGATATGTTGCTCTTCCTTTGTGTTTCATATAATTTTCTAGCTAATCTTTGTTCTATTTTATTTTCCCCACTATTCTTGATTTGTCCTCTAGCTCACTAAAAAGGGTTTTTAGCAATTTCCCTTGTGCTGTTTCCAAGATAGTCTTGTGTATCTATGGTGGTTTTACTGTTTCCTACTTCCTTCCTGAGCTCTCCAGCTCATGTTTTAATTTCTCCTGTTGACTTGCCCTATCTTTCCTGAGCAAATGCATCTTTCCTTGTTTTATAGTATTTTTTTTTAAATTATGATGTTTGATCACAGACTTTATCTTTTCTATAGCAATTTTTTTTCTGCTGTTGAGTCTTCACTGCCACTTGTTTTTCCTATTCTGCCCCGCCCCCCTAATTTTTTTGTTTTAGGTTTTAGTTAGAGGAATTTTGTAATGATTTTGTGCTGGTTCCATCTTGACTTTTCATCATGTGAACGAGATGAGTTCCTCCATGAGTAGCTATTTGTAAGAGGTTCATGTTAAGGAGTGGGCCTTAGACATTTTGCAGGCTAGCTGGAATTTTCCTTGGATCACACTCAGTTTATGACCCAGGTCGTAATATTGAGTCCTTCTTCTTGACTATGCCTCTCTTCTTTTCGCAAAGGAAGCCCTTCTTTGTGATTCCTCAGTTATGCTTTTCCTAGATGTCATTGTCCTGTAAACTGTCCATGACTTAGGTTAATCATCAGTATATAAAACATACTCTAGTAACTCTTTTACCGATTTCTAAGAACTAAGTACACAATTTAAGACACTAAAACTTTTGCAGCATTTATGAGAAGAGGCTCTAACATCAAAGTGTTGTCAAATAATCCATTTGATGGAGAGGATATCACCCACCTTTTAAGAAAGAAATGTTTTTCCCTGCAATATTTCTTGTTGAGATTTAAGTTTTTCCACGTAGAATGTATCTATAGGAGTTTATCTAATAAAATATTTTTGATCAATACATTTTTGGACCAAAGGTTTCTTAAATTTTCAAAGATTAATGATATTCTTGATGAGCTTTTCATAAAATGAAGAAAAATCATTGATTTACAAGTCCTAAAAATTACCGAGTTTACATACTATTAAACCTGCTACAACACGTATTTTATATGTCCAGAGAGGCCAAGTGTTTTTACAGATTTTGTGACCTGGGACTTAAGTCTAGCTTTCTAGATTTCTAGTTCTTTATTTCCCTTACACCATCTGCCCAGGTCTGAACTTGGGCCACACAAACCTGAACTATTGGCAGGAGGGTTGGTGGGAGAAAAGTTTGATGGGAACAGTATTAGTAACTCTTTAATGATGTGTTATTAAAAGCACCTCTTCTTTGGGTCCTTTAATGAAAATTATAAGAGCTTTAAGAAAATATAAAGACTTAGGACCTAACTTTAGTAATCCAGAATATGTGGCAGGGCTTTCTAGAGTGGAATTGTTGGGGGGAACAGAGAGATTTTGAAGGATAGATAATAACTGATTAACCATGGAAGTGGGATAGAATGATGAGCCTGGCAGCCATCACCTTTTCCTCTAGAAAAACACGGCAGGCTGAAGGAAATGGTCAGTTACTGGATAACAGTCCACATGAGAGCCCTCGGGTGAACAGAATTAGGCCGTGTATAGTCTAAGGCATAACCATTCTTAGGAAATGGTGGGTTTTGTTTTCTATGGCAATTTCCAGATCAAGATCTTTTATTTCACATGGAGTCCAGTAAGGGAGAAGTGACCGTACTAAAGCCACGCAAGTTGTCTTTGGCATTTCTACCTCCTTTGGGATCCATTCCTCTGGGTCTGGCCTCCTCAGTTCCGCATTAAATGTCTGCATCTTTTCTCTGGGACCTGGTCCAGCTGACTATGACTTGATAATGCTGAATGAACATCATTACGAAGTTTGGAAGAGAAAGAAAATTCTCAATAGCCTTTCGACCAGTACAACAAATGTCAAATAGCTGTCCTAATTCGTTTTCTTTATCCACCTAACACCCATTCATCCATCAGTTACTAGGTGTAAGTTACCATGCTAGGTGCTGGGCATACAGTGGTGCAAAAGGCAACGTGTTCCTTGACCTCATAGACCTAACAGGCTGGTAGAGAAAGTCACGGCCACAGAGCCATGTGCCATACTCCCTGCTTTCTTTCCCTTCACTTTTGCTCCTTCTGGACAGCAGCCTCTTTTCCATAGGGAGAAAGAGAGAGAACATCAGCATTTCTTTAGTTTTGGGGACAAGAGCAGAGACTGAGAATGGTTTTCAAGAGCTCTGGAGGCTGATCCTTAGGCAAGGAGCAAGGGTGAAACAGAGAATAAAGAACTGAGTAAGAAGAAGGAGAGTGGAAGGGAAGGAGGGGAAGAAGAGAAAATGCTCACAGTAGAGCATGGGAAGGTAATGCCTGGGTCCAACTCTTCATATTACTGAACATTTGACAGAAATAAAAGATATTCTAGTTGCTCAAATCCAGTTCTTGTTGAAAGAGGTGCTGTTTGCCTTGCATTTTGGTTATATGCCCCATCTTCTTGTTTCCTTGGAAGTCTGTCCTGGAAGTTGTGTTTGTCCCTTTAATCTGTGTTTCTAACAGCCAAGCGAGACCAAATTTGCTGTCCCCAGCCTGGAGAGCCTGGAGCTAACAGCCCCAGAAAGACAGGAAACCAGCATGGAGGTGTGGAGGGATGGGGGAAGCCAGGGTATCTTCTGACCTCCTCCGGGTCAGAGCAGGAGTGAAGGGCTGGCGGGGTCCTGATGGCTTCTGGGAGAGTTCTGGGCCTGCATCCACCCTGTCAGACCCAGGAAGAAGGTGCTGGATTAAGTTTCCTTTCCAGGGAGTACATTCCCCCCCCCCCCCCAAAGTGAAATTGGAACAGTCCTGGGGAAATGGGGCAGGTGTCAACAATCAAGAGACAAGGCTGTTTACACAACTCAGCCGAGGGGCCCTACGGGAGCGATAACCTGGATACCAGGAAAACTACTATTTTCTGGAAGAAGAGGTAGTCCCTTCAGGTCGGGGACGGGGATACGCACGCGGCTCCCCCGCTGACAGGTGGACATGGGAGAAGGGTGGGCAGTTAGAAGAGAATCTCGGAGATGGGAGGCCAGAGGGAACTCTTGAGTTCGTTTCTCAGCCAGTAGGAAAGATGTTTCGAGGGACAAGCCCCACCTCAGGGTACCCTACTAAGCCCGCCGCAGGTAGGGCTAGGAGGGGCAGCCCTCCGCTCCAGGAGGGTGTGGGGCAGACGTTCACTTTACACGAAGTCTCTGGGTTTCGGCGGGAGGAGAAAGGGAGAAGCCAGGAGGGGCCAAAGAGGAGCGCAGGCCAGCCAGGCCGGCCCAGACCCGCTGGCAGTTCCAGCCCGGGGGCCGGGGCAGCCCGCGGGGAGCACAGAGCCCGCGCCGGGCGGTCCCCGAATCCACCCTCAGCCCGGGCGCCCGGTAACTCCGGGAGTCTAGCTCTCTAAGGGAACACGAGGCGGCGCCTGGCGCGTCCTGCGCATCCCCGGCCCCGAGGCTCCCAGGCTTTCTCTTCGCCACGAGGCCCCCTCCCCCGGCCAGAATTTGACGCGAGCGCCGATTTTGGTGCAATGCGAATTAGCTCCAGTCGCCTAGTCGGGAGGGACCGGCAGGCTCCGGGAGCGCCAGAAGCGGGCCGGCGCTGCGGGCCGCGAGTCAACGCCCACCGCCACACGCATCCCCACCGCAGCCTCCCGTCGCCATAACAACCGGCCCCCGCCCGCCAGCCCCGCGCGGCCCGGGGACGCACCCGCCGCGGCCCCCGGCGCGCGGGGAAAGCGCCCCCGCCCTCGGCGCCGGGGATCCAGGCGGCCACGCACTCCCGCCCCCACCGCGCCGCTGCGGAGCGCTACGCAGAGGCGCCCCCTCCGGCCGCCAGGGAGGAAAGCCCTCGTGCCCCTGGGACTTGACTGCAGAATTAATAAAGCTCCCCAAGGGGCTGGAGTCCTCTCGCGCGCTCCCCGGCACCCTGCACCTGCCCGGGTCCCCTGCACCTGCCCTCTCCGGGGCTCCAGGGCGCGCGAGGCCGCCAGCCCACGGCGGTGCCCCGCGCCCGGGGCACGGCGCTCCCGGGGAGCAGGACATCCCCGAAGGCGGCAGCGCGCCGGAGGCGGGAGGCGGCCGGGGCGCGCGGGGAGGGCGGGGAGCCCGCGGGAGGAGGAGGAGGGGGAGGAGGAGGAGGGAGCAGGGCGGGCGGCGGGGAGGGAGGAGAAGGGAGGCAAGAAAGTAGCAGAAAGTGAGGCTGGCAGCCGGCTGCAAAGGAGCCCGGCGAGCGGCGGCGGCGGCAGGAAGTCTGTGCCCGAGACCAGCAGAAATAAGAGCCAGGGAGGGACCGCGGCGGCGGCGAGAGTGAAAGAGGAAACTGCAGAAGAGGAAGCTCTTGCCGCAGCACAAAGTCTCCGGCTCCCGCGCCGAGCATCCCCACGCGCGCGCCCCAGCCCTACCGGACAGGCTCGCCGCCGCCCCCTGCGCCCCGGTCGCCGGGCGCCCCTTCCTCAGCGCGCCCACCCCGGCCCCACGCGCCCGGCCGCGCCGCCTCGCCGCCCTCCGCACACGCCGTCCTCGTCTGCCATGGCCCGGGAGAACGGCGAGAGCAGCTCCTCCTGGAAAAAGCAAGCTGAAGACATCAAGAAAATTTTCGAGTTCAAGGAAACCCTCGGGACGTAAGTGGGGCTCGGGGAGAAAAGGGTGGAGGTGCCAGCGGCCACGGGTGCACAGGCGGCTCCTGCCGCCACCGCCACTGCCACCGCGGCAGGAACAGGCTGGTGGCCGCGTCCTCATTGTCCGGTTCTCGGCTCCGCGGAGCCCCCCGCGTGTCCAACGCGTGGGTCTGCGTCCCCGGGGCGCGGGTGGGCACCGCTCCCGGGCGGGGGCGGGAGGAGCTCCGAGCTTTGGGGAGGACAGTCACTGGCAGGCGACTTTCCACTTCCCCTGACACCGCCGCCCTCTCGACTTCTTTCTCCCCACGCGTGACTGTGGGCTGAGCATGGTGGATATTAACGTTTATCTACCGGTCGTGTGCGTTTACTCACCGTGTGTGTGGGCGCACCGTGGAGAGGAGAGATGTGGTCACGAGAAAATGGGGCTTTGGCCATTCCCATTTCTGCCCTTCCATCATGTGTTCTTACGGAATCGACATCTGCACGTACTAGGTGTAGGCAAGACTTTGGATGCCACGCGATTATGGAAGGGAAGAATTTCGCAGTGTTCTGGGTCACGTGTGGGTAGAGCCTTACCTGAGCGTATGTCCATTTCACAGAGACTCAGCTGCACACGCTGGGGTGCGTGGCTCCAGGGAGGGTCTGTGAGTGTCTCCCTACAGGCGATTTCTCTCCAGGGCTGTTCTGTAGTCCAGTGCTGGTGGCTGTGGGTCAAGAAAGCAGAAATACTCCGAAGTCCATGGCGGGAATGCTCCAAGCATGTGCCGCTCAGTTCAGCTGCTGTTCCCTTTCTGCCCAGGAGTTGGTTTTTGTTTGTTTTGTTTTGAAGCGCCTCAGAATAGGTAAGGAGGCTGATAGTGAAAGAGAATCAGGCACTGCTGGGGTGAGTCTGAAGTTCAAGTTATGTTCTCCCCTCATGTGATCAGTATCTGTTGATGATCAGTATCTGTCAGTATATATATTCTCTCACACACACATGTGCTATATGAACGGAACATTTTGCAGGGGTTCATGGAGGTGTTGATTAGGCTGGGAAGAGAAAGAGGAGGTGTTAGGTGAGATAAACCACTGTTCTTCCTTCTTTCCTTCCTCCCGCCCCCCCTTTACTTGCTTTTGTGGTTGGTTTGCTTTCCAGAACCACATTTTTCAAACCCAGGTGGTCTCCTGCCCCCTCCTTAGGGTGCCCCACGGTTGCTCAGTCATTTGCCCTCCCCCTCACCTTTGCAGTGGGTCCCCCAGATCGAAGTTGTGAAGGCAGCATTCCCAGCCTTGCTTCTGATTCCCAGGAAAGCACTCTGGCAAGGCCGAGAATAGGGTCTCCCAGCTGCTGTGCTGCACGTTAGGGAGGGCACCTGTGGGTACAGACGGTCTATCTTTGTTGGGATGAAAACAGAAAGGACTTAGACTTTTTCATAAGGAGGGGCTTGGGACTGCTTCTCTCAGCCCGGCCAGTTAAGGAGTGAGTTTTGGTCAGAACTTTTGAAAATTGCTACTGAGGCTTATTGGGATTTGGGGTTTGGACACGGAGATGCTCAGATTATGGAGAAACCAGAAGCATGCCCTTGCTTGTCATCCTGAGACCGGTTATGTGGCTGCGGATGAGGGGACGCCAGAGCGCGGAGTCTCATCATGTGGGAATGCCTTCCTTTGCATGGCGTATCCCCACCTGAACCCCTTGCTCTGGCCCCCCCTGCCCACAGCCTCCACGGGGACAGAGGCATTTCCCCCTGACTCCTGCTTTTCAGGAGAGCCCTGCAGCCGCACCTTTGCAGCAGCCTGGTGTTGGGGGGGGGGGCGCTGAAGCTCAGTGAGCTGTGGCTTTATTGAGTGGCTCCTGCTGTAGCAGGCGCTGTTTGGGGGGGTGACTGTGGGTGGTTTTTCCTCCGTGAAGGATGGGGGTTTGCCTTCTGGTGCCAGAGAGACCAGTAGAGCTGCTGTGGAACAGTCTCTTGGACTGTGGTCAGGTGCCCGGTGAACTTGGGCATGGGTTTCTATTGGGGTCCCAAAGCTTTGCCTCCTGCCTTGGAAATAATTCTTTGGAAAGAAGCTTCCCAGTGAGGCCTGTGGTGCAGGCGTGGGTTCTAGAAGAGTCTAACACAAATAAGAAAATGGTCAAAATGTTTTTGTTCAATGACATAATAGTAGTCATCGTAAGTGACTTTCTTAAATGAATACCGTGTATCAGGTATTATTCTAAGTGTCTTACTTGTATTTTACCCTCATAATAACCTTATAAGGTAGGTATTTGGTATTATCCCCAATTGGCAGATGGGAAAACTGAGGCAACAGAACGATTAAGTGACTTGCCAAGCATGAGCTAGGTATTAAGTGTGGAACCTAGGCAGAATAACTCATTACAATCACTATGGCATTGAGTCACTTTGTGGGTTATGTAACAGCAAATGTTTACTAATAATTTGATTTAACTTCAGTATTTGGAAAGCTAGCTTTAGTATTAATGCAAGGAAAACATAATTATGGGGTAACCTGTTATCTAAATACAGTAACATTTCAAAGCTCTTGGATAATCAGCATTATTTTGTCTCTTTGGACTTTCTAGCAGTCATGTGAAGTTTAGGATGCCTGTTTCACGCTGGGCCAGCTCCAGTGACCTTGGTCTGAGTCTAAATAGGGAGGTTGCTTCCAGTCCTGTCTGGGTAGATGTTGAGTCTGGACCCCTCTCCTGTTTGTAATGAAACCTACTGTCAGTCGGAGGCATCACTGATCACGGTTTGGATTCATTTCCAAGGTATTCTACAGCTCCAGTCATTTTGTTTGTCGCACCTTCCCCATATGTCTTCAAGATCCTAAGGCAGGAAAGCCCTGGCAGGAGCCAGACTGTCATCTTAGAGTGTTAAAATGCTTTTAAAATAAAGCGATGTAAAGGCCAGAGGAACACACTTGGCCAAACTTTGTAATCCGATACCTGGCTGCCTGATTCAGGTAACTTTCTGTGAGAGTAGAACACTTACTGTTGAAGCCAAAGGGTCAAGCCATTTAGTTCATGTGGTCAGAGGGGCCTTGATGGGGACTGGGGGCCAAATGGGAGTGAAGACTGGCTCAGGAGGGTGGGAAAGAGATTAGGGAAGCCAGGGACGGCCTGGGTGAAGGGACCTGCCTTTGGGATTTGGGCCTGGGTTACCTGATGTGCCTCTGAGTCAGGCCTCAGGAAAAACCTGCAACTCGTGGGCTGCCTGTAGCTTCCTTTGAAAGGAACTCCAGAACCTGAGATGGAAGACCTAAGCACTATTTATGAATCATAGATGTGTTTTCAGGTCCTTGGCACACTGTGGGAGCAAATAAGTGTTGTGTAACAGCAAATCAGGGATAGTGAGCATTTCTGTCAGCGCATTTGCTGAGGCCCTCCAGACCATCTCTAGCAGAGATGTCCTTCAACGACTTCTGAAGTGAAAAAAATGATGCTGTGCCATTCGGAGAAGTATATGGATGGCAAGAAATCTTTGGTGTGGTGTCCAGGAAGTACCCCAGACTCATGGAAATCACTCCTCTAATTTTGATGCTATGGAAGCCATCTGGACAGAGAAGGTCTGAGTCCTTGGCATGACACAGAATGATTGTCCCAATTTCCTCCTTTCCTCTGGAGTATAGGAAATGGCCTGTCCTAGAAAATAGATCTTCATCTCTGCAGGGTGTGAATACATGCTTTTCTTATAGACTGAACATTTTACGGTGAAGTGATTGCTGTCTGTAGGGGGCTGGAACTGGCCATCATGGAGGATTGGAGCCTGGCTTTCAGGTATGGCTCAGCCACTAATAGGTTGTGTGGCCTGTGGGCTGCTTGGTCATTTGTCCACACCACTCTCTCCCTGTCTCAGCTTCCTTGTCTCTAAAGTCACAGGGGCAGGGAAGACAAGATGGTTTTCAAGTGCCCTTCCAACCCTGAGATTTTATGGCTCACCTGAATCAGGAAGGTACTTGCGTGGTTCTTTACGAGCCTTCCTGCATGGCTAGTGCAACTCATTTCTGTTTGGAGCGGCATTTTTATGCCCAGGCTCGTAGCAAAGTGAAAACAGCTCAGGACAGGAAGTCTTATCCCACTTCATGTCAATAGCATAGCGTGTTCCCTTTTCCATCAAACGAGTGCCTGCTGGGTGCTGCTTTAGGAAGAGTATAAATAGAAATTTCCGTGGGGCAACCACTGTCTTTTCCCACTAGTATCATACTTACATTCCTTATTCTGAAATTGCTCAGTAAATACACCTGTTGAGGACACAGGTGATTGACTTATCTGAAAGCCCCAGTGGGAACCACATTCAATGGTTCTTTTTTGGGATGTGTGTGTTGCGGGGGAGGGGTAGAAAGGCAAAGCGGCTTCAGGTGGTTCGTGTATTTGGCTGATTTTGTAGTATTTATTCTGGGATTACTCAGAATTTTAGAGTCTGGGAGAAGCATTTGGAAGAATATTAGCAAGAGGGAAACAGAGGTGGAAGTCCCTAGATTTCTCCCTGAGGGTGTCCCAGCTGCTGTGTTCACTAGGAGTTTGTATTTCTCAGCTCCGTTTTGTTGTGAGGAAGGATATACATTCAGCTGCTCGTTTGCTTAAAGATTTCTGTTGAGCATCTGATCTAGTCTGGGCTCTGTGTGTGTGGGGGGTGGTGGCACATCGCTGCAAACAACAACAACGAAAAATGCCTGCCCTCTCGGAACTTACCTTCTGGTGAGGGGGCCTGGGAGTGAAAAAGATAAGTAAGTAAAATGTAGAGTGTGATGCGTAGTACACATGTGAGGGAAAAAAGCCAACCAAGGAAGGGTTTTATTTATTTATTTAGAACTTTAAATGCTTATTCATTTTTGATAGAGAGACAGAGCACAAGTGGGGGAGGGGCAGAGAGAGAGGGAGACACAGAATCCGAAGCAGGCTCCAGGCTCTGAGCCATCAGCACAGAGCCCGATGCGGGCTGAACTCCTGGACCGTGAGATCATGACCTGAGCTGAAGTCGGACGCTTAACGTTTAACGGACTGAGCCACCCAGGTGTCTCAGGTGCCCCAGCAAGGAGCCATAATGATGGCTGAGTGA
This sequence comes from Puma concolor, assembly GCF_028749965.1. Lineage (NCBI taxonomy): Eukaryota > Metazoa > Chordata > Mammalia > Carnivora > Felidae > Puma > Puma concolor. The sequence goes on along the minus strand of NC_141673.1, from coordinate 131,944,901 downwards.
GGCTGAGTAGCCAGGGATGGCCTCACTAAGAAGCTAACGTGGGACGGCTGAAGGCAGAATGTTCCCATCAGAGGGAACAGCGAGGGCTGAGGGCTTGCCGGGGAGCTTGTCCAGTGTTCAGAGAGGTCCGTGTGGCTGGAAGTTGGTGGTTGGGGGAAGGAAGCGGGAGCTGAGGTAAGAGAGGCATGGAAGGGCCTTTGCAGGCCATAGTAGAAACTTTGCTTTTGCTCTGAGAGAAATGGGGGACATTGGAGGGTTTTGAGCAGAGGAGCACCTTGAAGTGACTTAGGTGTTTCCATCACAGAGTGATCTGTGTGCCGTGTTGAGGACCGTCTGGTGGTCTCCAGGGCAGAGATGGGGGGGACCAGCTTGGAGGCCATTGCAATGATCCAGGTGAGAGACAGAGGTGGTTTAGAAGGGGCTACACAGGCTCCACTTCTCATCAGAAGTGGTTGGGTCCTCGATATTTTTGGAAGGGACAAGCAGAAAGGAATTGCTGTGGTTGGATATGAGATTCTCCAAGGATATGGGGTTGGAAAAATGGTGCCATTGGGTGGTTTGGGTCAGTTTATCCAAGGGTTTTCTGAGTGCCTGCTCTGGGAAGCTCCAGGAAACAGTTTAGCAGGTAAGCTCACGTCCTTTGGGCTTCTGGGCCCTCCCCGTGAGGGACTCCTGCATCCCCAGGTGAGTTTCCTTCCCTCTGAGCTTGTGTGGAAAGGGCTTTTGAAGGGCTTCCTCCTCAGTCACGGAAAATTGTGGCAAGCTGGACATTTTAGCAGCTGGGAGAACTGCTTAACTTTCTGGGGAAATGCTGGGTGTTGCCTGTAGAGTTATCAGTAGGAAGAGCTAGCTCACCTGCACAGGTGGGCCTATGCACTATAACTCTCCCACTCGATTTGGCCATTTAAAGCCCAAACATTCCATGAAAAATAATAAACACAAGACTCTTTTCTACTCCTTTTTTTGGCAGGATGTTTTATATTTGGAGGGGAAAAGCCAGACATTTTTCTTGATTGGAAAAAAGGTAACAACGCTAGTGTCCTTATTGATTAGTGTAGTGGGATTTGGGAAATTGCTCCTTTGGGCAGAGAGCTCATTCCAGAGGGGCTTGTAAGGACTGTGTCTCAAGTAGAACTTTCTGGTTTGAACTTGGCCACTGAATGGACAATAATTAGGCTTGGTAGGTGGACATTTGTGTCCCCTCAGGGGAGGATTTTAGGGGTTAATTTGTTGAGTTTTTCTTTGGCTGGGTCTCCATAAATCCCTTTAATCTTTCCTTTCCCCAAATAAATCTCCTTAATCCCCTTCAATCTCTTTCCTTCTCCTCCTCTCTCCTCTGGGACGGCTTAGGCATTGATCCAGTGGGGGATTGTCACATTTCTGATCAGCTTGCACTCACAGTGGCAGACCTCCACCCTCATGCCTCCCATTTCACAGGAATCGTCAGGGAGCCAGACCCCCCTGAGGACCCTTATTTTTAATTGAAGAAGGAACTGCTTCTGGGTGACCAGCAGGAAGACTGGTATCCTGGTCAGTTGCCTTAAGTTTCTTTTCTGGCCCAAGATGGTCAGCCCAATGCATATGTAGCTAAAAGGGGAGGATCTGTGGGCTCTGGGAAAGATGCTGTCCTGATCTTTCTCAGTTCATGTTGCTTGTATCCCTTTGACTTTCTCTGGTGCAGGAAACCACTTTTTCCCTGGGCTAGCTTTCATTAGATCCTGCTTGATTAAAAAGATGTTTATTATGCAGTATATGTATTATTCGGGCTCCATTCAGACCAAAGGTAACCTTCAAATGGATGGCACAGGCCAAGTTCATGTGATGGCACACCAAGTTCCTTCCACATCCCCAGTGATCAGCTATGTGTCTTGTGCTATTTTTCCTAGTTATTTCAGAAGGATTCAGAAACCGAGGGATTCTGTCTTTTGGATAACACCAAATCTTGAGGATCAGCTTTTATTACTTACTTACTTACTTACTTATTTATTTATTTATTTATTTTTAAAATTATTTATTTTTGAGATAGAGAAAGAGCATGAACGGGGGAGGGTCAGAGAGAGGGAGACACAGAATCTGAAGCAGGCTCCAGGCTCTGAGCTGTCAGCACAGAGCCCGACGCGGGGCTTGAACTCATGGACTGTGAGATCATGATCTGATCCGAAGTCAGATGCTCAACCGACTGAGCCACCCAGGCACCCCGAGGATCAGCTTTTAAAACAGCATCCTTGGTGAGGTCAGGTAGGGGAGGCAGTGGGAGGCCATGAGCCATAATGGAAGGGTGGCTCCAGCCCAGCCGTTCCTAGCTGTACGCCTCTGGAGAGGTTCCTTAATCTTCCCGAGTTAACATGGAGTTGGATGTTGTTGCCTTGTGGGATACTTGTAAGGATTCAGTGATGTACATGAGGTGCCTGGCACATAATTGGGATTAAGTAAATGGTAGCTGTCATCAGTTCTGGTCGCCATCAGCAGCTGTGGTTGAGGGGGACTGCCAGTGGCAATTCTGGGTACCTTGGGGAAGAACATGTCCGTATCTGTTGGAAATTGATTTTTGGAAGCTCTTGTTGCGAATATGCGCAATGGTGCATACTTGACCTACTCCCCTCCCCCGTTCCAAGTTGATTTAAGAAACTACCAACAAGTCTTCCATCAGTCAGGAAGAACAATTGCTGGTTGTTTTGCACAGCACAGTAGTGAGTAGCTAAGTAGGTAGGCTCTGAGGTCACTGGGCCACGAGTGCAGATCTTGGTCCTCTGCTTCCTAGCCATCTGGTTTTGGGCAAATTGTTTGGCCATTCTCAGACTCCTGTCCTCTCCCGTAAAATGGGATAAGACCAGCACATAGTCCCAGGGCTGTCGTGAGGATTACATGAAGGTGCATGAAAACCACTTAGTGCAGGGCATGGCCTATGGATCTGTCTTGGTAAGTGCTCATTCCCTGTCATTAGCCCCTGGGGTGCCGGAACAGTGCTCCTCAGAGGCCGTGTGCACGAAGTTGGAGGGTCCATGGAGCCATTCAACATTTGCTTCCCAAAGGAGGGTGATGAGTTCATAGAGTGCTGGCATTAACCAAGAGACCCAGCCAGGAACGTCCTCCGGGCCAGCTCGGGTGCTGGAGTGACCTAGTTTGCTGGATATCACAGGCTCTTTCCTTCCTCTGGTTATCTTATCAGCCTGGTCTCTGCACCTCTCCCTGCACCCTGAGCTGGGTCTCGTCTTGTGTTGTGTTTTAGCCTGTCCCTATCTGCATCAGCTTGTGCAACAGCTTTCCAGCGGCAGCTTCTGTCTTCTTCCCAGACAACGCATAGGCTTCGGCGCGGCTGTGGCCCCGCTTTGGCTTAAATGTGTTTTTCCTTTCTGAGAACTGCTTCAGTGTGTGGGCTTTGTTTCTTACTGAAAACACGTTTTGATTTGAGGACTTAAGTAATTTATTTGCAGTATGACAACACATCATGGAGTTGAGTAGTTTAAAATCGATATGTAATAGGGCTCCTGGGTGGCTCAGTCGGTTAAGCATCTGACTCTTGGTTTGGGCTCAGGTCATGATATCACAGTTTGTGAGTTCAAGCCCTGCGTTGGGCTCTGTGCTGGCAGTGTGGAGCCTGCTTGGGGTTCTCTCTCTTTCCCTCTCTCTGTGCCCCTCCTGCTCTCTCTCTCTCTCTCAAAACATTAAACTTAATAAAATGAATATGCACTGAGTTAATTTTGGTGGCAGAATATTTAAGAAATGGCAGCATATATGTGTATATACCACATGGACATGTGTAACAGCTTATTTAAAAATCTCTTTGGGGGGATTGTTGGATGGGGTGTGGGAGAAGATCTCAAATGTTTAATTTCCCAGGTCTTAGGATGTCAGTGACAGTTGGGAAGCAGATGTCCAGATTGGGCGATATCCTCTGTCTTGACCTTTCCATTTGAGCCTTTTTGATGGCCAAAGTCTGGGGTGACAGCATACTGGGACCTCTGTAATGGGGTGAGCAGGGGGGTAAATGCCCTGACATCTCTACTTTTTGGGAGGACCTCTCTGTCTTTCATGACCACAGCACACATCACTGTAATTGCCTTCACACTGAATTGGATTTGGTGCTGTAACTGGAACCTTAAAGGTTTTTCCTCCCTTGCTTTTTAAGGCAGAATAATATTCCATTGTGTGTCTGTACCCCATTGTGTGTATTCATTCATCTGGCGGTAGACAGTTGGAGTTATTTCCACCTTTTGGCTCTCATCAGTAGTGCTGCATGCACGTGGGGGTACACATATCTCTTCAAGTCCCTGCTTTCAATTCTTTTGGGTGTGTACCCAGAAGTAACATTGCTGGATCGTGTGGTAACTCGATGTTGAAGTTTTGGAAGTACCGCCATATTGTTTTTCACAGCTGTGTGGTGTTTTACAGTTGGCGAAATGTTTTTACCTGCGTGGTCCGTGGGCAGCAGTTACTGCCTTCATTTTACAGATAAGAAAATGGAGGTGCAGAGAGGTTTAATGACTCATGGGAAAAGGCTGCTGAATGGCAGGTGGTTATTTAAGTGTCTTCTGACTCCCAAGTTCAGTGCCCTTTCTCCTGTGTCACATGATTTACAAGTTGGTGGGGTTGACGGGAATAGAGAATATTAACAAACTAATAAGAAAAACCTCCCTTTCTGTGGATGCATTATAGAATGGCAAGGAGATAGGCTCTGATTTGTGACAATTGCTGATTTCCATGGTGTAAATACTCCCACATGGAACAGTTTCAAGCTACCCATGGCTTAACAACCTACTGCAGAATTCTCCAATCAGGCTCTTACGAGTGGGTATGAGGTGACTCCAGCAAGCCACTGAAGGAACTAGGGGTCAGGAGATCGGAGTGAGTCCTAGCTCTGTCACTAGAGAACTGCGGAATCATGATATTATCCTCTCTACGTCTTGATTACCTTGTTTGTTAAATGGATAATTAAACCTGAATTACACCTGCTTACATTACAGATCTGTTAAGTCCCAAATGAGATAAGGCATGTGTGGTAAGGCCTTATACAAATAGAATGTATTATTATGTTATGAGGATTATAGCTTTAAAAATAGTCCTTTCTCATAAATGTTAGTATCACATACAGTCTTTGAAACCTAGGTATCATCTTTTGGGCAGTGTTCCCTTAGAAGTTGGGCTGTATGTCAACCTTGACTCAGGAAACGTCAACAAAAACTGAAGTTTCATAGTATAGTTTAACTGGCTCTACTCAGGTGCATGTTGTTTTTATTCTTAGTGTTTGATTGGTACCTTAAAAACTTCAAAAAAAAGTATAAAAGCAACATGTCTTCCTAGTAGAGAATTTGAAGGGTCTGGAAGAGTGTCGTAAGGAAGGCCATAAGAATTGTGTGGATGGGTCTTGGGTAGTCGGTCTCTGGATGGGGTGAGGAAATCTCAAGAGATGCCCCGGAGGTCAGCTGCGGGGGCTAGGGTCAGGCTGTGGTTATTTACTGATTGGTTGAAGATATTTCATTATTTTACCAGCTGGGCTGGTGGACCCACTGTGCACAGTTTGGGTCTGGATATGGGGGTGGTGGTCTTTGTTGAGTGCTGTGGGTGTCTGATTATTTGCATTAGGTTGTTGTTGGTGCAGGGCGGGGTGGGGCGGGTGAAGGGCGTTCCTGGGGTTATGGTCCCGATCTCATCTCTGCCCTCATCCGCACCTCTGAACGTGTACGCTGGCTGCAGGGGGTCAGGTGCTGGTGCTCACAGAAGACCCTGTTCAACAGACATCTGGTGGGCTGCTTATACACGTGGGAAGAAAGAGCTAAAACTATATCCAAGTGTGGCTGACGCTTCCTGGTTGGGGTAGGACACAAGAACCTTGGCTTCTCAGGTACTTCACGATATAAAATAAAAACTGTTTGCTATAGACTGGATGTTTTTGTCTCCTCCCCACCCAGTTTTATGTTGAAACCTAACCTTCCATGTGGTGGTACTAGGAGGTGGGGCCTTTGGGAAGGGATTAGGTCATGGGAGGAAGGCCCTCGTAGGGGATTAGGTCTCTTGTAAAAGAGACCTACCCTGGGGGGCTCTGTGGCCCTTCCAGCGCTCGAGGGCACAGCAGGAAGGCGGCCATCTATGAAGCCAGGAAGTGGGCTCTCACCAGACCCCGAGAGTCTGCCCACGACCTTGTCATGGACTTCCAGTCTCCAGGACTGTGAGAAGTAAGTTTCTATTGTGTATAAGCCACCCAGCCTATGGCATTCTGTTATGATAGCTGAAAGGGACTAAGACCTTACACACACAGTCCTGCCTTCTGCCAAATGGCTCACACCAAAACCAAGCCAAGCCTCTCTTTAGAACATGTTCACAGTGTGTTCACAATGAACTCATTTTTTTTTTTTTTTTTTTAAATAGAGAACAGGGGAGGGACAGGCGGAGGGCAGGAGGGAGGGAGGGAGAGAGAGAGAGAGAGAGAATGAGAGAATGAGAATCTTAAGCAGGCTCCACGCTCAGTGCAGAGCCTGACGCTGGGCTTGATTCCATGACCCTGGGATCATGACATGAATCGAAATCAAGAGTCAGCCAACTGAGCCACCAGGCACCCCCACAGTCCACTCATTCTTGCAGTCAGAAGGTGAGGTCTTTCTAACTTGAAGGGATACCGGCCAGGCCGCTCTCATTGGTGGGCTGCCTGAGGTCCCACAGTTGGTCTGGACCACATCTAGAGTGTGGATGTCATGTTATCCCTGCTGATGGTGACAGTGAACATGAGAGGCACAGTACCATCCCCATAAACGTGATGAAAGTAACCAGAGAAGAAACCGTCCGCGTTAGAGGTTTCTCACTTGAGCCGTTGTTTATGTTCCTGGAGCCTCAGCGATGCACTTTGTAGGTGTGCAAGGTGAGCTCCGGAGAGAATTCAGAGCTGGGAACACCGCTGCTGCCTCTGCGGGTTTTCCTCTGGCCATGCTGTGGCTCCCTGGCATGGGGGTCCCCAGGTGGGGGAGAGGGAGCTGCATTCAGAGACCTGAGAGCAGAGTGGGGGCTCCTGTGTCCCTACAGGGGCTCGCTGGCAAAGCCCCACATCAGGAGCCTGTGTGGAGGCCACTGGCTCAGATGAGATGCCCCACATTTCATCAGTGTTTGTTGAGTAAATGAATGGATACGTGGAGTAAATGGAGCCCTGGCTTTGATTAGATTAAGGAAGTGCAAATCCTAACTGCCATTTACGAGTTATGAGACTTCAGCAAATTGTATAATCTTTCTGAGCTTCTGTTTTCTCATATTTAAGTGGGGATAACAGTACCTACCTTTCCAGCTTGCTGTGGGGTCGTGTTGTAAAAAAACAGGAGATACAAGGCATGCTGCATATTACAGGTGATAAGAAAAGGGGCACTGACTTGGTTTTTAAGTGAATACATGTTAAATTCCATCATGTGATTTTTTTTCTTTTTTTTTTAATTTAAATTAAATTTAAATTTATTTTAATGTTTATTTTTGAGACTGAGCACGCATGGGGGAGGGGCAGAGAGAGAGGGAGACAAAGAATCTGAAGCTTGCTCCAGGCTCTGAGCTGTCAGCATGGAGCCCGACGTGGGGCTCAAACTCACGGACTGTGAGATCATGACCTGAGCCAAAGTTGGAGGCTTAACTGACTGAGCCACCCAGGCACCACTGTCACGTACTGATTTAATAGACGGCTGTTAAGCTCTTACATGTGGCTGCTGCTGTACCAGCTGGGGCTTCGGCGGCAGATGTGAGATGCTGTCCCCCGTGTCCTAAATGTATGCAGCCGTATTCTAGTCTCTGTGCCCTGCTCCTGTGGTGTCTCCTGCTTCCATCACCTTCCCGTTGGTTCCGCAGGGTTCTGCTTCAGTCCAATCTCTTCCGTTGAGAGGCCCTGGACATAAGCAGCCCACTGGGGGCTTCTCTGTCTCTGTTCTTCAGTCTTGGGCTTAGACTGCGAAGGGTCCGTTGTTCCAAGGTTTTTCTTTGGCGAGAGTTTTCTCTGCTGGAACTGCCAGCTCTTTGAGAGCAGGGGACATCTCCCACATGTGACGTCCCTGAATCGCCCACAGTAACCTTGCACACTGAGCAACAGATGGAGGGTGTGTTTGGTTCAGTTTTAAAAATCCCGAGTCGTGAAGTTGTCTCAGTACTTGCTCAGGAAGCTGGCTTTCCTAAATGTTTTCATTACTGATAAGCTCTTCGGGATGTTCTGTCCCAATTTTGTCCCCCCTCTGGATTTCGTCTCTCTAGATGGTCACCACTTTTCTGCATGTGGATTACTCACTGGTGTATTAGCTGGGGTGAATTTTTAATCTGTGGGGCTTTTCCTGGCTTCCTCCCTTAGCCTGTTGGCAGATTCTTTCTGTTGGCCGCCATCGGGACTGCGCTCCGGGAAAGGAAACGAGTTGTCAGGCTCCGAAACCAGAGTCTTCCTCGGTAGGATGGCCCCATGCTACATATCAGTGATGTTTGCATCATTATCCGCTCTGTTGGTTGGGCACCACAATTAGCTGTGTCCTGTGCTGTCCTTTTAAATACTATTTTCTGTTCCTTCTTGAGATATCTCGCCTCAGACATGGCTTGTTGGTAGTCTTGAGATCACTCATGGAAGCAAGGCGTAGTTGGCTTTTTTCATGTTTCCCTTGCAAATCGGGCCTTTAAGGGCTTTATGACTTTTTTTCCTGCAGGCCAGTGTGTCTAAAATCCAAAGACGAACCCGTGGCTGTAGTAATCAACTGCATCATTTTTCTTCAGAAGCTGTGATGTCTGCAGAACTGAGGATGGGATGAGAACTTTCTGGGCATGCACAGTAGTATTCCCCTGACGTTTCCCCCCTCAGAATCTATCAAACCCTTTGTCTCAATGTCCCAGATTTATTGACTCTTGAGGTGAAAGTTTTCTTTGTTCTCGGTACCTGGGCCAGACCTCCTGAGTGAAAAAAATGTGCATTTTTTTTTTTTTTCTTTTGCCAACACCTACTTTCTGAAAGTACTAGATTTTCTGAGGAGGTTGCCAAGGCTGGCATTCGTGCAAAGGTGTGGAGGTGGTTTGAAAAAGAATAATAATGGCTACCGTATTTCAGTATCTGCTAGGCAAGGGATACTTGGCTGGACACTTGACCATTTAATTTGTCACTAACCCTGTGTGTTACGTACTGTTTGACAGTTGAGGAGAGCTGACTGGCCCCAGGTCACGTGATTCATACGTCACAGGACAGAGATTGAACTTCTTCTGGCTGAAGAAGCTTCTGGAAGCTTCACAAATGCTCAGACTGAGGTGGAGCAGGCTTCTCCGGGGTGTGTCCTAGGAATCTGCACCACTTGGCATGGTCCCGGGGGTGCTGGCAGGGAGACTTGTGTGCCCTGTGTATCATGACCGTTGCCGTTGAGTCTCCAGAACTTCACCTCACTTCAGGGATGTGTTGGAGGCCGTGCCTTTGTGCTGGAGCTGGGAAGTCGTATTGTGTTCAGTGTGTGGGTGAGGAGCCAGGGACTTGGGGATCTGTGACCTGGCTCGTGCTCCTCAGGAACCTCTGTACCGAGAAGATGGGGCCTAATAACTGATTTACAGGTTAAGGATCCGTTTTGTCATTGGGCTGCTATTTCTGTACTGGTTAAATGAAGAAAATAATTTTTTAAATGTTTTATTTATTTTTAATAATTATTTTTTTTTAATTTTTTTTTTAACGTTTATTCATTTTTGAGACAGAGCATGAATGGGGGAAGGTCAGAGAGAGAGGGAGACAGAATCTGAAACAGGCTCCAGGCTCTGAGCTGTCAGCACAGAGCCCGATGTGGGGCTCGAACTCACGGACTGTGAGATCATGACCTGAGCCAAAGTTGGATGTCCAACCGACTGAGCCACCCAGGCGCCCCAATGTTTTATTTATTTTTGAGAGAGAGAGAGAGAGAAGGAGGGGCAGAGAGAGAAGGGGACAGAGGATCTGAAGCGGGCCCCACACTGACAGCAGTAGGCCCAGGTGGGGCTCGAACTCACAAACTGCAAAGTCATGACCCAAGCCAAAGTCAGAAGCTCAACTGACTGAGTCACCCAGGCACCCCGAAAAAAACTTTTAACACACCCAGGAAACCCTGAGATTTCAAATTAGACTGTTTGCAAAAGAAAAAAAGAGTGCTCACCCCAGGGCTCTGGCAAACAAAATGTAGTGTTCTCTGGAACTTACAAAATACACATCATGTATAGCTTAGGTATCCATTAGCAAAAGGTCATGCAAAATTCAGGCAGATATCCCAAAATTCAGATCAAATCTGGTTTATTAATTGAAATGGCTAAGATGCGCACAGTATGATCTCTTTCCTTGTCCCTCCTACATGAGCTGGTTACCTAGTGGCTGTCCAGCTAGTAGGGGACAGATATTGTTACATTGTTTACTCCCAACTCAGTGTCCTTTCCTCACTGAAATTTTTTAAAAATTGTTTTTGCTCAGATCCCACTAATGTTAACTATTTCCCCTTTCTTGTTACAAAGTATTCTAAGTGCTTTTCAAAAGTTTATTAGATGAGACTTTTTCTCAGGGCTTGGTAATTTTAAATTTTTTTTTTTTCAACGTTTTTTATTTATTTTTGGGACAGAGAGAGACAGAGCATGAACGGGGGAGGGGCAGAGAGAGAGGGAGACACAGAATCGGAAACAGGCTCCAGGCTCTGAGCCATCAGCCCAGAGCCCGACGCGGGGCTCGAACTCACGGACCGCGAGATCGTGACCTGGCTGAAGTCGGGCGCTTAACCGACTGCACCACCCAGGCGCCTCATGGCTTGGTAATTTTAAAGTCATTTCTCACTGTGCACTCAAGGCCTCATCATATATGACGTAACTCAGATGATTTCTTTATATTTTCACTAGTTGGAAAATATCGGGAGGGAGCCAATATTTAATGGAAATATTAAAAGTTTTGAACACCTGCTGTATTAAGGAAGACGTGCCAGTGTGCTATGCGATGTTACTCATTGTTTCTCTTCAGGATATGTTTTGAAATCTGTTTCTCTAATGATTTATATGCAGGATGACCTTTTCCCGCTGTTACAGGCAACATCTCAGCCTAAAGAAGCAGCGAGGCTTTATCTTGTATTGAGTTCACATCCAGAGATAGCAGGAGCCAAGCTGTTTAACATTCCAGTCTGAGGTTCTGAGTTTGCATGCGTTTCCTTCTGGAGAAGGCATCTGACACACGCAGCTGAGCTCACAGGCCATTTCGCAGCCGAAGAGGCCTCATTCCTTTGGACTCCAGAGTGACCTCTGTGGTCCTGCACACCGATGCCTTCTGGGGCCAGCTTCCGGGTGTGCGAGCTTCAGTCACACAGTTACGTGGGCTTCTCCCTCTCTCTTGAAATTCTCAATATTCTTTGAACAAGGACTCCCCTCCCCCTTCCTCCTCATTTTCATTTTGCACTGGGTTCTGCGAGTTACATAGCTAGTCTGACCCCTTTTAATTATAAAATTTTCCCCTCCACCCTTTCAGCCTGATGTCAAAGGGGTTTTACTGATTGATTCAACTTTTCTTAGGGTTACTGGTTAAAAAAATTTACTGAATACTAAAGGTATCGGATACTTGGGGAAATGCTGTATTGTGATATCCTGAGTGGTAAACACTACTCAGGTACGGGCATATATTTTTGGGTATATAAACAAATCTCAGGGCGCCTGGGTGGCTCAGTCAGGTTAAGCATCTGGCTCTTGATTTTGACTCAGGTCATGATCTCACAGTTCGAAGGATCGAACTCTGTGCAGACAGTGTGAAACCTGCTTGGGGTTCTCTTGCTCCCTCTTCTTTGCCCCTCCCCTGCTCATGTTCTTTCTCTCTCTCTCTCTCAAAATAAATGAATAAACTTACAAAAAAATCTCTGAGGCACTACTTTGCAAAAATTTGAGGTGTTCCTAAAATGCTGTGGCCTGCAGGCTTTCTCAGCATTATAATGGATTTTTTTTTTTTAACAGCTTTATTTACAGTTGAAAACTTAAACAGAAAATCTTGGGTTCTGAATCTGTGACACTTCCAAGGTCTCTTGCTCAAATGGGGCGGCAGCAGACAGGGAAGCAAACGGGGACAGTGCAGATTATCTTACTCAAGAGCGTCACCGAGAGCAAGGGAAGGCCTGAGCAGTTTCGTTCTGCACCTCATTTCCCTGCATTGTGAGGTCACCACGGGCAGCTTGGGCTTACTGTTAGGGCCTGTGGGAACATTCTCAATCTTTCGCACCACTAGCCTGCCAATGATGTTTCCAAACACCACCTGCTTCCCATCCAGCCAATCACAATTAGAGCAGGTGATGAAGACCTGGCAGCCATTTGTACTGGGACCGCTGTCTGCCGTGAAGGCAGGCCTGGAGCTGTGTCTAAGTTGAAAATTTCACCTGCAAATGGCCCCCGGTGAATACTGGCCACTCCAGGGTGCTCCGTCGGTTAAACATTGGACCCTTGATTGTGGCTCAGGTCATGATCTCACGGTCGTGAGCCTCTGCGCTGGGTGTGGAGCCTGCTTAAGATCCTCTCCTTACCTCTCCCTCTGCCCCGCCCTCACTTGTGTGTGCGCGTGCACACACGTGTGCTGTCTCCAAACAAACAACTGGTGACTCCAGTACCATCTCCATTAACAAAATCCCCACCCTGAATCATGAAATCCTTTATGATCCTGGGGAAGGTGCTCCCCTTGGTATCCCATCAGAGCCCCATCTTTTCTATAACCCAAAAGAAAGAGATTTGGAATGAGGATAGGTAATCATAGGCCTCTCCAATTTACCGCATACTTGAGCCAAGGGACTCTCCCGAAGTTTCCAGTGCAGAGCTGCCTAAAATTCTTGGCCGTCTTAGGCACAACGTCTGCAAAGAGCTCAATCTTCATGTGGCCAGCTTCCTGGCCGCCAGTGCTGACATCACAACATAATGGATCTTATAAGTAGGTCATGGTCTGTGGATGGGGATCAGCCCTCCCTAGGCCTGATTCCTGGCTCTCCTACCCACCAGCCTTATGTGTGTGGAATGTGGAGTCTCTGTAATTCAGAGAATGGAGATAACAATGGCACACATTGTCTGAGATTGCTAAGAGGTTTTGGTGAGCTGAGGTATGTAAGTTGTTTTTGTTTTGTTTTTTTTTTTTGCATAATTCCTAGGGTATAGTAAGTGCTCAATAAATGTTAGCTGAAATCACTTCATTTTGGGCCCATTTTTGCCACTCAGATTCATGGCCAAGTATGACACCTTTCACTCCCAGTTTGATAGCTTTCAAAAATGTGTCATAAAGTGAATGGGTCAGCGTGAATCCTTTAGGAGAACTTTGAAAAAAGGCAAAAAGAAAAAAAAAAGGGGTGTTTTGAGATGTTGTCCTTGCCTATGAAGGCAGGGATTGCTAGGTTTCCTGTTAATTGATGAATCAAAGTGTAGCCAGAAATAATATTTGGAGTGTCAAGCTGAAAAGAAGTAAGAATGTAGTTAAGTGTGCAACATGCACATGTACACACACACACACACGTACACCCTAGGATATTATAGGCCATATGGATACAAAAATGAAAAGGTCACAACTGCTCCTTTCCTCAAGGAGGTCTTAGAAGGTACTCTTTCATGATATTTGCTACACGGCCCCGCAGAGCTAGAGAAAAACGGAGGCATGGGCTCATGTGGTTTCTTCTCTGATGTTACAGTTCACGGGCCTTGCACCCGCAGTGTCTGTGGGCTGGCATTGCAAGGAATGCTGGGAGAGGGGTCCAAATGGGAACAAGTGAGTGTTTGGCCTGGACAACTGTAAGTGGGGGTGGGTTGGGAGCAGGGTGGTGAGGAGGCAGGTCTCATTTCAGATCAGGTGAAACCCTTTTCTCCTCACCCCCGAAACCAGCAGAGCACGTATTGTAATGCTGTTCCAGCTGCCAATTAAGCCGATACCTGGTTTCAAGTGTGAGATCGGCGTTTGTAATGCTGCGAAGCTTCAGTCACACTTGTGGCCCGTTTTATGTCATAATTATTCAGTTTGACAACAGAAAGCCTGAAGAATCCTTCCTTTTATGAAGCAGATAACATAATGGCACTTTGGCTTTTCATGCGATTATTGCTTTCATAAAATGGATTGATTTTTATCATGGTGCATCGAAATCAGCGCATTTTTAAAGAGCATTTCTTAGCTAAGGTAAGGCTCATGTATTTGGTAATGATATAATCAACCAGCTGGTCATTTGCCCATTTCTTTTGGTTTAAAATGAGCGGTTTGAGGTTCAGGTGAAAACAATTAAAGGTAAGTGCCGTGTGAAGTCACAGGTGCATTTTATGTATTTCTTCCATTTTGATTTAATTGAAGGCCTTCATCTTTTCTTTAGACTTTAGGGTAATAAAAAGGAGGGGGAAGTGAAAAGAACTAGCTGTACCTTCAAAACAGTTGTGCAAAGGAGGTCACTTTTGTACATACACGGAACACCAACAATGGGCTCAGCACCTCATGAAGCCACAGAATTAATGCTGCCCTCTCCCTGGTGTGCTTGGAGCCAGACTTGGACAAATGTGAGAAAATCCTGCATCTCTCTTTCTTTAAGTTTTTAATGTTTATGTATTTATTTTGAGAGAGAGACAGAGCACGTGAGCGGTGGAGGGACAGAGAGACACAGCATCCGAAGCAGGCTCCGGGCTCTGAGCTGCCAGCACAGAGCCTGACGTGGGGCTTGAACCCACGAACTGTGAGATCATGACCTGAGCCGCAGTTGGGTGCTAACTGACTGACTGAGTCACCCAGGTGCCCCAATCCTGCATCTTTCTAGAAGAAATCCTGGGTAGCATTTCTGAAATGGGTAGTAGGAAGAAGTGAAAAACATGCTGTGGTTGTGGTGTGTGTTTTTTTTTTTTTGGTTTTGTTTTTGATGAAACATGTCATTTGTCAGGTTCCTCTGGTAACCAGGCTCAGCCCGAGTCTGTATCACACAGTCTTCACGTGGCCTTTGAGCAGATGTAGGGACGTTTTGGATTTTCAAGGTTCAGAATGTTGACTCTGGAGAGGGCCTTGTGAAGAACATCTTGTTCTTTGATCGGGTTGAGAAAACAGAGGCCCTGGATGGTTGGGGGCCTTCCCCAGGGCCACACAGCAAAAGGTGGCGGATTCAGTGTAAACAGAGCTTTTGTGTGCAGAGGCCTCTTTCCATGATGGCTCTGGGATCACAGATGCTCAACCTTGGGGCACCTGGGTGGCTTAGTTGGTTAAGCGTCGTTGGCTCAGGTCATGATGTCACAGCTCATGAGTTGGAGCCCCGTGTGGGGCTCTGTGCTGGCAGCTCAGAGCCTGGAGCCTATTTCAGATTCGTGTCCTTCCCCCACCCCTCCCCTGCTTGTGCTCTGTCTCTCTGAAAGGTAAACATTTAAGAAAATTTAAAAAACCCCACAAAGGCTCAGCGTCTTCAGGGACAGAAATGCATGTAGGCTCTCTTTCCAAATGAATAAACATAACTGAGACCTTCCTTCTTCTTGTCCTACTTTTGATTGCTTATCAGGCTCTCAGGGAGGCCTAGGAGTGTGGTAGTCTGGAGACCGTCTCAGCTGTTGTGAGAACTGAGTGAACTGACAAGAGGTAAAGTTCTTAGCACAGCCCTCCCTCAGAGTAAGCGCTCAGTCACCGTGAGCCATTACTGTCCAGAGCTACAGGACACAGGGGAGCGGGCCTTATTACCACGTGGCCTTCGTCCCTCGGTGCCAGCAGCCTGGCTCGCCTGCCTCAGGGGGCTGCTTTCGTTTCGGGAGACCAAGTGTAGAAGCCCGTCTGCTAAATTTTTGTTGGGTTGATTTCTGTCATCGCTCAATGAGCTTTCCAGACAGCCCTGTGAGCGTGTGCATGTTTTATGCATATAATAGATACTTGATACTGCTTAATTAAGTTTTGTGTTGCCTTCTGGAAAGCCAGTGGCTCAGCCAAGCCCAGCACCTGGGCATGGGAGGCGTCCTGCCTCAGCTATGGGGGGAGCGCCCGCTGGTATCTGGGAGGAGCTCCTCTCCTCTGCTATGTAGCAGCTAGACCTCCGCTCCCTTGGGTTTCCCCTGCTTGCCAATGCGCTAACCTTTCCGAGACAGGAACTTGTGTCAGGTGGATCCAGTTTTCACAGTGAGGAAAATCTTTTGTCTTGAGGCTCATTGTCCAGCTTTCAAAGAGGACGGAGCCGACCTCTCAGGGTTGATTAGAATCACGGTCCGATCGGAAGGCTGTGGTGTGGCGCACACGCAGAACCGGCCCGAGTTCACCTTCACGGCGTTGGGCAGTTTTCATCATCATGTGAATCGGACGATTTCAGATGTGCCAATTAGCCTGTGTCAGGAGCATGCTGAAATGGGAGGAGCGAGGAGTTTGGCCGTGCCATTGCTGATGAGTTTTTCAGAGCACAGACGTGGCCTTTCCGGGGACTTGGGGATACGAGGTAAAGCTTGCTGTACATTGGCTTTTTTTCTTCCGCTACCCTTTAAAGGAAAACAGGCAAACAGCAGTTGCCTTAGCTCTTACTTGGAATTTATTAGTGAAAAGCATGTTTTAGAATGTGCGCTGAGTCCCTCTTTGTGTGGTCAGCCCAAACTCCTGCACCGTCTGTCCCTGCGATACTGTGTCATCGTAACACACATGAATCCTTATGGTGCATGGCACACTTACTTATTCCAGATTATAAACTACTTGTGGATGAGCCTGACATGCCTTTCGGTACCTTACATGGGATCTCGCCTATGAAATACCCAGAAATGAAATGGAAGATGGAACTGTCTTATCATCATATAGATGCAAAAAATGCAAATAGTGTTTCGAAGGATTTTCAGCCACCAAAGTTTGAAAACCAGAAATTATAATGGATCGGACATCCCCATTTCCTGAACACTTGAGTTAAGAAATATTTCTGTTCTTAGTGGTAACAGCACCTACTGTGTTCTAGGCACTTTATGAATAGTGTGTCGTATAATCTTCACAACATCCTTGGAGCGTAGAAGTTTTCATCCTCTAAAAATTTTTAGCAGTTGGGCACCTGGGTGGCTCAGTCGGTTTAGCATCCCATTTTGGCTCAGGTCATGATCTCATGGTTTGTGGGTTCAGGCCCCGCATCAGGCTCTGTGCTGACAGCTCGGAGCCTGGAGCCTGCTTCAAATTATGTGTCTCCTTCTCTCTCTGCCCCTCACCTGCTCGTGCTCTGTCTCTTTGTCTCTCTCTCTCTCTCTCTCTCTCAAAAATAAATACTAAAAAAAACAATAAAAAAATAAAAATTTTTAGCAGTTGGCACAGAGAGGATAAGTAACTTGCCCAAAGATGCACAGCTAGGAATAGAAAGATCTGGAATTTGAAGCCATGTCTTTTCAAGTCCAGATTTCCCCCCCTATACTTCTGAATATGTATCCCAGCTATCCAAGATGTTGCTCTAATATAATTTGTTTAGGGGTCAAACCGGATAATCCAGGTTTCAGGGTGTAGTTTTTGATCTGAAGTATTTGGTGTGACTAAATAATCAAATTAAGTAATTGTCAAATCCCTTTTGTTCTAGGATTTACAGATTTAAATACAATTAGAATAGATTTTCCCAAATGTGTTTTTTTTTAGGCGCTGTGAAGAGTGTTTGTGGCAGAACTAATTTTGGTGGGTAGGGCAATGAGAATTCAGGGAACATTCTAACAGGTAAACTGACACAGAATTTCAGGACGGGCTCAGAATGAAGTCTTCCTTTCTGCAGTGAATTGACTGACAACCCAGGGAAATGTCAAATTGCCTTTAACGTAACGTCCCCTGCTTGGGCTTTACATTAGCAGGTGTTTATTTCACCAGACACAGGCTTTGGATTTCATTAAACCTGTCCCTTTCAAGTCTTCTTGAACTGCGGTCACCTGAGGTGTTCTTTAACACATCCCTGTCCCTTTACGACTTAGTATAAGTACAAAGAGTGTGGAAGTTCACTTAGGGAAGTAAATATTGAGGAAACCGTGCATTGGGAAACAGGCATACTTAGGACTTTTATGAATGGTCAGAATGCTAAAGTAGCCTTTTTTACCTTCCCACAAAAATTATAGTTAGGAATTCTACTTCCAGAGCTAACATCCTACTGAATGTTGAAAGAATGCATGCTTTCTCCTCAGATCAGGACCAGGGCAAGATGTCTGCTCTCACTACTTCTGTTGAACATTGTACTGGAGGTGCTGGCCTGGACAGTTGGGCACAAAAAAAAAAAAAAAAAAAAAAGGCCTCCAGATTGTAAAGCAATAAGAAGTAATATGTCTCTATTTGCAGATGACCTGATCTTATAGAGAGAAAATCCTAAACTCCACTAAAATCTCTAGTAAAAATCTATTGGTCCTAATATGAGTTCGTCAAAGCTATAGGATACAGAATTAAATAAATGTTATGCAAAATCAATTGGATATGTATTCATATATTCTGGCAGTGAACCATCCGATAACAAAATTAACAAAACAATTCCACTTATAATAGCATCAAAAATAATAAAGGTGGAATAAATTTACCAGAGAAGTACGAGACTTCTTCAGTGTAAATTACAAAATATCACTGGAAGAAATTAATGAAGTCCTAGATAGATGGAAAGACATCTTGGGGCGCCTGGCCTGGGTGGCTCAGGTGGGTTAAGCGTCTGACTCTTGGTTTTGGCTCAGGTCATGATCTCACGATTGGTGAGTTCAAGCCCCACATTGGGCTTGGAGCTGTTGGGATTCTCTCTTCCCCTCTCTCTGCCCTTCCCTCCCCATCCCTCTCTCCCAAAATAAATAAACCTTAAAAAAAAGTGTTAAAAAAAAAGGCATCCTGTATTAATGGATTGGGAGACTTAATAGGGTCAAGATAGCAAAGCCCCTAAGTATATCTACAGAGTCAACATAGTAGCTGTCAAAATCCCAGCTGCCCTTTTTGCAAACATTGACAAGCTGGTCTTAAAGTTCATATGGAAATGCAGAGGACCCCAAAACAGTCCTAAAAAAAGAACAGAGCTGGAGAAATCACACTTCTTTTTATTTTTTTTATATATTTTTTAATGTTTATTCATACTTTGGGGAGAGAGAGACAGAGCATGAGTGGGGGAGGGGCAGAGAGAGAGGGAGACAGAATCCGAAGCAGGCTCCAGGCTCTGAGCTATCAGCACAGAGCCCGATGCGGGGCTCGAACCCACGAATTGTGAGATCGTGACCTGAGCCAAAGACGGACGCTCACCTGACTGAGTCACCCAGGTGCCCCAGAGAAATCACACTTCTTGACTTCAAAACTTATTACAAGTCTACAGTAATCCAGACAGTGTGGTGCTGGCATAAAAGCAGACATATATAGATCAGTGAACTAGAATTGAGAGTCTAGAAAGAAACCCTTACATTTATGGTCTACTGACTTTTGACACGGATACTAAGACAGTGTAATGGGGGAAAGAATCGTCTTTTTAATAAATGATGCTGGGACAACTGGATATCCAACATAATGAATTTGGGCTGTTAGCTCATATGTGTCACATACAAAAATTAACTGAAGGTGGATCCATGACCTCTATACCAGAACTAAAACTATAAAACACTTAAAAGATAGGTGTAAATCTTCATTATGTGGAGTAAGAAGTGTTTCCTAGATAGGACACCAAAAGCAGAAGCAACAACAAAAATAGGTAAATTAATACTTCATCAAAACCAATAAGTTTTGTGCTTCAAAGGATACCATCAAGACAATGAAAAGACCATCCATAGAAGAGGAAATTTTTTTTTTTTTTTTTTTTTGTAGAGCTGATCAGGAACTAATCTCAAATATGTTTTATTTATTTATTTATTTATTTATTTATTTATTTTTAATTTTTTTTTTCAACTTTTATTTATTTTTGGGACAGAGAGAGACAGAGCATGAACGGGGGAGGGGCAGAGATAGAGGGAGACACAGAATCGGAAACAGGCTCCAGGCTCTGAGCCATCAGCCCAGAGCCCGACACGGGGCTCGAACTCACGGACCATGAGATCGTGACCTGGCTGAAGTCGGACGCTTAACCGACTGCGCCACCCAGGCGCCCCTCAAATATGTTTTAAAACACCACTCAGCAATTAAAATATAATCCAACTGAACATAGACAAGGACTCCGAATACACATTTCTCCAAAGAAGATAAACACGTGCCAGATAAGCACTCGAAAAGATGCTCATTTGTTGGCCAACGTGGAAATGCGTATCAGAGCCACAGTGAGCTGTCACTTCGTGCCTGCTGGGACGGCTGTAATGCAAAGATGGGTAATCAGTGCTGGTGAAAGTGTGAGAATTGGAGCCCTCACACACTACTGGTGGCAATGAAAAATGGTGCAGCTGCTTTGGGAAATAGGCTGGCAGTTCCTTAAAAGGTTAAAATGCAGTTTTAAGCGGCATTTGAGCGGGCAATTCTCCTCCTAGGTGTATACCCAGGAGAACTGCCAGTGTGTGTCCACACCTTGTACGTGGCTATTCAGGGCAGCCTTATTCATGTTAGCCAAAAAGAGGAAAAGACCTAAACGTTCATCAACTGATGAGTGTATAAACAGAACGTAGGCTATCCAAACAGTGGTGTAATATGTAGCCATAAGAGGGAATGGAGTACTGATACGTGCCACAGTATGGTTGAACCTTGAAAACATTAGGATAAATTACCAAAAGCCAGGTAGTGTGTTATTGCCTTCCTGTCAAATTTCCACAACAGACACATCTGTGGAGACAGAAAGCAGATTAGTGGTTGCCTCGGGCAAGGGGGGAAGGGCTCGAGGGGAAGTGGAAAGTGGCTGCTAAAAGGGTCCTGGGTTGTTTTGGGGGTGGGGATGATGAAAATGTACTAAAATTGATTATGGCGATTGTTGCACAGTTCTATGAATATACTAAAACCACCAAATGTACTTTATTATTTTTTATAGTTTATTGTGGGGGGAGAGAGAGAGAGAGAAAGAGAAAGAAAAAAAGAAAGAGAAAATTCTAAGCAGGCTCCATGCAGGGCTCGATCTCATGAACTGTGAGATCATGACCTGAGCCAAAATCAAGAGTTAGATGCTTAACCGACTGAGCCATCCAGGCACCCCGAGTTGTACACTTTAAACCAGTGAATTGTGAATTATATCTCCATGAAGCTTTTATGAAGAAAATGAAATCTGTTTATCTCTGTATCCATCTACTAGTATTTACTATAGTAATTGGCAGTTGGAAACAACTCAGTTAATAATATTTATAAAATATAGCACATCAGTAGAATGTGACACTCCGTAGTCTTTGACTCATGATGCAGGATATTATCTTAGGGCATGGATAAATGATAAACCATTTATTGTGAAAAATAAGTTATCAAATGACATGATCCCAATTTGGTGGAGGAACATTTGTAATTATATGCATAGGCAGAGGGCTGGAAGTATGTACATCAATTATAGTGAGAGTCGTCACCTCTTGGGCATTGAAATGACAGATAACTTTAATTTTCTCCTTTTTGCCTTCCTGTATTTCCTAGACTTTTGTAATGCTGGTCATTTCTGATTAGTGATCAGAAAAAGAAGTTTTATGTACAGTTTACAATGGACTGGTTTAATACTTTAATAAAATAATAAGGAACTAAGAAGATAACCTGACCTTCACCTACTTTATTTCACGATTGTGACTATTCTCAGAATGATGACGTTCTTCTTTGCTTTGACACACACACATGTATACGTAATATAAAATAGCGAACTTTCACTGAGAGCTTAAAAATATGTATGTTAAGACATTGTAAGCTGTTACTAAAAGTTATATGTATGTATCTTACCATGTCATAGTAATTGCTCAATTAATAGTAGCTGCATGCTTTAGAATGTTCTGAAAGATTTTATTCATTTCTAAAAATTGGGCCATAATACTTCTGTTTCCCTTGCCTCGCCCTCCCCCCACCCCTACCTCCTGTAGCAAGTTGCTCTCATGAGTAAACAGCGAGGAAATGGAGCCTCTTGGGGCAGGGAAGAAACCTCAGATGTTTCTCTCCTGATACAGGCACCTGCCACTTAGCATCTCTTGTGCAGCTAGTGTTCTGTGCGTGGCTTCAGGCGATACCTAGAGCGGTGATTCTCAGGAGATGTCCACTCTCCGGTGATGTCTGTATCCAGTGGCTCCTTCAGGGATATTTTGGGAGACTGTTTTGGGGCACTGGGTGGTTTTTCCTTCTGCTTTGGGAGGAAGAGACTTCTAAGCCTTTGTATCTGTAGAATTTTACCTGAGTTAGCCTCGAACTCACGGTTTTCTTGCCTTCAGCTTTTCCCCTCAGACTCGCTTCTAAATCCTATGAGTGCAAGTAAATGGCGTCAAGTAAAACTGGTTAAAAGCAGGGAAGAAGCAAGCCCTGGAATGTGCTGGTGTGCCTGCTGTCCCCAGGACATGCTTTGGCGCTCTCAGTATTGGTGTCTCTGTTGTGTGCTGTTAAGAGACAGGTAAAAGGAGAGCTTCCTATTGGCTAAGAGCACCTCTCCTCTAATGTGCCTCTTAAATTAAAAAGTTGTGAAAAATGCACAGTTGTGAGTCCCCCGAGGTATTCATAAACAGCTCTGTGATCGCCTGGGGCTAGAGGCTCCAACAGTTTTTCAGATAAACTGTGCCAACGTGGAGGTTTGTCTGCTCTGAAAAGAAAAGCATCACCGCCCGAGGAAGTCGCGAGATATGGCATGAATGTAAGTGTGATACTAAGCTCCCCGAATCACATCACGTTGTTCTACAAGCTCTGTGCTTGGAGGAAAATGCTTTCTGAGCCTTGGAGAAAGGTAAGGCTTGCGATTCCAGATGTGAAGGATATTTTCCTTAAAGCTACATGATTTACATCCCAGGGAGCTACCGGAGATGCACCTGTACCGCCCTGGAGAGGGTTTCACTCCACAGGACCTGGAAGACGCAGGCACATCGGGTTAGACAAGGGGCTTGTTGTCCAGGTTCTGGGTGACTCCCTGCACCAGCTCCTGAGATAAGGACTGTGTGTGGTCTCGAGTGAGTTGAAGGGTTTGGGTGGACGGGAGGCTGTTGCAGTGCGTTGTGGGTGTGTATTTCATGCCGTTGCAAGCCCAGGATGTGTGCTAGACCACTGCTCTTGGGACAGGCTCCTTCGGATGTCACGCGCTATGGAGACATCCCGGCCCTGCTCCCCGTGGGGGGTGTGGCCAGAGGTGCCTCCCTCAGGCCTCTTGAGAGATGCTGGGCATGGGAGGGGGTGTGGGACTGGCCACCACCGAGATGCCCGCCTGCAGCAGGCAGGCCTGAGTGGGAACGTGACCTAGTTATGTGCCTCCCGGCACGTTGGCACAATATAACCAGCCCTTCCTTCCTCCTCTCCTCACAGCAAGAATAATTCTGCTGAGCCTCTTGGAGGCCGGAGGGCCAGTTTTAGTAACGTGCCCTTTCCTGGCTGGCTCTTGTCCAGTTATTTCGGGTGAGTGTTAATGTCCGTGAGTTTGAAAATTTTATTTATAAAGAAACGGTCTCTCTTGACCCTGGTGTCCTTGTCAACTGTTATCGGTCTGAAGCCCCTTCCTTCTTGGGGAAGAGGCTGAGAACAAAGTGGTCACAAAATCTGTGGCTTTGAACTGTCACCTATGGTCTTCTGATTTGTTTTTTGTTTTTTGGTTTTTTTTGGTGACTTCCATATGGATTTCAACCAAGGGAGTGGGGCTGAATTCAGTGTAAGTACCTTTAGTAGATCTCCCAGAGCCCCAGTGAAAAGGTCACTTTCCCTATAGGTCATTTTTGTGCTGGCCATGGGATGCCCTCCCCCCACCCCCCTTCCTGGCCCCTGCTGTGCAGGGTGACTAACTTTGGGAGGTGGCTGGTGGTCCTGGATGGAATTTCCTTTTGAGTCATGAGTGTGACCAATCCACTGCTCTGGCTGCTCTGAAGGAATGAATTTGTAATGTTTATCCTATACTTGACCTTTTGTAAAGCACTTGTTCTGTGTGGTCTGTTCATTTTCAAAG
This sequence comes from Puma concolor, assembly GCF_028749965.1. NCBI lineage: Eukaryota > Metazoa > Chordata > Mammalia > Carnivora > Felidae > Puma > Puma concolor. The sequence continues at coordinate 131,921,022 of NC_141673.1, read as the reverse complement.
CTGATGCAGAATTTTTGTCGTCCTTTTGCTGGCGATTTGCACCAAGGGGCTGACACACTATAAAGTGGTTCAGTCTCTGATTTATTTACTCCCTAGTGGAAGAAATTCCTCTGATAGGTGGAATGCTAGAACTAGAAGGATTTGGATATATACAGATTATCCTCATGTTTTACAGAGACAAAAAAACAAACCAACCAAACAAAAAAACCTAGCAGAGAAGGGTTAAGCATGTTGCTCAGCCCCATATAACTAGTTAGGGACACATTGGGACCCAAGAGGCAAGAGCAAAATCCATATAAGAGAGCAAAGCCGGGTCACAGAATGGCCTCTGGGGGCGTTTCTGAAAGTTTCCTTCTCTCAGTTCTTTTATGCTGGTGTTACGGGAGCCGAGAGCTGGAGCATTGAGTCTGATGTGAAAATGACACATTAGGACCCAGAAGCCCAGAGGGTTGGAGGGACTTGCCCAAGGCCACACACTTAATGAGTTGCTGATCTTGGTCAAAGATACAGGTCCATTTATCCCCACAAGGGTATCCTTCTGGCCCACCACATTCAGATCCTTCTCCATTCCGATCCTTCTGACCCACTATTGTGCATGAAATACGGAATGCTGTCTGTACTTTATCTTGACTTTGTGAGTCACATTGATGGCATTCAGTTTGGGGTCACTAATGTACTCAAAGTGTGCCACTGAATGGGGGTGTGTGGGGTTCAAGTTCAGTTTTGGCCAGCTCTAGAGCTGATGTGTCGAGCTCCCACTCTCTTCGGCCAAGAGAGAGGAGACCCTTTTCTCTGGTCGTGGTATGTGTAGGAATATAAGGGGGAATATTTACCTTCCATTTTAAGTCAGATTTCTACCTGGATTCACGTTGTCCTCCATACAAAGTTGAATACTTTAAATCCTGTTGGGGTGCCGGGGACAAGTTGCAGTGTGCTTTCTTTGGATTAAGTGGGAATCACTGTGTAAAGGAGCTTTCCAGAGTACTGTCTTTGGAAATTCCCAAAGCTGTCTTATGGTTGGTATTCCATATAATATGAAGGCAACTTCACCCCAGCTGGGATCGCCGGTTGCTTTTTACATTCTTAAATCTTTTGCCAATTTTCCAGATGCTTTTGGAAATTCATGCTGACCGTTTTTTTTTTTTTTTCTTTTCATTCCATTTTGAGTACTGAATATTTTCCTGTCACTACTTAAACTGGCATGAATAAAATATTCCTTTTCAGGATGTTGATTTTCAATTTTTTTTTTTTTGAAGAAAAACAAAACAACCCAGTTGGTTAAATTTATAAGGCCTGTTAAAACGTCCTTACAATGCCAGTGGGGAAATTTGGGAAGAGGACTTGTCTTTCTATAGGTCACATAGTGTTGAGTACAGTGTTTCCTGGTAGTAAGGTACATGAAGGGACCAGTAGAAAATAGATAAACTTGAGTGAGTGGAATTGAATCATTGAGGACTCAGAATACAGTTTTCCCCTCAGAACCATCAGGATACCTGTATGAAATTTATGGGATAGTTACTGTCATTAACAATATAAGTGAAAATGAGGAATGATTAAAAATAATATAAACAGTAAGTATAAAATATCCTGTCCTTCTCTTTCTTCATTTGATAAATTGTCAGTTTAGCTCTTACTAAGTGTAAGACCTTGTGCTAGGTTCTTTGAGAAACACAAAAATATGCACTTAAGGAATTTACAGTGTCATGAAGAAGAAAACTTAACAGCCTAATAACTCTAATAAAATTTAGAGAAGTAGTAAATTCCATGAGAGAGGGCAGATAAAGAGAACTTGATCCAAGCCTTTTGCATATATTATCCCCATTTATCTGTATAACCACAGTGAGATAGGTTCAGAGATCTTAATTTTCTGACCCAGAGACATTCAGCCAGTGCATGGCAGAGCTGAGACTCCCTTTCCTGACCAGACAGTCCTCTGCCTTCCCTGGGCAGAGATGAATGTTCTTTGAGTTCAGAAGTAGAGATAGTAATTCTGCCTGGTTGGGGAGACATGGTGGAAATGTTAGAACATGAGCTCAACCTTGAAGCATGGGGGGATGTCCAACTTGGGAAGTGGTAACCACAGGCCAGATGAACACGCCAGGCCGAAGGCATCGCGGAGGGAGATGGCAGGGTGGATGTCAAGGGTGGGGTTCAGTTTGCTGGTCATGAAGGATACAGGAAGGAGCCAATAGGAAATAAGGTTACAGAGGTGGGTAAAGGAGGGGTGCCTGGGTGGCTCAGTTGGTTGGGCATCCGACTTTACCTCAGGTCATGACCTCACTGTGGGTTCGAGCCCTGCATGGGGCTCTCTGCTGTCAGCACAGAGTCCACTTTGGATCCTCTGTCTTTCTCTCTTTCTGCCCCTTCCCTGCTCACTCGCTCTCCCTCTCTCAAGAATAAATAAACATTAAAAAATTAAAAAAAAAAACCCTTAAAGGTAGGTAGAGGGTCAGATCATGATTAGTTTTTTTTTTTTTTTAAGGTTTATTTATTTTATTTTGAGAGAGAGAACAAGCACATGTAGGGGAGGAGCAGAGAGAGAGAGAATCCCAAGCAGGCTCTGCACTGTCAGTATGGAGCTGATGAGGGGCTCATTCCCATTAACTGTGAGATCATGACCTGAGCCAAAATCAAGAGTCAGTGGCTTAACCAACTGAACCACCCAGGTGCCCCAGATCATAATGAGTTTTGAAGGCCAGGAAAAATTGTTTTTAATTTTAGCTGATGATATAAGCTACTGGAGTGTAATCTAAAGTTAGAATATTAGAAGCCAACCTCAGTGTCTTGGGTGGGGGGATTGGGGAGAAGAGCTCTTGGGATGAGCGCTGGGAGGTTGGTGTGGTGGTCCCCATGGGAGGGCTGAGCTAGTGTGGTGGTGGGAGCAGAGCAGGGGGTGGGGTGGGGGAGCCTCTATGGCGCCTAGTGGCGGTCTCACCTGGGAGGTGGGAGAAGCGAGGCTTGTGTTGGCATTGCCTCGGGCAAGCTTCCCATTGGCTATAGCACAGTGCCCCTCCAGTCTGACTTGGGTGTAACTGGGGGTTACTTGTTGATGGTACATACAATGGTTATAGAGGTTTATTTAAACACAATGCTGTGTGTCACATTTGTGTTCTAACTGCTTTATAGCTCACATGTTTACTCTTCATGACTACCCCATGAGGCAGGCTATGATGATTATTCCCATTTTACACAAAAGACCATCAAGGCTGGCTCTAGGATCTGTTCTCTTAACCACTACTTTGGTGTTACTGGTACATTTGACAATTCAGATTTTAGTGTCTCTCCCTGAATCCTGACTCTCTTCCCTTCCTAAAATGGTTACGTTTCCATTGGATACGTAATCCACACATTAGAAGCATCTAGAATGAGATTTGTCATGAGGGCTTTTACACAAAATTGGATGGGAATTGCTGACCCAGGAGAAGGAGAACTTGTTCGAGAGAGGATGACGGAAGAGACTATCTGCTCATGAAATTCTGGCCCCGCCTCCTCAGCGCACACGTGGGGAGAAAGATTCGGGGAGGGCCAGTGGCTGGCAGGGGCCGTCAGGACTGGGCTGGAGTCCAGGGCTCCGTGTCAGGTGCAGTCGGGAATGTTCTGTTGCACTTGGGGAGGGCTCACTAAAGAGCCCGCCTTCCAGGCTCCTTAGATGGAGGCCCCAGTGGACTTTGATCTACAGCCCCAGAGGATGCAGGAGGCCAGCACCACAGCCCCAGGGGCTCTGCCCCTACAGGCGCTCCTCCTCCACTGCTGCTGTCCCCTCATTCTGACTCTGTCTTCATCGTCTTCCTCTGTTCCTCCTGTGGGTTTAAGAACTTTGGGAACTATTGCCCAAGTTATTATTTTTCTGGTGAGGGCTATGGAGGATTTTTCTTTTCCTTTTCCTTTTCCTTCCTTCCTTCCTTCTTTCCTTCCTTCCTTCCTTCCTTCCTTCCTTCCTTCCTTCCTTCGGCAAACCAATATTTTCTTTCTAAAACTCTGCCGTATATTCTAGCGGGTGCTGATGGTCACCTACCATCAGCTAGCACCAGGTTGTGCGTGTAGCCAGCAAACAGCGTTGGGCCATCAGCAGACCAGGCCAGAGAGGTACACTGGGGTGGCTGTGCCTTGCTGCTGGTACTGATAACTTCCTGCTTCAGTTCATCTACAGTGATCTTGCCTTCCAAGTCCCAGATCTGGAGGCTGGGGCGCGTGGCAGCACAGAGCCAGTATCAGTTAGGGCACTGATGATGACCCCACCATCTAGTATACAAAGGTGCCTGCCTTTGTTGAGGTCCACAGCATGGCCTGGCCATCGTCCCCTCCAGAAGCACAGAGGGATCCATCTGGAGAGACAGTCACCGTGTTCAGGTAGCCCGTGTGGCTTGCTCTTCAGCTTGTAGTTTGCCAGGTTCCATACCTTGACCAACTTGTCCCAGCCATAGGAGACAGTGATGGGATTGCTGCTATTGGGTGACAAGAAGACACAATGGCTCTCATCCTGGACAGTGTAGTTGCATACACTCAGGGTCTTCCACAGCTTGATGGTTTTATGTCAGGAGCCGGAGACAATGTGGTGGTTGTGGGAGGAGAAAGCCACGCTCAGCACATCCTTGGTATGTCCTGTGGATCTGCGTGTGGTGGTACCCATTGTGAGATCCCAAAGACAGAGCACTCCATCCCAGGAGCCTGAGAGGGCAAACTGGCCACCTGAGGAGATGGAGATGACCACATCACTCACAGAGCAGGAGTGGCCCTGAAGAGCATGCTGTGGGGTGCCATCGTTGGACATATCCCTGCCCACTTGATGATGGTCTTTTCTCAAGAGGTGGACAGTATCATGTCCAGGAACTGGGGAGTGGTGGCCATCTGAGTCACCCAGTCATGGTGGCCCTTGAGGGTGCCACAAAGTGTCATCTGCTCAGTCATGGTGGCAGTGAGTGCGGGTGTTGCCGTGGTGACGAGGATGGGGCTGGATAGCACAGAGAGCCCTGCAGAGGAAAAGACAGAGAAGGCCTCCGCCGGAACCGAGGCGTTTTCAGTGTCAAAGCTCACATCCAGTGACAGGGTTTTCAAATCCTGGGTCCCCAAACCAGGATTTCTTAAGCATCTCCTGCTTTGTCTCCTTCTCTGCTGCCAGTGGGGGAAAAATAAGAGCAGCTCTCCATTGGAGAAAACACCTTTTCGGAGAGGCTCCCTGTGGGGGAAGGGCTATGTGGGTGGTGTCTTCTCACGGTTTTGGTGGTTTCTAATCACCTCTGCTTCTCATCAGGGCCTGACTTGAGCAGATCCTTGACATTGTGTCAAATGAGCACTTGAAAACTTGCTCGAGTTCTGAGCAGCAGTTGTGTTCATGCTCCTTGCTCCCTTGGCTGGTCCCTCTGGGCTGGCCCTGGTCTTCTGCAGCTGTTGCTGACTTGACTCAGAAGTTCAAGGCCTCCTTAGGCTCCCCACAGGCCGGGCTGCTTGCTTGGCACATTGGAGTCCCGCTGCCTGCTGTTCCTGGGATTCGGGCTTTTAACTCTAGCGTCATCCCCAGGAATGGAATTACAGGGCCCGGGAAGAAGCAGGTTTTCCGTCACATCTCCGCGTTTGGCCTGCAGCTGTGTTTGTGTGATCTTAAGACAATTTCTCTCTCCTCTTAACCGTGCCCCATCGGCTGACCCAGCTCATCTGCCGCCATCGGTAATCTCAGTTTTAATTAATCTTTCAAAGAAACAGATTAAGTTGATTGCTGCGCAAGCCGAGTTTGGGTGTACGCACCTTTCAGCTGCCTTCCAGAAGTGATTAAGAGAAGAATTTTTATATGAGCTTTTATGCCCAGTTAAGATTATTTTTGGATCTTGTCTCAATGGTTTATTTCCATCATGTGCCTGTTTTTAAGAGAGGAACTGAAAATGAGGAGTGGGGCTGGTTTTTGTCTCCCTGTGGGTGTTCTTTGCAGTCAGATATCCTGCTCTGATGTGTGCTCCTATCTGCCTTGTTGGCCATCTTCCAAGGAGCCTTCCCCAGGTAGCCTTGCTTCAGTCACCGGTATGGTTATTCAGGATGCTGGTTATTCTTCAGGATGCATCTGGTCCTGCCTCGTCCTCCCCCACGAAGCTTTCCCAAACAAACCACACATTCCTGACCCACCGAAGCCAAGGTTCCATGGCCACAGCACCTCGGATCTAACTAGCACAGAATGTAACAGATGGGATTGCAAAATGTTATCTATCTATCATTCATCTTCCTTGAGGGCACTGTTGTGTTTCAGCCATCTCTGTGTCCCCAGGACCCAGGATAGTGTCTGGAACACCAGGAGGTGTTCAGTGAGTGTGTTTTTGAATGAGTGGCTCTCCTATCACCGTGTGGAAAAGTTGACAGAAGATGCTAGTGCTCAGAGTCAAGGTAGAAAAAAATGCGGCCTGTAGCTGTGTTTTGTTTGACTTGCACGCTGTTTAAAAAATTTCTGAACCAACATGTTTTAAAAAAGGTAAACTGTACATAGAAAAATCCAGATTTCCAGCTTCTCTTGCAAAATGTTAAGCCCCACCACATTGGGCTGGGACTCAAAGGTCAGCTTGCCTTGGAGGGTCCTGGCCTGTCTTCTGCCTTTGGCTCACCTCATCCCTAAAATAGTTTTGTAAAGCCATCTATCCCCTCACACACTCTGCGTTGATAGCTAACATTTTTCATCGTAATTTAAGAGCTGCAAAGGATGTTATTTCTAGCTTATTGTAAATATCGACATCTTTAAATAAAACTTTACATCATTCTTTTAAATATAACCAGTGGAATCTAAATCCCACAGACACTGGATACCCATCATCACCCATTTCAAAAGTACTTGAATTGACTCTTCTTTAACCATTGGAATTTCTACTTCATTCTCTTTTCTTTTTTCTGAATTTATATTCTGTCCTCATGGAACGTTATTCTTGGGTGTTATCTTTGTCCTTGCAAAAATACGTATACACATTTAAATTAAATTTCCTAGGCTGTAAGGGTCTAACCATGAAAAAGTTCTTGCATTTACTTACTGTGGGTGATTACTATTACACGTTTGAACAAATCATAAATCTGCTACAAATTTAGGTAAATACATTAATGGGAGAATACAAAATTTGCTTGGAAACACGCCTCCTAACGAAATGCATACAGCCCTTCATGTTTTTGTCATTGTTTTCTGTATCCATGGATGAATATTGCTTATTGCTGAGTAAGAAGTTCAACATTAGTTCATTCCTGTTTTTGTGGTTTAACAGATGTAAGCACAAAGAAACGATATAAAGCCAAATAAGTATATGGGACCAGGACTTGTTAGAAGAGTTCTGCACTTTTGGGAACTGTTTCCGAGTTATATGTCACATTGGCATCCCGCTTGCATCCACGGGATGGCAAGTGGCTGGTATTATTTCCTTCCTTTTCGGAAGGCAGGGAGCATGCCTTTCTGCGTGGTGTATTGGAATCGGCATAGGGGTCAAGTGGGATGCTCTCCAACCATACATGTGTCTCTTCTAGGCTCACTGGCATGAAAGAGAGGGAGTTGTCTTCCAGTACATTCTGGAGGATAAGAGATGAAGGTCATTTCTAGCCTGTCTCTCCATAAGAAGAAGAACACACCATGGCTTAGTTCTGTGGGGTCCTCCTACAACACCCAACCTAGTCTGGGTCATGTTTTCAAAGTACATAAACTACAACCAGTTCTTGTGATTCCCAGATTTCTGTATTGTATTTTTTTAAAATTTTTTAAAAACATTTTTACTGTTTATTCCTTTTTTTTTTTTTTTTTTTTTTTTTTTTTTTTAAGAGACAGAGACAGAATGTGAGCACGGGAGGGGCAGAGAGTGAGAGGGAGACACAGAATCTGAAGCAGGTTCCAGGCTCTGAGCTGTCAGCACAGAACCCGACACGGGGCTTGAACCCACAAACCATGAGGTCCTAACCTGATCTGAAGTTGGACACTTAACCGACTGAGCCACCCAGGCGCTCCCCAGCTTCTGTATTTTCAAATTCATCTACTTAGTAAAATGTATTTGTTACCCACCCAAAACAAGAGTTGAGATGCTCTTTGCGGTCATTCGGGGCCATGAGCAGAGCGGTGAAAAATTTGTGTCGCTGAATGCACATGTTCCCTGCTGAGGTTGAACAAGGCCACGTGCTGCCTTCTCGTTTCAGCTAATCCCACTGTAAACAAGTGTCCTTTTCATGGTCTCTTTAGTGCCGTATTTTTCACATTTTTGTGCGTTTTGTTAGTGATTTCACTGTTGGGAACGGCCCGCAAGCACACTGCTGAGGTGTCCTGCTGTCTTCCTGAACGACAGGAGCCTGGGATGTGCCTTCAGGAGCAAAGGCATGTGCTAGACAAGCTTGTTCAGACATGAGTTATGGTGCTGTTGATCGTGTTTTGTGTTAATGAACCAGAAATATATATTAAATAGGGCATCTTTAAACAGAAACAAGGTTGTGTATGGATTGGTTGACAAAAATGACGTGGCCAGAGGCCCAAAGGAGCCCAGTGCTGTTATTTCCCCTGGGAGCAATAGCTCAGTATTTGCAAACCCAGTGTGCGCTGTGATTTTATAGGACACGATTCCTGTGGATAATGAGAATCACCTGAAGGTACAGACTGTCCCTGACCCACAATTTTTCAACTTGACAATGGTGCAAATGTGGTACGCATTCAGTAGAAACCGTAGTTGGAATTTTGAACTTGGATCTTGCCCTGGGCTAGTGACATGCGGTGGGTCCCCTCTTGGATGCGGGGTGGTGAGCCGCAGCTCACAGGCAGCTGGCGACATCCATTCTGCACCCCATCACCCACGTTGTTCTTCGCTGTCAGGACAGTCCTCGATGCATTACACGTTGTGTTGACCTTGACAATAGTCAACACCTTATTATCAGATAGGCTTTGTGTGAGAGGATTTTGCCCACCTGGAGGCTGGTGTGAGTGTTGTGGGCATGTTGAAGGCTGGCCCAGGCTAAGCCATGATGATCAGTAGGTTAAGTGTATTAAATGCATTTTCAACTTAACCACATTTCCATCTGGGAATGGGTTTTTTGGGATGTAACCCCATCATCAGTCAGGAAAGATCTGTCATTTGCACATGGATATTATGGCTTTAGAAATTTAAGTACAGATTTCAGGGTAATGGGTAGGTTGGCAGGTTTTTCATTCAGAATATGAAATATTTTATTTTATTTTATTTTATTTTATTTTATTTTATTTTATTTTATTTTATTTTTTTTAAATTTTTTTTTTCAACGTTTATTTATTTTTGGGACAGAGAGAAACAGAGCATGAACGGGGGAGGGGCAGAGAGAGAGGGGGACACAGAATCGGAAACAGGCTCCAGGCTCTGAGCCATCAGCCCAGAGCCCGACGCGGGGCTCGAACTCACGGACCGCGAGATCGTGACCTGGCTGAAGTCGGATGCTCAACCGACTGCGCCACCCAGGCGCCCCTATTTTATTTTTACAAAGTAGTCTTTTAAAGCCTTTCCCTAACAGGATGGCATTCATTCGTGAATCTTTAGGGTTCATTGAAAGGGGTAATGTTCCAATGCTGGTAGATGCCTTTGCTACTTAGACTTGACTATGAACTTGTTTGCACAGTGAACTCGAAGTCTGAGAGTCAGACGGAGGGCCAAGTGAGGAGAACAGCATCTGGGTTACTCTTTTATTATTCCACTGAAGCTTCTGTGACTGGAAGATAAAAGAGCTCAGAGAAGAAGCCTGGAGTTTGGAAGCCACACCGACCTCCTAGTTTATATTCAGAGCCATCATTTATTCGCTGATTTCACATAAGCTTACACTATTTTTTTTTTAATAGCCGCTTGTCCCACAAGCACTAATCCCAACTAAATAGTACATAAGATGTAATTGTTGTGGTTTTGAGAAACTTATATTCTGAGGAACAGAGTGTATTTTAAGATGTGACTTCATCTTTCCGGAATCCCCACTTGAGGGCTTTGCGTTTTAGTGGACAGGGACTCACAGCCTTCACCCAGGGTATGACATAGGCATTCGGGAAGTATGTGTTCCTTATTTAATCTCTTGTGCTCCATCTGGGACAGATCTCTGGTCCAAGAATACCTTTCCTCTCCTCACCTCTCCCCTTAAGGGAATGTTTTATAAGCTCAAATCAGATTCCAAGACTGGTTCTCACCTCAAGAAACTATGAAGCCAGTGGTTTTCTTTCCTTCCCGCATAGGTTGTTTTATTCATGTTTAATTAATCAGTAGATATTGCAGAGCCCTTACTTTATGCCTGGGCCTGTGCTGCTGGGTCCTGGGGGTATAAAGACAACTAGCCCTCAGCCCAGGGAAAAGGAGCCCACTTTCTGCTGGTGAGAAGAATCTGTGTTGCAGTGTGGAAAGGCTGGCAGGGAACGTCCCTGAGATGAGCCTCAGAAGGACATGGTTGAGGTGTCTCTGAGTTTGCCTGGGAGAGTCAGGGAAGGCTTCATGGAAGAGGTGGTGCACGGTCTGAGGCTTGAGGGATGGTGAGGAGTTTACCAGCTAAGCAAGGGTGGGAGGGCTTCCTAGCAGATGGCCCCACTCTGGTCCTACTATCCAGAGGATTAAAGAGCACAGGGTGTTTGGGGGTTCAGGCAAGAATAGGGCAGTGGTGGGAGAAGATGCTGGAAAGGGAGTTGTGGTTTCCAGGACTTTTTATGCCACACTTCGTAGCTTGGAATTTATCTTCAAGGTGAGGGAATTGGAGAGGAAACATGATGAGCCTTTTTGTACATTTGAAAGCCCACCTTGGTGCTGTAGTTGGGAAGTTTAAGGCAGGTGTCAAGGAGGCCAGCTAGATTGCTCTTGGATTCATGGAGGGGATTTGGGGGAGAGGTGAGGGTATGGGAACTGGCGGGGGTATGGGAAGACGGGACAGAAGGCGCGCTGAGGTAGGTCAGATCTGGTTCTTTGGGGTCATTCTAGATTTGGGACCATCCAAGAAAGAAGGGCTAAGAGGGCTCATGTTTGGACAGCTGGGTCAAAGATGGTGCCCTCTACTGGAAAAACCAACAGGAGCAGGTCTGTGGGAGAAAGGGAAGGGGTTCTGAACACACAGAATTGCCTTGTGACCTCAGAGTGGAGATAGCCAGTATACAGGTGAATGGATTCATCATCATGGGATAAATACAGCTCCGGGGTTATATCCTTGAAACGGGTTTTTGGTTTATGTTATTTTATTTTTGTCTTATTTGCTTGTTTTTGCCTGCATTATCTACTTAAATAATTTATGTTGATCGGCGTTTTGGCGGAAAAAGAGTGTGGAACAAAATGTGTCAATGTACCCTGGGCAGAAAGAAAAAAATCTCTGATGATATGGTCCGCACATACCAATGTGGGCACACGAAACCAGATACAGTGACAGGCGGTGGGCTGTTTTTCAAGTGACTTGGGACAGGCTGTCGTCTGCTTGCCCTCCTGTGTTCACACCTGCCCTGTGGAATCGCACAGCGGCTAAACACACCAATTCCGGTTGCAGGTGGACCTCATTTATCCCATTACTGGCGAGTCTAGGCCTTGGGCAAGTACCTGCTCTGTGTCTAAACCTCTTTCTTGCACGGTGATAACAGAACCCACCTCATTTGTGAGGATTAAATGAGATAATTGATGCTCTTTCTTAGCCCAGTTCCTGGCATAGTGAGCCCTTGAAAAGATTGTATCTCAAAATAATTACACAAACAGATCTTATATAACGACTCTAAATTCACAACCAACCATAACACTGGAATTCAGGTTTGGTTTTCTAAGAGATTTCATTTCTCAGTTACAAAAGGATGTACCGTACAATTCCTATAGAAAACCTTACTATTAGTGTATTTTAAAATATTTGACCTGTGGGGCACTTGGGTGGCTCAGTTGGTTGAGCATCTGATTTCAGCCCAGGTCATGATCTTACGGTTCGCGAGTTCGAGCCCCGCATCGGGCTCTGTGGTGATAGCACAGAGCCCGCTTGAGATCCTCTTTTCCCCCCTCTCTCTGCCCCTCCCCTGTGCACTCTCTCTCAAAAATAAATAAACTTAAAAACAAATTTGACCTGCAAAAAAGCTCCGTATACTTTAAAGTCTTAGTCTGTTGTTAATAATAACAAAATTATTCATTTATGAGTATTCATAAATGAATAATTGAAATGAGAATAAGCTATATTATGTAATGCATTGAACCTTGAAGTGTTGTCCATACATCATCTCAACTACTCGTCTGGCATAGGCCTCACAGTAGAGCTGGATGTTACTGGTGATGATGCCAAGGCCAGGGGCATCACTCAGGAGATGGCATTGGAGCCACCTGAAAAACCTTTCTTGTGCTTTGGAAAGAAAAGGATCAAAGGAAAGAAGTGAATATTTAGTTCTTACACTTTTTGAAGAGGTAGAAATTGAGGAAGAAGCTGCTAATTGGGCAAATGCAGACCATTTCTTATTACCTTTAGAGAATATACAGTGGCATCTAATTCTTTCTGGAAGTATGGCACCCCTTATAAATAAATATGCCTTTAATTAGTTGAAAAGCTATAAATAAGTCTAGGGAAGCCAAGAGAGAAAGCTATTTGTTACTGTTAATTATGTATTAAAGCTACACCAAGAATGGGTTATTCTTGGTATGAATAACTTCCTGTGAAACAATCATAGAACTTTAGAACACACGGGACCTTGAGGATCACCTTTTAATCACAAGGAACAAGGAAACTGTGTTTTTGAAGTGCTAATTCATTTCCTTTATATTTTTATTAGTAAAGGACAGACCTAGCTCTCCTCCATGAGCTGTCACCACGGCCACTGCCTGCTGAGTTGACATAATTCTAGTCCAAAGTGAACACGTTTTAGCCTGTGCCATCACACTGTGGGTACATGTGTGCTTTCTGTCAGACCTTTCCAAATACTGAGGTTAGCCCTGGTGCTCCCATTTTTCCCTTTGGGGACATCCGCAGCTGCCCACAGTCAAGCCTGCTTGTTTTGTAGACCTCGAGTTTAAATCGCTTGCCCAGGTTAGAAACACAGGGACTTTGTAAGGTAGTACATTGTATCCAGTGCGGATAGAGCTCGAGGGAACTGTGGAGGCCACCCCTAATGTCTCTGTAAAAACCATGGCCAGAGAGCTGTAGGACATGCCACGTTCACGTTCAGGAGGAAGGCCGGCAATGAACGGGGGCGCAGCAGCTCCCCTTTGCTTAGAGTGTCTGTGTATCGACTCTCAAGCGGGCTGTCCTGAGCAGCTATCTGAAACAAATTAGTCACAGTCTGTCAGACAGAAACAGAACAATGAGCACCTGCAGTTGTCTTGCCCCAGAACCCCTGGCAGGTCAGAACCCCCAGTAAAACCTCATTCATCGACACCTCCATCCATTTGGAGTACCAAGTCACAACCAACAGCGGTAGGTAGGAGTTTGTTCAAACCAGTATCTAGAAAAAGGAGTTTGCTAAGCAAATGGATTGTATCAACACAGACGCGATCATGTTGTTTAACCACTTAGCTTTAATATTTGCATGTGTAGTTAAGTGTTCATTATAAGTAATTCTTATCGGGACCAGCAAGACTCCTGCCGTAGCCATACTTGGCTGCTTTTTAAAAGTTGTTGATGAATTGCAAAGCATTTAAATTGCATTTCTCTAGAGATTAAAAAAAATTTTTTTAAGCTTTATTTATTTTTGAGAGAGAGAGAGCGTGCGCATGCGATCAGGGGGAGTGGCAGGGAGAGAGGGAGACACAGAATCAAGAGCAGGCTCCAGGCTCTGAGCTGTCAGCGCAGAGCCTGATGCGACTCGAACCCATGAACTACAAGATCATGACCTGAGCGGAAGTTGGACGCTTAACCGACTGAAACACCCAGGTGCCCCATGGATGTTTTTAAAAAAATGTTTATTTATTCTGGGAAGAGTGCAGGTGGGGTAGGGGCAGAGTGAGGGGGACAGAGGATCGGAAGTAGGCTCTGTGCTGACAGGCCATCAGCAGTAGTGTCTGACTTGTTTTCATAGTGCCACCAAGAGGACGTGGCACAGAGGGTCGCTCAGTGCTTACTTGTCAAATGTATCACTGAATGTGTGACTCAGTACAGTGACCCTGGGATAGTGGGCTAACTGGGAAAAAGTAACACGCTGTGTTTCTCAGTGTGGGGCGTGCGCTGTTGGTACCGTGGCCGAGATGGTTCTTCTTGCTGAGCACAGCCTGGTGCATCTCCGGACATTGAGCATCCCTGACATCCATCCACCAAAGGCAGTAGCGCCCACCCCACTGAGACAGACCACCAAGCCCCACTTGCTTCCAGATACCCCCTGGGGGAGCAGGTGCCATCCCTAGTTACGGACCACCGCCTCCCCCCAGACATCAGAATATGTTACAGATATCCGAAAGTTCAATGTAAAAAAAGAAATGATAATGTAAGTAGAAGAAAATGTGTTGATACCTGACAAAAATATTTCAAACATTTAAACTGTTGGGTTCTCTGCAAAATCATGCTTTCTAATTCTAACCTGGGCCTCCCCCCGCCGTGTCATGTTTTTACCTCTAATTATCTGTTAGATTTTCTCGTGAGTTATTCCAGTCCTTTTTCATACTGCTTGTTCTCAAGTTTTCCTGCCTCTTTGCAGGGAACCGAGGCCACCCACAGTGACTTGTTGCGACCTCACCTCACGTCTCCAAACCTGATAATCCCTCCTCCTTTCTTAGGAAGACTCCCATCTGCTGGGGCCTCGCTGCCCTGGCTTGCTGCCCTTTGGCCATCCCGTGTCTCTAGCATTTTCTGTTTGTCTTCTCCACTCTTTCCATGCTGCCTGTCAACCTTCTCAGATGTCCCTAGTTCTAAAGTAAGTCTTTATCATCCATATTCATGCACCACCATCTACTAGCCTATCTCGGTCCTTAGGCTCATGTCTAAACCCCTCAATAAATTCTCCTTAGCGTGGTGGAAAAGGCATGGGTGCTGCAGGGACGCAGCCCAGGGTGGGGGCCAGCCTGTTTGGCTTTCTCTGAGCCTGAGTTCCATGGGGATAGTAATGCCTACCATGGAAGGAAAGGTCACCTTGAGTGCTGGATCTAAAATGGACGCAGGGTCAGGTCAGTGCCCCAGCCTAGCACCCCTTCAGGAGCGTGCCATTGCCAGTGGGTGAGAATCTCAGCAAATCATACAAGGCCTTGCTGCTTTTTGCACATTTTCTTTTCTCAGCATCCTTTCCCTCCAGCTTCCAATTTCAGTCCCACTGAATTGTTGATGGTACCATCTGCACCCCTGGGGGAAGAGCCCCCAGCCCTGTGTGCTTTGCTAGTGCTTGTCTGGGTCTTTTCTGACTGGCTGTCTGCCTCCAGCCATCCCCTTGCCCCCACAGTTGACTCCCCTTTATTATTTTGTAGTAAGCCTTTCTTCTGGAAGTTTGCTGGAGACCCCTCCCCCCTTATCACTGCACCTGTACATTGTATCACAGTGGGCTGGCGGTTGGGGGGTGGGGATCAGGCTCCTCCCAGTAGACTGTGAGTGGCCTCCTGAGCAAGGAGAAGGCTGCCTCAGGAGGTGACAAGGGGTTGGTGAAGAAATCGTTGGTTGAATGAATGTCCAGGCTGGGAGGAGATGTGACCCGTTGCTTCCAGCTGTGGTAGAAGTTGACAGAATCGTCCAAATAGGTGGTTTTCTTGAGCATTTTACAGCAGTCATGGTCTAAGTGCTTTTCCCCAAACAAATCTTCTGGGGAAAATAAAAACAGACTTCTTTCCCAGGGACATGGTTTGCTGACCCTCTAATTTTCTCATGCCCTGTTTGAAACCCCGTCACCACTGTTCCAGGTTTGCACGTGGCATTGTCGACTTCCTTTACTTGTGAACACGTTTGAACCAAAGACAGGTGCCCTGTCAGGTCTTCTCCTGAGAATTGTTCATATCCAGGGCAGACTGGGGGCTCTGGGTCAGGTGGGTGTGGCATGTGGTGATGTGGGAAGACGTGGGTGACTCAGGAGCTTAGATGTGTGAAGAGCCCTCTTGCTTTTTTCACATTTATTTATTAAATTCAAGTTTGTTAACATACAGCGTAGTATTGGTTTCCGGAGTAGGACCCAGTGATTCATCTCCTACATCTGGCACCCAGTGCTCATCCCAACAAGTGCCTCCTTAATGCCTGTCACCCATTTAGCCCATCCCCCACCCACCTCCCCTCCAGCAACTCTCGGTTTGTTATCTGGATTTAAGAGTCTCTTATGGTTTGCCTTCCTGTTTTTATCTTATTTTTCTTTCTTTCCCCTATGTTCATCTGTTTTGTTTCTTAAATTCCACACGTGAGTGAAGTCATATGATATTTGTCTTCCTCTGACTTATTTCACTTAGTATAATGCACTCCAGTTCCATCCACGTTGTTGCAAATGGCACGATTTCATTCTTTCTCATTGCCAAGGTGTATTCCATTGTGTGTGTGTATGTGTGTGTGTATAGTTAATGGCCATTTGGGCTCTTTCCATACTTTGGCTATTGTCGATAGTGCTGCTATAAGCATGGGGGTGCATGTGCCCCTTTGAAACAGCACATCCGTATCCCATGGATAAATGCCTAGTAGTGCAATTGCTGTGTCGTAGGGTAGTTCTATTTTTAATTTTTTGAGGAAGCTCCAAACTGTTTTCCAGAGTGGCTGCACCAGTCTGTGTTCCCACCAACAGTGCAAAAGGGTTCCTCTTTCTCCGCATCCTCACTAACGTCTGTTGTTTCCCGAGTTGTTCTTTTTAGCCATTCTGACAGGTGTGAGGTGGTATCTCATTGTGGTTTTGATTTGCATTTACCCGATGATGAGTGATGTTGAGCATCTTTTCATGTGTCTGTTAGCTGTCTGTACGTCTTCTTTGTAAAAGTGTCTGTTCGTGTCTTCTGAAGGGCTCTTTCTTGACTCACCTGTCACACACTGTACATGTTCCAATGATATACTCTACCACTGGTGTTCTGTGCTCATTCTTTTCAAGTAATAGAGGCCGTTTTTCTCTTTTATGATTTTTGTCCCTTTCTTGCCGTTTTCACTCCTGATTTACTTTGTTTACTCATTTATACATGAGTATTCAGCACCTTTCCTGGTCTGGCACAGGGTAGTCAAATGAATCAGACACCCATGGCCCTGCGTCTCTGTATTTGGTCTTTACATCCATGGGCAGGAGGGAAAATGGACTGTAGACTAGGAATGTGTACTCAAATAAAACAGTTACGCTCCTGATGATGCCGTGATAGAGAATAAAGGGAAAGAAGAGGGAATGTTCAGGAAGCTTTCTTGTGACATTTGAGATCTTTTTTTTTTTTTTAAACAATCTTATTGAGGTACAAACACAATTCAGAGGCCAGGCCATACAGTTCACCCATTTAAAGTCTACTATTCAGTGGTTTTTAGTATATTATTCTCCTTATGTTGTGGATGTGGATATAGATACAGATCTCACAGTTGGCCATTTTAACCATTTTTAAGTGTACAATTCAGTGGCATTAATTACATTCACAATGTCATGCAATCGTCACCATCCAGTTGCAAAACTTCTTCATCATCCCAAGCAGAAACTCTGTAACCATTAAGCCATAATTCTCCAGAACCCCCTCCCCCAGCTCTTGGTAACCTCTAATCTACTTAATGTCTCTATGAATTTGCCTATTCTATGTACCGCGTGTTAGTGGAATCATACAGTATTTGCCCTTCTGTGACTGACTTACTTCACTCAGCATAATGTCTTCACATTTCATCTGTGTAATAACAGGTGTCAGAACTTTCCCTTTCTATGGCTGCATAATAGTCTGTTGTAAGTATATACCACATTTTTTTCGTCTATCTATGTCACTTGAAATTGTGACACATGCTTTGTATTTTCTTAGGGCTTCCCCATAATTCTCATCAGATTAACTCGCCCACCATATTGCTAGTAAATATTTCTCGATTGCGTTGACTAACATTTTCCAGCAAGGTAATGGTAGCAACAAGTCAGGAATGCCTTTCCTGGTGTGGATGCGTGTAACTATGTGTCTTTCCTTGGGTGTGTATATTTCTGTGTCTCTCATAAGGGAGGTCATCCAGTTAATAAACATGTCTAGAGAAGATAACGTGTGGGGTCAGGGTAGAATTGCAAAAACTTGGAGCAAGTCCCCCTACTCTGTGCTCCAGAGGTATTTAAAAGAAAACCCAGTTCCTCTGAAGTTTAATATCATCCCAATTTACTCTTTCAGTCTGCTCAAAACAGATTTATATCTGTCTCCTTATAATAAATGTGTCTCGCGGGGCTGGAGAAACACATAGAAAAAAAATGTACTTCTCTGGCAGGCTGCTCCCCAGGGAAAATGAATTGATAAATCTTTTTTGTTGTTGGTTTCACAAATCAAAGGAGGACACATCGAGTACTATGAGGCAGTGGGGCAAATATATAATGTGTTTGATGACAGATATTAGTTCTCTCCAGCTGGAGTGACACATGTTTAATAGGTGGCCTGAGGGAAAGCAATTTCAGATTAGGAACGGCCTTTGCTGAGTCTCAGTTTCTCCTTGGAAGATATTCTTTCCTCTGCCCTTTTGTATTGATTATTTTTAACCCATCTTTGCAGATATTCTCAGTGCCTTTGCTCTTCTTGGCTTTGTGATCATGACCAAAAGTGGCAGATCATAATGATTTGTTGTAGTGGCCAGTGTGTGTGTGACATTTCTAGAATGCTCGTGGTGAACTTTGCTCGTTCCTTCTTCGTCTGTGAGGTATGTGCTAAAAAATCCAGTGTGTTCATTCATTACTAAGCTTTGAGCCTCTCTCATGGGCTCCTCTGACACCATCTCATTGAATGTTGACTCATGGAGTGTTTATTTGGGCCAGTCTGGGTGTGAGTAACCGCCTCTGGGACAAGATGACCTCGGCCAGCCCTCTGTGTCTTGTTTTCTTATTCCGTGGGTCCTCTAAGCCTTGACTTGTACACTGTGGGTCCATGAGTAGAAAAATATTGTAAATGCTTCCTAAATTGTAGGGATCATCCAACCCGGTTTCTTAGGCTTACTGTTGATGATAGCTACAATGCCAGGAACCAAAATCGTGCCTCCAAAATAAAGGCTAGAATGTCTGTTGATGTCTTTTGATTGGTCTTGTTTGAGGTGTGAGTCCATCAGAGCGGTTGGTATCTCTGGAGGCAGTGATGTTTGGTGAGAGAAACAAAGTACAAGACCGGAGTCTGCAGGGCTAATAGTGCAGATATGTTCCTTCCCCGCCTGATTACAACAAAAGGGGCATTTCTGGCATCATGATCCTCGTCCCCTGGTATTTCCCGGGGCTCCGCCTGTGGGGTGAGTTTGTGGCATGGATGGCTCTGGATGGGAGGACCAAGAAGCTGTTTCCCCCAGCCAGCTCTGACGTGTTTCGCTGTTCCTCTTCCCAGCCACAAAAGAAAGAAAAGTCAAACTGGTGTCTATTAAGAATGAAACCACTTATAAGTTGTAGCAGATGCCTGGGTTGAGTGTCACAGAAACGGTCCAGGGTAAAGAGGGGGTGTTCAGCACTGAATTTTCCAGCCTCTTTTTTTTTTTTTTTTTTGTCTTTGCCTTAGATAAATCATTTGCTCATCTGTGTTTGGCCCTCCTGGGTTCTTTCTGTCCCTGGAAAGAGTTCCTGAACATCTTCTCACCATTCTTTTCTACTTGACTCACGATGGGTCCTTGTTCACTCTGGATTGTGTTACAGGGGTGTGTTCAGCCCGCAGCGAGGTGGGGCGCAGTCCTTTTCACCGAATGTAGCAGTTTATATGGGCTCAGGCCCCTCCTCCTCTCTGAGGGGCCTTGTGGTCTTGATGGTCCAGAGTAATGCCTGCATCTCTTGGCATTGGAAGGTTTATTGAAGTGCTGAGGAGAAATGGCCCGCCTGCTTTGGCAGAGGTGAGGGCTGGCCTTGCTGAGATAACAGGGGGCGACCCAGAAAAATCGAAAGAAGCTCGTGATGGTCCCTGGGGTTCCTCTGGGCAGGCTCACAGGGGACAGATGGCAGGTCCCTGGGGTGTGTCCAGGACCTGCTCCGGAGACCTTCTGGAGAATTACCAAGAACCTCTGTAACATTCTGTGTGTGCAGCATGTCATGACCACACTCTCAGCCCACTGGGGAAATAACAAATTGGGGGGATTATATCCTGGTAAGCAGTCTTCCTGGGCTGCATTCCAAGGGAAGGAATGGAGGTTCCCTCCCTTAAAAACAACAAAAAAACTGTCAATGCTCAAGGTGGCTAACTTACCTTGCAAAGCCTCGGGATCCACATCTGCCAAGTGGGATGATAGTATCTGTCCCTGTGCCAACTTCACAGGGCTGCTGGGTTTGATCAAAATAAAAATGAAACCAAATTTGAATGTTACTTTATCGACATGTTACGTGGTGTAAGTGTTGTATGATGATGGTGATGGTAATGATGAGTCCGTCCAGAAGGTCCTGGCACTGTGTGTTTGAGGAAGTTGCTGGTCATTTGCTGGTGTTTACGGATCTTGAATCCCTGCATGTGGGTAGTTCTGATTTCGAATGTTCTGTTCCATTGTCATACCACGCGTTTCAGATCAAAGTTGTGCCATTGTTTGGGAAAAATATGCTGTTTTCACAGAGTTTGGAGATGAGAAACCTGGTTCCACCAGCTTTGAATCAGGCTTCTTGGTCTTCCTTCCCAGTCCTGAGATGCATATGATTCGGGTTCTACTCTGGTCTTTAAACTCCAGCTGATACCAGCATCCCATGGAGGGCTTGCTAAATTCTAGGCATTAGCCCCAGAGTTGCTTGGGGCTAGAGAGTTTGCATTTCTGACAAGTTCACAGATGATGCCAGTGCTGCTGGTCTGAGGCCCCACGCTTTGCGAACCACTGCTCTGTACCGCGTGGACCACTCAGTCTTGACGCTGGTTCATGACAGAGTTTTCCCTGGTGTGCAGGATCAGGAGGGAGAAAAGATATGGGGTTTTTAGATATTTTAGGTTTTTAGAAATCCAAAGGTATCACATGGAAAAGATAACCCTCTTTTTCTTTGAAATCTTGTCTTTCCTATTTTCTGATGTTCCCTATCCTCCCTTTCATGAAACAATGGGTACTGTTTGGATGTATTGACCTTAGTGGAAAAGGTCACAGTTGGTGACTCTAAATCCCATTCCTTGAGTTTTGGGAAAATCCTACAGCTCTCTGAAAGCCGAAAGTCTGAGGATCATCCTCTAATAAATGTGTAGTTTAGTTCCTTAATTGAAAAATTGCTTTTCAACAGGAGGTGGGGGGAATGGAGTAAGAGACACTGTTTTTCAGTTCAGCTAAGTCTTAAGCTGTTTTATTGTCTGATGATAATGATTGTGATAAACTTTGTCTGTTTTGCAAGAACCCTGTGCCTAGAAGCAAACGCACTGTGCAAAGAAGACAGCAGCCTGTGCACAGTGATCTATATTAGTCGTGACGTGTTTTATCTGAAACCCTCTTTTTCCCTCTGTGATTTCAGAAATAGCTGGGGAGAGTGACCAGCCACAAGGACCCTGGCTAGAGCTTTTTTATCTGGCATTTTTTATCTATTGTGCCTCAACGTCTCGTAGTTGGTGGGAGATGTTAAATTTTGTACAATCAGCTTGCGTTTTTTTAACGTTTTCTAGCTTTCTCAAGCCTCACTATTGAAAAAAAAATCTAACACAGAGGCCCACTTGTAGGCTTCTTTCCGGACATGTTCTGATAAGCTCTCACCATTATTTTGGAGTATTTTAGGCAAAGTGTTGAAGACAGTTTAGCAACTTTTCCCCATTAACTTGAATTTGGATAATTTCCTTGAAAAAAACCCTCTTTCTTGGTCACAGTTTCCCAGCGTTTTGTGTCAATTCGTTGGATGCTTGATTACCTTAATTCTGTACTTGGCTTTGCCTGTGTAGATGTGCTCTTAGTTGATGCTTTTCAGATCTTGCTTGATGGCCAAATTCAGTTCATATTCGGGAAGTAAATTAGGGAGAATCAGTTTCTCCCTCTTTTTTGTGCTCAGAAGATTCCCTTTAATATTAATTTTTAATTTCTACTGGAAAAAGAAATCTAGTTGACCCTCTTTGATTTTCTCTTGTGAATGTCTTATTTCTCTGATCACATTATCGCCCCAATTTTTAAAAAAGTGTTTATTTGTTTTGAGAGAGAGAGCACCGTGCATGGGCATGAGTGGGGGAGGAGCAGAAGGAGAGGGGGAGAGAGAATCCCAAGCAGGCTTCAAGCTCAGTGCAGAGCCCCAACTCGGGGCTCAATCTCATGACCGTGAGATCATGACCTGAGCCGGAATCAAGAGTCGTATGCTTAACCGACTGAGCCACCCAGGCCGCCCCCATTACCTCCCTGATTTTTGGATTTTCCCCTGCCATCCTCATCTGTCTCATTATAAGCTGAAGACCACCACCTTTAGCTTATTACCTTCCCCTTTGTTTTTTAAAACATTTTTTTTAATGTTTATTTATTCTTGAAGGATAGAGCATGAGCAGGGGAAGGGCAGAGAGAGAGGGAGACACAGAATCCGAAGCAGGCTCCAGACTCTGAGCTGTCAGCACAGAGCCTGATGCGGGGCTCGAACCCACGAACCGCGAGATCAGGACCTGAGCCGAAGTTGGACACCTAACTGACTGAGCCACCCAGGTGCCCCAACCTTCCCCTTTCTTAAAGAATGGTGCTGCATGCTTCTCAGGCTTTTCTAGTCTGTTCATATAATTTGACATATGTGTGATTTTTCCTTTCAAAAATAAAGTTACTTAGTAAGTCAGCTAACCATTTATTTTGGTATCTGGAGTGTATGTTGGTGAAACACATTTATCCTGTAACTATTTATATTTTCTAAAAACTATTTCTCCTAAGCGTTATATGTCCATGACTGTTTATCAAGGTCTGGTTGACTTTGCACGTTTTGCTTCATGATTCCAAACTCAGTGCTAAGAAATAACCTCCGTGTTTGAGCAGATTGAAATTCCAGTCTTCTTTGAAAGATCAGCATTTGCGGGGCAAGAGCATTTATTAATATACGATTGTGGCTGTTCTTGTGCCAAGACTCGTGCAGTAGAGCAGACAGCTTGACAATTCATGTTTAAAAATATTTCTTGGCTTTTTGTGTCTTCATGGTTTTCTCCTTAGGAAATACAGGATAGTAAAAAATCAGTATCAAACATATTAATGGAGAGGTCTCTGCAAATGTCATTTGAAAATGGAAACATTTAGTTTGGATTTAACTTTTTATGGAATTATTCATGTAATACCATTTGCATTTGCTGAGATTTTGTATTATTAATAGAATAGACAAATCAGCATTTTGCGGTGTATGTAAGACTTTGCTTGTTTTTCCTGTCTTGATTGCTGGTTGCACATAAAATTCAGAGAAGGAAAAATTATGTAGCACAGAGAGGAAGGGTGTTGGTGGAATGACTCAAGGCTGCCAAGTCCTGTTTCTCCTTGTGTTAACAGCCCTCTGGCTGGAGGGCTTCATTTTTAAACTGTCTGGACGGCCTGATAATCCCAGCCCAGGACACGGAGCCGCCGTGTGAGGAATCCCACAGACTGTGTGTTGGGGAGATAGTAAAGGTGCAAAGGCTTTGTGTGCAGGTGGGAGTGGCTCTGAGGCAGGGATTTCTCTGGGCACCAGAGGGAAGGTTTTGACTAGTACTTGGTAGTAGAAAGAGCTGGAAACCGTTGCCCCACTCAGTGTTGCGTTTTTTCCAGGGTGAGTGGGGTTCTCTCTGCCTGTGCACTCTGCTGCCCTTGTGGCCCTGATCCTTACCTCTTTTCCCTCCTTATTCCTTCATCCACCCCTGCTCCAGCCTCCCAACCACGTTCTGCCAGGAATGAGCCTCATCATGTGTGTGTCCATGTGGTGTGTTGGTGGGTCCCCTAAAAGTCTTCCAGTGTGGGAGATGCTGAGCCCGTGGACTTCTGTGTTACTGCAACATTGTTGGGGCTCCATAGCCACACTATTCGGGCGTGGGTCCTAGTTCAGTTGTGTGACATTGGACCCTTACTTGAGCTCTTGAAGCCTCTGTTTTCTCATCTGTGAAGTGAGGATAGTACCAGCACTGGTCTCATAGAACAGTCCATGGAGAGAGCTTACTGGCACAGTGCAGGCATAGAGTAAGTTTTCAAAAAATAGTAGCTATTATTATTGCCCAAACAGGATGATGGATCGTAATCTTCTGAATTTTCTTCCATTCTGTGTGTGTGTATGTGTGTGTGTGTGTATGTGTGTGTGTGTGAGAGAGAGAGAGAGAGAGAGAGAGAGGGGTAGCACAACCGCTTTATGGACTGTGGGGGGCGTTTCAGTGTCACCTCTTTGAAGAGAGCCCGGAATATTTTGGGAATGCCATCGTGCCAGAGAAAACGGGTTCCAGAGAAAGCAAACCGAGGCGGGATCTCTTGCAGATCAGGAGGTAGCATTCAGCTAGGGGGGTTTCTCAGAAGGCAGTCCTGGGGCCCTGGCTGGGTGGAGGGAACATTCACCCTGGGGGTGGGGGCTGGCGAAGGGGGCTGGGGGCAGTTAGCCTGGGAGCCAGGGTTAAGCCACAGTGAACTGCAGACCTCTCCTGATGTTTTCTCTGCCTCATGGCTCCTGCGGAAACCAGACCTGGGCGGGCCTGCCCTGAGGAGCGTGAGAGGGAGTTGCCCAGAGATCTCTGACGTGGGGGCCCCACGCCAGCACTGCAATCACTGGGCAGTGAACTGCGATCACTGTTTTCTTTCAAAGAAGCGTCTTCCAGCCAACTGGGCACTGCATGCTCACTGACCCATAGCAAGTTGAGCAGGAATGAATAAGCATCCCCAGGATGTCAGAGTATATTGCTTGGTGTCCAAAGCAGTGTGTAGACCACAGCTCTCAGTTTAGTGGGTCAGGTGAGGCACAGATACGTCATCAGAAGAAACCTGTGGTTCCAATACCAGGACGCTCTATGGAGGAGGAAACATTGGCCAACTGTTGACAGGTTAGAGAAGCAAATGAACGCACTTTAGCACTAGACAGGGAATTGCTTTCTTATGGACTCCTTCTAAATTATTATTCTCACTGGCTAAATTGCATTTATCTAAGTGGGTATCACACTTATTATATAACTTTAAACCTAATTTTTTTTCTTCCAATATTATATATGGAGCAGTCTACCATGAATTATATAGTTGTTTGCAAATATGCTTTTCAATGGCTTTTTAATATCTCCTTGTCTGGACATGTCTTATTTTATTTTTCTACTTTCCTGTTCACTATTTGGCTTATTTCCTTTTTTTTTTTTTTTTTTTTTTCACAATCCTGATTATTTTCTTTTTTTTATCTCCTGGTTTTGCTATAATGCTTTTTAGTGTTTGCTTTGGAAGCACATATAGTAGTATTGAGATATATTTTTTTTTTTTAATTTTTTTTTTCAACGTTTTTATTTATTTATGGGACAGACAGAGACAGAGCATGAACGGGGGAGGGGCAGAGAGAGAGGGAGACACAGAATCGGAAACAGGCTCCAGGCTCCGAGCCATCAGCCCAGAGCCTGATGCGGGGCTCGAACTCACGGACCGCGAGATCGTGACCTGGCTGAAGTCGGACGCTTAACCGACTGCGCCACCCAGGCGCCCCAAGAGATATATTTTTTAGTTTTATTGATGACAGATAAAGTGGGTAGATATTTAAGGTGTATATGGTGGTGATAGGACGTTTGTACACATTGTGGAAAGCTTCCTTCTTCCAGTGAATTATCACATCTTTCACAGATATATATATATTTTTTTGGTGAGAACATTTAAGTTTTATTCTCTTGGAAAATGTCAATGATATAATACCGTGTTATCACCTATTATCATCATGTTATACATTAGATCCTGAGACTTTATAGCTGAAAGTTTGGACCCTTTTCTGAATCTCTCCCTCTTTCACTTATCCCCCAGGCCCTGGTAACCACCATTCTGTTTTCTGTTTCTATGAGTTCATTTTTTTTTTTTTTGAAAAAAGACTCCTCATAGAAGTAATACCATGCAGTATTTGTCTTTCTCTGACTTATTTCACATAGCATAACGTCCTGAAGTTCCATCCATGTTGTTGAAAACGGCAGGATGTCCCTCTTTTTCAGAGCTGAATAATATTCCATTTTACGTTTAAACCACATTTTCTTTATCCATTCTTCCATTGACAGACATTTAGGCTGTTTCCATGTCTTGGCTATTGCAAATAGTGCTGCAATGAACATCGGTCTTGTGATAGATTCTGAGAAGGGAAATGAAATTAAAAGATGTATATTTGTCTTAAGGGGTTACATGATCCCATCATGGTTCTTAGAAAGATTTTTACTAATTACCACTCCTGCTACTACTAATGCACATGTCCATCGTATCACATCCTTGTGAGTAATTATCATTAATTTTTATTTTATTTTCTGCTAACTTGAAAGTCCAAAATGAAGCCTTCTAAGAAACTAACCAAGGTATTATAAGACAACACTTGATGTTCAGTTGAGCAAAGACCCTAATTGTTGTATTTTCTGGGAGTTTCAGACCCCCGGTTGGGTAGAAGATGGGGAGTGACAGTCCATACCGAGAGGTGTCCACAGGTTTACTGTGGATGGAGGACTTGAACTGTCGTTGGGGTGTGGTTAAGGCATTGCTCACGTGAAACTTTAGAATAATTGCCCGATTCCGTTTTGCTCAACTTTTGTGAGTGAATGAACTTCTCTGTCTCTCTTCTTATTTTTTATGTTTTAATTTTTTTGATGTTTATTTTTTTGAGGGACAGAGAGAAAGCATGAGTGGGGGAGGGACAGAGAGAGAAAGAGAGAGAGGGAGACACAGAATCCAAAGCAGGCTCCAGACTCCACGCTGTCAGCACAGAGCCTGACATGGGGCTTGAGCTCACAAACTGTGAGATCATGACATGAGCCGAAGTCGAATGCTGAACCAGCTGAGCCATCCAGACGCCCCTTTCTGTCTCTTTTTGACATAACATTTAGAAAGGTCCCTGAGAATCATGCATGTCCATTTCAGACCTCATCATCTCAAATAAATGGAAATCCATCCTGCTTTTTAAAACCCTGGGGACAGATTTTATAAGCATTATCAGTTTTCATATAAAGTATTTTCTTAAAATCTTGGCAGACATGATCTCATCAATATCTACCCTTCACACTCCTTCCACTTAAAACAAAAAAGGCAAAATTGAGAAAATTAAGCCCATTGAGGTGAGGTTTGCTAGCCTGAAGCTTCTTACTGGAGGTTCTAAGAATAGAACTGGGTTATTCCAATACCCACTGGCTTTGGGCAGGAACATTTTCCAAGTTACTGTGAAAAATGGGAAAATCCGCTAGATACCCAGAGCCAAGTCCTGTTTCTTGACTTTTCCACAGGCTTTATGAACAACACACAGGGTACACATTAGAAATGAGTCAGACCCATGGTTTTCCGAGGGCATAAAGCACTGTGCACAAAGAACTAGCTCCCCATTGGGCCTCAGTGGGTTCTGAATGAAGCCAGAAAGTGATTTAGCCTTAGATCAAAAGAGAAAACACACACACACACACACACACACACACACACACACACACACGTGCGCACGCACACACACACACACAGACGCCAAAAAACAAAAAGAGTTACCATTCTTTTGAGGTTGCAGAAAATATGAATATTGGGAACACCGATTTTTCAGCCTCTTAGAATTTCATTTTATACATTGGGGTTTTATGTAAGATTTTCATCATAGCTATTCATCTGGAGCATGACTCCAGATGGAACCTACTTTCAAAATGACTTCAGTAAATTGAATTTTAAAAAGTTTTAATAAATGATGAAGAACTGGATATAATAGTTTTTTTTTCAGGCTTTGTGAAACATCACAACTATGCAACTTTTCAAAACATGGTGATTTTGTGATAGTGGATTTGTGACATAATAGCCCTTTTTTTTAAAGTTTTTTTTTTTTTTTAACATTTATTTATTATTTTTGGGACAGAGAGAGACAGAGCATGAACGGGGGAGGGGCAGAGAGAGAGGGAGACACAGAAACGGAAACAGGCTCCAGGCTCTGAGCCATCAGCCCAGAGCCCGATGCGGGGCTCGAACTCATGGACTGCGAGATCGTGACCTGGCTGAAGTCGGACGCTTAACCGACTGCGCCACCCAGGCGCCCCTATAATAGCCCTTTTAATATTTTACCTTGATGGACCACAT
Organism: Puma concolor; assembly: GCF_028749965.1. Lineage (NCBI taxonomy): Eukaryota > Metazoa > Chordata > Mammalia > Carnivora > Felidae > Puma > Puma concolor. The sequence continues at coordinate 131,892,933 of NC_141673.1, read as the reverse complement.
CAAATGAACAGATGTGTATAATTATTTTTATTTATGAATCATATTTGTTTTTGTAACTCCAACGAGGCCTTATTGGCAATGGATTTTCTGGATTAGGTATGATTTTGTGGTTCAAACTGAGGTTTGCTAATCTAATGAACCCTTTGTTTGGAACGTTTTGGTGGAAATCTTAGTCAAATATATTTTTTTGAGTTTGGAAAAATGCAACGTCCCAGACTGTTTGCATTTCTGGTTATTCGAAGAGCCTCTCCCTCGCAAAGCGTCATCGTGTTATCTAGGAAGGCTGAAGATTTCTGGAGAAAACCGTGTGCGTTACAGTAGCACTGTTATAGCCAATGCCTGCCAGAGGTAATTCTACTTTAATAAAATAAAGAGGTGACATTTTTTCCATTCCTGTCATCTTTCCTCTGGGCTCATTTACCTTGGTGTCTGGGACAAGTGAGGAGTCCAGCACTCTGGTCATTAGACCAGAAAGAGGGTAGAGGGGTGCAGACGGGCTCCTTACTGCCTCACTATGGTGTCTGCCCGTCTAAAAGAAATAAGCATATTGCTTTCCTTTATGCCTACAGAGGTCCCACTTGCTGGTTCGATCTGCCCACTCAGGGTCCTGGCAGACTTTATATTACAGTCTCCAGTCTTCTGCCTCGTAGGAGGCAGGAGGCCCTGAAAAGCGTCATGATTTCCAGTGAACCCAAGCCCACCCCAGCCCAGCCACCTGTCTCTGGAACTCCAAGGCTGGGCAGGTATAGGCTCCAGCTTGTGTGGGCCTGGTGTCCTTCCCACTTGCACATCCAAGTGTAGGAAGAACTTTCTCTCAAATGTGAATTGACCTGGGCTTTGCTCTCTCAGCTTAGCAAGACCGGTAAAATTCTATTTAATAAAGCCCTTTGCTTGTATGACTGACACTGAGAGTCAGAGCTTGAAACCCAGGTGTCCCCCAGCCAAGAGTATAACCAAGTATAACCACTTCCTTTCACGTAACCAAGTATAACAGCCAAACCTTGCCTCCATTTGCAGTTGATCTGTGCCTCATTTCACTGTCCGTTGTTAAGGCAGAGCCGCGTTGTCTGCGTTCTTTTTGATAGTCCCAATCATGCCTTTGTGTGTGTGTTTTTTTTAATCCCTTTGAGGCCAGGCATTCAGGAAGCACTTTTACTCTTCCTATTTGGTATTTCCACCATAGGAACATTCTCTCTTTGGTCCAACCACTGATAGATATTGAGAGGCCAATAAATCTGTTGGTGAGGAATCTCTCAGGAAGGATTTTAGTTGTGTATAACAAGAGGGACAGAGAATGGAGTGTTTCCTTCCTCTGGTTACTCTTGATTTTCAGCGTCTGTTGGTAATGAGATAATTACACAACGATCAAAAAATAACTCAGCAGCTCTGACTAGCAAGTGCCCGTGTCCGTGAGAATTACCGCATAATGACAGGTATTAGGAGGGGACGCAGTTCCCTGGATGTGAACAGCTGCTGTATTTCAAGCTCCAGCATGCCATTGGAATGTCCAACCAAAATGGAAGGGAAATTAGGAGATTAAAGAAAAAAGGACTTAACAGATAATGGAAGATAGTATTCTGGCTTCTGTTTTCCCAGTCTGAGCTTTCTTTAGGAAAGCATATATACGTACATGTATGTAATGATTTTGTTTGTAAAAATTTACACAGTCTTATCTGTTTCTTTTGAGGGGGATGTTGCTTATGTACATGGAGCTCTATATATCTAGAAAGGAAGGGTGAGTTTATGGTTCAGAACAATGGAGGAAAGGGGGATTTATGTGCTTTCCTTGTACTTCTAGGCACTTGAGAATTTCCTCTTGTATTACCCATGCACCTCATCTAATATTATGTGTGACCACTTAATTGTATAAAAAAAAAGCCCCCTGAAATTCTACCTGTGACAAACTCTGTTACGTCTGGCCACTGAGCGAGATGTTCTGGCATGAATACCCAGGTGCACAGCACCCCTGTTTGTCTGGAAGTGTCCGTGGCAGAATTTTAGTCTTCCTCTTGCCAATTAGATTGAAGCCAGCTCGAAATGGTAGCTTGCATGTCCCAGATTTGGATAGGAGACCTTTCCCTGCAGATTTGTTCAGACAGGCATGAATGTTTTATCCTGACTAATTCGGTTATTTTAGGGGTAGGTTTCGGTGGAGCCAAAATCAAGAAAAAGACCCTGAATGGTGCATATTTGAATTTAGAAAGGGCTTTGCTGTGGCTTTATGTGTCTGTTATGACATTTGTGTCTATTCACATATGTCTAGTACCTTCCTGTGCAAAGTCTTGATCTGTCTTGTTCAGTGTCCCCAGCCCCAATTGGATGACACCCTCCAAGGCCACATGTCTTGCCCGGTTTGCTTCTTCATCCCCTCACTTCTGTACTCGCTGCAGCCTGTATCCCTGTCCTCCATGGGGACTTCTCCAGGTCACTGCCACCTGCTCCAGGGCCATTTTCATTATCACACGAATGCTGCTAACTAAGTCCCATGTCCTGGTTTCCAGCCCTGGTCTCCTTCCTGAGCCGTTTCCCCTATATCCAGCGGCTCCCTGGATGTTCCTAAATGACGATATCTCAAGCACACTCTCCCTCCATCCCTCTGCCGTCCCACAGGGTTCCTTCATCTCTCATCTCCCCGGGGACAACATCCTCCTCTACCTGCCCCTGCCTGGCATCCAGTTAAAATTTGCACTCCTTCTTCTACCTCTCATCTCCCCTCCCAGCCCCAATTTCCAGTCACTTGTCCCTCATCATCAAGTTCAATTTCAGCCTCTTGAATTTATCTGTTAACAGTGACTCACCGCCACTTCCCATATGCAGGGAATCCTCAGCATCTCTTTCCTGAATTTCTCCAATAACATCTTCCCTACTCGCTGTCTCCTTCGGATTTGGCTCCTCTCCGGCTTATCGTCCACGAGGGTCTCGGAGTGATTTTCCCGAAGCACGGATCTGATGGTTACTCCTCTACTCCAGCCCCAACAGGGACATCCCACTGCCCACAAAGTGATGTGCGTGAACTGACTGTCTGCTCTGTCTTCTTTCCCAGTGCAGACATGTCTTTCTTCATGTCCCCCGTTTGGATGATAAACTGTATGGTCTCCCAACTTTATAAGGTCTTTTGAGAGGTGCCACCCACCCCCAGCCTCCTCGCCTCTGTCCTGGTCACATTCTCCCGTCAGCTGTGCTGAACTCCTAGAGCTATGCTGGGTGCTATCTTCCACCTCTAGCCTTTACATATGTCGTTCCGTCTGCCTGGAGTCTGATCCCCTCCCCCCATCTCCCGGCTGGCCCCCGCACTTCCCCTTGGCCTCTGCTCAGATTTCATTTCTTCCAGGAACCCCCACCCCCTGTCCTGTCCTGCCCCCTACACAGGATGTCCCCTCCTTTGTGCTCCCCCAGCACCTGCACTCAGCCCTGTGCACAGCCTATCGCTTTGCCTTTAACTGTGCGTGCTTCCTCCTCCCCGCGGCTGGATTCTCATCTCCTTGAGGGCCAAAGGCTGTATGTTGGTCCTTGCTCTCTCTTCAGGTTTGCCCAGCACCCGCCAGTATCAACAAACCTTGATAAATACTGTTTCACCACTGAAGAAAAAGGCAGGATTAAAGTAGGATTCCACCCAATTAAGAAACTGTAATGTCTCAGCCATCCGGACTCCTATGTGGTGAAAGGAAGCCTTTAAAACCCTGAACTGGGAACAGTTTTGATTGTGTCCCTGGAAACACTGGGCATACAGATCAGAAAATTCTCATCTTGCTGTTGAATAATTCAGGCTCACGGTGATGGTGCGGGAGAACAGGCCAGGCCAGGTATGTGTCGCCTCTTCAGCTAACTTTAGCTGGTCCTGGTATTATTTTACAATTTCCCTTGCAGCACACCGTTTGTGATAAGCTGTTATTTTGAGCACAACGATTCCTCTTTAATGAGACATTTGTGAGCTCAGGAATAGTTGCACCGGATGTAGAGTCAGCCCCCTGTCACCAGAAAGGCACCCCCCATTGCTTGCTGGGCTGCTGTATTTTTGCCATAGAGGGTTTTCAAGACAGCTGGACAGCCCCGGTGTTTCAGACGGGGTCCTGGCAGGACAGGGAACTCACTCCAGACGGTTCCAGTGATGAGAATTTACTAGAGGGGCTAATGACAGAAGTGCAGGCAGGGTGAAAGATATCAGCAATAGCCGTTTGGGCACCCAGGACTAGTGCCATCCCTGGGCACAAGAGAGAGGGGTCCAATGAGCCACAGGAAATGGTGCCAGAGCGAACTGTGGCTTGGGGACACAGCCATTGCTGGAACCCAAGACTGAAACATGGAGGGAACAGGGAGGAAATACCCTGATCTGTCTCTTGGCCTCTCTGCTCTTCTGATGGGGCCCCCACTGGCCAGCCCAAAGCCAGAGGGCCTGGGTGATTCCGTCAGCAGCTCGGCCTCCGGGACACAGAGCAGGACATAGGAGGGTGAAAGATGGATCTGAGAGGGCAGGGAATAACCAGCCCTGATGAGTCCTCCCCCTGGCCATCCTGGAGGCCAAAACTGTTCTCTTTCATTTGATTTCAGCCCTTTTACTCTGCGGGAAATGTTGTAGGACTGTAAATAATTTTCTAGCTTCGTGGAACTTACCTTTCCTTGACAAGAAAGTGCTGGATTGGGCCTGACCTGCTGCAGATACATACCTGTTGAAGATGCTTGCCTCACAGTCTCTTCTCACCAGGGTTTCTTTCCTTATCCCACCTTCAAAATCCTGCCTTGTGTCATCCCTCAAGGTGTCCACACCCCTGCATCTACACACCGCCCTAGACCGAGGCACTGTCTCCCTCTCCTGCCAGATGCAGTGGCTTTCTAGTGGCTTCTTCCTTCTCATTTTGCTCCCTCTCAGTTCGACCTCTCCACAGGAGCCAGTGCAGTCCTGGGAAAGGGCAGGTGGGTTTGGGCATCCTGTGCCCACATCACCTTCCTGCCATAGGCGGGGTATGCCTCAGCTCCCTTGCCTGGGCCGAGAGGCCAGATGTGGGGGCCTCTGTGTGCTTCTCACTTCCCCACAGTCACACTGAGCTCCCCAGGATCTTCCCACCTTGCCTTCTGCCCCTGCTTCCTCCTTTCTGCCTCTGCCTCCACCTCCCCACCTTCTTTCTCTGCTGGGCTGGCTTCTTCTCATCATTCAGCTAGCAGTTAACCTGTCACCGGTCAGGGACTTCTTTCCTGACCACGGAAGGTCAGGATGGCCCCTCGGCCCCTCCCCCGCCCCATTGTCTCTCCTGTAACCTCTGTGACCCTACACAGCTATTCCCACCCTTGGCATAGAGGCTGCGGAAGGTGCCTCTGTGCGGCCGGGGCAGAGAGAACGCCTGAAGCCATGCTCCTCCTGGGGCTCCGCTTCTGGGGAATCCCTGGGCTGTGCTTGTGTGCCGGTTCCTATTAATGTAATTTAATGTACTGGTTTAGTAGCCTGTGGGCCACAGGGCTGAGCAAATGCGGCTCTTAGAAGAACAGGCCCCCCCCCCCCGCCCCATTGTGGGCGTCCCTTACATAACTGCCGGTCAGCCGCTTCTTTTGTTTTGTCTCCCACATTCTATCCTCCTTGTTCTCTCCTCTTGTTTTTCCCAACCTCTGACTTTCTGGCCTCATTTTCGCTGCCATGCATAATGATGAAGACACACACTCTCTCTTGGGTAGAAGGCAGCAGCCAGGATAATCATCGAAAACCCTGATCACTTGGGATCCTGCTCTTGGGGAATTTGTGAGTGTGTGGATGGGATAAGCTGATGTTGACCTCTGTATTCCCGTGAAAGAGGCATGGCTTAGCAAAGCCCTGTGATAGATAAACACCAGAGGGGAGCTGTCCAGGGCTGTTGGAGAGAAGAAACCGCCTTAGGGCACTCACCCCTGCTGGCGGGTGGCTAATGCCAAGGTTGTAGGAGGACAGTGCCCTGCAGCCCGAACTTTTGCTTCTGACAAGGGTGAAAGAGATCAGTGCCCTCCAGCTTTCACTAAATCAAATGAGCTTTACCCTAGGCCATTGGAGTTAATTACACAACCTTCCCCTCATCCTGCATACAGGCCATGTGCTGTCTGAGAATGAGGCCTTACGTCGTGGATTTTGCCAATGAAGAGACTCAGACCTGAGGCTTATCCAGCCTGTGAGGACCCCGTGCTTCCTTAGGGACCGAGCTGGAGCTAGAATCTGTATGTCTTTTATGAAGAGATGTGATTAGTATGTTTCAGTGTTTTTATTGTGTTTTGAATAACAAATCGGGAGATTTGCCTCATTTCCTTATGTTTTCCCCACCTTGCTCTTATTGCCTTATTGTTGGAGTAGAGAAAGGAAGAAGAAAATTAAAACAATAAACCAAAATGTTAAAGGCAGTTTGTGGCCAAGTTGATCAAACCCATGTGTCACCTGCGTATGGAGGCGGGAACTGTTTTTCACGGAGTACTGTCATCTCTGCTTAGAGAGAGCGGGAGGGGAAACTGAGCCCCACTCTGAGCTCATCCACACCGATTACGAGGTGGTTCAGTTGCTAGAGGGAACTAGGGAGGCAGTTGGGTCTGGATGAATCCGAGGTTCTGATCACTCAGTAACTGGGGGAGAGCAGGTAAATGGACACCAAGAGACTGAGTGGGTGCAGCACTGGTTCTCAGACACCTGCAAGAGAACCGAGTAATCACATACACTACCAAGTTGTAATAAATGACCCTCTCACTTCCCCAAGGAATGATTTGTTTAAAAGATTCTCTGATATCCAGAAAGACTAGTGTGGGTTGTTCAGAGCGCCAGCCTGACTAGTGTGAAGCGGCCAAGTGACCGCTGGTCTCTTACTCCAGGGGAGGTTGGGGGATAGGGGTGGGGACATGTCCATGCTTTACAGGACTCTCATCTTGCCTGTGTGGCCATGTCTGACTTTTCTCCTCCCCCCCCCCCCCCGCCCCCGCCAAGTCCCTGAAGGATTAGCTAGGAAAGTTACAAGTCATAGCTATTATCCATTTTTCTATATTACATTTTAAGATTTATAACCTCCTTGCTTCTGTTGAGGATTTGAAGACCTTTGCAATTTCTTACAGCCTGACTGTTTTTTTTTTTTTCCTGAGAGTCTTGTACAAGGTCCACAGAATTAAAGTAAATACACATGTTCCACAGTGATTTAACAATCTCTGAACTATGTCACTAGTTAACTGAAAAGAACCACAGACTGTGCCCAGATGCATTCTGAGCCTGGGGACCGGTGTGGCATGAATTACATCATCTTACCAGGGAAAAACTGACAAACCACACACCAGGTGCTGGGTCAGATTTCATGTCTGCCAACCTCAGAATGACCCTGTTTATACTGTTTTTTTAGAGACTGAGGGAGGAAGGGCATGGAGATCCCCTAGTCTCTCAGCTGAAAACCTTCTCTCGTCTCAGCTACATTTATGCCTAAACCATTTGCTGGAGATTCGCTGATTGTTCTCATCTCATTATTACCAAGTGCCCTTCTGCAGACCACAGGATTTAATTACCAACACTATATTTTTCTTTCTGCCCTCATTTCCCTCTCCAGGTGCATAGCATTTTTTATTTGCAGATCGAAAGGTTTGATTATTCATTATTTTATTTATGTATTTATGTTTTTTTCACTTTTTCTTTTATTTAGAAATTTTTAATTCCAGTATAATAAACACAGTGTTATTATGTTGGTTTCAGGTGTACAATATGGTGATTCAACAATTCTATACATGACTCAGTGCTCGTCATGATAAGTGTACTCTTAATAATCCCCATCACCCTCTTCTCCTCTAGTAACCATCAGTTTGTTCTCTGTGGTAAGAGTGTTTTTGGTTTGCCTGTCTCTCTTTTTTCCCTTTGCCCATTTTTTTTGTTTCTTAAATTCTGCATGTAAGTGATATTATATGGTATTTGTCTTTCTCTGACTTGTTTCACTTAGCATTGTACTCTGTAGTTCCATTCATGTTGTTGCAGATGGCAAGGTTTCACTCTTTTTTATGGCTGAGTAATATTTCATTGTGTGTGTGTGTGTGTGTGTGTGTGTGTGTGTGTGTGTAAATCACATCTTTTTAAAAAAAAATTTTTTTTAACGTTTATTTATTTTTGAGACAGAGAGAGACAGAGCATGAATGGGGGAGGGTCAGAGAGAGAGGGAGACACAGAAACCGAAACAGGCTCCAGGCCCTGAGCGGTCAGCACAGAGCCCGACATAGGGCTCAAACTCACGGACTGCGAGATCATGACCTGAGCCGAAGTCAGACGCTTAACCGACTGAGCCACCCAGGCGCCCCAAATCACATCTTCTTTATTCATCAGTCACTCAGGCTGCCTCCATGGATTGGCTATTGTAAATAGTGCTGCTGGAAACACAGGAGTACATATATTCTTTTGAATTAGTGCCTTTGGGTTCTTAGGAGTTTGATAATATTTTCTTTTTCAAACAAAATAGCCTGAGCTTTCTTATGGTCTTCTCTCCCCCAATTTTGTTTAGTGATTTAGTCAACAGAAGGATGAAGTTGGGCCAACAGAATGAGAATCTGATCATTCTAATGCATGGAATTTTAGAATGCTTTTCCAAGTTTCACCTGGGACATTCGGTATCGTCCCCAAATGCTGTGCATGTGGCTATCCAGAAAGTCAGAAGTTAGTGCGTATTAGCTGAATGGAAACCACGGAAAAGAAAGGAAAACAAGATCTCTCTTCAGAGAGTCTTAGCAGCAGTCATCTATTATGATAGGTGATTTTATGTGTCAGGTAGGTTGGGCTAAGGGATGCCCAGATAGCTGGTAAAACATTATTTCTGGGTGTGTCTGTGAGGGTGTCTCTGGAAGAAATTGGCACTTGAACTAGTAGACAGTAAACACAGACTGTCCTCCCCAGTGTGGATGGCCTCTTCTAATCCTGCGAGCCCAAATGGAACAAGGCAGCAAAAGGTGAATTTGGCCTCTGTCTTCTTGAGCTGGGATGTCTGTCGTCTCCTGCCCTTGGACGTTGGAGCTCCTGGTTCTTGAGCTTTCGGACTCAGATTGAATCACACTATCGGCTTTCCTGGTCCCTCAGCTTGCAGACAGCAGACTCTGGGACTCCTCAGCCTCCATACCTACAGCAGTGGGTTGTGACAATACGTGTGAAGTGGTGTCCACAGAGGAGCTTGTTAGAGACTCAGTGGCCAGAGTTTTTACTGGGGGCTGATCATGTGGGCACCCTCTGCCTGACATTTATCAACATTCCAGAATCCCAGAAGGGAAGTTGATGTTCAGCAAAACCCTTTTTTTTCCATTGTGGAAGACTTTGCAGGCATAGTATAGTTTTGGTTTTTTTTTTTCCCCTTCAACTTGAACAGAATGAGACACTTAGGTTGTCTGTCACGGAGTCAGTGGGGCCATGAATTTCAGTAACTTTACCTTAGGTCCTTGAGGGTCTGACCTGGCCCGGGGCCATTCTTCTCGGGGCCATTCTTCTTAGTATTTCCAAAGGTCTAGAGTAATACTGGATATTTTTGTATCTGCCAACAGAGGAAAACTCTCTTTTCTCTTTTGGTTTCTTACCTTGAATAACTAGCCCTAAATTTTGTTCTCTTCCAAAGACTAAATAAAACCCCAAGTCTGTTGGGGGTATTTCTCAAATCATAGCTGGATACAGGAAGATGGTATAGGGTGTGTGGGCTTTGGAATCAGACGCACCACCGTGATTGGTGACTTCTGACCGGTTGCTTGGCCTTTCTGAGTCTGATCTGCAAAAATGGGAGAGTCCTTTAGGATTTGAGGTTTTGCAGTGATATGTGAGAAGGGTCTGGCACTGAGCCCAGATCATGGGTGCCCAGTAGATGGCCACTGTTGTAGTTATCAGGGGCCAGGAGTAGGCCTGGATCCAGTCAAAGTTATGAAGTAGGCTGGGTGCTGGCTTATATTTTCCAGTCTGTTCTTCTCACCCGTTGTGAGCCTTCAGTACTGGCCTGGAATTAGCTGGTGGCTTTAGGGATAATAGTCTCCAACAGGTGATTGCCTGAGGACTACAAAACAGATCCTAAATTAACAAATCTCCACCCATAATTGAAAAGTTGAAAAATTCCTTGTGATATTCTCAAACCTATTAAGTAATAGTCTTGTGTCAGGATTTTCCAGAGAAACAGAACCAATAGGAGATGGGTGGGTGGGTGGATGGATGGATGGATGGTTGGATAGGGTTTGGGGATAAAGAATTGGTTCATGTCATTATGGAGACCGAGAAGCCCCATAATCTGCCATTGGGAGGCCAGCGTAATTCCAATCTGAAGACCTGCGAGCCAGGAGAGCCGAAGCTGTGTGTCTCAGTCTGAGGACAAGGCCAGTGTCCCAGCTTGCTCTCCCAGCAGAGTGAGTACATTCTTCCTTTCTCTGCCTTTTTGTTCTACTTGGCCATGAACCATACTGATTGCATAAATAGGCACAGCGAGCCAGTCTTATCAGTTAAGCAGTGGGAATGCTTTCCGAATCCAAATTCTCAGATTCCCACCAAGGGTAGGAGTCTGGTTCTTGCTGTGTGACCTCTTTCCCACACACCCCTCTCTGTGCCTGGCTTTTCACAGAGCCATTCCAGGGGCTGTGGGTGTTGGCCCTTCGCTCTGAGCAATGCCCCTCATCCTCTTCTCTCTTGGACCGCTGCTCTCGGATCTGCATGGGGAAAGAATCCTCGCTCTGAGCCACTCCTGGTGTCTTCTGTCTTCCTCTGGTGCCTCCTTCACATTGGGTAAATGACCTGTTCGTCCTCTGCCCCAATGAAACTTTGTGTATGGCTGTTGTCCTGTCTGACCTGGAAGGACGAAAAGGTATAATTCCTGAACTGTTAATTCAGTTCCTTTCTTAAATGGCATGCTTTTCTAAGAAAAACCTGTGTTTTTCCCTCTAAGTTTATTTTTGAGAGAGAGCGCACGTGCACAAGCTGGGGAGGGACAGAGAGAGAGAGAGAGAGAGAGAGAGAATCCCAAGTAGGCTCTGTGTTGTCAGCGCAGAGCCCAGCATGGGGCTTGAACTCACAAACTGTGAGATCATGACCTGAGCTGTAGTCGGACACTCAACCCCCCTGAGCCACCAGACACTCCTGGAAAAGTTTGTTTTCTAAGCCAAAGTTATTCCATGACGAAGGCATGTCTTTTCCTTATGGTCACATTCCTGTCTGCTGTGACCCCTTTTCTATTCACTTTACTCATCTGAGAGTTAAACATTTTTAAAAAATGTTTATATATTTATTTTGAGAGAGCGAGAGAGAGAGAGAGAGAGAGGAGAGAGAGAGGGAGTGAGCATGAGTGGCAGAGGGGCAGAGAGAGAGGGAGACAGAGAATCCCCAAGCAGGCTCTGCACTGTCAGCACAAACTGTGAGATCGTGACCTGAGCGGAAATCAAGAGTTGGACGCTCAACCGACTGAGCCACCTAGGCGCCCCTCAGAGTTAAACATTTTAATGAAATTGGCCTACAATTGCGGACCTCTCACCCAGGGGTAGTGGGTCTACATTTTTGGCGTTATGCTAGGGATTATTAACCTTCAGATTTAAAATTCTCAACATTCCTTCTGAAGGTTGAGGCGTTGTGGCAGAGATGTGATCAATTTGGTCTCCATAACATAGATGAAGCGGACCTCTTTCCTTCCTGCCTTGTCCCATTCTACCAGGTAGTGAATAGTTAACAGTTTTGACTTTAACAACAACGAGTAAAGAAAACTTGCCTTTGGACACCAAATACAAACCACACCCTTGAATAGCACTATATCGTTTGTGGGGTTTTTTTAGGCATAATACTTCTATTTGATTTTGGCTTTCCACGGAATTTTCCCAAGATCTCAGCCTTCTGCTGCAGGATTCTTTCTTGTCTTCCCCTCCCAGTTACTATAACTGATCCATGCACTCTCCATGTGTGGGAGGCGGTAGTCTGGGCAGGACAGATGTCAGGCACTCTTGTCTGTGTCTACCAGGAGCTATTATCCCCATCCCAGTGCCTGGCTGTCTGAGGACTATTGTTCTGTGTACCACAAGCTAAAGTGATTTTTCTTCTCCACAATTCATTTTTGAAGTTATTATGACAGGTGCTTTCTGCAGCTAAAAACGCTGTATGTATCGCAGAGATCAGAATGGTTGCTTGTTGTGGTTTAATATTTATTGAACATGTTTGTCTATGGTGCATGTGTTGACTGGAGCCCAGACAGTGAGAGCCACATGTTTGCAAAACTATTCTGTGAAATGTACATCCCTTTATGTTTGCAGGAAGCTTTCTCACCATTCAGTTGAGCTATGGAGATTGGATTGATAGGACAGAAACATTGTGCATTTTATTTGCCTGCATTTTAGGGCTTGGTTGTGATAACAGCTGTAGATGCTTGCTCTTCCGGTGCTTTCTCTCCACCCCCCCCCCCCCCACCCCCATTCTATTAGCCTGGTCAGTGTGAGCATCTCAGAGCTGGACTTCTGAGCAGTTTGCACTGGAACCTGACGGTCCCAAAGCCCTGAGAGGGGCAAGGACTTACTTTGTTTATTCTGCTGTGTCTTTGTCACCAGAGAGGCTGATGAAATTTTATTTCAAAAAAAAAAAAAAAAAGACAATTTGGTGGCCTGATCTGTGTTGCTTTCTAGCGCGTCTCTTTAAATCTGGTGGTAGGTTGGGGTGCCTGGGTGGCTCAGTCGATTAAACTCAGGTGAAGCCTGAGCCTGACTTCAGCTCAGGTCATGATCTCACGGTTTGTGAGTTTGAGCCCATGTCAGGCTCTGTGCTGACAGCTCGGAGCCTGGAGCCTGCTTCAGATTCTGTGTCTCCCTCTCTCTCTGCCCCTCCCCCGCTCATGCTCTGTCTCTGTCTGAAAAATAAATAAACATTAAAAAGAAATTTAAATCTGGTGACACGTGGAGCCGGGGCTGCCCTGGCCTGGGGTTCAAACTCCTGCTGCTCCTCAGAAGAGCTGCTCTTTGGTCACGTGGTACTTACAAACTAGTATATCGGTTGCTTGATGTTTTTCTCCCCCCTCTTGTCATTCTTGTTATATTTCAGCCCCCCCCCCTTTTTTTCCGAGGGCACTTTTACTCTTTGCAGCTGAACATTTCCATATATTTGTAGCTTAGTCTAATAGCCCTTAGCACCAGGAGTATCTACTTTGTATTGAATTTATTTTTTTCTATTTAAAAAAAATCTTACTTAAATCCAAGTTAGTTAACATACAGTAATAGTTTCAAGAGTAGATTTTAGTGATTCATCACTTACATACAATATCAGTGCTTATCCCAACAAGTGCCTTCCTAATGCCCATCCCCACCCCCCATCCAGCACCCCTCAGTTTGTTCTCTAGATTTAAGAGTCTCTCATGGTTTGCCTCCCTCTCTGTTTTTATCTTATTTTTCCTTCCCTTTCTTATGTGCATCTGTTGTGTTTCTTAATTTCCACATATGAGTGGAAATCATATGATATTTATCTTTCTCTGACTTATTTCACTTAGCCTAATAATTTCACTTAGCCTAACATACTCTACTTCCATCCACGTTGTTGCCAATGGCAAGATTTCATTCTTTTTGATCGCCAGGTAGTAATCCATTGTATATATAAACCACATCTTCTTTACTCATCAGTCGATGGGCATATGAGCTCTTTCCATAATTCAGCTATTGTTGATAGTTCTTTTTTTTTAATTTTTTAATATTTGTATTTATTTTTGAGACAGAGACAGAGCATGAACAGGGGAGAGGCAGAGAAAGAGAGGGAGACACAGAATCCGAAGCAGGCTCCAGGCTCCGAGCTGTCAGCACAGAGCCTGACGCAGGGCTCGAACTCATGGAGTGTGAGATCATGACCTGAGCCGAAGTTGGATGCTCAACCGACTGAGCCACCCAGGCGCCCCTGTTGATAGTTCTCTTAGCCCTTTTGGATACATGTATGTATATGTTTTTTTGGTTGGTTTGTTTAATTTGTGTGACAAGAGCCAAAATCCTCCCCCAGCCCCAGTCTAAACTTTATATATCCTACTCAAAGACAGTAACTAAAACCCTCCCATCACCTCAGAAGCACTTGATAAAAGTCTGTCTCAGTAAAGTCTCCAGAGCACAGAATGGATTGGAAATTGTATAAAATGAGTTTTCTTGCACACAAAGATAAAAAAGAAATAGAAATCCCAAATTTATTTTTAAATTTATGAACAAGAATCTCTTTGGGGGGCTCCTGGGTGGCTTAGTTAAGCATCTGACTTTGGCTCCGGTCATGATCTCACCATCCATGAGTTTGAGCCCCGCATCAGGCTCTGTGCCGACAGCTTGGAGCCTGGAGCCTACTTCGGATTCTGTGTCTCTCTCTCTCTGTCTCTGGCCCTTCCCCATTTGTGCTCTGTCTCTCTCAAAAATATAATAAAACATAAAAAAATTTAAAAAAGAATCTCTTTGATGAAATAAAATTGCAGCAGTAATAATTCTTCCGATCTTATAAATGAATTAGAATGGACCAAAACTCAATACCATTTAAACCATAGGCTCAAAGGGTTATTCTAGGAGTTCGCTTTCTTAAAACTTTGGTTCCCCTTAAACATTATACAAAAATGGAACTTCATTTTCCTAATGGCTTAATTCATTTGGACCTGCAAAGCCCTTCCGGTCATAGTCACCTTGTGTTTGCCCCACCAGAACTTGAATATTGACCGTCAGGGTTTTCATTTGTGTAAAGTCTAATCATTCTGCTCTTTCATTTATTTATTTTTAAAGATTTTATTTTTAAGTAATCTCTACACCCAATGTGGGGTTCAAACTCAGAACCTGGAGATCAAGAGTTGCTTGCTGCACTGACTGAGCCAGCCAGGCCCCACCGCACCGCGCATCCCTCCCCCCACCCCCCCCACCCCCCCGCCATTCTGTTCTTTTAGACTGTGGAAGTTTATACGTGGAGTGCTTTTCTCTTCTTTTGTTTTCTTTTCTAACAAGGAAAAGAAAAAAAGGGGGCGCCTGGGTGGCTCAGTTGGTTAAACATCTGACTTTGGCTTAGGTCATGAAGTCACATTCTGTGGGTTCAAGCTCTGCATCAGGCTATGTGCTGTCAGCACAGAGCCTGCTTCGGATCTTCTGTCCCCTCTGTCTCCGCCCTTCCCCGACTTGAGCTCACTTGTCTCTCTCAAAAATAAACATTAAAAAAAAAAAAAGCAAAAAAAAAAAAAAAAAAAAAGATCAAAAAGGAACATTGAGCCATTGTTGAGCATTTTGGGAAAAGTGAAAATCTGTTCCCTGTATTTCATTTACAAGGAGAAGCAAGTTAGAAGCAAGCACCCCTGATTCTGCTGGGAGAGGAGGTGGTGATGGCAGATTCTAGGCTGAGTTCTGAGGAAGGGGAGGTATTTCTTTGCCTCCTTTCCACCTTCCCTTTTTCTCTCAGTTCCTTCCCTAGTCTCCTCTTTCAGTATTTCTCTCCTTTCTCATCCTTCCCTTCAATTGTTAGCCATTTTCTTTTACTCCCTTTATATATTAGCTCACAGCAGTTTAGAAAAAGTGACACCCCTTTCAGAGAGATCTATTTTGTTAAGGACTCTGGACAACAGATCCAAAGAAATTAACCCTCAATAGTGAAACTTTGGCTTCGGTTGGAGGGGCACTTATGAACTGAAAGTCTTCTCAGGAATTGTCTGTTTATAAGATCTGTTCACTATTTATGGGACAGAGATGACAGATGCCCACTGTGGGCCAGGTGCTGCCGTTAAACACACAGATGGATAAATGTTGTTGCTCACGGTTTTGAGGGCTCTGCAATGGCAGGGGAGGGGGCAGACAATCATGGAAATTAGTAGTCACCGTATAGTCTTGTAATTGCCTTCACGGAGGCAGGAACCACGCGTTGCGCCTGCATGACTGGGTGTGAGAACAACCATGGAAGCATCCATTCCCTGGTCTCAGAGACTTTAAGGAGGGGAATTTTCGAAATAAGGTAATGTGAGTTCTGTAATGAAACCATCCTGGAGGTTTGAACTCTTCACGACTCCCGTTTGGTTAGGCCTAGTTTCGATTCTGCCATTTTTGTTTCAGCTTCCTTTCTTCACCTTACTTTCGTCTGTTATCCCGCTGGCTCCTACGTCCGCTTTGCTGTCCCCAGTGTGAGACACGGAGCTCAGAAACCTGGGCCAGAAAGGGGAAGATGGGCTTGGGCTGCAGGGTTGACAGCTTTTTCCTTTGGGTATTTAAAGTATCATCATCTTACAATGTCACACACATTTTTAGACAGGAGACTGTCCCAAGATCTTTTCTTTTCCTGGCTTGCTGTTTACAGTCGTCACATCTGCCCTGTCTGCAGTAATAACAAGAAGAAGAAAGACTCCCAGTCTTTTTAACGTAAAAGCCGTAAACTGTGCCTTTGACAACTGCAGAAAGTGTTCGCACCACTTTATTTTATTGTTGGTATAACTTTTAATTGCCTTCTTTGTCTTCATTCCTTTCCTGTTGTTTTCTGGAACGAAGTGAACAACGTTTTGAAAGTCAGTTCAGAGGTGAACTAATGGTATAGCCATAAGAGCAGATATAGGCATGTTGGCAGTTGGTGAATGTCAAATCCTGATTTTAACGATAATAAATTTGGGGGAGGAAGGAGAAGCTCTCAACTAGTCAAAGGAAGATCCTCTGTGGGAGAGGCTCCTGTCCTTCATACAGAGCAGTGTTCATTTCTGTTGCAGTAGGAAATATGGCTTCTTTGCCTCCATTGTTACCTTTATCATTCCGCCTGCTTGTCCCTGAGGAACCTCAGCTTTTACAAGTAGGGATAGGAGCCACGTTATAAATCCTTTCTCTTCTTGTAATCAAAGCCCTGTGTGGCAACCTTCATGCCAGTAATCACCGAACCCTTTGGATTGAGACCACTCAGTCCACATTGATCTGGTTTTTAGGCTTCCTTTCCTCCATGCCTTCAGGTGCTATGTATGCTGTATCTTCGTTTGACTTTGGCGTCTGTTGAGAATTCTGGCTTCTGCAATGAATTGATTCCTGTTGGGATAATTGGATGAATGGATGGGTTGGGGGGGCGGTTTGGGACAGAGCTGAGCACCACCCCAATAGGACGTTTCCCCACTTCATCCTAAGACACCTCCCTTTTTCTGGGATCAGTTGTTTGAATCTGAGTTGTTTTGGTCTTGTGCCTTATTTTAGCTTTGATGGCACAATATTAAAGAAGTTATCGTCTCATTCAACGTCGTTGTCAGTACCGAGAGTAGTGAAGGTACTGGAAGGTTGACTGCATTCTCCTTTATTTTCTGTGTGTGTGTGTGTGTGTGTGTGTGTGTGTGTATGGACATTTCTGCAGAAGGTCACCCAGATCCCTTAAAGGGAATGACTGGCAGCTTTCTGTCCTGTCATGAGGAGAGGCTGAGTGGGCAGCCTCAGGCCTCTGATGCCCCCTGGGCAGTCTCCAGATAGTTTTCTAGATGAGAAATTGCAGAACTACCTGGATTTCTTGCCCAGGTGTGTTTGGGGGAGAGAGTTAGACAGCAAGTAGATGATTTGAATTTTGCATGAGGAGAACACAAAGATTTTTTTGACATCAGACTTTTTTTTTTTTTTTTTTTTTTGCCTCTGGGGCAGATGTTATTTTTCTCTTTTACTTTTGGTTTTTATTCTTCTGTAGTATTTTTTAAAGACAACAGTGAGAAGGAATTACCCCTGGACCTTTTCTCTCAGTGAAAAACATTAGTTGTGACTCTGAGGAAATGGCATGTGGCCATAAGGACAGGGTATGGCAGAATCATCCAAAATGCTGACTGCCTCCCTCAGGGCTCTATGGGCTTGGCAGTTTTCTTAAACTCTGTGCCCCACTCACTTCATCTACATGATGGAGACAATAATCTCTTTGGATGTTGTGATAAACTGAGGTCACTCTTGTCAAATGCTTAGAATAGTCCCTGGTATGTGGTCTTTTTTTTTTTTTTTTTTTTTTTTTTTTCTTGAGAGAGAGAGTGTGTGTGAATGTAGGGGAGGGGCAGAGAGAGAAAGAGAGAGAGAATGAATCTTAAGCACTTAAGAATCTCCATACCTGACTTGGAGCTTGATCTCATGACAGTGAGATCATGACCTGAGTGAAATCAAGAGTCGGATGCTTAACCGACTGAGCCACCCAGACGCTCCACAGTCCCTGGAACTTGGTAAGTAAGCAGTTCATGGTTATTATGTATGATTATACACTAATTCTGTTAGGTCATATTATTACATTATGAAAGAATTGAGTTTCTTGGTACAGTGATGTGGTCTTAGAAACTAGGAACAAATGTCCGCCCAGGCCAATATTTAATGACTATTTGGCCATGACTTGGTCATTTGGATCAGAGAAGAAGGCCAGAGTAGCAACTTTTTTCATGAAAGTTCAGTTTGCCACACTCATCGGGAGTCTACGGAGCCCCTCGAAAGCTGAGTGGGCAGAGCCCGAGAGCCCTTGAGTAGCTCCTCTGGTGTAGAGGATATAAAACATGGCAAATGATCTTTTGTGGAGCATTAGGGGACGGACACCTGACTATTAACCAGCCCCACCATTAACCAGCTGTGTGTGCTCAGGGTCAGACCAGCTGTTCATTCGTTCGTTTGTTCATTCATTTGTTCATTCATTCAGTTCACTCCATTTGTAAATAGTGCTAAGATATTTTGAAGTAAATTAAAGATCTCTTATTGCAGAATTTCACAGTAACCAAGACATGGAAGTAACCTAAATGTCTGTCAACATGTGATTGGATATATAAGATGCGGTATATATGCTCAATGGAGTATTTATTATTCAGCCACGAGAAAGAAGGAAATCCTGCCGTTTGTAACAATGTGGAAGGACCTCGAGGGCATTATGCTAAGTGAGATAAGTCAGACAGAGAAAGACAAGTAACGTAGGATATGACTTACACATGGAGTCTAAAAAAGCCGAACTTGTAGAAGCAGAGCGTAGTGTGGTGGTTCCCAGGGCCATGGGGTGAGAGGATTGGGGAGATGTTGGTCAAAGGACTCAAACTTTCACTTAGAAGATGAATAAGTTCTGGGGAATCTAACGCACAGCATGGTGATGAGAGTGAGTGCTCTATATTATGTACTTGAAAGTTGCTGAGAGACTAGGTCATAAATGTTCTCGGCACATAAAGCAGGGGTAATTATGTGACACAGTGAGGGTGTCAGCTGACAGGATGGTGGTGATCATATTGCAGCAACTAAGTGTACCAAATCAACACATTGTACACCGTAAACTTAGCGTCATAGGTCAGTTATATCTCAATTGAAAAAAAAGATATGACATTGACATTCCACCCCTCCTAGAATAAGGCTTTCCATCCCTCCCAGACCCCCAGGAAAGAAAGGAAGGAAAAAAGGAAGAAAAGAAATTTCTCCATGTAACCAAAATAATATTGCCATTACTAATGTAATTAATAATACGTCTTTAATATTTGCTAACATCAGTTCACATTCAGGTTTCCCCAGGTATGGTCAGGTCATACACTGCATTTATGTTATCACAGTCGCTTCATATGGGGGGCGGGGGGTGAGGGGTGGTACTGACTAAATGGTCTCCAGGCTCGGTGTTCGGGTTTTAATACCTTTAACCAAGTGCTGCTCCGATTCGGTTCATTTCTCTCTTGTTCCTGGAGAAGGAGGATTCGCAATGTATAGACACCAGCTATGGCTCTCAGCATGACCAGATGGAAATGTGGAAAGTATTTGGCCCATGGAATCAGTGGAGACGGTCAGGGGTGTGTCACACTGGGTTGGGCAGACCCAGCCCTCATGCTGGTTACATAGGGGAGACAGAGTTTTCGGCCCCAGACTGGCTTGCATTTGATGTGCTCCCTAAATGTTCATAATGCCGTTTACTGGTAAGAGGAAGACTTGTGCCGTCCTTCTGATTCCCTTTTGTTTTGTTACCTGAGACTCTCGTGTTTTATTCAGGGAGACTAAATGCTGATCTCTCAGATTACCTGTCTCGGGAAAGTCCCATTGTTCCAGAACAAAAGAGTGAACAAGTCACGTAGTGAGAGCCTAGCTCCCATCTTAGATCTCAGGTGCTGCAGCGTCAGGGGTCACTGGCCTGTTGGCACATTCTCTGCATTGTGTGGGTGTCCCGGTGAAGCCACTTCTCAGCTTCTTAGTGCCCCCCCCCCCCCCAAACTTCCCTGGGGCCACTGTGTTATGTGTGTGAGCTCTGAGGGCCGATGGTCTGAACCAGTTGAGAAGTAGGGTTGAGGGGTCAGGCAAGTAGAGGCCAGAATGAGAACTCTTGTGGATAAAAGAGGAATTGGCTGCAGTGTGTGCCAATAAAGAGCTTCATTCTGAACCTGCAAATCAGGCAGCAGCGCCCACTGCGGGCCTCCTCCCCAGGCCTAAGGGAGAGAAGCTGTAGGTGTGCTTCCAGAAGGCTCCCAGGGATGGAGGGAGAAGGGGCTGAGCATCCAACCCTTCTTCCTGCCCTGGGGAGGAGGGTGCGAGAGGGGATACAGGGAGCTACAGCCACAGACAAAGGGACACCCCTTACAGTTAGCTTCCTCTTGGGGCCGACTGTCATGGGTGCCTTGTAGGCTCCTTCCCTCTGTCTTGGCTCTACAGGCTAATTAATAGAGGAGAGAGAGAAATGAGACAAGTTCTGATAATAGTATTATTCAATAAATACTTCCATTCATATGATATGCACTCCCTGAATAGATAAATCTTAAAAAAAATTCAACTTCAAAATTTCCCCCAAACTCTGGATATTTGTGGCATGAATGAATGCACCAATCACTTGTTTGCATTTGGGAGACTCAGGATGGCTGTGTGTGTGTGTGTGTGTGTGTGTGTGTGTGTGTTGGGAAGGAAGCAGAGAGGAAGTGGGTTGGAGAGCCAAGGCTTTCTGAAATATTTATTACCTACAGGAATTCCAAGCTTCTCTGAAGGGTGTCCCGAGTGTCCCAGAAGTCAGCTCCTGTGACTGACAGCCTTCTGCCCCTGTGTCCCAGGGCTGAGACATTGGGGACTTGCCCTAGCACTTGTTTTGGGAGCCCCCTCTTTCCCAAGTGACCAGCAGTCCCCTCATGGAGGGAGATGAGCCATCCAGGTCCCAAGAAGTTAGTATGATAGGCAAGGAGGAACCAGGGGCCGGTAGAGCAGGTCGATTGGGTAGGTAGATGGATTGGGTAGGTACCTTATAAGGTACCTCTTACAAGGTATGGAAACCGTACTTTGTGGTCGGGTATGTTCCGAGAGCCAAGTGTGGAGCAGGACAACAACCTTCGTTCAAATTAATGGAGAAGAAGAATGCATTACATTTTACGGACTTTAAAAATTTTTTTTTTTTTTTAATTTTTTTTTTCAACGTTTTTTATTTTATTTTTGGGACACAGAGAGACAGAGCATGAACAGGGGAGGGGCAGAGAGAGAGGGAGACACAGAATCGGAAGCAGGCTCCAGGCTCCGAGCCATCAGCCCAGAGCCCGACGCGGGGCTCGAACCCACGGACCGCGAGATCGTGACCTGGCTGAAGTCGGACGCCCAACCGACTGCGCCACCCAGGCGCCCCCGGACTTTAAAAATTTTTAATAAAACATATGTAACAAAACATTACTATTTTAGCCACTTAGGTGTGCAGTTCAGTGACATTAAATACATTCGCAGTGGGCCACCGCCGTCTATCTCCAGGACAATTTCATCTTTCCCAATTGGAACTGCATCCACTAACCACCCCGGGAAACCACCACTGTACTTTCTGTCTATGAATTAGACTACTCTAGGCACCTCACATAAGTGGAATCATGCAGTTCTTGTCTTTCTGTGACTGGCTTATTTCGCTCAGCATAATGTCTGCAAGGTTGATCCATGATGTGCCAGGCATCAGAATTTCTTTCCTTTTTTTTAAATTTTTTAATGTTTATTTATTTTTGAGAGAGAGAGACAGAGACAGAGTATGAGCAGGGGAGGGGCAGAGAGAGAAGGAGACACAGAATCCGAAGCAGAGTCCAGGCTCCGAGCTGTCAGCACGGAGCCCCATGTGGGGCTTGAACCCACGAACTGTGAGATGATGATCTGAGCCGAAGTTGGACACTTAACCTACTGAGTCACCCAGGCGCCCCAGAATTTCTTTCCTTTTTAAGACTGAATAATATCCCATTGTGTGGATATGTCCCATTTTGTTTATCCATTCATTTGTTAATGGACGCTTGTGTTGTTTCCACCTTTTGGGTTTTGGGATTAATGCTGATATGAACATTGATGTACAGATATCTATTGGCATTACATCTTTTCAAAATAAACTTTTTTTTTTTTAGAAATACAATATATACATTATGTTTTTGGTGACCGCAAAACATATCTAACTCATTTGGAACCTGAATTTGTTATTCAATACCCCTAAAGTTTTAAATGTATGACTGTAGTGCATTTTATTATTGAGCCGTGCCTCTTTTGTCCTGAGTTGTTAGTTTTTGTGCACCCAGTTGTATATTTAATCTTGTTAGGTCTAGTTCCCCAACTTAGCCTGTCATGACCTTTTAGAATTTTGAGTCTTTCATCTAGTTTAATTTTGGGTCATTCACAAATCTGATCATATCTCCTCTATCTCTGTGCAAGTCTTGGGTGCTGCTGGAAACCTCTCCCTGCCTCCCTTCTGGTTGGCTTTTCTCTGGGCATTGCTGTGCTGTCATATACCCATTTATCCAGCTTTCCTCACCGCTGGTTTGTAAGGAAACATGTCCCCCTCCGCCACGTATGTCTGCACATTTTCATGCCGTAACAGTCTCCAGACTTACTGAGAATGGGACTACACCAGACTGGTCAGTCATACTCTGGTGTTGTTTGGGAATGGTAGCCACCAGCAAGTTGTAGGTGAGGGGGAATGAGCTGTTCTCTTACAGCCTCACGAGCAGGTTATAATGAAAGCCAGTTTCAGAACCAATTCGACATCGGACCCTGAAACAAATGGGTATTAGCAATCAGGCAGAGTCTAGTCCGTATGTCCTATTCTGTCACCTGAAGTCCCAGCTCTGTGTCCTGTTAGGTGCTCTGAACACCACTTGGGGTGAAGGGTGGTGGGATGAAACCAGTGGCTGGACCATTTGGGATCAAGTCTAAGGATACAGGCTAAGGGCCTTGTCGGATGGAGCCTTATACCCTATCTATTCAAGGATAGAGACTGTCTAAACTATTTTACCCCGTTCTTGATGCACATCACGCTAATTAACAAATCACCGATTTCATCAAGGAAAAAAAAAATCGTTCCTCACATTCATTCTTCTAGTTAGTAGAGGATCTGATCTTACTCAAATGTACGTAACAGAACGGGTTCTAGTGGGGCACTTTTGGAGTGAGGACTGTTTGGTCTGGATGCTAGCTGATCAGCTCAGGATGCTGAGATATAATTTACCTATAGTAAAAATAACAAATCTCAGAATTTTTAAGCCCCTGTAAGGACCACCTAGATCAAGATGTAGAATGTTTCCAGAACCCTCCAAGGCTCCCTAGTATCCTTTTTCCCCAGTGAGAAGAATGCCCCTCCTTCTCCAAGGTAATCACTCTTCTGACCACTGTCACCATAAATTAGTTTTTCCTGATTTGAATTCCATATGCATGGAATCCTACTTAAGTTTTGTGAGATTCCTTCATGCTGTGTAAATTGTTCATTTTCTTTCACTGCTGTGTAGTATTCCATTGTATGAAATGTAGATAGCTGTTCTACACCTGGTAGATGTTTGATCACTTCCAGCTTGGGGCTGTAGTGAATAAGGCAGCTAAAAACATTCTTGTGCATATCTTTGGTGGACGGAGTAGGAGTTATTGATTAAGGTAACTAACTGTCCCTAGAATTGGTTTATATTCATGCACACAGAGAGGATATCATATTTTCCATGACATACGGTTTTAGAGTATATTAAAGGGATCATACAAAACTACATATACAAACAAAGGAGCATAGTCTCGTAAAGTATGTGCTGGAACAAAAGCACATCATTGCTTTTTGTGTTCCTTGACTATAATAAATATTCTAAGCCACAGAGTCAATTTCCTGGGAGCCGAGATTCTCATGTGAAAATATGCTGTTTCCTTGTGGCTTCTCTAGAAGGAGTGGGAAAAGGACCTTTTCATTAATTCTGCAAGTACGCATCATTCTCTAATTTTAGATTGTCATTGTGAAAAAAGCCATGGATTACTAAAAACTCTTGAGAATATCAACTACTTTTGGGGTGTCCCCTGCATTGGAATGAATAAGATTCTTAAATATTCATTTATGTTTTTCTTTCCATGTCATTTTGGGTATTGTGATGAAAATAAACTATTTGCTGCTGATTTAGAATCCCTGAATACTCTTATAAAAATTTAATTCCACCCATATTAACTAGGCTTTCAAGGCTTTTTCAGAGGGCCTGTTTTCCTCTAATAGATTACTAGAGGGAAAATCTTTTAGCCTAGAAAATTGATGGATGGAAGTAGAACATGCAAACAACTCCAGCCACCAATGGGGATGCTGCATTGATTTAAAATTGAAAAGGGTCTGTGTTTTATGAAAGTGAAGAATTAGGTTAGCAGTCCCCTTGACAAGAATGCAAAAAACTCTAATGGTCTGTAGCACATGCATACATTTAAGGTATCACCACCTCTTCATAGCACCTAACAACATTTTTTTCAACAACCCTATGGTGTGTTAAACATTACAGATGTCCCGTTCCGGGAGTCTTTCCTACACACACACCGCTGCATGTGTACTGAGATGACACTTGTACAAGGTTAGCGTTGAAGCTTTGTGTGTAACACCAGAACACCAGAAGCCACCAGATGTACGTCCGTCTATAAGGGAGGGGCCGAAGGGTGGTGTATGTGTGCAGCGGATGCTGTGTGGTTGTTAGAAGAGAGCGATGACGTATGTCCTGATGTGGACCGGTGTCCAGGTACATTGCCATGTGAAAGAAACAAGGTGGAGGCCAGCGTATAGACTGTGCTACCTTTATGTAAGAAAGGTGGAGATATAGGGGAATTTACTTATATTTGCATAGAGAAAAACTGGAAAGATAAACAAGACATAAATAGAAATGGGATCTGTAATAGTCAACGGGATACGTAAGGGTTGGGAGTAGGCATAGGAATGGCTCCTTCTGCATAGATCTGTTTATCTTGTGTTGACTTTTGGAATCATGCAGAAGACAACCACCCACAAAAATGAATCTGATCAGGCACGCTCTTGACATTGAATTAGACCAAGAGCACGTGACAGAAAGTGAAGCTGGTTGAATGCATCACGAAAGGGTGAGATCATACACTCCATTTCCTTTCTCAGATGCTCTCAAGTTCAGCCAGTCAGTCACGGGTGCTTATTGAACCGGTCTGCCAGTCTGATGTGCCAGCCACTATCTTAGGTGGTGTCGGTGGGAGCCTTAAGGTCCAAGCTTTCCTGGAGCTGCCTGAAGGGGCAGACAACAAGGAGATGACCAGTGAGGGAGAGAAGACTCCCGCTAGTAGGCCCAGGGAAGGAGGTGAGGGCAGCCTCTGTTGGGGTCACAAGGGAGGATGATTGCTGATCTATATTCCTGCATGTTCAAGGCTCGTTGGTGGGCAGTATTTTTGTACATAAGATAAGAAAGTGGGGTAAATTCTCATTTTTATTCTTGCACTACAGCAGTCAGGATGTCATTTTACCATAGTCTCATTACCTCTTCAGTTAAATTTCAAATAAAGAAATAAACACATTATAGCAGTCATGGGTCCCTCAGTGTACTACTGTGTGGGCAGGAGGCCAGAATTTAGGTGAATAAAGAAAAAGTTGATTTGACCATTATAGTTTTGTTTTCACAATGGTGGGGTTATGTTGGGGATCATGTTATCTCCATGATTTGTGACTATAACCATAGGTTATTGAACAGACAAGATATTACTCTGACTAGCCTGTTATTTATTTATTTATTTTTCCATTCAGAAAGCAGTTAAGGGGCGCCTGGGTGGCTC
The DNA here is from genome assembly GCF_028749965.1 of Puma concolor. Lineage (NCBI taxonomy): Eukaryota > Metazoa > Chordata > Mammalia > Carnivora > Felidae > Puma > Puma concolor. The sequence continues at coordinate 131,867,064 of NC_141673.1, read as the reverse complement.
AGTCGGTTAAGCGGCCGACTTTGGCTCAGGTCATGATGTCACGGTCTGTGAGTTCGAGCCCCGCGTCGGGCTCTGTGCTGACTGCTCAGAGCCTGGAGCCTGTTTCAGATTCTGTGTCTCCCTCTCTCTGACCCTCCCCTGTTCATGCTCTGTCTCTCCCTGTCTCAAAAATAAATAAAACGTTAAAAAAAATTTTGAAAAGAAAGCAGTTAAATGTAAATTTTCCCTATACGGGGACATATGAGCTATAGAAAATTGAACCCTCCCCCACCACGGTCTTCATGTTCTAGTATCTTCATGACAATTATTTTCTGAAAATACTATGATGTTTCCACAGTAGATGAGGTAGACATTTGAAACATTTCTCTGCTGTTTATTATTTTTTTCTCATTCTGGTCTTTTACTGGCATATTTCTCTTTCAGAGTTTCTAAAGCAGATGAAATATTAATATGGTTATTTTTTAAAGTTTTTACAATGACGTGATTTTTTAAAGGGAGAGATTTTTTTTCTCTCTGTTTCTTTCTGTTCCATTACATTTTGGTGAAGCTTGAGAAACAGAGGTCAAAGGCCATAGGAAAATGTCATGGTCACAGTGCTTCTCACCTCGCCAGTTCCCCAGTGACTTAAACCTTGCTCAGATTTGACAGAATAACAACACGGACTGGCAGCCAGAGTTGGGAGTGTGGAATTTTCCTGGCAGCCAAAGTCGAAAATGCAGATCTATCTGAAGCCAGCATATTCACAAACAGTCGTAGGTTCGTGAGTTAGTTAGGAAAGCACCAGAGATCAGATTTAAGAGTGAAAAAAAAAAAAAAAAAAGGAGAGTAATGCAGATCCTTATTTTAGGAGCACAGCCAAGTGCTATCTACAGAAGCGTAAGGAGAAGCTCAGGGGTCCCTGGGGTCCCCTGTCATCCTAGGGGATGCACAAAAAGCTGAAGATGATGATGGGGGCTTGCCTGCGTGTTTCCCTGTTGCCTATTGCTTGAGAGACGTGGGCCATCTCGGAGGGCTGGCCGTTTTGAGACTTGGCCAGTTCTCCTCTCTCTGGGAATCTCAGGGCGAACTAGCTAGGATGTGGTCTCTGCTTCTCGGTAGGTAAAGAAGAGGAGAAGGAGTGACCACGTGAGCTCTTCTGCTCTGTCACCTGTCCTGGCCTTACAGGGATATGTGACGTCACCGGGCTTGGCTGTGGGAGTCCCCGGAGCTGCTCCCTGATGGTGTGACTATTCTCATAGTCCATCACCAGCATAGCAAGGCCAGGAGGTGCATTAGGCAGCTTTGCTCCAGGGTAATGCAAGGAATCTGGGAACAGTAGGGGTATGTATCCGGTGCTCACACTAGGTTGTGTTTTCTTTCTGAAATTCATTTCCGGAGAGGAAATAAACACGGCAGGGATGCAAAGGTGAGAAAGGATGACAGAGGCAATGCTCTGATGCCTTTTGCTGTTTGGGGAGATGTTTGTAGAGTAAGCATATCCAAATGCTGTGCAGCAGCCTGTGAAATTTCTCATAATCTTTGGGCGTTCTCCCTCCATGACTGTGGCCTCCCCAACCTTCTCTCTTATTTATTTATTTATTTATTTATTTATTTATTTATTTATTTCAAAAAATTTTTTAACGTTTATTTATTTTTGAGACAGAGAGAGACAGAGCATGAACGGGGAGGGTCAGAGAGAGGGAGACACAGAATCTGAAACAGGTTCCAGGCTCTGAGCTGTCTGCACAGAGCCCGACGCTGGGCTTGAACTCACAAACCACGAGATCATGACCTGAGCCGAAGTCGGCCGCTCAACCGACTGAGCCACCCAGGCGCCCCCCCAACCTTCTCTTTAAAAAAAAATTTTTTTTTTCACGTTTATTTATTTTTGAGAAACAGACACAGAGCAGGAGCAGGGGAGGAGCAGAGAGAGGGGAGACACAGAATCCAAAGCAGGCTCTGGTCTCTGAGCTGTCAGCACAGAGCCCAATGCTGGGCTCGGACTCACAAACCACGACATCATGACCTGAGCTGAAGTCGGATGCTTAACCGACCGAGCCACCCAGGCGCCCCTCCCTGCAAGCTTCTAATAGAAGCCCAGCCACATTGAGTGGAGATTGTGTTGCTTTGTCACAGCAACTGCGGAGGACGAAGTTTGTTGCTCATCACAGAAACCAAAGAACAGCTTTTCTTGGAAGCAACTCCCTGTTTTCTAAGCACACAGTAAACTATTCTCTGGTGTCCACTCTGCCTGAATATTCTCAGCCAACACTGCTTACATCTTCTGCTCACAGCACGATCCTTGGCTCTTTGGTGAGTCAGCGAAAGAAGACGAGTGTATGTTACAACAGTTTTAGCATTCTGCCAAAGCCCACATTCTGTTGATTTCATGAAAAATAAATGGATTCTTTTTTATGGGCATATTTTACTGAATTGACAGTTTGTACATCTAGCCTGTCAAGAGTTTTTTTAACCGTATTTGTGGGAGTGTCAAGGCAGTCCGACAGAATGGGTGTAAAATAGGATAGTCACGAGGACAACAAACATGGAGAGCTCATGTCTCTATATTGCGTTGGAGCTCATGACATGCACTTTCTGTGTCACTTGTGTTAGTCAACAGGAGATGGATTGGAGGACAGACCTAACAGGCTCTACCAGCCAGCTGGAGTCAAAGAGCTTTTATGTCTAACCAGCGAAGGTAATGGGGTCCTTTCATGTTGGTGAAAATAACCCAGAGGCCAGCACTTAACACCAGTGTGGACAAGGCACATTCGGAATGGGGTGGGAAGAAGTGGTGAGCATTACAACGGAGAAGGTCCATCTCTTGGCAAAATTCTGTTGAGCAAATGGTGGCTGAAATTCAGGTCAGCAGCAAACTTATTTCCTGCCTGATTGGGTTAGGGAAAGAAAATAAATTCTAACAAAGTATTATTTTGTTAATACTTGTATGTGTTTATCATATATAAATATATAAATACTATTTATGAATATATTTATATATGAATTATTTATATATGTTATATATGTGAATTATTTGTATATATAAATGTATCGTGTTGGTGCTTATTAGTAATTATTAGTAAATTTGGTCATATGTTTATATTCAGAAGTTGCCCTTTTTAAGTAAATAAAATTCATGATCTGCCATCACTTTTGTATCTCTGTCAACCAATTTTCTCATGTCTGAGGTTGCTACTGGCATTTTTGCTACCAAGTTCCTGGTGTATTCTTTTTTTCTTTTTTTTCTCACCCATGACTTGAAGTATGTGATTCAGATGCCAAGCTGGGCTCTGAAAACCTAGTTAAAACATATCTCAAAACAATAATAAAAGTCACTGGCTGTTTCCTATCTTCTTCCCATGATTACTGAATGACTAAGTGAGGAATTAACCTGATTGCTGTGTAGATACCCATAGCACAGGCCTGGGCAGATGGTGTTCAGTAAATTGGTATTTTCCCTCACCCTCAATAGTGCTTGTCTTTTCTTTCTTTCTTTCTTTCTTTCTTTCTTTCTTTCTTTCTTTCTTTCTTTCTTTCTTTCTTCCTTCCTTCCTTCCTTCCTTCCTTCCTTCCTTCCTTCCTTTCTTTGTAGGCTCTGCACTCAACATGGGGCTTGAACTCATGACCCTGAGATCAAAAGTCACATGCTCTACCAACTGAGCCAGCCATGCCCTTCAGTAGTGCTTTTCAGCCTTTCCCTGAGTATCCTCAACTGCAGAGAGCAGTAGACACATGAGCTCAGGCCCCTCTGGATGTTTCCCAGACTCCCATTGAGGAACACCAATGTTCTAGGAAGATGTGCCCTTGTAACCTTGTGGCTTCACTACTCCCTGGCACACATACTGTAACTTGAGAAGGTTAGTGTTCATGGCTAATGTTCAACCTGGCAGAAGGGAGTGGTCAGTATATTCGCCCCAAATATATTTTGTCATGTTTGATATGCTTTGCAATTTGGCCACTTACATATGGTTTATAAGATAATTCCCTTAAGCATGTTGGATTCGACAGCACACCCGTTCTCCAGCCGTCCTGGACAGTGGGCAGGGAATCATTGTTCCTAAATTCTGCATTTGCACGTTCAGCGAAAATGTAGAAATCTGATGAGGACACACTCTTGAAGTACGTAGCATTCTGTGGATTTTAGTTACATGCAGAGATTTAATGGTGGATTTCCAACTGAAAAATAAGATAATGGGGCAGCATTTCTTTACTAACTCAGATAAATGAAAATAAACCCTCCTCATCGAGCATTTCTGTAGCAGAATTATAGAATCTACTAATTATAGATGATTCTCAGTTGCCCATGAGTTCGGGGGTTCATTTCATTTCTTGTAGATCATTTCAATTCTTTGATAATTGAAAATTTTCACTTTGGTGGTTAGTTCTTGTTTCTATGGAACCAGTCTTATTTTAAAGCCAAATTTTGACGGAAGAGGTAACATTTTGAGCAATGTGGGTGTTACCCCATTGTTACAGGTGAAGAGACAGAGGTTCAGGAAAGCTAATGCAAGACCACTGAGTCATGGAGCTGGGCTGTAACTTCACCTCTCTGACTCAAGACTCATTCTCCGTCTCTCAAACTACTGCCTATCCACTGGTAGAAATATGGTAAAATGTCCTGAAAGATAGGAGGAGGCCTAAGAAAGGCTGACATAATCGCGAATCATCAATTCCTGAGTAACCAAGAATTGACAAATATTTGAGAGAGTTAGCTTTGGTTTCTTCATGCAAAAGTATTAATAAGTCTTATAAGGAACAAAGGAGGTAATGGATTAAAAATACTTTGGTAAGGGGTGCCTGGGTGGCTCACTCGGTTCAGCGGTCCGACTTCAGCTCAGGTCACGATCTCGTGGTTCGTAGGTTTGAGTCCTGTGTCAGGCTCTGTGTTGACAGCTCAGAGCCTGGATGCTGCTTCACAGTCTCTGTCTCCCCCTCTCTGCTCCTCCCCCACTCGCACTCTGTCTCAAAAATAAACATTAAAAAACATTTATAAATACTTTGGTAAGTACAACTAGCTCTAAATATACAAAGGAAGACTATCCATTAAACCTCTGCCCTTTGAGAAGAATCTGTACCTGGGACTGTACCCTTGGCCCTCCTGAGTCACAGGACGGACGCCATGGTAGCTCTGAAGGGCTGTGTACTCTAGCTGAGACTTCTCTGTGGTCCGGACAAATAACTGCCAAACAAAGCAACGAATTGAACGAGGATTGTCATGGCCAGGAGCACATTTTATGGCTGACGATCTCTGCAACTTTCCTACTAAAGGCACACAAAGTTTTGATAACTCATTTTAAGGCAAACCAAGTCCTGTGTTCTCTCTTCGCCCCTTGAGAAACTTGCACATAAATATGCGCAGAGTAGGAGTGGAAAGATGGCCACCATGTTTAAGCATGTAGCAGATAGTAAGAGCTGGTGGTTGGGGGTCCACCCTCATGTTTTCTTGACAGTTGGAACTCTGGTTGTTGATGAATTGTTCCTTGAGCAATGTCTTAACCTAAATAGTGCAGTTACTTAATGTGGTGCCTAAACATTTTTACCTGTGTTAAAACTAATGAAATTGTCAGTTACACAAGGGCTACCAGTGACTTTTCTCTCATCACTGTTCATTTTCTGAGAACATTGGTTGAGACAGACTTTGTAATGCCCAGTATAGTAACTGGCACACCGAGGGATGATATATATATATGTGTGTGTGTGTGTGTGTGCGCGTGTGTGCGTATTTGTTGAATATACGAACTACAGAAGCATCTACCAGAAGCCAGGCTCAGTTTGTAGGAGCATCTGTGAGTAGGATGACCTCTTAATTTATCTTTATTCACTCAAAGTTTATAAAATATGTTCTTTGGGTTTTTTAATGGAAATTTGATAGAGGTAATTGTAGAGGTAAATGTAAATGAAGTTTTTTTTAAAGTTTATTTTGAAAGAGAGAAAGAGCGTGCAGGGGAGGGGCAGAGAGAGGGAGAGAGAATCCCAAGCAGGCTCTGCGTTGCCTGCTCAGAGCTTGATGTGGGGCTCAAATGTATGAACTGTGAGATCATGACCCGAGCCGAGATCACAACTGGAGCCGAAATCAAGAGTTGTATGCTTAACTGATTGAGCCATCCAGGTACCCCACTTTACATGAAGTTATAAGGAATAATATAGAGATCCTGTGTCCTTTTTAGTCAGTTTACCCTAAAGGCAACATTTTATAAAAATATAACACCATATCACAGCCAGGATGTTGATGTTGACACAGTCCACCCACATCATTCATATGATCTACTGATTTTGTTCAGCTATCTTTCTGAAGTGATTTTAAATGATGGAGTATGATTGGGGAGCCAAAATAGCCAGGTTGTAGGCTCTTGTGGCAAAGGTGCAACCAGGACTTTGTGAACATCTGTTGGGGTGAGGCCGGTTTCCAGCTGCAGAGGAGAGCACTGTGGGATGCCTAGGGGGTACCCCAGGGAGGAGAGGTTTTCCAGGCTCCAGCCTTGGGGCCCAGCACAGTAAGAGTCTATTTGGCAGCCCAGAGGAAGGAGGGAGCCTTGTCCTGCATTTTCCAGGGCTGAGGTGGCCACTGGTGGGTGCCCTTCCCGCCTGTGGCTTCCCTGCTCCAGCCACGAGGCGGGAACACGTGCTGTGGTTTAGGCTTACAGGGGCCCTAAGTCTGGTCTACACCCAAATCCCAGACCACACCCGCCCCCTTCTGAACCAGAATTTCCAGAAGGTTTGAGAATTAGCCTCAGTCTTTGTCATTCTTTCCTTTCGCGTGGTTGTTTTTCTTACTGGATTCAGGCAAGCAAATGATGAGGTATTGGAGGGCTGATGGTCCCTCTTTTGATTCATTATTTCACCGTCTCTTAACCAAATCTCATCTGCCCTTGAAGCCCGCACAGCATCGCCCTGGAAAGGTGGATCGTTAATGCTGATGGGAATGAAGTCAGTTTCTCCCTAGGGAGACGTTTCCAGGGAATGAAGACCTGTGACTCCCATGCTGGGGGGTGGGGGGTGGGGGAGGCAGGGGTGAAAAGAAGGTGGTGGTGCCCATTATATTTCTGGGACTGTGGCCTTGTTTCTATTTAGGGGGAGAAAAACTGCCTAGCGTTTTTACACTCCGGAAATGAATCCAGCCTTCTAGGTTCGAAGAAGTTTCTCCCACCTCCCCTTTTCAGGCTTAAAAGTAGCTGGGTTCAGCCTGTATAAGTAGCTAACTCACAGTTAACTCTTCCCTCTGAGCCAGGCCTTCCCTTGGTGGTGGGCAGGCTGCTAGCAATATCATTACTGCTTTTGCGGGGCCAGAGCCAAGAAAGGCAACATTTGCATAATATTCCTTTATTTGGTTTGCCACCTTCTGCCATAGATCTGGAAAATAAAAGACACACCTTTTGCAGGAATTGCTAGTTCTTAAATAACTGCATAACAACTGCTTACCATGTGGGAACCCTGAGCACTTTTCCAGGAAAAGCTAATATAATAAAATGCTTTGGCAAATGTGCCTGTACTATAATATTATTTAATAAGGTTTTAAGAATCCGGTTTTTAAATTTGCAGCTTCTGGAGAAAATAATGTTATATTTTACTTGGAGAACAATTTCGTTGAAATGACCCTTTCAAGGGATTTGGAAAATGCACGTGTTCAATTATTCTTTTAAGCCTTTTTATATAATGGGTTCTCATAGAACCTTGTTATTCCTGGTGGATTTTTTTTTTCTCTGCTCTCACTTTTTTCTGTTGTTGTTTACCAAGTTATTCTTCTTTTTAAGTATTGAACATTTTCTTCAGGGCATATTCTGATATTTAAGTAAATGCATGAATACCAGGAAGAAAGGATGGTGAATTTCTGCTTGATTGCTTTGGATTTTTCTTTGGATCCAAATGTTCACATATTAGGAAATAGCCAGATAATGAGGTTTTTCAGATAATCGTAGAATGTCCATTATTATATAAACACAGCTAGCCTTGAAGGCTACATTTGCCGCCCAGATTTCGTGGTGACTTTCTCGAATGCTTTTGAAAACTTTGACTTTCTGTATAGTATATGTAGGCTTGCTTTTGTAAATTAAAGAAAGCGTGCTCCCTCGTCCCCAACCCTTATATTATAAAGATTTGAAGAAGGATATAAAAATTGGCTCTCATCTTCAGACATAACCACTGTTAAACTCTGAAAATGTATTTTCCAGGCTTTTTCTAGGCATGGAGTTAACGCAGTTACTTTCCTATCATATATTGTTCCTTCCATTTGTCATTAAAGGACCTATCCTGGGCATTTTCTCATATTTGTAAGTCTTTCCCTCGGATCCTGTGTATGCCGTTAGAATCCCACGTGTGTGCCACGGCCCAGTACAGCCACCACCTCCATACTGACCAGGGCCCCGGGGTATGTGTGAGGGAGGGGGTCCCACTTGCCTTCCGGAAGTCATGGAAGTGCCATAATAATCCTCTCCTCTCTTTCTGCTCCCTCTCCTCTTTTTCCCCATGTGTGTTTTCCTGTGTTTATTTTTAGTTCTTTCTCACTTGCCAGTATCGATCGGAGGCTGGGGGCTAAGTGGCTGCTCTGTGACCATGGGTCCTCTGCCCATGAGGATGCCCACTGCAGGCTGCGGGGAGCCCGCTGGCTCGTCCTGGGAGGGGGGAGACCCTGCATCAGTGTGTGGGGTACACACGGGGGCGGCTGCCTTTAGGATTCTCAGTCACGTTTCCTTCTGGGCCTGAGATCATGTGTCCTCCTTGTTGACTGCTTACTGGAAACTGCACCTCCTTGAAGGTGGAGAACCCATATTTCAGTGGCTGGTGTGGGGCTGGCTTGGCCTAGGTGGTGACTGTGGGAAACGTGCCCTGGCTCTTTGACCAGAGCTTAGCAACCCAAAACCCGAGGCTCCTCGGGTCAAGAGCTAACCTGGCTGCCAGGTGCTGGCCAAGGGCCCTTTAGCTTGTAGGTTCCTGAGAATCAGGCAAGGCGGGGCCTGGAGCACCGCTCCCAAGGTCCTGGGTGCTCCACCCATCTCCCCACCTGCTGCACGGGTCTCTGACTTCTTCCTTTATTGCTAGTGTAAAATAAGGACAGACATGTTGAAAAGGTGCGATTCTGAGCTTGACTGCAAGTCCCCATTTAACGTAAGCCCTTCTCATCCCCTCCTTTGTCAGGACAGATATTTTGGGTATGTAACTCAATTCACTGAGGGGTGAGGGCATGTTGAAACACAGACGGCATGCTATCCATGCAGTTTCCCATCACTGGTCTCTCTGTGTCTAAATTTGTCACATGCATTGATGGCGTAGGCCCCGGTGAGACCCGTGAGCCCCAGTGGTCTGTACACAACATCCCTGATGGCTTGCTCTCCTGGGTTCTTTGATTCTTTCCTTCCTGTGATTAAAAATCTTGCTTCTCCTCCTCTCACCTGAGCACACTTGTCTTCCTCCACGGAGGCCTCATGCAACTCTGTTCCACCTGTCTCCTGTCTCCTTCCTGCCTCCCTTCATTCCTGGGCTCAGTCTTACACTTAAAAAAATTTTTTTTAAATGTTTATTTACTTTTGAGAGAGAGAGTGAGACAGAGTGTGAGTGAGGGAGGGGCAGAGCGAGAGGGAGACACAGAATCGGAAGCAGGCTCCAGGCTCTGAGCTGTCAGCACAGAGCCCGACGCGGGGCTCGAACCCACTGACTGTAAGATCTTGACCTGAGCCGAAGTCAGATACTTAGCCGACTGAGCCGCCCAGGTGCCCCTCAGTCTTACACTTTTTATGTGCAGCGTCCTTTTGCTCGTTCATTCACTCATTCACTCATTCATTCATTCATTCATTCATTCAGTTTCTGTTGTGCCAGGCGCATTGCTTGAAGCTCAGTGCACAGTGATGTGCAGCACATTCCTGCCTCCCAGGAGCCTGCTGCTCATCACCTGGGAAGTCAGGTAAGCTGCTGCATATCCAAGCTGCTGGGGATCACGAGGGTCGACAGAAACACAGGGAAGCGCACATAAGTCTGTGCGGGAGTCAGGAAAGCCATCAGTGGGAGATGACACCCCTTAAAGCGTCTGCAAGGCCAGAGTGTGGGGCAGAGGGAGGAGGTCGTGCAAGTAGAAGGAACAGGACGTCCAGAGGCTGGAGGCGTTAACAGTTGGCCTGTTTGTGAAAACGCTCCATGCGGAAATCAAGGTCAGAAGGTGTACTGGGAGACAGTAGGCTGTGGCCCCACCCGGAACACCCGTGCTTATCAGAATGAAACAACAGTTAACACGTATGTGGCCCATGTTATGTGCCAGCCACTGAGCATTTTATAATCATCAATTCATTTAATCCTCATACCGACTCGAAGAGGTAGGGACCATTATTCTCTCCATTTTACAGATGAAAAAACTGAGGCCAGAGAGTTTGAGATTTAGAGAAGGTCTTCCAGACAGCAGGGTGGAGCTGGGCTTTGAGCTGGGGAATCTGCTGTGTGTGGCCAGATGGCCCAGAGCCAGCTCTCCTAATGGCCCAGTGGCCACCTCTCACACTCCAGAGCAGGACTTCATCATGCTGGCCTTGGGGAATGACAGAAAGGGGTTAACTGGTGGAGAAGAGGATCTGAAATTTGTACAGAGAGTTCTTTATCTTTAGAGACAGATGGAGATTCGATCCAGGAAGGCTGCGTAGAAGTCCCTGCAGTTTTTGTGTGGGAATTTGGTGCAACAGTCTCTTAGAATTGCTTTCTCAGAATTATATATACTGAAAAGGCAGTTCTGGGACCTATTTTTAACCGAACGTTAGTTTATAAGGAAACATGCCCTGTATGCTGATAGAATTTGATGTTCAAAGTAAGTAATCAATATGTTCATGTGATTTCAAGTATTTTGCTATAAGTAAAAGTAAGTTTTTTAAATTGGACACTTTTCGTAAGTCCCTTTGGACCTTCCTTCCACTTCTGGGTCTGATGGGAGGTAGGCACTTTCACTAACGGTACCTCTGGGGAAGTAGTTGGCTCCTCTATGATATGGTGTCCCTACTGGTACCTCTTCCATAAGTTTTTTTTTTTAACCATTATTTAAACTGTAATAAAATACACATAACATAAACTTTACCATTTTAACCACTTTTAAGTGAACAGTTCAGTGGCATTAAGTGTATTCACAGTGTTGTGCAATTATTACCACCATCCATCTCCAGAACTCTCTTTATCTTCCGAAGCTAAAACTCTGGACCCAGTAAACAAAACTCCCCAGAGCCCCTCACCCTCCAGCCCCTAGAACCCACATTCCACTTTCTGTCTCTATGAATTTGACTACTGTTCGTATCTCATGTAAGTGGGATCCTATAGTAACTGACCTTTTGCGTCTGGCTCATTGCCCTTACAAAAATGTTCTCAGGGGCTCCTGTGGCTCAGTCAGTTAACTCTGACTCTTCATATCCGCTCAGCTCATGAGCTCATGGTTTGTGAGATCGAGCCCTGTGTCAAGCTCTATGCTGACAGCATGGAGCCTGCTTGGGATTCTCGCTCTCCCTCTCTTCTCTGTTCCTCCCCACTTTAAAAATAAATAAACTTAAAGAAAAAAGATGATGTCCTCAAGGTTTATCCATGTTGTAGCAGGTGTCAGAATTTACTTGCTTTTTAAGACTGGATACTATTCCACTGTATGGATACAGCACATTTTGTTTACCCGTTCAGCCCTCAGTGGGCACCTGAATTGTCCCCATCTTTTGGCTCTTGTGCGTAATGCTGCTATGAAAATGTATCAGTATCTGTTCAAGTCTCTGCTTTTGTGGTATTGCATGAAGTTTTACTCTCTCCTCGGTCTGACCTTGGGAACTATATATAACACAGTTGCATTCATGGGCATAGAAGCTGCCTTCTTCTCTCTCCCTTTTCTATCATGTCAAATGAATCATATTAATATAGTAGTAGAGGTAGGTTTCAGGAGGGGGTTGTATTTTAGAATGGGTCCTCCTTCCCACTTTTATGGAACAGGAAGTATTTACTGACAAACTCCATGCAGGAGGTGACCACTCCCTGAGCTGTGGAAGCACCAGGAGAGATTCAGGGTGAGGGAGGGATGGGGCTGGGAGGGTAGTGCTACCTGGGGCCCAGTCTAGGGAGAAGAATTTAGGGCATTCGTTGCACTTCATGGGAGGGCATGAGGAAGAGAAGAATCTAGGGTGAATCCCAAATTTCTAGCCCAGTTGGCTAAATGGTCCCCAGAACTAGGATGACCATTATGGGTGATGCTGGGGGATCACAGAGCCTGCACCTGTTTCAGACCCCTTGAAAATAGGGGGAGAACCTCCATGGGCCTGCCGACGATCTGCAGGGTGAGGGTCATTACAGTGCATCCGAATAGTGGGGCTGGAAAATGAAGTGACAGTACCGTATAATTAATGCGAATTTATTTCTTCTTTCTGGCTTTATTGAAAACAATTGTCATATATCACTGTATAAGTTTGAGGCATGCAGCATGATGGTTTGATTTTGATGTACAAGTATCGTGAACTGATTACCACAGTAGGTTTAGCTAACATCTTTCTTCTCATGCAGTCACAGCAAAAACTTAAAAAAAAAAAAAAAGAATAGAAAAAAGGCAACAGTTGTTTCCTTGTCATGAGAACTCTTAGAATTTGCTCTCTGAACAACTTCCCTGTATACCATCCTCCGTGTGATCCGTGTGAGTTACAGTCACCATGCTGTTCATTCCATCCCTAGTACTTATGTATTTTATAACTGGAGGTGTATACCTTTTGCTCACTGTCCTCTATCTCCCCCTTCCCGCCTTCTGCTTCTGGTAGCCACCAGCCTAATTATTTTTTTTTCTGAGGTTTTTCTTTTTTTTTAATGTTTTTATTTAACTTTGAGAGAGACAGAGCGTGAGCAGGGGAGGGGTAGAGAGAGAGGGAGACTCAGAATCTGAAGCAGGCTCCAGGCTCTGAGCTGTCAGCACGGAGCCAGATGCGGGGCTCGAGCTCACAAACTGCGAGATCATGACCTGAGCCAAAGTAGGGTACTTAACCGACTGAGCCACCCAGGCTCCCCTGAGTTTTGAGTTTTGAGTTTTTTTGTTTTTTTTTTTAAGATTCCATATATAAGTGAGATGATACAGTATTTGTCTTTCTGTGTCTGACTTACTTTGCTTAGCATAATGTCCTCAAGGTCCACCCATGTTGTTGGAGATGATAAGACTTCCTTGTGTTTTTATGGCTGAGTATTGTATACACATACACCACAACATCTTATTGAAAGATGGTTACATTTCTTTACAGAAACTTCTGTTGTCATGTCAGGATTTTTTGTTGGGGTATCTGTTGTGAAGGCCAATGTTTTCTTGGTTTGGTTCAAAGGTGACAGATGGAAGTAGGTAAGTAATTTGTTATTAAATGCTATTAGTATTTCCACCTGAATTTTTGTACTCTATTTTGAACTTGAACTTGGGGTATGTCGCTACAACTTTTCCTTTACTAGCACCCTGTTGTCTGACCTTGTCAGCCCCTCCTCATAGACTTGCCAGCCCTGGTTCCTAGCGCACCCAGCCCTTCACTTCCTCTGTGATGTATCCTGTGCCTGTAGAATTGGAAGGAACCACACAGTAGAAGGAACGGATGGATGTAGGGTAAGGATAATGGGTTCACTTTCAGATGTCTTGATCTCAAGACCATCATGTAGGCATGTAGGCGGGTAGATGTCCAGTGCTCAGGATTGAGCTAAATGGGACATAGCTATGGAAGCCATCCCAGTGCCCAGGGGGAGGAGATTGCCTGAGGGAAAGAAGGCACAGAGGGAAAGACCATCCTCTTCTTCGTCTACTCCTGTATCCATTTTGGGTGACAGAATGAACAGTAGGCCATGATTCAGAGGTGGCATCCAAACTGGTGCCTTTCCTCTGTCTTCATGTGGGCAGACTCCAGAGAGGAAGAGGGGGGTTTCAGGAGACATGGTGGGCAGATGGGCTGAGGTGTGGCAGCCACATGGGCTGGGGGAGAGGAGCCCCCAGAGGAAGCTGGGAAGAGGGTCAGGGGAATAATTGGTGAACCAGGGCAGGTGGTGTGCTGGAAGCCAAAGGAAGGAGGTTGAGGGAGGCAGGAGAGGCCAAGTATTCAATGCTGAGAGAGACCAGATACTTGACAAGTGTCCCCTGAATTTGGCTGTTGGGAGGCCCTCCTAATCCCTTCCCGAGTTGTTTCAGGTAATGATGGTTTCTAATCCAAGATGGTACCCTTGCAGTGTGCTCTCTCCTTAGCTCTTGAATTCCAGATGCTCTGTCAGTCAGCACATGATGCTTCTTATCACCCATTCCTTACCAAAAATACTCTTCAGCAGTCCAGAATGCATTCTAAACACTTCCACTACACATTCTAAATACCAGCATTTGAACTCAGATGCATCTAATTCTCTCTGGAGGCATCTCCTCAAATTCATATCATCCTTATTTTAACAGTAGAATAGTGGACATTTTTATTCTCCGGATTCCCAACCCACAAGATGCTTGAGGAGCCAGAGATTGTAAGAATCTCCATGGATCACAGGTAAAATTTTGGTGACCCCGAGCCCCTGGGGGACCTTGGGTGAATGCGTCATAATATCTGCTGGCTTCCTTCAGCTTCTCTCTTCTGTCCTTTAAACCACGTGCCAGAGAATCAGGGCCGTCGTGGATTCCAAGCTTACTCTAGCCGTTTCCAAGTTCCTGCTGTTTGTGGAGCTGTTCCACTGACCAGTGAGAATAATAGTAATAATAGGTACAGTGTATTGAGTGCTGACCATGTTTGGGGCAGTGTACCAAGTGCTTGACACGTATTATTTAATTGTTTAAAAAAATTCTTTTAAACGTTTATTTATTTTTGAAAGAGAGAGAGAGAGAGAGATGGTGTGAGTGGGGGAGGGGCAGAGAAAGAGAGAGACACAGAATCCAAAGCAGGCTCCAGGCTCTGAGCTGTCAGCACAGAGCCTAATGCGGGGCTTGAACCCACAAACCATGAGATCATAACCTGAGAGGAAGTCAGATGCTTAACTGGCTGAGCCCCCCACGTGCCCCTATCTCGTTTAATTCTTAAACCGTAGCCTGATGAGGTGAGTGTTGTTAACCCCCTTGACTGAATGAGAGAATTGTGACACAGGAAAATTGAAGACATCTTGCAGCCAGTGGTGGTTCTCAAACTTGAGTGGACATCAGAATCCCCTGGAAGGTTTGTGAAAGCACAGGCTGCTGGGCCCCACCCCTCAAGGTTCTGATCCAGGAGCTCTTGGGGTCAGGAGCACACTTTGGGAACCACTGCTCTTAGCCACTCAGCTAAATGCAGGATAGGGTTTCCCAGCGGGGCCTGACTGCCCATGTGCTCTCTGCTTTGTGGGATGTGCACCCCAGGAACCTAAAGGAAGGAAGCCTGCTTGCCGCCTAGGTAGACTGTGGGCTTCCTAGTGGAGGGTTCAGGTGAGGGGTTCTCTTTCAGGTGAGCTCTGGGCAGGCATGGCAGGTGTACTGAGGCCCAGGGAACTGTTGGGGGCTGGAGCCGGTGGAGGGCGTCGCCCATATAGAACTTAGAACATTAGTAACATCGACTCCAAGTCTGTCTGCTTTGGTATCACTCTGAACCGGGACTTCTAAGCAGTGTCTGCGCTGCCCTCTCCCTTTGTATGCCACTGCCCGGCAGCCAAGGAGAAGAACACCCAAGCACCCTTCATTGCTGGGGCTCTGGGACGCTCAGGGACCCCATCTCCACCTCTGTTCTCCACGCGAGGAAGGGCTCAGCCCACATCCGATTGGTCAGTCCTTCCTCCTCCACCTCCGTGTTCATGCTCATAGCCTCCTTTAACATGCCTGAGGGAGAAATGAAAGACTGCAGAGCCTGCGTTGGATGGGTGGGTTTCATAGCAATGCCTCGTGTGGCCCTTGCCAGGGTTATCAGACAGGGACTCACCCCTGGGCCAAGACGGACCCTTTGAATTCTCACAGTGACCTTGTGAGGGGGGTTCTTTGGTCACCCCCCATGGCACAGGTGAGGACACGGAGGCGCACAGAGGTTAGTTAAGCCACTCACCAAGGTCAGACAGCCAGTGAGCGGGCAGCCTAGCTCCAGAGCTGTGTGCTTCACCACGTGCCCTGTGCCCCTCAGGCAGACAGTCAGTGCTTCCTGAGTGCACGCGGGAGTAGGCATATGCGATGCCAGTTGGGGTGGGATGCTGTGTGGCTCACCCCTTCTGCAAGGTGGCTACTCTGGGTCCACTCGGGGTGGTGGGAAATCCCCCCATGATGCCGCACATCTTTGTCACAGACACCACAGCGTTCACATCCGCTGCAATGAAATGTGCTTTCCCGGGATGGGGTGGCTGTGGGTATTTATAGAGCGTCTTATAGCTGAAGAGCTTCAGCAGCAACAATTACCTCTTTAATCCTCTTAGCATCTCCAAAAAGAAGGAATGAACTGGTATGGCCTGCTCCTGTTCCCTCACCTTTGCCCTACCTCCAGAAGCTCAGCCTCAAGGTGGGAAGAAGGGGGGTCGTTCGGAAGGAGGAAGTCCTTTCTCAGAGTCACATCAGAGCTGGGGGAGGAGGGGGCTCCCCGTGGAGGGCTCAGATCAGCTCCCCTGCATCCGACTTCCTTTGCACCACCCGGTAGCTTAATGGAGAAATAACCTTTTTTTCCTGCTATAGAGAGCTCGCCAGCCCTTTTCACTCTTCTCCTTCCGCTCAGGGAAAGAAAGTTTGAATAATAGAATCCCCCCCCCCCCCCCCCACCTTCTCAAGCAGTGAATTCTTCTGTCTTGGCAGCTACAGTGTTCAAGACAAGCTATTCGGAGGAGTAGCAGAGAAAATGAAAGGGGATGAGGTCTGGGAAAGTTCTTTTCAGTGTGAGTGGGTTTTTTTCCATATGCGCATATATATTACACACATATTTGCATCCATGCCTGCTTGGTGCTGTAGCCTACTGGGAACGCATGCTAAACAGCCCGCGCTGGTGACTGTCTTTTGTTACGTGGATGTAATTGAATTCAGTGGCAGCACCTGAGGATATACTGAGGCGATAAGGGTTATTTTGATGATCTGACCTCGCCAATGGGATGCCGTGGTGGTGATGGAGGAGTCCCTATTTATACCAATATTTCCTGTTCCTAAGGGTAGAATCAAGCCTGATGAATAAGATCTGCTGTGGCTTGGCTTTGGGACATTTCCAGACATTACAGTCTCCTATTTCGGGGTTGTCAATAGTCATTCCCCTGGCCGGATCATGGGGCTAGCTAAGTGTGCAAAAGAGACAATGCAGTTAGAGAAATACTCATCCTGAGCTTCCTGTTCCTTATCTCATGATCCTTCTTTATAATGTCTGGCTGGATCAGCTTCTCCTACCTGCCATTAACCATCTCTTTCTGGCCACTTCCTGTGTGTGTGGGAGCCGGGTGAAGACCCCAGACTCCAGACTTGGGGAGACTCTGCTCTGTCATTCAGTCTCGTGCTTTGTTTTATAATTTTTTGTGTGGTGTTTTAATGAGGTGATTTCATACCTGGGAAATCGCGGTGGCTCCAAGTTCACTCGGGTGCACCCCGTCAATGTCCTGAGACCGGAAAAGGGCAGGGTGGAGTTGGCACTCTGAACGCTTCCCTCGGTGCTCAGCCATGCGTCTGTCACCCAGGAGCTTGGCCGTCGGAAAGAAATATTGCACCAGCTGCGTTCTGAGCTCTGGCTTGCCCCCCAAGACTCCCACCTCCTCCCTGGTCCGGCCCCAGCGCCGCCGTCCCTCTCTCCTCCCCTGGCATGCCTGCTCTGCCAGCCGACAGTACCCAGTCACTGTTTCCCTCTGTGGTTCATCTCCAGTTAGAGGAAAATGTATTCAGTGTGTGTTAGGAGAAAGGAAGGCCAGTAAAGGAGACCCCGGGATAAAACAGGAAGAAGGATGCCTGAATGAAGGCCTTTGGAAATTGCTCGTACAATACTTCCACCTCCTTGCCTCCGGGAAGGCAAAGATCAGAGACCGAGAGCTGTCATTATCCCCCGCGTAATTATAGGAGAGAGCCAAAGTTCTTGGAAACGCCAGGAAAGTCAGGGAGCTTTTCCAAGACAGCCGAGGGAAGCCAGCAGGAACATTGGCTCGGGGGAGGCTGAGCTCATACAAGGGGACCACTGTGCAGTGGAAAGAATGACTTCCCTGGGCCTCAGACGTGGAAAACAGCTTCCAGGGGCTAGCTTACAAACTCAAGCCGGGTTTGTGGCTTTCTTTCGATGTTCTCCAGGCTTCTGACTTGTGCTGTGTGGCTTCACTGGAGAAGCCACCCGCAGCTGCTTCTGGGGCAACAGGGACTCTGGGGGTCGAGGCTGCATGTGTGCCTGTGGAGGGCAGGTGTGCCAGGAAGGAGCTGCAGAGCTCCATTTGTGCCCAGCTGAGTCTCTTACTGGCTCCTTCCTTCCTCCTCCGAGGCAGCCTTTTTTCCTTTCTATCACTAATTCCCGTCCTGTGACGAAAGTTTTCATACCCAGCTCCCATCCAGCTGGGGAAAGGTTTGCTTTTGGGATTCCTGTGCCGAGCACGGCAGGGCAGAGGGGAACCTTCCTGAAGGAAAAGCTATAACATTCTGCATGTTATTGCTGCTACCGTGTGGGTATTTCTAAGTAAGAACGCAAACGGTCCCGAAATAGCATGTATTAGTAACTGTAACGGGGAAGCGAAGTGTATTTTTGGCAAATATGGCTAAAGCTGATGATTGTGGTGAGTGAGAGATAGAGCTGGGGTGAGGGATCATGGCTGCTTCTGGATGTCCTCCGGAACTAAGGACTGAGGACACCTGGGGTCCCGGGCGGTGGGGCTTCCTGGGGATGCTTTGCTGGCCCTAGACTCCCCTGTGCTCCTGCTTTTGCCTGTCGTGGGGACAGTAAGTAGAGACAGCAGTGTGACTGTGCTGGACCCCAGGGATGGAATCCAGAAGGGCCAGGGGCAGTAACCCGCTAGGCTGGGGGGAGGGTCACCCACCCACACATGGCTGCACCACCCACCTCTCTTGGTGGAGGACAGGGAAGGCCTGGTCACACAAAGCCGGGTAAGCTGGAGGATGTCAAGGCACTGGTTGGCGGGCTGTGGGCACTGCCTGAATCCTGGGAGGGAAGGTGGGGACTCAGATTATGAGGCCCACACTTCCCCAAACTCTCTGTAATTCACTGTTTCTATCTGCGAACAGAGAATGTTAATACTTTCTCAGGGAGTCGCGAGTCCAAACAAGGTCACAGAGAAGGGAAGGCTGGAACTTTAAGAAAATTGTTCGAAATGCCAACATGTAATATTATTTGTTTCCCTGCGGATTAGCTAGGGTTTAACACTGGAGAGCAGTATGCGTCTGTGCCTCTTGCAAGGGCACTGCTCACAATAGGGCAAAGTTCAACCCCAAGCAGGTCCTCCTGGTATCTGCCTGATGCTAAAGCAGCTTCCTCCCCGACCCCAGGAGTCCCGTGGCTGGGCTCCATCCTTGCAGTCTGGTCTCTCTGTGTTGGCCAAGTTCACTCGGGGATCCTACACCTAACCCTGTATTCTCCCTTGCAGAAATTGGCCATCACCACCATAACGGTTAAGTTTCTGTGTCAGCTTGACTGGGCCACAGGGTGCTCAGATATCTGGTCAAACATTATTCTGGGTGTTTCTCAGAGTGTGTTTGGGATCAGATTAACCTTTAAATCATCAGAATGAGTAAAGCAGATTGCCCTCCCTAATGTGGGTGGGCCTTTCCAATCAGTTGAAGGTCTGAATAGAACAAAAGGCCGACCCTTCCCCAAGTAGGAGGAGGGAATGCCTCCTGCCTGACAACCTTTTTACTGGGACATTGGCCTTTTCCTGCCTTTGGTTTTGAGTTGAAACATTGGCTCTTCCTGGGGCTCGAGCCTGCCAGCCTTCACAGTGAACTACACCATCGGCTGTCCAGGGTCTCTGGCTTGCTGACTCACCCTGTAGATTTTGGGACTTGTCTGCCTCCATAATCATGTACACCCATTATATGTATAATAAATCTCTTTATTTATTGGCTCTGTTTCTGGTTCTGTTGCTTCAGTTTCTCTGTAGAATCCTAACAAATACAACCATCTGCCAAATAAAGTCATTCTCAGTGGCCCTCCCAAAATGCCCTCTTTATGGCAAGATTTCACAAGAAGGCAGTGAGTGAGCAGAGCATTCGAACTTGAGGCCTGTCATTGTTTAGTCTGTATAGCAACCAGTGGATCAGAGACTCAGAGCCACAGGGGCCCTGCTTTTAGGAAACTCAATGCATCACAATTTAAATCTGTGCAAAAGGAGAAATTGGCTGATTTTCCACATTGAAACAGGATTCTTCCAAGGTCCCTTTAACGAACAAGTTGTATGTTTTACTTGGAAAATTCTGATTTGTGCACAGATTACCTCAAATGAACTACCCCTGTACTACCAGCATCTACTGCATAACATTGAGCAAACTTACTAATCAGTTCACAAGGTTTGTTTGGTGACTTATGTTACGGCCTGTTCTCTAATGACTGACGTGGCCCTGGGAGTGGCTGTGTGGCAGGGACTGCACCGGTTGATTTGTACTTGTGTTGTTTATTTGGGTTTCATTTCACTGGGTCGACGCTAAGTCAATCCTTGAGTCCTTCTGTAAACATTCACCGGCCTGCCGTGGCCTCAGCTCAGCCTCATAATGACACGTATCCCACAAGAAAGGCACCAGGTAACTGCAGTCATTTCTGATGGGTTTTATAAGGGACTCCTGTCACCAGAAAGATGGTATCAGGCTCAAGAGTTCTGAAGAGTCACTGGGACTGAGATTTTTCTCTGTTCTGACAGCAGGACACTACGTTCTGCATAGACCCTTGGCAGTATTCGGCAAATGTCGCGATCTGAGATGCAGAGTGTGAATTTGGGTCAGTGCATTGCCTGTGCCGTAAGAATATTTATTAATGTCTGCTCGTTAAATGCTAATCTGAGCGTGTTGGGTTCCTGGCGGCTCCATTCTTGTTTTAACAATCTGGGCATTTGGGGACCCCAGCAGGCTGACTTCTGATGAACGCAGGCATGGGACACACCCCTTCTCGTACCCATGTCCCCTCCCTTCACAGATATCCTCTGCTCTCATTCTTCCCTCATCATTTACTCTTAAAGTAGAAGTGACTGATAACAGCCTAGTATTAAGCTTCCTAGAGTGGCAAGTCTGAGGTAGGATTTTCAAGGTTAACTCTTGAAAGGGTGCAGAATTTTTTTTTTTTTCCTGAGGATAGAAAGCTTCCAAAGCTCCCTGAAACCGCAGAGGTGGGTGCCCGCATGATGTATGTGATCGTAGGGAAACACACTTGGTGATGCTTCCTGTGCCCTGGATACGCATCCTATGGGAAAATGAGTTTATCTTCAGAGAGTCCCCTGCTGAGCACCCAAGGGAGGGGCTGACTTGTCAGACCATCAGTAAACAGTAGTGACTGTGCGATGCGGGTCCCAGAGTCCATATTTCGATATAGACCATCCGCACGACCTGGATGAAAGGATGCTTTCCTACCGCCCTCTTCCAGGGTATCTGCCTCTGCCCTTGGTACCCGTCCGTGTGACCACCACCACTCTCCCTTCTGAGCTTCTGCCTTGGGTTGTCTTTGGTCGACCATCTGTACCAGTGGCTTTTTTACAAGACCAGCTCGGCCCAGAGCCGTGAGCGGCCAGGAGCTCGGCGCCCTTAGCACGAGGGGAACGGGTTGTTGGACACCGTGTTCCCGTGCTCCAGACAGCGCCAGGGGCAGCCGTGAAGGGGGCAGCCACCCTTGCAGGAGGCCCCTGGCACTGATGGTGTCGGCGACACCTGGCCAGGGCACGGCAGGGCGCAGGCCAGTGCCGCGCTGGCATGTCTCCAAGTTTCTCTGGGTGCCATCTCTAGTCGGCCCTGCGTGACAGCAGCACTCTCTGCACCACAGCCATTGCTGGGAAGCTGTAATTGGCCCGGGAAAGCGCTTGAGGGCTGTCCCCTCCCCGCCTGGTGTGCGGAGGCACAGGACTCGAGAGATGTTGTTTTGAAATTAATTACAGTTGTGATAAGTGTTGTGAAACAGCAATACTGCCCTTGGAACTGTCATCAAAGCCAGCTGCTCGCAGGGCGCCGGGACACTCTGACTTGCTACATTCTTCTACCTCCCGCGGCTGTTAGGCTCCTGCGGTGTGGAAAGGGCACTTGGGGACCCAGAAGATAGGGAAGTGGTGCCGGGAGAAGGGTTTATAGACCGAGGGAGGCGACAGGATGGTGTTGCAGAAAAATGTGCCCCCCCACCATTGCCCCTCCGTTGTGAGCGTTCTCAGCATACTGGAGTCGGGCCATGCGGACGTGCGTCGCCCGCTATGTAATGACAAGGAAAATAATGCCGTGTGCACCCTGGGGATTGATAAATGCATGCTGAGTTGGACACATCACATTTCCACGGCCCATTTCCTTGCTCTTCCAGGAATCCTCCTTCTCCATGCACGTTCGGTCATAACTCCGGGTCACTGGAGGGCATGAGTGTGCGTGTGCTATCTGCTGTCCCCCGCCCCCTGCCCCCAAAAGTTGAATGCTGAATGCTAACCCCCCAGTGTGATGGTGTCTGCAGGTGGAGGTGAGTAGGTCACAGGGGGGAGCCCTCGTGATGGGGTCAGTGCCCTTAGGCGCGAGACCCCGAGAGCTTTCTCCCTGCTTCTGGCACATGAGGACACGGTCTGTGAACCGTGAAAGGGGCACCTGTGAAAGGGGGTGCTCAGCAGACCTTGCTCTTGGGCTTCCTACCCTTGAGGCCTGTGTGAAATGAATGCCTGTGGTTTAGAAGCCAGCCAGTCCATGGTATTTTGTTATAGCAGCCTGAACGGACTAAGTCTCAAGCTTTGAAAGAAAGTATCTGGGAGTGTCTGGGCTGTGCTGTTCTGGTATGTGACCAACAGTGGTTAATTGAGCTCATCGGGCTGGACAGAGCAGTCGCCAAACTTGGGGGAGAGGCTAAATCAAGTGATACTGCTTTTGTCAGGAATGCTTATATTTGTCTTATTAACTTGTTTTTATTATAAAATTCATCCAGCCTCATGGGGAAAGGCCACCTTAAATTAGTTTTTAATGTTTATTCTTGAGAGAGAGCGACAGAGCACAAGTGGGGGAGGGGCAGAGAGAGAGGGAGACACAGAATCCAAAGCAGGCTCCAGGCTCTGAGCTGCCAGCCCAGAGCCTGACATGGGGCTCAAACCCACGAACCGTGAGACCCTGACCTGAGCCGAAGTTGGAGGCCCAACTGACTGAACCACCAGGTGCCCCAGGAAAGGTCACTTTAAATTTACTTTTTGAGCTGATGCAAGGATAAGGAGGTGTATTTCCCCTCCTGTGTTTGCGGGGGTGGGGGGAGAGGGGGGGTAGGAAATTCCTGTGTCTAAAAGAAAATTCCACCAGAATAGAAGATCCTCACATCCGCCACGGGAGACTGAGTAGTGGATAAAGTCCGACTGCAAAGTGAGGCGGTCCTGGCTGGATTCTTTCTTTGTCACTTACCAGTTCTGAGAACCAGGCAGGCCCTGCTTCATCCTCACCTGTGCAGTATGTCACAGGATTAAATGAGATAAGATACTGTGGACTTTGTGGCCACAGCCCCCGGGCCCGTGCCCCCTGCTCCAAGGGGGGAGGTTCATGGCAGAGAGCCTAGGACTCCTTTATGGTGGAACCCATTCACTAGGAAGCTGGAGCAACACAAAAGCACCCACAGCTGCCGTCATTGGCAGCCGTAAACGTTCGTGCAAGGGCCCTGTGGTGAGAGGCGAGACCTTCTGATCCAGGGAGCTGGCTGCCCTCCTCCTACAGTCGCCTGTGGGCCCCCAGCCTGCCCACCTGGTAGGTGTGAGTGGCCCAGCAAGGTGGGGCTTGGGGCTCCCTGGGCTGGACATAAGGGCCCAGCTGCTCGTGGTTGACCCCAGGTTGTTCGTCTTCTGCAGCTCATTTTGTAGCCCCATTCCTGTCTCTGGCTGGGCACGGATTCTTAGCTCCCTTGGCTCCACCTCTGCACTTCATGGATATCCAGCTTTGGCAGGGTCGATGGGTCTAATCAATGTGTGAAGAAACCCTTGAACCCTTGCTCTATATATTCTTATTAATAACAGGGCACTGTAACACGGATTTGGTTTTTGTTTTGCCACGTCGGTAAATCTTTTTATGACACGATCTCTATGAACGATTTTTGCAGTCTCCAGGCTGTCCCTTGGGTTGTCCAGAAAACAGGATTTGCCTGTGTCTCCTGGAAGCAAGTGGCAGTGGGGCCAGCAAATTGATTCCGTGAGAATCGAGGCGCTCAGGCTGAAGGCTTGAGATGGGTGGATGCCTTTGGGGGTGCATGGTGGCCCTGGCAAAGGTGTGGCAAGCAACCATAGCCACCCCTCCCCCGCACCTGCAAAGTGTTAGAGTGAGAAGGAACCTTCCAAGAACCCCTTGAGCAAATTCTTAACCTTTCTACACCGTTTCAGTATCTGCTGTGAGCTGTGTACCATCCCCTGGGAGAAATGCACATAGGCATACACCCCAGCAGTTTTCCAGACAATTGTAGGAGTTCACAGACTGCTGGAAATGTGTTCATGGAGCATAGAAAAGGGACAGCTGAGCCAGATACCTGGATCCCCCCCCCATTCCTTTGTTCACTGGTAAGATGATGTCTGGACTCATTTCCCACCACCTAGCTGGTTAGCGGCATAGTCAGGGCCCACAGCTCACAGACCCTGTCTGGACTCTCTATGCAGTGCTCCTTCTATAACCCTATGATGCTTTCACCTTAACTTCCCTCCTTTGCTGACCTCAGTGACATTCGCGTGAAAATGACCTGTCCTTTTGCATCTCTGTGCAGACTGTTGATTCCAGTTGTTTTCCCAGGGGGTAAGTAGAGAGCAGCCTTGATTGCCTCCTTACTCCCCCCTCACCCTCCCACCTGAGAATTTAGAGCTAGTTCTGGAAAGGAGAGTTTGTAACATCCTTGCTGGCTGCAGGGCCTTCCCTATCCCACTTTACCTGATGTTCTTGGAAAGCAGTATTTTGGGTACCGAGAACAAGGTCATTTTAGAAGACAAGGTGTACTGCCTTAACAGGGTACCACCAACCAGGTGCTTAAACAATAGAAATGTGTTATGTCAAAGTCCCGGAGGCTGCAAGTCCCAAATCAAGGTGCTGGCATCCTTCTCTCTGAGGGCTGTGAGGGAGGGATCTATTCCAGGCCTCTCTCTCTCTGACTTCAGGTGATTCTCTTCTCCCTGTGTCTCTTTGTTGTTGTTTTTTTTTTCTAAAAATTCTTTTTCAATGTTTTTAATTTATTTTTGAGAGAGAGAAAGAGCCAGAATGTGAGCAGGGGAGGGCCAGAGAGAGAGGGAGATGCAGAATCTGAAGCAGGCTCCAGGCTCTGAGCTGTCAGCAGGACGCGGGGCTTGAACTCATGAGCCGGGAGATCATGACCTGAGCCAAAGTCAGATGCTTAACCGACTGAGCCACCCAGGCGCCCCCGCCCTGTGTCTCTTGACATCATCTCCCCTCTATGTGTGTCTCTCCAAATTTCCCTATTTTGAAGGGATGCCGGACATGCAGGATTAGGGCCCACCCTAGTGACCTCACTTTAACTTGATTAGCTCTGTAAAGACTTTGTCTCCAAATAAGGTTACGTTACAAAATCCTGGGGGTCAGGACTTCAGCATATGAATTTTGAGGGGACACAGTTCAACTCATAACAGAAGGCATTTCCTCATTGGCAGGTCTTGGTAAGACAGCTTGACCTGGTCCAATATGCTTTCCATAACACTGTCCTATCTGCTTTATTGGACTCCACTTCCTGTAAAGAGTGACCAGACAAATTTTTGAAATGTTGGGGAAAAATCTTGATTTTACTGAACCACTTGGCAAGTATGCTGAACATCCGCCCTGCGTCAGTAAAATTTGCTTGGGGGTGAGGGTGGAGGACAGTGAACACCTTCGTAAGGCGATTATGATTTTCATGCTTGAGCCAATGGGATTGGGTTTGGAAGAATCTCCTATCTTGTTGTTTTATTGTTTAATTATTTTTATTTCTTTAATGTTTGTTTTTGAGAGACAATGCGAGCAAGGGAGGGGCAGAGAGAGAGGGAGACACAGAATGTGAAGCAGGCTCCAGGCTCCCAGCTGTCAGCCAGAGGCCGACACGAGGCTCGAACTCACGAACTGTGAGATCATGACCCGAGCCGAAGTCAGACACGAAACCCAACTGAGCCACCCAGGCGCCCCTTATACCTTGTTGTTAAATGTCTAACTGCTCAGACCCAATCCCAGTTGTACTATGGTCGTTGAGAGTGAACTGTCCTTTGGAATGGTATTTTTATAAATGGTGTCAATTAAATTCCTTTGATAGTGGAGAAATCACACTCTCAGAGAATGAATGCAGAATCAGATTAAAGAAACCACCACCAACATAGATAGATAAGGAATTTAGAAGGATAAATTCTCATGGAAGAAAGATTAACTATGTGTTGTAGTCTAGAATAGTGCCTATGACACCAACCTGTTTTTTTTTTTAATTTTTTTAGCGAGAGAGAGAGAGAGAGAGAGAGAGAGAGAGGAGGGAGGGAGGGAGGGAGGGAGAAGGAGGGAGGGCAAGTGTGAGGGAGGGAGGGAGCACAGGGAGAGAGTCAGAGAATCTTAAGCAGGTTCCATGCTCAGCACGGAACCTGTCTGGGGGCTCGATCCCGCAACACTGATCATGACCTGAGTCAAATTCAAGAGTTGGATGCTCAACCAACTGAGCCACTCAGGTGCCCTGACACCAAACTGTTTGTATACCTGTTTTAAATTACTCATTTTATGTGTGGTAAGTTCAAGTGGATTGAAACTTAGCTGCCACAGTGAGGTTATATTTGTGTTTTTTCGTTTCTGGTTTTTTTTTTTTTTTTTTTCTGTTTTGTTTTGTTTTGTTTTTGGTAGAAGTGCCCCTCCTCCCCTGACCTTTTGAAGGAAAATGCATGTTGCTTTAAAATATGGGGATTGCAATTTGGGGACAGTGAGGAGAAATGCAGTGGTGAGAATAATTGAAGGGACGTTACAGGAGATTTATCGTTAGACTTGAGACCTGGGTTAGGGTAATAAACATTGGAGGGGGCAATAGAAGCCTACTGGTGGGTTTCCAGGGGGAGCTATGAAGTGCCCAGGACGATGGGGGTATTTCAGGACTGTCAGGTGTCAAGTCAGTCCTGACAAGACAAATCTCAGCCATTTATAGTACAGTACATCCGATGAAGGTAAATACTAGAAGCAGCTTGCAGCTTAAATTCAGTTATAGAACCAGATGATCTAGGGTGGATTATCTATGGGGAATGTTGCATCCCAGGCCAGCTTCGCTCTGTATATTTTTGGCGTGCAGCTTATTTTTTGAGCCATTTTTTCTTTCTTAGCTGGTTTGTGTTAGGGAATACATGCTAATTTTTCACATTAGAGTCTCTCTGTCACACGCACATACATCATATTGGAAAGTCACAGATAGTAAGGAAAATCTGCTGCCTCCTTCCCCCCCCCCCCCCCCCGCTGCCCAGTGTGTGACAAAGCCGGAGATTTTTGTGGTCACTTTCGTATTCACTGTTGCCTTGGCGTTTCTTGTCCCTCTTCACTTTCATTGGTCTGCTTGGTTAAGACCTGACATTCTCATTGTTTTGAATTTGAGATCCGGCAATAAAATGGATTATAAACAAAAACTAGAAATCCATCAGGTAAGAGTAGCTTTGAGGTAGGTGGAATTTCTATTTCAGGTGAAAAATCTTATTTAGAACCAAAAACACCACTGTCAAAATCCTTCACTTAAAGGAAACTGTGAACTTCTGGGTTGAGAGCTTCAGATTCTGGTTATATTCAAGCACATTTTTTCACTCTCATGAATTTCGTACCACAAAATTTGCTGGCCCAGCTACAGCCCCTGCCGTTTATGAGAGAGGAAAATACCTTTGACTTATTTACTGCCTCAGAGTTCCCAGATGCGGACCAGTAGTCGTTTCTTTTGTGATGTGTGCATAAACTTTCCAATAATGCAGGACATAACAATAACATCAATTTTAGTGACTGTGTAGAATGAGCCAAATGTTATCAAGGAATATTTCTGGTTAGTTCAAACAATAATATACCTTTTGCAGTTTCCAAGGTACTCTTTTCTTTTTTAAAGTGTTATTTTTGGGGGTGTCTGGGTGGCTCAGTCAGTTGAGCATCCGACTTCAGCTCAGGTCGTGACCTCACAGTCCGTGACTTGGAGCCCCACATCGTGCTCTGTGCTGCCAGCTCAGAGCCTGGAACCTGCTTCACATTCTGTGTCTCCTTCTCTCTCTCTCTCCCCCTCCCCCACTTGTGCTCTCTGTGTCTCAAAAATGAATAAACATTAAAAAAAATTTTTAGAGTGTTATTTTTTTTTTTTTTAATTTTTTTTTTCAACGTTTATTTATTTTTTTGGGACAGAGAGAGACAGAGCATGAACGGGGGAGGGGCAGAGAGAGAGGGAGACACAGAATCGGAAACAGGCTCCAGGCTCTGAGCCATCAGCCCAGAGCCCGACGCGGGGCTCGAACTCACGGACCGCAAGATCGTGACCTGGCTGAAGTCGGACGCTTAACCGACTGCGCCACCCAGGCGCCCCTAGAGTGTTATTTTTTAATTTAATTAATTAATTAATTTTCTTTTTTTGAGAGAGAGCGTGCATGAGGGAGGAAGGGGCAGAGAGCGAGGATGAGAGAGAATCCCATGCAGGCTCTGTACTGTCAGCTCAGAGCCTGATGAGAGGCTCCATCCCGTGAACTGTGAGATTATGACCTGAGCTGAAATCCAGAGTCAGACACTTGACCGACTAAACCACCCAGGCACCCCCCACCCAAGGTACTTTTCTTATAATGAGTCCATTCTTTCCAAGTTTTAAAAGATTATTTGTCTTAATTTTAAAACTCAAAGACTTTTTTTTCCCATTAAGACAGCAAAATGTTTACCTCTCTAAGAAATTCAGAATACCAGAATGGTTCATTTGGGTATGTTGCTCATTCAAGTCTTGTTTTGTTTTTTGTTTCATTTGGAGAGAGAGAGAGAGAGAGAGAGAGAGAGAGAGGCAGAGGGGCAGAGGGAGAGAAAGAGACCATCTCGAGCAGGCTCCACGCTCAACTCAGAGTCCGATGTGGGGCTTGATCTCAAGACTCAGAGATCATGACCTGAGCCAAAATCAAGAGCTGGACTCTTTAAAAAACAATTTTTTTTTTTTACATTTATTTATTTTTGAGAGGCAGAGAGAGACAGAGCACAAGTGGGGGAGGGGCAGAGAGCAAGGGAGACACAGAATCCCAAGCAGGCTCCAGGCTCTGAGCTGTCAGCACAGAGCCCTACCTGGGGCTCAAACCCACGAACCATGAGATCATGACCTGAGCCGAAGTCAGACACCCAACCCACTGAGCCACCCAGGCGCCCTGAGAGCTGGACTCTTAACTGACTTAGCCACCCAGGAGCCTTGAGCATTCAAGATTTTATGTCCTTGGGAAAGTTGAGGAATAAACATTTAAACAGTTTTGAAAGGATGTAAACACTCCAATATGTTACAGTAGCAGAATACAGAAAGAATGCACAGGAGTGTTTATTGTATTATCTGTCAAGGTGTCATGGACCCAGGCTCCATCTAGCTTGTTGCTCTGCCTTGTGTGGCCTTAATCTCAGGGGACAGCCTTACTCTAGGCAGCAGAATGGAAGAAGGGACCAAAGAGGGGAAAAGGGCACATATGAACTGTCTGGAGCTTAGACAGCTGGGCATGCCTAACTGCAACAGAAGATGGGAGGTAAAGTCACCATTGTGGGGTGTGTGGTCGAGCTGGAAATCGGGGGCGTTCTCCCCATAGAAGAATAGCATAGCCAGCGGTCTCTGCTGCGGTCACAGACTTCACCTACAGTGTGGTAGAAACAATCCATTAATGACACTTAAAAACAAGTTGAATTTCTTTTTATAGTTGTTCTGGCTTACATTCGATTAGCTTTAAGATTTGGTTTGCCCCCATATATCAAGACCTGAGGTAAACATTCTTTGTTTACGATGACAGAATGCACTTATTCATACTTCAATACGTTTTATTTAAAACTTAAATTACCCGTACCCCAAATGACTGGGGCTGAGAAGTGCCTAATAGTTTACCAAAGCCTGGTTTATGAAAATGAACTAAAGCCTACATATTGGTAAGAAAGTACGCATTAGGTGATGAGAGTAGAAAGTACTAAGGCCAGGAGCAAGAGATGGAGGACGTGGCAGGAACCTAGTTGTTTGAGTGGGGGTGGGGAAGGGCCAGAAGCAGGAGAGAAAATGGCATAAGAGGAGGCTGTGATGGGCAGGGGAGGGGGGAGCCAGACAGAACATGGAGACTTGGGTCATGACTGGGAACCCAGGCCTGAGTGCCAAGAAGGCCTGAAGGAACTGATTTGC
This sequence comes from Puma concolor, assembly GCF_028749965.1. Lineage (NCBI taxonomy): Eukaryota > Metazoa > Chordata > Mammalia > Carnivora > Felidae > Puma > Puma concolor. Next base: position 131,836,732 of record NC_141673.1, on the reverse strand, counting down.
CCTGTGGCCCAGATGTTAGAGTGTTGGCATCTGGTACCAACAGGACAGAAGAAGAAACAAAGAGTTATCCAGATAGGGAAGGCCTTCCGTAGTCCAAGATAGGCAGGTTTGGCTAACAGAGCTCTCCAGCAGCTTGTTGGCCAAGATATGGCCAAACTCCGTATCCACCGATGCACCCAATTTCCAACTGGTAGTCTGAGGCAAGGGACCACTTCCGAAGCATTGAGTTAATTCTCATCTCTGGCTGTCTCCAAGGGAGGCCGGGTGACGGAAAAGACACTCCAGCTTCCAGATTGGAGATGGGTGGTGAGGAACGAGGGGGAAAGATGACCTTTGAGATGGACAGGGGGTGAGAAACTGGCTGATCTTGACACTCCAAGCTGGTCTTGGGATTCTAAGAAAACATCAAAGTCGCTGAATGTATTTTTTCTTTTCTTTTTTTTTAACGTTTATTTTTGAGAGACCGAGAGCAAACGGGGGAGGGGCAGAGAGAGAGGCAGACACAGAATCCGAAGCAGGCTCCAGGCTTTAAGCTGTCAGCACAGAGCCCCACGCGGGGCTCAAACTCACAAACAGCAAGATCATGACCTGATCCGAAGTCAGACGCTCAACGTACTGAGCCACCCAGGCGCCCCCTGAACATACTTTTTCACACTACGGCTTATTAGGCCTTCAGTCCTCAGTAGTCCAGTGTTCAAGAAGTCATGAAGAGAAGCGATAATGGGGTTGCAGAGCTGTGCATGCAGAAGCCTTTTCTTCCGTGGAATGTCCTCAAAGTTCAGAGTTTCTGCCGGCTCTCTCCATAGAATTTAAGTGGCAGGTATTGCCCCACACTTTTAGCAGTGGGTACATGATGCTGCTGATCGTGAATTATCTGCCTTGGGTCATACCTGAAGTCTACTTTCTCAGCCTCTGGACTAGTGCTGTTTTATTTTTTGGATCCATATCAAACTTAGGGCTTTAACACCATTTATATTATTGATTAATGGGCTAGATGCATGAGGGATGGAAAGGGGATCGGGTAATGAAAGTCTCCTGGGTGGGTTTTCCTTACATTGTCTTTTTACCAGTCTCAGTCCTTAGAGCTGCCCTGGTGAGGTCACGTAGGGCAATCAGCAGCCTTAGCTAAGGTGGGGGTGGATGATTCTGGGTCTTGTTTCACTGCCAGGAGACTACCTTTTTTCTCGTTTCTGATAAGAACGGCTCTGCTTTATCTTTGCTGCCCACAATCCATATCTGCATGCATATTTCATGATTTTCTTACCTTCCAGTGGCTTCTGAAAAAAATAAAAAAGAAAGACAAGGGAGGGCAAAAGCAGAAGTAAACACTTTCATGTAGCTGGCCCTGGGGCGTTAGGATTGATCCCCCGCCCAACTCCGAATCTGAATTTCTCACCAGGAGACTGTCAGGGGGTTGGCATACTTAGGGTTTTAGGATAGGGTTTGGCTGGATGGGCTTTAAATGGTGGGGGGGGGGGGAAGGGGGGGGTGGCGTGGGGATTTTCACTTTCGAGCAGACCAGGAAGAGCAGAGCACAGAATCAGTGGCGGGCTGTCTGCCCCTTAGCTGTGAGGTTTTGAGGAAGCTCTTTTATGGGATGTTGATGGGAGTTAGCGGCCTCATTACGTAGCAGGGTGTCTCCGCCAAGGCCTTGTGTACAGTTCCAGAACCCCTGACAGAGGCACCGGGGCAGACTGACACTGTCCACGGCCCATTTAGGGAGAAGGAGTCACAGGAAGAGGAACCCTCTGTGGGTCATTTAATGAGGCCGTGGCAGAGCCGTGATGCCCAGAGAGGGTGTGGTTTTCAGTAGCGTTCCATGATCCAGAAGGGGAAGAAAGCTACGCACCTTCTTCCTTGCTCTCCTGGGGCAGAATTGTTCACCGCACGCACCTGTCCCAGGCTGGACTCACCTGCTTTTAGACCTCACTGGGGACAGAGGTGGACGAGGCCCAGCGTCACCCCGTGTGAATCTACTCTGGAGGGGACAGGTGACCAGCAGCAGGAGCCTTTTTCTTGTAGGATTGGGGGAACTCTTGGTCTCACCACCACCGCGGGGGTGACCTGCCTTTCTACTGTTTGAGAATAAAGTTAGTATGTAGCAGAGCTTTGAGGCCTGGCATCACCCTTTGCCTCGTGACTTTGGGGAAATTATTTTACTTGTCTGGATCTCCATTTGGAGAAGATTATCTATCAAAAGTGGCTTTGATGTTCTGCCACTTTGTCATCTAATCGATGTTTCTTTTCTTTTTTTTTTTTTTAATGTTTATTTATTTTGAGAGAGCACGAGCAAGGGAGGGTCAGAGAGAGAGGGAGACAGAGAATCCCAAGCAGGCTCCACACTGTCTGCACAGAGCCCTATGTGGGGCTTGATCTCATGAACCATGAGGTCATGACCCGAGCTGAAATCAAGAGTGGGACACTTAACAGACTGAGCCACCCAGGCGCCCCTGGATGTTTCTTTTCGAAGTCACCACAGTATGGATTCTTTGTGAGGGGGTCATCAGGGAAGCACAGCGCTATGTTCTGTACCAAACATCTGGTTGAGTAGAAATCGCGTTGTTGAATTCTCTGGTTAGTACAAAGAAGACGAAGTTGTACTGTTGTTAAATGCCTCCTAGGTAAAGATTTTCACATAGTTGCCTCAGTTAAACCTCACAGTGACCTTCTGTGGTTGGCATTACACCTTTTCTCTTGCAGATGAGAAAGTGGAGCTCGCAGAGGCAGCTCACCAGCCGTGTCTGGGCTCATAATTGATGTGATCCAGGTCTGTGCCCACCTGCGTGCCAAGCCCTTTTCTGTATGTCACCATGGGTCCTCAGCTCAAAGCCATTCTGCTTATACAGCAATGAAGGGGAATGCAGGGAAAACAGAAAGAGGGTCGTCTCATCCTACCTGGGTAGTAGTAATTTCCTGTTTATTTTAGTTCATTTTTTTTTCCTATAAATAGTGCTCTGGATGGAGGAGAAAATTACTCATTCTTCCAACGTGAGCCCTGCTACATTCAAAGCACTATGTCCTGGCTGAAATTCTTCGAGGGATGCGGTGATTCAGAAAATCTGGTTCTTGGTCACAAGAGAGGAAAGGACATGAAAGGCCTCATGTATGTTCAGGCATTGGTCTCCTTGGGGACATAGGTTCCCCTGGACTGAATCCTTTTCTGTGCCGTGGTCTTGCTGTGTGCCTACTCATGTACTTATTTATTCCAGCAGGAATTTACAGCCCTATGCCTGGTGCTGGGGCGGAAGTAAAAATGAATAAATGACATGGACCCTGTTCTCCAGCAGGTCATGGTTTATTTGAAGAGCTAAGTGTATCCAGTCACTCTCAACTGAGGAAGGTTTTGCCCACCCCCACCCCCACCCCAGGGGACATTCAGCAACGCCTGGAGACATTTGGGGGTTGTGTGTGCTGCTCACGGTGTTCAGTGGGTAGAGACCAGGGATACCGCTAAGCATCCTATAATGCACAGGCCGGCCCCCACAACGAGGAATGATCCAACCACAATGTCAGTGGTGCTGAGAGCGAGAAACCCTGGGGTCCCCCAGGGGGCGTTCCCAAAAGCCATGCGGTGCTGCGGGGGGCAGCGTGTGATGGTTGCAGAGGTGAGCAATACCAATATGGTGGTCGTGGCCCAGAGCCCCCTGAGCTGAAGGCCCTGGGGAGGGCTCTGAGGAGGCTGCACTCGCTGGGAAGGGGGGCAGAATTTAGGCTGCTGGAAGAAGGAAGGGCAGCAGGGGCAGCCAGGGTTCAGGGGGAGGGGTGAGAGAGGAGTAGGCAGGGCAGCGGGAGACCAGCCTGCATGGGCAGCGGTTCAGTGTTGGGAGGAGTGGGGAGAAGGACTATAAGGTAAGGAGGTGCAGGTGGAGGGTGGGCCAGAGCAGCGCCCTGGCAGACGAGGGAGGTTTCTCCGACGGTGGGTGAGCCTCGTGGGAGAAAGGCTGGTCTGCAGGACGGAGACTCCAAAAGGGAGAGAGGGGTCCGTTGCAGCAGATGGACACACAGATGGTAATCTGTTGTGAAAGCGGGAGGAGCACTGGCGGTCACGTGCCTGGTCCTCAGTTTACCCTAAGAGGACCGGGTGCAGAACGTCTGATTAATCAACGGCTTAGTGGAGGTGAGGCAGGGTGTGCGTCACCCAAGCCAACCTTTTCCCCGGGCAGGCCCTATCCTGGGCATTACTCGGGGTCCTCCGTGTACCCTCACGAGGCGGGGTGGTCCTGCAGCTGCATTGTACGGAGGGGAAGGGGACACTGAGAGGGTCCGCAGTGGCCCAACACCCTCTCAGGGGAGTGGCAGAGCAGGCTTTAATCGGAGTGGGCTGACACCAGGACGCCTGAGCTGACGCAGCAGCTTTGGCCTCGCTCCCACGCGGTGGCAGCCTGTGCTGGAGAGGCCACTCGGCCTGACCCCGGCGCTGGCGGTGGGAACGGAGCAGAGTGACTGAGAGGGCATCGTGCCGCAGGCGTGGTGCAGGCCTGGCTGACGCTGGAGACGTGCGTGTGCCTGGGTCCCACGAGGGCTGTGCATTGCCTCCTCTTCTCCTTGGAGCCCATCTTTACTGCAGGAGGGAAATGGCTTGGCTGGCCCTTTATTTGTTTCATAATGCGAGCATCTCCGCCTGCCTGCCCTTGGCGCTGGCTTCATCAGCCCTACACCGTCGCCCGTCCGGTGTGTTAATGCGTGCGTGTGCACGCGTGTGCACGCCTGTGCGTATGTGTTTGTATATGAATGTGATGAATGTGTGTGGGTAAGCGTGCATGTGTGTGTGCATACATGTGTGCAGTGGTACATGTGGACATGTGTGCACAGGTGTGTCGGTATGCATGCGTGTGCATGTGCATATGTGTGCACGTGTGCCCACATGTCTGTGCATGTGTGTATGTGCACGCCTGTGCCCTGCTGGGATCACTGGAGAAGCTCCTCTCCCTGCCTGTGTAGCCAGGTGGCTGCATATAATATATTTAAATGCATTCAATGAGATGCGTGAACCAAAAACAACTCCTGGGAGCCGGTTTACAGCAGAGTAGCAGGTCCCTCTCTGCGTGTGTCACAGCCGTCTGGCAGCCTGGGCTACTTTTAACAGTGGAGGAGAGGGCAGGCGAGGGAAGGCGGCTGGGCAGCAGGGAGAGGAGAGGAAGGGGCACGTGGGGGAGAGAAGGGATGTTGGCAGCGGTGGGCTGATGGGGAGACGGGTGTGTGTGTGTGCGTGCACATATGAACACGTGTGTGCATGCACGTATGAACACGTATATGCATGTGTGTGGACACGTTTGCAAATGGATCTCTTGCTGTGGGACAGAAAATTCAAGGGGGCGCTTGGGTGGCCCAGTTGGTGAAGCGTCTGATGCTTGGTTTTGGCTCAGGTCATGATCTCACGGTTCATGAGTTTGAACCCCGTGTTGGGCTCTGCACTGACAGCACGGAGGCTGCTTGGGATTCTCTCTCTCTCTACCCCTCCCCTGCTCACATGCACGTGCTCTCTCTGTCTCTCTCAAAATAAATAAGTAAACTTAAAAAAGAAAAAAAGAAAAACTCAAGCAAAGCCACCCTTCGCCAGGCTGGCTCTACCCTTTGTGAGCAGGTGCATTTATTTGATGGAGGCGTTAACCTAGAGAGATGTCTTACTCTGAATTTTTTGTTTTGTGCTTCCTAACCAGTCTCATCTCCTTTCCTCTCTTGTTGTGCCTGTCTTTCAGAGTTGGGTCTGGGGACCCCTGCGGGGTCGTCTGTAGGATGGAACCTCATATTGGAATATTTTCTCTTGGGGTCCTGCTCTGTAGTGATGGTAAAGTCACCATGTGTGAAAGCTGTGGTTCCTGAGGAGACTCGGTGTTTCTCCAGAAGACTTGGACTTGCTGTCTTAGGGCATCTGGCCGGTTCTGATAGGGAAAGATATCCCACAAGTGTCCCTGGCTTCCTGTGTTAGCTGAGCCATGGCTCTCTGGCAGAGACCTGGATTTTATCACCCGGAGTCAGAAAGGCTGTGTTTGCACGGTCCTCTGGGAACATGTCTTGTCAAAGACCCTGATGGACACTCTGTCCCCTTCTCTTAATCCCTCCTGGGAGGTGGCTGCTCTCCTGGGTTTTTCTCCAACTCTGCTGTGCAAGCCTTGGGCTACCTCTGCCCCTGTCCTGAGGGGTGGGCCCTGTTTCTCGGAGGCAGGGTAGCGGCTCCACAGGGCAGGGCATTTCTGCCGAGAGCGGCAAAGCGGCCCGTGTAAGCCCAGGTTTTCACCTCCTCCTTCTGATGGCCACCAGGGCAGCCATGGACCCTTGGTCTCTGGACAGATGTTTATTTTTGAGGGGTTTTAGAATCATGATTACTTCCATCATGTCCCGATTGGCACAAAAGCAGTGAGAATGTAACGGGTGTCTTGGTGACAGCGGAGCTCTGGGGAAACCTCTTCTGAACCTCTTTTCTGTCAGGGGTGCTGGGGGAGACAGACATTCTTCTGCAAAACCCAGTGCAGATCGGCCTGCAGAGATCATTAGGGCTGTTCTGTAATTTTAAAGGCAATAAAAGCGGGGTGTAGAAAGCTTCTCAAAGGTGGATCAAACGCTTCCAAATGTTGCAATGCCAGTGAAGACTAGTCTCTACCTCCTGGGGGGTGGCGGCGGTGGGGGGGGTGGGGGGGGTACTTTCCTAACTGAGCGGTCCATCCTGCCGCCTCTTGTCCGAAGGAGCTGAAGTTGTGTTCTTTACAAGCCCTGTCCTTCCTTTATTGCTTATTCAGCACGATTGCACAACCCAGAATAAATAATAGTGAAAGCAAATGGGCCAGCACTAGTGTCTGTTTTATGAGAATTTAATTATGCTTCTCATGGCAAAGTTGGATCTTTGCTTTGCTTTGTAGCTTTATCGCTGTTTGGTCTTCATTAAGGCAAGCATTGCGTGCTCTGGCGTGTACCAAATACTGACAAAATGGGGCAGAGGAGGGCTGCTTGGACCAAACAAGCGGTTTCAGATAGGTGCCTTCCTCTTCTTCTCCTCTGCCCCAGCCCCTGTCACATCCCATGTATATGAGAAGTCTGTCATTTCCCCCACAAGCAGCGTCCTCCACCCAGAATTCATTCTTTAAAAAACATTTTTTTAATGTTTATTTTTGAGAGAGAGAGAGAAAGAGAGAGAGAAAGAGTGTGAACGGGAGAGGGGCAGAGAGAGAGGGAGACACAGAATCCGAAGCAGGCTCCAGGCTCTGAGCTGTCAGCACAGAGCCCGACGCGGGGCTCAAACTCACGGACGATGAGATCATGACCTGAGCCAAAGTCAGACGCTTAACCGACTGAGCCACCCAGGCGCCCCCAGAATTCATTCTTTTGTACGAGAATCATAGATTAGAAGAAACAGAGAATCCAGGTGGGTTCCAGGCTCTAGGCCACGCTAAATGTGTGAGGACTGACGAGTCACTTAACTCCACGAGCCCTTATTTTCTCATCTCGTAATGGGTATAGTATGCCTGTCTGGCTTGCTCCTGGGGGCTTCTTTGAGCATCAGAAGAGATAATGTGTGAGTGAGTGTTGGGAAGCTTACAATTCTCTATATACTGTGAAGAATTGGAAGGACTCAGGTCCTTTCTCTCATGCTCATTCAGTGCTTGGTACCGCTGAGCACTAGGGTGGGGACCCGGTCTACCTCGGGTCACAGTGCATCCTGAGTTCCTAGCACAGTGCTCAAGAAATGTTTTTTTGAGCAAATGTTTGGCAAGGAAGTGGTCTTTTTAATATTCCTTATATAAACACAGAGCTGGGAACATTTTTCAAATGAACTACACTAATTAGTTGAGGAATTGATTTATTGGGTTGTTTGTTACAGTGCTGAGCGCCTCATTAAAAATTTTAAGGCTAACAAAAGAATTGAAACTGGGATCTCAAAGACCCAGCTACACCCCATGGTCACTGCAGTGGTGTTCACAATAGCCAGGATGTGGAAACAATCCAGATGTCCGTCAACAGATGAACGGATGAAGAAAATGTGGTCTATACATACTACGGACTATGATTCAGCCTTAATAAAGAAGGAAATCCTGCCATTTGTAACACCACGGATGAGCCTAAGGGACGTTATGCTAAGCCAGTCGCAGATGGACAAATCCTGCATGATTCCACTTACAAGAGATGTTCCAAATAGACTCAAAGAATCACGGAATAGGATGGTCGCGGCCAGGAGCTGGGGGGAGGGGGACGTCAGAATTGTTCTTTTCGGTGGGTGTAGAGTTTTAGTTATGCAGACACAAAAGGACACACACTGTATGATTCCACTTCCATGAGGTGTCTAGAGTCGTCAGATTCACAGACAGAGGTAGAAAGGCTGTGGCCAGGAACTTCAGGGAGGAGGGAAACAGGGAGCTGGTGTTCATGGGGACAGAGTTTCAGTTTGGGAGGATGACCGAGTTCTGGAGGGGGATGGTGGCAATGGCCGCCCAGCCCTGTGGATGTTCTCAGTGCCATGCAGCATACACTTAAAAATGGGCATGACGGTAACTTTTACGATATATATGTTTTGCCGCAGTAGGAAAAAGCAAACACGTCAAGTCCCCTTCTCGTCCCTCTTCCCTACTAAACTCGCGTTTTGAGGTTCATATTTAGTTGCTACAACTCTACCAATTGACTTAATTTCCCCGTTTGAGCCAAAGCAGGAAAACAGGAGCTTTCTCTGTTCTTAGACTCTCTTTAAGATTGTAAAGGAAAACGAGTTCATAAGCAACATCAACTCTTCTGGAAAACTGCCTCCCCCGACCTAGAGGATGGGGCCGGCAAGTCCTGATGATGTACGAAGTTATCTGTGAGAGGGGGGTGTGGGGACACAGGCTGTGACCATCGCATCTTATTAGATTTTCTGAGAGGCAGGAAGGCATCTCAGAAGAGGAAGCAGCAGTGCCAGAATTCAGAGGCTGGAGAGAGAGCCTTCATTTGGATAATTGCAAGTCTTTCCTTTCAGCAGCTGCTAATGGGAAGGGCCCCAGGCCAGAGGCATCACCCGCCTTTAATGCGTGTGCCCTCACTACCCTGAGCAGGGCACACGACAGCCATTTCCCCGACCTGGAACCCAGCTCTGGGAGGAATAATGACTTAGACACCAGTATTTGACCAAACCAGTGTTGTGTTAGCATCGTGTGACCGAGCATGGATCCTCATCTTCCTTTAGACGTGAATTTGCACGTTTTGACATGGGTAGGGTGATGGTTCTTTCAGAACTTTGAGGTTTTAGAAGTCACATTCTAAATGTGACTTCTCAGTGATCTTTGTTTGAAAACAGGCTCCAGCAAAGCCCCACCACTGTGCTCAGTACTCTTTAGTGTTTCCTGGGGTCCCATAGGGCTTTGTCAGTGACTGTGGTCACAAATAGCCACACAGTAGCAGGTGAATTCCACCAAGGCCTGCGTTACACGGCCAATTTCTAGGATGCAGATTTCCATTTTGGGGGCTGGGATCGCTGAAAATAACATTCTGTGTTGGTGCCTGCTTTCATTACAGTAGGGAGGAAATGCTCTTAGACTTTCAAATAGATACCTCTTTGTGGGCAAATAAAAACTTGAATGTAAATTCAGACTCTAGCCTGCCCTGGGTCAGTGTGCCCTGGGGGCCTTAGCTCAAAGGTCTGTGCTACTCAGCTCTAGATGGTTTGGGAAGCCCTCTGCTTTTTGAAACCTTTTCCAAAGCTGTCTTAAGACCTCGTGTAGTGGTTTCCCATTTTCCACCCCAAAGTGCTCCTTCACTGACAAGCATGTCTGAGAATCGAATGTTCTATCACTAAGGTGGCCACGGGGCTCCTGGATGGCTCAGTGTCTGACTTCAGCCTCAGGCCCTGGTCTCACGGTTTGTGAGTTCGAGCCCCATGTTGGGCTCTGTGCTGACAGCTCAGAGCCCAGAGCCTGCTTCGGATTCTGTGTCTCTCTCTCTCTCTCTCTGCCCCTCCCCCGCTTGCTCTCTCTCTTTCTCAAAAATAAACATTAAAAAACCCCAACAAACCAAGGTGGCCACACACACAAGTGACGCAGAATTACATCGTTTGCCAAGAGGACTGTGGTCCTGTTTCTGCCAGCTGCTGGTGCAGCCCCGGGAACACGCAGTAATTCAGTCCTTCCCTCAGAGTCACCGGTGACATGAAATTTCATTCTGGCCACCCCTGAATGAATCAGAGTGCCTTCTGCAGGATGCATTGGGGACACAAATCTACAAGCGTGGCATTTTCTGGATTTCTGTGCCTCCATTCTACAGGGAAGACAGTGGAAATGAATGCAAATGAATGCAGACCGGCGGCCCTGACGAGCCGCGAGAAGCCTTAATTCAGCAGCGTGTACACCATTGCTTTCTCATTCTTGAAGGCGGTCCCTGCACTCTGATAAGAAATGGGGTGCAAAGGAGGGAAAGGATTTGGCGGTTAGGCTTTGCAAAGGAGCTGGCTTGGGAAGCAGGATGGTTTGACCTTCCCGATTCATTTCTCCGGCACTTACGCTGTGCCTGGTTTTACTGTGCAGTTGGTGATCTGCTTCGTCATAAATAGGCTCAAGTTCCTCTTCACTGGTATCTGCCCTGTCTCCCAAGTTCAGTGTGTAGGTGGCAGTGAATCTAGGTTTTGGTATTGAATGTCTCCTTTGCTTGGCTCTTATGGATTATTGCTGCAATGCTATAGGTAGTTCAGATACTTATTACCCAGCAGGACCTAGTGGTTTTCATGTGTGGGTGCAAATTAGAATCTCCTGGGGGAACTTTTGCAAAATATGGATACCCGGGCCCTATTCCAATCCAACTGGATCAGAATCTCTGGGTGGTGCTGAGACACCAGTATTAAAAAAAATAATAATAATGTTTATTTATTTTTTGAGAGGTAGAGCATGAGTTGGGGAGGGGCAGACAGACAGGGAGACACAGAATCCGAAGCAGCTCCAGGCCCTGAGCTATCAGCACAGAGCCCGATCGGAGGCTCCCACTCACACACCATGAGATCATGACCTGAGCCGAAGTCGGATGCTTAACTGGCTGAGCCACCTACGTGCCCCTGCATCGGTATTTTTAAAAAGCAACTTTTTTTTTTTTTTTTTTTTTTTTGCTGATTCAAATGTGCAATGGAATCCAGAACCCCTACAGCCACACAGAAGGATCCTCACTCCTGGGTGGGCACAGACACTTGATCTCACCATACAGATAATAGGAATGGACTGTCCATAATTTCTCAGCAAGCCAGCAGCATCTCTGAGCAGTGGGGACAGCAAATACAACCTACCAGTGTGAAGATCCCTGAGTCTGTGCTATTAACAAGCTGCATGAGTTCACTGGAGGTGTGTGTGTTTTTCAGTTGCCTCATCTGTGAAATGGGGATAATGATTGCTACCCTGTGTTCCTCACTGGGCTGGTGGGAAAGGAGCTAATGAAATCATTCATGTCTGGGAAAGCACACTGAGAAATATAATAAAGCACTATACTAAAGGAAGCTATCATTATTCCCTGGCATATTTCAGTGTAATAAAAAGCCCAGTGCACTGTAACTCTGTCTAAAGCTTTAGCATATGGCTTGAGTGCAAGTATCAGTATGTGTCCATTCATCAAAATGTTTATAACACCCTTTGTACAAGAGGCACACGGATGGAAAGAGCTAGATACTTTTGTGATTCCGTTGGGATCTGTGAAGGCTCAAGAAGCCGGTGCCTTAACCTGCCTCTGATTTGAGACTGTCTTCACGTTTCCACTGCCTGCTCCACCAAAAGCCCACTGATTTTTTTTTTTTTTTTTGCACCTGCCCGTAGGGAGATCTGGGGCTCATTACTGGAGCTGTAATTAACCATGGCATGTCTTTATTTTGATAGCTCTGGCTTCATATTGTCTTCCAGGATTTAGACTCCTTGGTTGCCGCTGTGGTGGGTTCTTGTTTCCAGTTGCCCCTTTGAATATCTTTGAGTCTAGAAGTGGGTGTGATGCAGCAGACAGACCATGTCTGTGGTTTGTGAAACTCGGGAGAAAGGTTGTGTTTATAAAAGCTCACCAGAGCTCATATGGGCCTTTGCTTATTTCCGAGGGAAAAAATTTTCCTGGTTCAGGTGATTTTTGTGCGCTCACAGAGCACGAGGGGAAAAACAAACAAGCCACATGTGGTGAATGTTGACAATTCCCATAATAAAAGGACCAAGGCGGACACACTTTGTTTAACTGCTTTGACTCTTTTCTTTTCCTGAATAGAATCAATAGCACTGACCTCAAAGAATACAGTCAGGATTGTGTTAACCCACCATGAGTAGCAAAGGTTTGGATTTACTGCCCAGTCCAGCTCCAGACCAGAAGAGGAAATTCTGATGGGGACGCGTGATCATCTGTTCCCCAGTTGAGTGTTTCTGGCTGCAACTGGGGGTTTTGCTGGCTTTGTTGACTGGCCTTTAATATTTATTTATTTATCTATCTATCTATCTATCTATCTATCTATCTATCTATCTATCCCTCCCTCCCTCCCTCCCTCCCTCTGCAGGGTCTTTTTCCTGGCCTTTCTGAAGGCTGTCCACAAGAGGTGTTAGGACAGCGGGGTAGAATCACTGGACTCGGGGCGCCTTGGGGAGTCATTATGTCAGGCTCTTGAGTTCTTGGGATGGGGCACAAATCACGTGAGCCTCTGCAGAAGGAAGCAGCATTATTGTAAATGCGTGGGCCTTCTGGCTTTCAGCACCAAGCTGCTAGTTGATAAAGTCATAAAATGCACAGCAGGCCCACAAAGGAAGGCCTGTTGGGACTCTGTGAGCTTCTTGAAGGCAGGGCCCGTGACTTCTTCATAAACATTCATGCCTTATTCTCTATTTAAAGTGAAAACTTAAAGCAGTGAAAGCCCAAGTGATCGATGGGGTCGTATCTCCATGTTTGTCTCTGTTTAAATCAAACATTTGTTCATCTCTTGGTGTGCCCTTTTGTAGTGCTGGGCTGTGCTTGATTCTAATAGCATTATAAATTATGCTTTCTCCACGCAGGCATTTGTGCGTGTCCTGGAGAGAGCGGAGTTTCCCCGGGTGGTTACAGTGGGGTAAGGACGTAATGGATCCCAAGTGCTTTTTAGCTGGAGAGTGGTACAGAAATATTGAGGTTTCATTAATGCAAATACTTGCAACAGTTATTTGATCAGACTGTTCTCATCAGGAGGCAAGAGGGGGATTATGGGTTATTGGGGGGGGTGGGTAAACCTATACACACGTATATTGCTTATATCAGCACACTATTCATGATTATGCAAATTTTGCACCAGTTTAGGTCCACCTTGACCACACCTGGAGCGTTTGCATCAATAAGTAAAGAGTTATGATAAAAATAATGACAGCTCTTCAGTTCTCGTCCGCCCATATGCTAGACACTGCGATGCAGACTCCCGCTGTCTCATTTAATTCCTACACAGACACAGTGAGGTAGGGGTGTCGTTTGCTTTTTATAGATAAGAAAACTGACGTTACTTAGGTCATATAGGAAGTATGTGGGGCAACACACAGGTCCGCCTTGCTTCCAAGTCTGTACTATTTGTAATTATGATTTTTTGTTTTTTAAAAACGTTTATTTATTTTTGAGAGAAAGAGACCACAAACAAGAGAGGGACAGAGAGAAGGGACAGAGGATCCACGAATCCGAAGAGGGCTCTTCGCTAACAGCAGAGAGCCCGATGCGGGGCTTGAGCGTGAGATCACGACCTGCGCCACCCAGGTGTCCCTGTAATTATGTTTTAGTAACAATTTAGTTTGGTTGGTGCCCTAGCATGGGATTAACAAAGAGTACTAGCCCAAGCTGGGCTTCAGTCAAAGCAGAGTTGCAGGTTGGGGGGAAGGAGCTTCTTTAATTCATTTTCCCCCACTCAACAGGAGGTGCCTAATGCAGGACCTGGGACACAGCGGTGCTATGCATTCATCGGTGTGCATTTATACACTCTTTAAAAAAGGCTTTTTAATTTTTGTATAGTAAAAATTGCTGTTTTCGTGTGTAGTTCTGTGAGTTCTGACACACACATAGAATCATATACCTAGCACTACAGTCAAGATACAGACCATTTCCATAACCTCCAGATCCCCTTGTGTGCTGCCCCTTTGTAATCAGATACCCCCCTCTGGCCCTCATCTTTGGCCTCCTGGTCCTTTCTCTCTAGATTTTCTTTGCGGGAGTGTAACAGACATGGGATCGCCGGGTAGGTAGCCTTTCTGAGTCTGGCTTCTTTCTTTTAGTGCAGTGCGTTAGAATCATCCATGTTGTTCATGTGTCAGGAGTGTGCTCCTTTTTGTGTCTGAGTATCCTACTGCTTGCTGTGTGGGGTCCAACCAGCAGTTTGTGTGAACCATACAGCAGCTGACGGGCTTTTGGGTTGTTTCCAAGCTGGGCAATTATGAATATAGCTGTTATATGCATTTGCCTATAGGTTTTTGTGTAGATCCATGTTTTCGTTTATCTTGGTTAAATACCAGAGAGTGGATTGCTGGGTGATAAGGGTTTTTTTTTTTTAATTTTTTAAATGTTTATTTATTTTGAGAGAGAGACAGCATGCTAGCAGGGGAAGCGCAGAGGAAGAGGGAGATAGAGAATCCCAAGCAGACTGTGCACTGTCAGCACAGAGCCCGATATTGGGCTTGATCTCACAAACCTTGAGATCATGACCTGAGGTGAGATGCTCAACGACTGAGCCATCCAGGCTCCCCCTAGGTGATAAGGTTAAGAATGTTTTTAACTTTATCATAAACTGCAAAGCTGTTTTCCAAAGTGTCTGTACCATTTCATAGCCCTGTTAGCCGTGTATAATGGTTCTAATTGCTCTGTCTTCTTGGTATTTGCAGGTTAAAAAAAAAAAATTGTAGCCATAAGAATAGTCATGTCGAGTTAGCTCACTGTAGTTTTAATATACAGTTCCCTAATAACTAACGATTTTGAGCATCTTTTCATGTGCTCATCTGTTATCTGTATGTCTCTGAGGGAGTGTGTGTAAATGTTTTACTCATGTAAAATTTTTTTTTAATTTAAAAATTAAAAATTTTATCACTGAGCATAAGTGTTCTTTATACGTTTTGAATACAATTCTTTTGTCAGACATTTTATTCTCTAATATTTTCTCTTGGTCTGTGGGTTTTCTTTTCACCCTCTTAAGAGTGTTTTTTGAAGAGCAGAAGTTTTTAATTTTGATGAAGTCTAATATTTCAATTTTTTCGTTCCTGGGATTGTGCTTCTCATGTCATAGTTCACAACTCTTGGACTAAACCAAGGTCACAAAGATTTTCTTCTATAAGTTGTACAGCTGCGTGGCTTACCTCAATGCAGACGACCCATTTTGAATTAATTTTTATTAAGGTAGGAGTTGCACGTTGCCATTCTTCTTTGTGTGGAAAGATTGTCCTGGCAACATGGGTTTCGAAGATTATTCTTTCTGCTTTGCACCTTTGTCAAAAGTTGACTGACCATATTCATGTGGGTCTATTGATGGACTAAATATCCCGTGTCGCTGATTTACATGTTAATCCTTTTGCCAGTACCACACTGTCTTGATTATTGTAGTTTTATACTAAATCTTGAAGTCAGGTAGTGTGAGTCCCCCAGCTGTGTGTTTATTTTTCAAAATGTTTTTAGCTGTTACATTTCCTTTACTTTTCTTTCTTGTTTTAATTTTTTAATGTTTATTTTTATATTTGAGAGAGAGAGAGAGAGAGAGAGAGAGAGAGAGAGAGAGAATGAGTCGGGGAGGGGCAGAGAAAGATGGAGATCGAATCCGAAGCAGGCTCCAGGCTCCGAGTTGTCAGCACAGAGCCTGATGTGGGGCTCAAACCCACAAGCTGCAAAATCATGACCTGAGTTGCAATCGGGCACTCAACTGACTGAGATATCCAGGTGCCCCGTCCTTTACTTTTCTATATGCATTTTAGAATTATTTTGTCAATTTCCACAAAAAAAATCCTACTGGTATTTGGATTAAGATTGCATTGAATCTGTAGATTAATTTGGGAAAAACAAACTTCTAAGCAATGTTAATCTTCCAGTCCATGAACATGGTCTATCTCTGCATTTATTTAGATTCTCTTGATTTCTTTCATCAGTGTTTTATATTTTTCGGTATACAGATCCTGTATGTATTTTATTGTCTTTGCACCTAAGTATTTCATTTTTTTGGCAGTTTGTAAATGGTACTGTTTTTAAAGTTTTTATTGTCAAGTTTTCATTGTTGATATTGCAGAAATATAGTTGCTTTGTTACATATTGAACTTGTGTCATGTAATCTTGCTAAATTCGCTTAGTATCCTGATACTTTTTTGTAATAGATTCTCTAGGATTTTCTACATAAACAATCATGTCATCTATAAATGGAGATATATATATTTCTTTCTTTTCCATCTATGCCCCTTTCTTTTTTTTTTGTCTTGCCTTATTGCACTTGGTTGGGTGTTCAGTATGATGTTTAATGGGAGATAGGAGTGGTGATATCTGACATCCTTGACTTGTTCCTGACCTTATGGAAAAAACATTTAGGCTTCCACCTTAAGTATGATATTAGCTGTAGGGTTTTAATAGATCTTCTTTATCAGATTAAGGGAGTTCTGTTTTAAGAACTGAAGTTGTTGTTTTTGATCATGAATGGATATTGAATTTTGCCAAATATTTTTTCTGCATCTGTTGAGATGATCGTGTAGTTTTCCTGCTTTAGTCTGTTAAAACGTGGATTACATTGGTTTTCAAATGTTGAAGCAGCTTTGCATTCTTGGAATATATACCACTTGGTTGTGGTATATTGTACTTATTATATATTGCTAGATTCAAATTGCTGATAGTTTGTTGAGGGTTTTTGTGTGTATGTTTATGAAGATTATTGTTATCATTTTATATTTCCACCAACAGTGTATAACTGGCTTTGGTACCAGAGAAATACCTGACTCAAAAAATGAGTTGGGAAGTATTTCCTTTTCTTCATCTTTCTGGAAAGGATTTTGTAGAATTGGTATTATTTCTTCCTTAGATATTTGGTAGAATTCGTCAATGAAACTGTCTGGACCCTTAGTTTTAGTTTTTGGAAGCATATTAACTATGAATTCCAATTTTTTAATAGATTTAGGAGTGTGTTTAGGTTATCTGTTTGTTCTTGAGTGATAGCTTTTATTAAAAGGAACTGGTCAATTCCATCCAAGCCAGTCATCAGTAAAATAAGGCCCACAGACCAGCCATTTATTCTTTTTTTTTTCATGTTTATTTATTTATTTTGAGAGATAGAGAAAGCAAGAGGGGAAGGGGCTGAGAGGAATGGAGAGGAAAAATCCCAAGCAGGCTCCATGCTGCCAGAGCAGAGCCCAATGTGCGGCTCAACCTCACTATGAGATCATGACCTGAGCCAATATCAAGAGTTGGATGCTTAACCAAATGAGCCACCCAGGTGCCCCAGCCATTTATTCTTGTAAATAAAGTTCTATTAGAATAGAGCCCATTTACTTACCTAATGTTGTGCACTGTAATAGCAGAGTAGAGTAATTATGACAGAGACCATATGGCCAACAAGCTTTAAATATTTACTGTCTGTCCATTTACAAAAAAGTTTGCTCACACCTTGTCTGAGTTGTCAAATACACAGGCTAGGTTGTTTATAGTATTCTTTTATTAGCCCTTTAATGTCTATAAAGTCTGTAGTGTTATCTCTTCAATTCACTCTTGATATTAGTAATTTGTATTCTCTCTTTTTTTCCCCCTGGCCAGCCTGGCTAGAGATGTATCATTTTATAGATCTTTTTAAAGAACCAGCTTTTGGTTTGATTGATTTTTCTCTGTTGTTTCCTCTTTTCAATTTGATCAATTCCTGCTCTTATCCTTATATGTTCTTTCTTACACTAAATTTGGGTTTAATTTGTTTTTCTTTTTCTAGTTTCTTGACGTCAAGTATTAGATTATTGACTTGAAAATTTTCTTATTTCTCCTACAATCGTTTAACACTATACATTAGTCTCTAATCTGTATGCCACAAATTTTTGATATGTTGTATATTTTTTTCAGTCAATTCAAGACATTTTCTAATTTGTTTCTTTTTGACTCCTGGTTATTTAGAAACATGTTGTTTACTTTCCAAATATTTGGGAATTTTCTAGAGAATCTGATATTGATTTCTGATTGAATTCTATTATAGTCAGATAATATACTTTGTATGATTTCAGTTCTTTAAAAACTTTAAGGTTTGCTTCACGATCCACAATGTAGTGTATTTTGGTGAATATTCCATGTGCTTGAAAAGACTGTGTGTTCTGCTGTGGTGGGTACAGTGCTCTATAAATATCAGTTAGGTCAAAATATTTGATAGTATTATTCAGCACTTCTGTATCCTTGCTGTCTACTTGTTCTGTTGCTTGCTTAGAGAGGGTTGTTTGTGTACCTATCCTAGTATAATACTGAATTTGTTCTATTTTTTCTTTGTCTTTTTTTTTTCTTTATATGTTTTGAAGCTCTGTTTTAAGATATACACACAGTTAGGGTCGCCTGGATGGCTCAGTCGGTTTAAGCATCCGACTTCAGCTCAGGTCATGATCTTGTGGCTTGTGACTTCGAGCCCTGCATTGGGCTCTGTGCTAACAGCTCAGAGCCTGGAGCCTGCTTCAGATTCTGTGTCTCCTCCTCTCTCTGCCCCTCCCATGCTCATGTTCTGTCTCTCAATAATAAATAAATGTTAAAATTTAAAAAAAAGATATACACACATTTATCTTTATGTAACAATCCTCTTTATTCCTTATTGTCCTTGTTCTGAAGTTTATTTTGTCTGATATTAATAAATAGCTTCCTTCATTTCATGTTTCTAGAGTATGTCTTTTTCTGTCCCTTTAATTTCACCCTATGTATATCTGTATCTTTACATTTTTAGGTGTTTCTTGTAGGCAGCATATACTTAGGCCCTGTTTTTTTGGTACAGTCTTACCATCTCTGTTTTTTAATTTGTTTGTTTGGATCATTTACATTTAATGTAGTCATTCATATAGTTGGATTTAGGTCTACCATTTTATTATTTGCTTTCTGTTTGTCTTTTCTTCTTTTGATACCTCTCATTCTTTTGGATTACTTGATCTTTTGAAGAGTCCATTAAAATCTCTTGTTTGGAATTTTGGTCATCTGTCTTTTGTATGTGTGTGTGAGTGTGTGTGTATTTGCTCTGGAGGTTACTTTATATATATACATATATATGTATATATATATACATATATATATACATATATATGTATATATATATACATATATATATACATATATATGTATATATATATACACATATATCCACACACATACCTTTTCATAATCTACTTTGACATAAAATTTTGTTAATTGAATAAAATTTAAAACCTCTTCAACCAAATAGACTTTTTTTTTTTTAACTGTGTCCTCTTTATAGTACAGTTGTCTCCATACATTAAAAATTCAATTTTTGCTGTCAGTAGTCATCCTAATTATAAAGACCTTAAGCAGAGACAAATGATCTATCATATTTACCCAGATCTTTACCATTTCTTTAACTTTCCCTTTATTCTTAAAGTTCTAAGTGTCATTTTAATATTACTTTCCTTCAGCTTGAAGAGCTTAGTTTAGCATTTATTTTAGGCCACATCTTCGGGTGATGATTTTTCCCCTTTTAAACTTTACTGATAATGTCTTTATCTCACCTTTATTCCTAAATGGTGTTTTCTTGGAAATTGACTTTTGCTGTATATGGAACTTTAAAATCTTTAAAAAATTTTCCATTGTCTTCCAACTTCTATCATTTATTTCTTTAAAAAAATTTTTTTAACGTTTTATTTATTTTTGAGACAGAAAGAGACAGAGCTTGAACAGGGGAGGGTCAGCGAGAGGGAGACACAGAATCTGAAACAGGCTCCAGGCTCTGAGCTGTCAGCACAGAGCCCGACGCGGGGCTCGAACTCACGGACCGCGAGATCATGACCTGAGCCGAAGTTGGCCGCTTAACCGACTGAGCCACCCAGGCGCCCCCATTTATTTCTTTTTAAATGCTAATTCTATTTATTTGGTTTTTTATATTTTAGTTAATATATAGTACAATGTTGGTTTAAGAAGTAGAATTCAGTGATTCATCACTCACATACAACACCCAGTGCTCATCATAAATGCCCTCCTTAATACTCATCACTTATGTAGCCCATCCCTCATCCACCTCTCTCCATCAACCCTCAGTTTGTTCTCTGTCATTTTAGAGTCTCTTGTGGTTTTTTTGTTTGTTTGCTTGTTTTGTCTCTCCCCTCCTTCCCATATTTTTATCTATTGTGTTTCTTAAATTCCACATATGAGTGAAATTGAATGATATGTGTCTTTCTCTGACTAACTGATTTCACTTAGCATAATACATTTTAGCTCTATCCATGTCATTGCAAATAACAAGATTTCATTTTTTGATGGCCGAGTAATATTTCATTGTATGTATGTATATATACATATACATATATATATATGTATATATACCACATCTTTATCCATTTATCAGTTGGACATTTGTAGTTTGGCTTTTGTTGATAATGCTGCTATACACATTGGAGTGATTTACCCCTTTGAATCTGTGGTTTTGTTTCCTTTGGGTAAATACATACTCATGCAATTGCTGGGTCATAGGGTAGTTCTATTTTTAGTTTTTTGAGAACCTCCATACTGTTCTCCAGGGTGGCTGCACTAGTTTGCATTCCCACCAGCAGTGCAAGAGGGTTCCTCTTTCTCTGCATCCTCTCTGACACCTGTTGTTTCTTGTGTTGTTAACTGTAGCCATTCTGACAGGTGTGAAATGATATCTCATTGTGGTTTTGGTTTGCATTTCCCTGATGATGAGTGACACTGAGCATCTTTTCATGTGTCTCTTAGCCATCTGCATGTCTTCTTTGGGAAAAGTGTCTATTCACGTCTTCTGCCCATTTCTTAACTGGGTTTGTTTTTTGGGTGTTGAGTTTGGTAAGTTCTTTATAGATTTTGGATACTAACCCTTTATCAGATGTGTCATTTGCAGATATCTTCTCCCATTCTGTAGGCTGCCTTTTAATTTTGTTGATTGTTTCACTGCGCAGAAGCTTTTCATCTTGATGAAGTCCCAATAATTCATGTTTGCTTTTCTTTCCCTTGCCTTCGGTGACGTGTCTAGTAAGAAGTTGCTCCTGCTGAAGTCAAAGAGGTTGCTGCCTGTGTTCAGCCCTAGGAGTTTAATGGTTTCCTGTCTCACATTTATGTCTTTCATCCGTTTTGAGTTTATTCAAACTCAAATGTGTATGGTATGAGAATGTGGTCCAGTTTCATTCTTCTGCATGTTGCTGTCCAATTTTCCCAACACCATTTGTTGAAGATACTCTTCCCAAAGATAGAAATGGAAGGAATACTTCCGGACTCCTTCTATGAAGCCCATTACCTTGATCCTATAACCAGACAAAGATCCCACTAAAAAGGAGAATTAGCTTCCAGCATTTCTGAAGAGGTTGCTGATTTCTCTATATGTGATGTGCTGATTTTCTTTGGCTGCTTTCAAGATTTTTTCTTTACCTTTGGTTTTCACCAATTTGATCATTGAGTGTGTATTCTTTTCTTTGAATTTATTTTATTTAGGGTTTGATAAACTTTCTGAATCTGTAAATTTATGCCTTTTTACGATATTTAATACATTTTTAGCATTCTTTCTTCAAACATTTTTTTTTTCCTGCACCAATTGCTTTTTTCTCTCATTCTGGGACTGTAGTGACAAGAATATTCGACCTTTTGGTATTGTTTCACAAGTCCCTATGACTCTGATCATTTTTTTTTTTTCAATTTGTTTTTCTCTACCCTTATGATTCAGTAATTTTGATTGCTGTATTTTCAAGTTTCTGGACCCTTCCCTGAACCTGTTATTTCATGCATCTAGTGAATTGTCAAAAGAATTCAATTATTGTATTGTTCAAGTCTAAAATTTCCATCCATTTTTTTCTGTATTTTTAATTTTCCTCTGAAAACTTTTGTCTGTCCATTAATTTCAGCAGTATTCATACTCCTAGAGCGTGGGTATAGTACATGCTTTAAAGCTTTTGTCTAATAATTCTAATATCTGGATCATCTTGGGGTTGGCATCTATTGATTGTATTTGTCCATTTTTGGGGGGGCATGTTGAATAATTTTAGATTGTATCCTAGGTATTTTGAATATTATGTTGTGAGACTCTGGCTTCTATTAAAATCTGCTGGAGAATGATGGTTTTGTTGTTGTTGTTTGTTTCCTAACTTCTCATCCCCTCCCCTCCCCTTTCCTCTCCTCTCCTCTCATTTCTCCTTCTCTTCCTTTCCTTTTGAGACCCAACCAGGTTAGGCTCAGATGACAAGTCTGTCTCATTTCTCATGGGTGGTGGTAACAAGGTCCATTCAGTTTTCATAGCCTTTGCTATGTTGTTTATATGTGCTGACCTGGAGTTAGTTTGGGATTTATGTGGTTCTTTATATTGTAATTTACTTCTTGCTTCTTGGGGTCTATTTCACATATGCATATCTCATGAGTAGTCTGGAACTTGTTTGATGCATACACAGTTTTTCAAGATTTCCTTCCCCAACTCTCCCCTCTCTGGAATTTTCTTCAGTCTCTCTCAGGGGCCCATTTCCCCTGTTCTTCTTGTCAAACAGGTGGACATATTTCAGAGTTTTATCCTCACACCACAAATACTTTTGTTCAGCTCTGTGGACTGGGAACACCCAGAAGGCAAAGCAGCGAGAGGAGAAAGAGAACAAAAATAATCAGCATCTCTTTTCACTCTTCAGACCACAGGATCCCCTTTTTCGAGTCCTTTTGGCCAGAGAGATGGGTTATCTCTTGGGGTCCTAGGTTCTCACATTGCCCAGCCTCAGTGCTGCCCCCTGACTGGGGCTGGCCTTACATTGGGGCAGAGAAAAAAGGAAAAAAATACCAGGGATGTCCTATCACACGCTTTGGTTTCCCAGGGCTTATTTTCCCTGTTTTCTGGGCAGAAAGGGGAGATTTTTCTCAGAGGTTTTGTTATCTTCTCCCACTGTACAGTTTTTGATTTGACTCCTCTTTGGATCAAAGCCAAGAATTCAAAGAGGAAAACTTAATCCAGGAAATTTAGCCATGTATATTTCTTCAAGTTTCAACTTCCTCTGTCAATCTGTCTGGTATTGTTTGCTTTTCAGAGTCGTCAGGAAGTTGGGTTTTGTATTCTGTACAGACGCTTCACTTATAATCAGTGGGAGAGAGAGGCTTTGTGGATTTACTCCATGTTGACCAGTCCCACAAGCCTTACATCCTCCTCTTTAGAAATAAGCAGTAGCATACTATTTGGTATACCATTTAGCATACTGTTTAGCACTTGTTTCTTTTTCTTTTACTTAAGACTGTATCTTGGGGGCGCCTGGGTGGCGCAGTCGGTTGGGCGTCCGACTTCAGCCAGGTCACGATCTCGTGGTCCGTGAGTTCGAGCCCCGCGTCGGGCTCTGGGCTGATGGCTCAGAGCCTGGAGCCTGTTTCCGATTCTGTGTCTCCCTCTCTCTCTGCCCCTCCCCCGTTCATGCTCTGTCTCTCTCTGTCCCAAAAAATAAATAAACGTTGGAAAAAAAAAAAAATTAAAAAAAAAAAAAAGACTGTATCTTGGAGATTACAATAATGCTATTAATAGTGACAATAAAACAGCAGTTCTTGAATGCTTTAAGTTCTAGGCACCGTTCTGAGCACTATACGTATATTAACTCATTAAATCCTTGCAGCAACCCTTTAGATAGCTAGATAGTATTATTACCATTTTACAGATGATGATACCTCATGAGAGAAATTAAGAAACTTGCCCAGTGTCACATAGGTAGTCAGTAGAGGAACTACCTAGGTTGTCTGGTTCAAATGTCCATATATATAATGAAAAATTATATAATAATGACAATGCTAATAATATCCAACACTTAACTATCCCATGCTAGCTAGAAAACTTGGTGTAGAGATAGATGTACAAATCATCTTCAGAATGAAGTGTTTTTGTGAGCACATAACATTTATTCTCAGGTAGCAAGTATATCCATTCTGCCTGTAGGAAATTTGAGAAAAGTCAGGTGACTGGCCGGAGAAGTGGTTGTAGGATTCTCTAGTATAGACAGGAGGTCTCTGCAGTGACTCTTGCTGTCCCCTGTGGATGGTACAGGACATTTCTAGCCAGTGTACTTTGGAATAATAGGATCATAGGTGGTTAGAGCTGGAAGAGACTCACAAGGTCTAGGTCCACCTCCAAGTTTGATAAATCGCATATCACGATGTGTCAGGAAGCATCTCATACAAGGTAAAGAGGTATGTGACCGTTAGTTGCTGTAGATAAGGAAACAGTTCTCGAGAGCTAGAGTAATGAAGTCCTCATCTTCATCACCATCATTGGAGCTACATCTGTAGAACACCAAGGTCCCAGGCACTCTGTAGGAGACCTATCTGATGTTTAAAATAACCTTGCAAAATAGCTGTTATAATCCCCATGTCTTTTGCATAAGGAAACGGATGCTCAGAGATGATTGGTAACTTGCCCAACCGCAGTGACCCATTCACAGCTTCTTTACTGAGTACCCTGTACATATGCTAATTATGCATGTAATTACCATGTAACATTTTGTCCCAATCGAGATACTTTTCTGAGTGAAGGGCGGTGGGTACTGGTAGTTACTATGCTGGGACTGTCCTTGGCAAACGGAGATGATGGGTCACCTTGGCTATGTGCCTTGACTTCTAGATTGCACACTTTATATTTGCCTTAGTGTATCTGATTTAGATGATAGAGCATGTTCTAAAGGCCCAGTGTTCATGAGTATTTATTTTAATGGATCTGTTGGTCTGGTAGAGATGCACCACACAGAACTAGGTATACCTTGATGGGGTGGACAAAGGTCAATTACAAATTTTGCTCATTGTTGCTGAGCGAGAAAGGACATCCTTTTAGCAAATACAATTTTAAAATATGAGTGTTGTGCAAAGTCATGAAGAAAGCCCTTAAACCAATATCTATTTTATAGATTTTCCTCTAGGGCTGGGTACTCATGAACCTTTTGGGATGAGTATGGTTAAATATGGACAAGAATAGATGTGTTTTCCCCTCTGTTACACTGAGATGACGGAAGATCTGTTGTCATGTACTTCACGGAAGTAAGGCTTTAGAAAGGGGAACAAGTTCAATGTGGATTTTCTCTTACATACTCATGAAAAAGATATCTAGCCAACTGGTCATGATTTGTCAAGCTGGGTGATGTGTCTTAATATACATAAGCACATAACGCTGATTGCAATTCCAAGAAAGGGAATGGTATCCCTAGTTTATAAATGGCATAGGCTGTAGTTGTCACGTGCATTCTGCCACGAACTATTTTTGCGTATTACTTTTGTGGACCCCTTCTGTCTTTTCTGCATTACCATTCCAAGTTTCCTTACTTCTCTTCCAGTGTTAGTCTGGAGGCCAATGGGATCAGAAGTCTAATTGTCCGGGATAAGACAATTAGAGCACAGGCTTTAAAGGACCCTAACTGTGAGGCTTCCCCTGTGGCAAATAAAATGTGTGGAAGCGACATGAAGTTTACATTAATATCAGCATTCTTGTTTGGACATTAGTGGGGAGACCATCACAATCTGATGATGAACTCCTGGTACCTGTATGTACCATCACGTAGTATGTGTTAGGGACCTGTTAAGGCAAAAAAGCAGGGCTCCCCCCAGCAACTTGTCCAGGGTGCCTTCATTCCCTTTTCTGTCTTGTGGTGAAATGAGATAATGGCTGCGGGGGACGTATGGAAATTACCAACATCAGAAGGATCCTGTGCCCTGGCCCTTCCTCATCTGTATGCATCACATTTGCTTAAACATATTGTTTGCAGGCAAAGTCCAATTATTTGGAACCAAGTTCCTAATGATAAACATAATGACTACAGTGTCTGTCATTGTGCACTCCATGGAGCAGGGGAGACTACAGGGAATCATCAGAATTGAAAAAAACAAAACAAAACGCGTCTTGCACAGAATAGCATGGTTGGGGGGGGCACGCGTTCAAGATTCATCTTCCATGTTGAAATGATAAATTAGAGAATGCAGAGTAATTATAAATGAGAATCAAGCCTTGAAATTGCTGTCACCTGACACTGTGTTCCCTTTCTTTGTTTCCTAGCAATAATATTCTCATAATGTCCAAGCTAGCTCTGTCATAAACTAAAAAATGACTTTTGCTGTTTTCCCCATGGGGAGGTTGATGTGGCAAATAACTGTTAAACGATGAGTGTGGGTATCATTACAGAGGCCAGGGGATTGCTAGTAAAGGCAAGAGAGATTTTCTGTCTCTGGTTACAGAGATTTATAATCCAGGAATCTGAGAACTCTCTCTCAGTTCAATTCCAACAGGGACCTAATCCAGCTCTTCCCAATAAAGGATATTCCAGACACTACTCAGTGGAGACCTTTGGCCACGCTAGCTGACCACTTGACAGTGCTCCCCCTAGGAAGATTATTGAGCAATTAAATCATTCCTAGAATGGAAAAAAAATCTTCATGTTTCCCATTCCTAATCGGGTTTCCTTTTCTTAATTTGATAGAGCACCTTGCCCGTTTTCTTTTTTGTTTTTAAAAAATACGTGTTGTCTTCATCCATCCATCCATCCATCCACTCAACAACTGAAGATTGATCACTCGGCCCAAAGCGTCATGTTTAATTCTCCTCATTTTATTTTCATGAGTGACCTGTCTAAATGCATCGCTGCTTGGAACCGTCTTCCTGTTGCGTTGTTTGTCTGGTTGTGAGATCATCTGAATGGAAGGAAGTGTCTCATGCACCACACCACATGCCATCTCCTGGTCATCATCTCATACTGGCATGCAATACTCCTTCATAGACTGATTAGTCATGAATTGATCTTTTTAAAGCCTGATTTTCATGCCATAAATTTCCAATTATGTTTACTATATGGCCACTGTGTACTTTTTTTATGCTCTGCTTTCTGGATACAGTTTTCCATTGCTTATTCAGTCTGCATTGCCATTATTTTAATGGCTCTGTATCATCACCATGATCCGCCTTTCCTGCCCCTAACTCTTCAGTGTGACACAGAACCTCCACTCTAACTGGGTAGTTCCTACGGCCATTTTATTAGTAAGGAAGTGAATTTGGAGTTCCTATTAACGTGGTGTGAACAGGTTATGCATTTATTATTTTCAGGTAAAAGAATTTTTAAAATAGGGACTCCAGGGCTAATATGGTGGCTCTATGAAGACACAGGGAGCCTAGGTTCTTTCTGTTTTTCTATTCCAGTGCCACAAGCAAGGAACTTCTATCCTCAAGGTCACAGGCTGACCACTTGACATTTAGCCATCATCTCCTTATTCTAGAAGGAAAGAAACATTAAGGGACCAAGGAATATGCCTCACAGCCAAATCAATTCTCCTTTAAAAGAGTTGCTACATAAGCCTCGCATGATGACTTTGGCTTCAATCTCACTGGCCACCTCTAGCTGATGGGGAAGTTCAGAAATGTAACTTTGCAGTTTGGTGTATGAGAATAATGTTAGCTGTTGTAACAAATAAGCCCCCAAATGTACTAGCTTCACACAATAGGCCTTTATTTTTTTCTCATAAAAATATAGCACAGATGTCCCTCCTTGCCAGTAGGCCTCTCCCATGAGGACTGAGAGCTCCAGGCTCCGTGTATCTATGGCAATACCCTCTTCTAGGACCTGCGTCCTCGAACTGAGTGGACATATGGTGAGCAAGAATGGAGAGTCTTGCGTGGGAGGTGTTTCTGGGCCAACCTGGAAGGGCCCACATCATCCACTTATGCTCCATTGGCTAGAACTCAGTCACACGGCCACATGTACCTGAAAGGTGATAGCTAGCTGTTAGCTCTGTGCCTGCAATGAGGGGGTAATGGGTTTGGGAGTAGCCAACCACTGGCTGTTGGGATTCTGTTACTGGGAAAGACGTTCGAATGTACTGAGACGTGGAATGAGTCTTAGCTGCAGCTTCCGCTCATTTTTCCCACGGACGCTCTTCCTGTGCCGGTTCTCCCGGGTTGGGCCTCCTCCTTCCTGGGTCTGTGTGGCGATGCTAGTCTTTACCATGTTCCCCACTCTCCAGCTTCTTGTCCATGCTGCCACATTTCGCTCTAGATTCCACAGTGACTTGTTTCTATTTGTCCAATGTTTCTTGGGTCTTGGTTTTTGTTCTCTAACCATGTGAAAGCGGGGACTTTATTCTCTTCTTCTGTCATCATTAGTGGGTCACTGTGCCCTACTAATATGATGTGTACATCTCATGAGAATGGCCACGAAGTCCTTGATGAAATCAGCTCAAAGAAATAATGAGGCCAGGAGTTAAATAGTTAAAGTTGACACTATTTGGCCAACATGTGGAGGCCATTGGAAGGGGCACCAGGCTTCTGTGGTTGCATCCTAACCCTGTTGGTCATGTGCTTTGAACCTAGACGGGGCCTTCCCTTTACTAGATCAAAGTTTACTCTAGAAAATTTCTGCTCCCAAAAGGGTACTCATATGCCCTTGCTTTGCAAAAGTCCAGTGCTCAGTTTTGGCCAGGCACGTTTTGTTCTTTTCTCTGTGTTCTTATGATGTTCTGTGAACATTTTCATTGTAGGCCCTATCGCCTCATCAAAATAATTGGTATTTCCTGATCACCCTAAGGAGTAAGTGTACAATTTCCATCTTTCCATTTAACCCTTACAACAGCCCCATGAGGTATGTGGTCTCACTTCGCCCCATTGTACTGAGGAGGATATGGGCTCATTGAGGTTCAGCGAATGTGCCTCATGAATGAACATCAGGTCTGTGAGTTACTGTGCTGTGTTGCCATGCATAAACTGGGCCTGTCCCAAGGAAACTGGGCCCCAGGGCCTCCCTCCTTGCATGCTCCCAGCTCTGCAGTTTTGTGAAGGCACCGATGGCTATTCTGCCTCAGGTTAAAGTTTTTAAAAAATCATGAAATACTCATATTTCCCACAAAGTACAGAAAAATAAATGAACAGATTACTGGGTAACCCCCACCCAGATTAAGCAAATGTTGATAAACATTTTGCCTTATTTGCTTCTGACTTCTCCCTCAAAAATGTCTTGGGCACAGGATCCGGTTATGGAGACACACCCCATTCCCTTTCTTCCCAGGGTCAACCTGTTCCTGAAGCTGCTATCCATTTTCATTATGTGTCTTCAGACTTTTTAAAAACATTTTTAAGGTTTATTTATTTCTGAGAGACAGAGAGAGAGTGCACAAGGGAGGGGCAAAGAGAGAGGGAGACACAGAATCTGAAGCAGGCTCCAGGCTCTGAGCTGTCAGCCCAGAGCCCAATGCGTGGCTTGAACTCACAAACTGCGAGATCATGACCTGAACCAAAGTTGGATGCTTAACCAACTGAGCCAACTGAGCCATCCAGGCGCCCTGAGACTTTTTCTCCATATGTCCGTACTTTATGTTCCAGCAGTTGTAGGGCCTTATGATTATCGGTGTATATGTGTGTGCGTCTTGTAGAGGACCTAAATGGAATCTATACTGTCAGTATCTCTTAGTAACCTGCTTCTTCTCACCTATTGTTATGTTAATACACGTAGATTTCATCATTTAATTTAATTGCTAGAGTATTCCACTGGATGACTATAGCATAGCTTACTTTAGTCATTTGGGATATTTACATCCCTATAGATTAATTGGGATATTGCACCCCTTTAGGTAAATACATGTAGCTCTAATTCTTCATTAGACGTATAATATTCCATGGCATGGATGCAGTATTCCCCCATTACTGAGCATTCACAGTACTTTGGTTATTTTCCACTACTTACAGTGCTGCAGTAAGCATTTTTACACATACATCCTTATGTAATGTTTTTATTTCTATAGGGTAGGTTTCTTAAGATGAAAGTTAACAGGTACAGCCGGGTTAGTTTCCAAGAATGTTTTGGCAATTGACAGGCAGCCCGTAAAGTGACCTTTTTCCAGCCTGATGGGAAGGAAGCTGTCCTGTTGAGGTTTTATTTCTCATTTCCTGGGCTACTCGTAAGGTCGGGCAGCAGTTAATATGTTCATTGGCCATTCTGTGAACTGCGTGATTGTATCCTTGCCCACACTGAATTGCAAGACCAGAGCATCTCAACTGGGCGTGGTTTCTGTGATCAGTGCTCCCTGGAGGTGGGGGGGGGGGGGTGGGCAGCCTCTGTGACAGCCCTTGGTGTCACTGGGATGTTAAGTTTTTGTCCTACAGGTCGCAATTATTCCTTCACCCCGGCCCTAGCCTGTTACTCTTTTTACTTTGCTTGTGCTTTTACTATGCCTTGATTTCTTTTTTTTTTTTCAACGTTTTTTATTTATTTTTGGGACAGAGAGAGACAGAGCATGAACGGGGGAGGGGCAGAGAGAGAGGGAGACACAGAAGCGGAAACAGGCTCCAGGCTCCAAGCCATCAGCCCAGAGTCTGACGCGGGGCTCGAACTCACGGACCGCGAGATCGTAACCTGGCTGAAGTCGGACGCTTAACCGACTGCGCCACCCAGGCGCCCCTGCCTTGATTTCTTAATTGTAAGACTTGACCATTTTCTCTTTTCCAACATGATTTTTGGCTTTTGTGTCTTGCTCATGGACATTAACTGATGCATACCTTTTAATTCTTTTCTCCTAACATGTTTCCAACATTTTTACTGTAGCTTTTACTTAGAAATTTAAGCAGCATCTTTAGAGAACCCAGATTTTCTAGGTATGTTATTACAGCATGGCGAAGGATTTACCATTTACTAAATATCATTGACTACATATTATTTGCCTGAGTATCCAATGCTCTGCTGAGGAACAAGGATGTGACATATATTCTCATCTTTTTCATTTAACATTTATTTTTTGAGACAGAGACAGAGCATGAGTGGGGGAGGGGCAGAGAGACAGGAGACACAGAATTCAAAGCAGGCTCCAGGCTCCAGGCTCCAAACTCCAAACTGTCAGCACAGAGCCGATATGGAGCTTAAACTCATAAACTGTGAGATCATGACCTGAGCTGAAGTCAGATGCTTAACCAACTGAGCCACGCAGGCACCCCTTATCTTTTCCATTTAAAAATTTATACTTTGATCTTTTCTGTTCAAGTACCGTGAAGCTCACAGAGTGAGAGAGAGGGATGGCCAGCTGGTAGCCGTGCACACTTGGGAGACCTGGGCTGGTACATTTGTTTAAAAACCAAGTAAAGAAACAAAGTCATTGTAATTGTCCCTGGTGTTTACCCTGAGGAAAGATGCCAGGACTGGAGCATCCTGGAGACTGACAGAGGATCTCTTTAGCTCCTGCCATTTATGAGGGTTGAGACATAGTGATTTTTTTTTTTTTTTCCTTAGAGAAGAAAGGCAGGCAGCAGTGAGTAGAGAAAGGGGTTCATTTTGCTGCTGCTGGTGAGGTAGATCTGATCTAATGGTGAAAACAATTGGTGTTCCAGTTTCTATTTTTAAGCATACTTTTCAGAAGCATCAAAGTATTTGGCAAAAGAAAAAAAAAGTTAAATCGTGTTAGTGTTCTATTTGTGTGCGTGTGTGGTTTGGATATATTTCCATAGCCTCCTTTGTGGACGGGCATGTGAAATGGCTTTAGCCGTTATGAGGACGAAGTGCCCGTTCCAGAAAGGTACAGACCAGTTGTTAGGCATCCAGCAGATTAGCGATTCCATGCAGAGTAGCGTTATTATTCTCCACGCGGCCAGCACAGTCCAGAAGACACACACCAGGAGCGCGGGCGGCCAAGCCCCTGGGGTGTGAGCCTGTGCCCACAGGGGGTCAGAGGGCGGGCCCGGCGTGTACCTTAGCGGCCCTTACCTGAAGCAGAAGGTGGGGCACCGTCTCCACCTTGCACGTGGCCAAACTGAGGCAAAACCTGGGTGAGTTTAAGCAGCTGTGTGACATCACTCAGGCTAGAACGAAGGGCCTTCTCGCCGTCTCGAGGAACTTTGACTAAATCATGATCAATTCTGCTTTTTTATTAGGGAGCATGAGAATATTGTTAAGTTAGCTAGAATGATAGCATCTGTGAAGCCAGTGCCCGCCTTGAGCCTTTGTGCTTTTTTTTAAAGCTCTCACACGGAAGTAAGATGTGTCGCACCATCAGTGGAATGGAGATCTTTCAGGAACAGTACCCCAGACCCCACCGAACCCTTGCCGTGAACCACGGGTGCTAACTCTCTTGTGGATCTCATGATCCTGCCTCGTCCCTCCTTCACACAGCTGTGGGCCCTTCATGCATGGTTCCCTGGCCTGGAAAAGTCTTCTAGATCTGCCCGTGATCTCTTCCTTGTGCCGCTCAGTCCTCAGCAAAGTGCCACCCCCTCCATCAATGCACACTCTGTCTCCCCTGCCCCCCACCCCCACCACTTTATCTTTGTTTCTAGCTCTTACCAACACCTGGCACATGTGTTTGTTTACGGTCTGGCCCCCTCTGGCTGGCGTGGGAGCTTCGTGGGGCAGAATGTGCCTTCCATTGGCCTCCATATCCCCAGGGCCTGGCGTATCACAGGGCTCACTAGTCCTTTGCAGACTGGGCAGCCCGTGCTGTTTACTCCCCTGCCAGCTCGCAGATGTGTGACCTGCTCGCCGAGGCAGCAGCAGCGGGGCCAGGGGACATTGCCACCGTGCCTCACCACCTGCGGGAAGCAGTGCAAGGTGACCGTGCCGCGTATAGCGGTCAGCTCCAGCTTGTAGTTCAGGTTTCTGTGATGGTGGGGTCCACCTTCCCAGGGCCAGAGCTAACTAATGACTGAAGTATGGGTCCTTAATCACTGTCGTCAGCACTTAACGCCGAGCAGGTGCACATGTGGCTCCCAGGAAACACACTGGGCTTTAGCAGAGATGTCTGTAGATATGTCCCTGACCCAAAGAAGGGTCTCCAGCTCTTCAATGGGCCAATTTGGGGAGATGTTTCTGGGCAAGCAAGCCTTTTGGAACCCCTCAAATCACCTGCCCTGGGGAATCTCACACACCTCAGAGCAGCGCCCCCCTCAGTAGTGCACTTTCCAGGAAGCAGAGCTGTGGAGTTTGTAATGGGTGCCTTCTGCCTTGCACGGGGAAAGACATGGATGTGATGTGCCAACAGCATGTTTCTCTGCCTCGACGGAAGCAGCCAAGCAGCCTGGGGCCAGGGCTGATGGTGTCTGCAGGGATCAGAGCATTCAGGGCACCCTTCCTATCATCTGAGAATGGCCAGGGCTGGCAGAGGTAGAGCAGACCTTCCATTCATGTCCATCATCTCTGCGATGGGTCATCACTTCCATGGCTGAATCATTGAGAAAAGCTCAAAGGACAGTATCCTCGTGCTTCTGGCCTCCGTTTTGTGTGCAGTGGTATCTCAGGGGATGACCTTTGGGTTTTGTGGGTAGCCACTAGGCAGACTTATTCTCATTTTCATCCAGAAGTAACGTCGTCATCAGCACCTCCCCACAAATTGCTTGGTAGTTTGTGTTGTGTGTGATTGGTGAATAAAGCTGGGTACCAAGGCACAAATGCCTAGGGATGTATGAACTTTTCTTTCAGCTGGGACAGTGTTAATGTGATCATGTTTTAGGAGATGGCAGAACTTGTCACTTGTGCTTGAAGATGAAGTTCACTCTATTAATCAGGAAATGGATAATGAGATGTGCGGGCAGTTTAGAAAGAGGACTTAGCAGGTGAGGAAATACAAGGGTCAATCTTGAGTCTATTGTGTTTTTGTACTTTTGAAAAGAATACAAATTATCATGTAGAATTTTAACATAGAAAGGCAATAAAGAGGGGGCCCAGTTTTAAAACACTGAAGAGTAGACTCAGAACACGAACAGAAAGTTCAAACTGAAAATTCTTCCAGTGTCCTTTAACAGAGAGTGTGGGCACCTGGAAGTCGGAGGCAAGGGAACCTTCTGTCTTCAGTCCTTGGGATTGAAATGGGCAAACATTGTCAGAAACTTAGAAAGAAGCCAAAGTTATTAGCCAGAGGGTTGTCTGGCTAAGAAAATTTCAGTGAATTTTCCCATCAGAGCCCAGATTGCTATTGATTTAGTGTGGGTGGGAATTTGGACATTCTTTTTTGGGGGCAAAATATAGCAAAAAAAATCTCTGCACCCTTTGCAATCTTGTTACCTTTTCTCAGTTATGAAATTAACTATACCTGAAGAGATGGCATTGGCTAAAAATGAAAAAGCATGATTCTGGCAACAGGCCAGGGTTAGAACATCACTTGTTACCTCATTCGTAAAATTTTTAACCTCTTTGAAGTTTTCTCAGCTATCAAGTAGGCATAATGTTATCATGCAGGATTATTGATAGAATTGGAAAATTATCGGCATATGCTTTTAGAAATAATCTAATAAGGCTTTAGTCTTGCATCTTGACCAAGTTCTCTTTACCACTTTGTTTATGGAACCATCTGTAAACAGTACAGCTCAGTTATGAAAAGATGTGCAAGGCATTTCATTGGTTAGTGTAGGGAGATTCAGCCAATTATGGACTTATTACTTACTAAGGTAAAAAGAAAGGGAAGGTAATTTTCAAGTTGCAAATGTAGAAAGCATCTGTAGCATAAGCATGAGTATGTTTGCCATAAATGGATTTCTTACATGGCCAAGCCATATCCCTTTGTCAGGGAGGACACTTCTCTGTTTCTGTTCAAACTGATGTAAAAGAACACAGTTGCCTATGACATGTTTGATCAGACCGAGAATACCATATTTTAGTCAGCTCTGTTCCTTTCCCTCTTTTGTTCAAAACCTCATGCCTTGTTACTGCCTGTGGCACTGACCCTCTTCCCTCTGATCTCTGCAATGTCCATAGTGTGTCTCCGGCTACTGGTCCGGTGACAGCACTCCATCCAGCCTTCACACCTGGGTTTGAGTCCTCGTCTTTGAGATTTGGATGAGTTGTTGAACCTTGATGAGGTCAGTTTCCTCATCTGTAAAATAGAGATGAATACTATTAATATAGACTTGTATTTGTATTGGATTCTTATTGCTGCTGTAACAAATTGCCACAGATTTTGGTGGACTAAGACTTCACAGTTTTGTCTTCCCGTTCCAGTCTGAAGTCCTCCAGTGGGCCTTAGAGGCAAAATAAAGATGCTGGCAGGACTCTGTCCCTTCTAGGGCATCTAAGGAGAACCCATTCTTAGCTTTTTTGAAGCTTCTAGAAGTTGCTGGCATGCCTTAGCTCTCGTCCCCTTCTGCGACAACATCTCTCTGACCACTGTTTCCAGCACACCATCTCGTCCGATTCTGTCCTCCTGCCCGCCTCTTGTAAGGACCCTTGCCATTACACTGAGCCACCAGGGTTATCCAGCACAACAGCCCCATTTTGAGACCCTTAATCTAATCACAGCTGCAAAGTCCCTTTTGCCACATAAACTAACATTCACAGACCCCAGGGATCAGGGTGTGGATAGCCCTAGGGGGCCGTTATTCTAGGTGCTGTGAGCATCAATGGTGCGTTTTGTAGTTTTACACACACATACATAAAGTTTGTTTTTTCGTGATGTGCTCTGCACACATACACAAAATATTTCTCTCTCCCCACAATGCCCCCGTGTGTTTAGCATCTGCCCTGTTGAGGGCCTGGCTCTGGGCTATGTTCTGCTTCTGTTCTGTCAACCTGCCTTTCTTGCCTTCCTTTCTTCTCCCCTCCTGTTTTTTTTTTTTTTTTTTTTTTAATAAATTTTTTTTTTTCAACGTTTATTTATTTTTGGGACAGAGAGAGACAGAGCATGAACGGGGGAGGGGCAGAGAGAGAGGGAGACACAGAATCGGAAACAGGCTCCAGGCTCTGAGCCATCAGCCCAGAGCCCGACGCGGGGCTCGAACTCACGGACCGCGAGATCGTGACCTGGCTGAAGTCGGACGCTCAACCGACTGCGCCACCCAGGCGCCCCTCCCCTCCTGTTTTTACCTGTTGAAACATACTCGTCCTTCAGGGCCCATGTCAGCTTCCCCCTTCCCTACAAGTGAGTTCCCTGATGTTATGTATCAGTGATCTCTATGAAGAAAAGTCCCTTGACCCACCCCCCCCCATCTTTTTCTTGTGAAAAAGCTATTGAATATCTTCATTGGTGAAGGTATCTGGGCTAATTGGGAACCAGGTACATGAGGCCAATTCATACCAGGTGTTTTTCCCTATTTAGATATCCAGACCTCACAAAGGGTTAAAACTTCACTGTCTAATGGGGTTGTTACTGACATTTCATAGTAGGTGTAGCTAGATGGATCTAGTTAGAGGCTTTCGTTAGCTGGATAGTCATTTTGCATAGACGATTATCGATTGTTCTCACCGTCGCTTTCATTACCTGGATAGTCATTTTGCATAGACGATTATCGATTGTTCTCACTGTCGCTTTCGAAAATTTTCTCTAGTTCATTAAATAACTCTTTACATTTTTTTTTTAATGTTTCATTTATTTTTGAGAGAGAGAGAGAGAGAGACAGAGTACAAGCAGGGGAAGGGCAGAGAGAGAGGGAGACACAGAATCTGAAGCAGGCTCCAGGCTCTGAGCTGTTCAGCACAGAGTCCGACGTGGGGCTCAAATTCACCAACCTCGAGTTCATGACCTGAGCCAAAGTCAGATGCTTAACCAACTGAGCCGCCCAGGCGCCCCCATTAAGTAACTTTTAATGGAAAAACAGTGCATGTACATAGTAAAATAGATAATAACTAACTCTTCTCATTCTTAGGCCTCTTGCTGGAGGCAACGGTGTAACTTGTTTCTTGTCTCTTTCCAGAGATTGTGTGTGTGTGTGTGTCTGCGTGTGTGTCTGTCTTTGTGTGTGTGTTTGCAAATGGGAACACAGTGGGCACTTTGTACCTTCTTTTTTTTTCACCTAACAGTATATCTTGGGGATAATTCTTTATCAGCACACATAAATTTACTTAATTATTTTAAATGGCTGTGTAGTACTCCACTGTATTTTTAGATTCTAATTTACTTAACCAGTCCCCTATTATAGATAGATATTTTGAATATTTCCAATGTTTTGGTATTTCAAGCTTTTTTTTTTTTTATAAGATTTTATTTTTAAGTAATCTCTACCAAATGTGGGGCTTGAACTCATGACCCTGAGATCAAATGTCACATGCTCCACTGACTGAACCAGTCAGGTACTCCTCAAGCTTTTGATTTTTTTTTTAATCAGGTTATTGATAGACTTTTTAATTTAAAAAATTATTTTTAATTTATTTTTGACAGAGAGACACAGCGTGAGCAGGGATGGGGCAGAGAGAGATGGAAACAGAATCTGAAGCAGGCTCCAGGCTCTGAGGTGTCAGCATAGAGCCCGATGCAGGGCTTGGACTCATGAACCGCGAGATCATGACCTGAGCCGAAGTCAGCCGCTTAACTGACTAAGCCACCCAGGGGCCCTGATAGACTTTTTTTTTTTTTCTTACATAGGTATAGCCAAAAGTCCTTTTAATGTAGTAATTACTATACCAATAAGGACTCTTTTTTAATGCGGGATCTTGAAAAACTAATTAGAAAGGATATTGATATGTGAGTTTGGCTGGCATGGAACTTAAAAGACTTCCTTCGGGGCACTTGGGTGACTCAGTCGGTTGAGTATCTGATTCGGCTCAAGTCATGAGCTCATGGTTTGTGAGTTTGAGACCCAGGTCGGGCTCTGTGCTGACAGCTCAGAGCCTGGAGCCTGCTTCAGATTCTATGTCTCCCTCTCTCTCTGCCCTTCTCCCCACTCGTGCTCACGCGCTCTTTGTCTCTCTCTCAAAAATGAACATTTAAAAAAATTTAAAAAAAGGCTTTCCCTCAAGTTACCTGTGGTTCCATCTGCCCTTAACCAGAATTAAAATAAACATAAAAAAGGACTTAAAATCAGAGCTTTCCAGAGGGCCCCACGGAGTAGGAGTGGCCATGTGATGGTGGGCCAGCTGGGGTTATCATAAGCAGCCACCCCAGCTTCACTGTTAAGGTTTTGCCCACCATTTGATGATGTTGTCCACTGGCCCCTATAAAAGCTATGTGTCTGCTGTTAGGAGGACATGGGATCTTTGTAGCAGTCACAGGAGAAGGAGGACTTGAGTGTCCCCTAGTTTTGGTTTCCTTACCGTAAGGGATGGGAGTGAGGACGAGGACCACCCTGAAGAGCCACTTCGGCATGGAGATGCTTTGTCCCACAGGAGACCTCTGCAGACCACGACGAGATGCACCGCCTGTGAGCACTGCACAGTTAACAAAGAGAGGTGGACAATACGCTGGGAGCGCCACTTTCCTCCAAGTCATTACCTTGTCGAGGAGCAAGAATTCCTGTCCCCTCAAAGGTCCTTCTCTCTGGACTAAGAATCAAATTGACCCGAGACAAAAGAACCAGGGAAAATAAAAATTCTTTGCACCAAGAAAATGCAATGTTAATAGGCAAACATACAGGGAATCCACATACACCTGGGAATTGCAAAGACAGGGAAAATGAGGTGTCTGTGTCTCTCTGAGCTAAGGACAAGGGGGCAGGGGTCTGGACCTCAGAGGAAAAGAATGCACTTCTCTGGGCGACAAGAGGAGATGTTTGCTAATCCGTTGTTTGCCCTGCCATACAGATGTGTCACTCAGATAAAATTTGTCTCTGTTAGTAATCTTTATTCTGAGAAATGCCTCCAGTTTAGATTTTACCATGTGGTTAAGGGAGGGACAGAAGTTTCTCTTGAGCCTGCAAGGTATCAAGTGCTTTAGCTCAAAATAATCCCCATGCCAAAGGGGCACATTTTGGGAGGGGTGGGGGCTGTCCAAAACCCCTTCAACCTTTATCATCCAAGTGAAATATACCCTTGCCCCAAGTGCATATGCGGCCCACATGGACACTTTCTGTGCCTTTCAGTGTTAGTAGTTTTTTGGCTGTGGCTATAGGAGGCTTTGTGATTCCAGAAGAACTGAATCTTTTGTCCTGTCCCCGCCTCCCCAAAGCAGGCTTCCTTTAATGCTCCCTGTTGGTGAGCTAAGAAAAAATGACTGGCTTCGTCAGGCTCCACATCCACCTTTCACAAGCATCTGGAAAAGGGCAGAGATAAAATGTGAGACCCTGTCAGAGAGGTAAAGGCGAAAAAGTTGTGTTCTTGAAGGAAGCAGGCAGCATGCATTCATTTGGAATGTATTTGTCTTCTGCATTGGGATCCGTGAAGCAATTAGCATGAAGATTTAGCTCCGCGGAAAGACCTCAAGGAACCAGAGCTGTGACACGCAGTGACTGTGCTGGCATTTTGATGCCTTCCCCTGTGATGAGCATTGTCACAACGCGAACTGCGCCCGTGGTTTTAGATGCAGGGATGTAGTCAGAATGAGAATTGATCTGGGCAAAAATCACGCCAGTGGTATGAATATTTAAGAACGTTTCGTCACGGTTCTCAAAGCTATTAGGGGAATTTGCTAGTCATTGTGGGATTTACCAAGTGGAAGAGGAAAATGGGATTTTTTTTTGAGTGAAAAAGAAGGGCTATTTTTAGCAGGAGCCTCCCTATTTGTATGCATAACTTACTAAGGTTAAGGATATGCCTCTAATTTGAACTGGTTGGTGAGACACAGGTACCAATTCATAAGGGCCTAGTTTTTTAAGAAGTAGAATTTTGATACTTTTAGTTTAAGCGTTCACATACACATATGGTTTTCTTTTTTTTTTAATGTTTATTTTTGAGAGAGACAGAGCGCAAGTGGGGGAGGGGCAGAGAGAGAGGGAGGCACAGAATCCGAAGCAGGCTCCGGGCTCTGTGCTGTCAGCACAGAGCCCCACGCGGGGCTTGAATTCATGCACCGTGAGATCATGACCCAGGCGGAAGTTGGACACTTAAGGGACTGAGCTCCCCAGGTGCCCCAAACATCTGGCTTTCTATGTAATTGCTAAGTAGAGGTTTTAGAAGACACACTTTATTATTATTATTTTATTTTTTTATCTTAGAGAGAGAGAGAGAGTGTGAGTGGTGAGGGGGCCACAGGGGGAAAGAGAGAATCCTAAGCAGGCTCCACACTCAGTGTGAAGGCTGACTCGGGGCTCAATCCCTAGGATCATGACCTGAGCAGATACCAAGAATCAGGTGCTCAACTGACTGAGCCACCCAGGAGCTCAGAAGGCACACTTTAATGAGCAGATGTCCTATCTAAGTGGGATACCAATTTTCATACGCATATGTGTTCTTGAAGCCTGTGTGTGAAAACAAAATGTGTTTTTGCTTTGTTTGCTTGTCAGTGGACTGAATGTCATGTCATCAGTGGTGTGTGAATTAGTGGAGATTGTAGATCAGAGATCAAACTGGAAAGAGTTTCTGCCACTTCTGAAATTGTCTCATTTCTGCCTGGAGAGTTGCTCACACCATCTGACTCCCACTACTGTTTTTATCTGTTTGGGTTCTCTGGGGTCAGTAAGATTATCGTGAGAGTTAGCAGATAGGTTTTCTTACTTTAAGAGTTGATTCTGGTCTGGAACAATAGGTCTAAAAGACATCTGTCTATTTCTTAGATGCTCTGAAGCCAAGGGTCACCACCTTCATTTTTCACTGTGTGGTTTCTTTTCCATTTTTTCCTCCCTTCAGCCTTTAATATTGTCCTGGCCTAACACTGGGGGAAATAGTATGCTTAGTGGAAAAGAACATTTTAATTTATGGCCCGAGTCCTGGGGGTAACGTCTGTCTGCCCAGTCACAGGGCACAGGAATGGTAATGGGCTAGCGGCAACGGTGTTAATACAGTTAATAACACAGTCAATCTGATTTGTATGTCGAATGACTAAAAAGAACAAGAAGGCAATGATCCAATAATAGCTGACTCTAAGCTAATAGGGCAGATCGTTTCAGTGCCATCTGATTATTTCTTGGTCTAATTTGGGATGGATATAATTTTACTGAGCGATTGGTTTAGTGAGCTATCGTGAACCAGAACGACAGCTCTGGAATTCCTGATTCTTGTGGAAAATCAGAGGCATCTGTCATTTAATATTTAAAAATTCTTCAACATTTTTGTTTATTATTTTTGAGAGACAGAGATAGACAGAGCTCGAGTCGGGGGGGGGGGGGCAGAGAGAGAGGGAGACACAGAATCCCAAGCAGGCTCCAGGCTCCGAGCTGTCAGCACAGAGCCCGATGTGGGGCTCGAACTCACGGACTGTGAGACCGTGACCTGAGTCAAAGTCGGATACTTAACCAACTGAGCCACCCAGGCGCCCCAGGGGCATCTGTCTTTTTAAGGTATCACCAGTTCAGTTGGATGGACGTTGGTAGAACATCTACAGTGTGCAAGTCGCTGTAGGTTGTTGGAGGCTAAATGTCTGTTTTGTGATTAAATTGCTGTTGTATGAGAAAATAATTTGTTTTTAAAATATATGCACGTAAAGCAGTCAGCACATGCAATACCCTTTCTAAATACTTTCTGGTATTTGTTCTGAACAACTTCATGGTAAAGATCACTAGAAATTGGGAAAGCGGGTGGTGCCTGGGTGGCTCAGTTGGTTTAGTGTCCAGCTTGGGCTCAGGTCATGATCCTGCAGTTCATGAGTTCAAACCCTGGGTCGGGCTTTGTGCTGATGGCTCAGAGCCTGGAGCCTGCTTGGGATTCTGTGTCTCCCTCTCTCTCTGCCCCTCCCCCGCTTGTGCTCTGTCTGTCTGTCTGTCTCTCTCTTTCAAAAATAAATAAACATTTTTTAACAATTTGGAAAGCAGAATTCATCGAATCTTGTTTTTGCTTTTATGGTTAATAACTGGTAGTGAGTAGGTGGGTTAGCCAGCATAGCTCTGGGCATGGCTGAGCTCTGAGTTCTGGTCCCCCTCATCTGTGCCCTGCCCCTGCCCCCCCTCAGTAGATGCCTGAAATTGCAGATAACACTGAACACTACATATAGTATGTTTTTTCTTATACATGCATGCTTACAATGAAGTGTAATTAATAACTTAGGCATGGTAAGAGATTGGTCAACAGTAACAATCAAATAGAGTAATTTTAACAATATGCCGTAATAAGAGTTGCATGGGTATAGTTTCTCTCAAAATGTCTTCTTGTGCTGTACTCATCCTTCTTGTGAGGACGTGATTAAACGCCTATCTGATGAGATGAAGCGAGGTGAACACTGTGACAGAGCATGAGGCTACATATTGGCAGGAGGGTACTAGTACTTGACTGACTGTGGGTAAATGAAACTGCGGAGCTGAAACCAGGGCTAAGACGGCATATAGTAGCAGATCTGGAGGTAAGGTATGGCTTCCTGAGTGGCTCTAGGAATTTCTTTTTAACAACAGGCAGGTAGTTCACAAAACCATTAAATGCTGCATTTTCAGGCCACTCGGGTATGTAAGATATTCCCAGAGCCCAGGGGAGGGGCGGGGAGGGCTTTATAGCAGACACAGTCTAAGTCCTGGATGGCCCACCCTTACCACGGTGGAGTTCCTTCTCACAGCTGACTAGGTAAAGCAAAAAGAAACGGCCCTTTTCAAAGCCATCATTTATGAAGTTAAAAGCAAAAGTAGTTGTTTAGAATTCTTTAGTCAATATAGAAAATGTGACATTTCCTCAAGTCTTGGAAATTCAGCTAGCAAAACATTGTTTACTTCCTCCTGGGCGCCTGGCTTGCAATCAGAGCGAGCTGCCTCCAGGTGATGAGATTTGATTTTCTTTGAAATGTAGAAGAAAAAGGGGAAGGTTTCAACTTTTGTAATTTGTACAGCTTATCTTCAGGAGCTGAAAATATTTAGCGTTTCAAGAATAATTTTTTGTTTGACCTTTTCAGTAATTGGTCACAGAGATTTAATTTAGATGGAGACTTGGTATGTTTTTCAAAAATGGAATGTTAGTGTTCTTTAAAAATCAAATAAGTATGTTGTGACATCTTGAAAAATGCAGTTTTTAAAACACTGGGATTTTTATTTCTCCCATGAACATGCATTTTCTAAAGTCCTTTCAAACATCTAAAAAATCTGCCCTCTACTCTTTCCTCCCAAATTTGACTTATTTAACCAGGATGAAGGTTTATGGGGAGAAATATCATCTCACAATGTCACTGATTTTATATTTTTAACAGGACAGAGAGTGATCTTGGGATTCTGCAACTGTAGAATATTACTGAAGCACTCTGGCACACAAGTGTGCACTTTTTTTTAATATTAATTTATTCTCAAGTTATTTAGCCTACAGTAGTCTTGGCTTCAGGAGTAGAACCCAGTGGTTCATCCCTTACATATGACACCCAGGGCTCATCCCAACAAGTGCCCTCCTCAATGCCCCTCGCCCACTTAGCCCATCCCCCCACCTGCCTCCCTTCCAGCAACCCTCAGTTTGTTCTCTGGATTTAAGAGTCTCTCATGGTTTGCCTGCCTCTCTGTTTTTATCTTACTTTTCCTTCCCTTCCCTTGTGTTCATCTGTTGTGTTTTTTAAATTCCACATATGAGAGTGAAATCATATGGTATCTTGTCTGTCTCTGACTGACTTATGTCACTTAGCATAATACCCTCCAGTTCCATCCACATTGTTGCATATGACGAGATTTCATTCTTTTTCATCACCGAGTAATACTCCA
The DNA here is from genome assembly GCF_028749965.1 of Puma concolor. NCBI lineage: Eukaryota > Metazoa > Chordata > Mammalia > Carnivora > Felidae > Puma > Puma concolor. The sequence continues at coordinate 131,793,282 of NC_141673.1, read as the reverse complement.
TTGTATGTGTGTGCGTGTGCGTGTGTGTGTGTGTGTGTGTGTACCACATCTTCTTAATCCATTCATCAGTTGTTGGGCATTTGCGCTCTTTCCATAATTTGGCTTATTGTTGATAGTGCTGCTTTATATAAACATTGGGGCTTTAAAATGTATCGGGAAAGTCTCAAAGAATTTTTATGCTTTGAGAGAAAGCTTTGAGGTTCTTTCTGCATAGACTTGCATACAAATGTGGAGGGATGCGTTATGAAGGAGGAAAGGGACTGTATTATTTCCCTCAACACAGAGAGGAAGGTCAGTAGAGTGTATCATTTATCTTGGGTGTCTATGGCACAGGGGAAATGTAGAAAGCTAGATGGGGACACAGACTAGAGCCTCAGATCGTCCAAACTGATCATCCAGTTTGGTGCTGGTATTGCTAGGGATGGAGACACAGGAAAGCGTGGCTTAGGACACCTGCTGTCACGTGGGAAAGTACATAAAGGCCCCCAGTGGAATGTGTAAGTGGGATAATGCAGGTGTAAGCCAAATGTACAAGTCTCAGAATGAGGGCCTTCAGGTGGCGAGGCAACTGAGAAAGCCTACAAAGAGAGGGAAATATACGAGCTGGGTCCTTTAAAACGTACGTGGAATTTCGCCAAGCAGAAAGAAAAAGGAATGATGTCCGAGGAAGTGGAGAAGTGGGCAGGACTTGAAGCAAGGTCAGTGGTCTGAAAGGGCATGGGAGTGTTTGGGAAGCTGCCAGTTGACTGATGTGGTGTGGGAGTAGGGGTGATGTGTGTATAGCGGGGCGTGTTTGTGTTGGCGAAGGTGGCTCTAGAGTAGATGAGCCCGCAAAGCTGGGGTCAAGTTGAGAAGAGCTTTGAGTGCCATCGATAACTTGCAGAGGAGGTGAAACTTTACCTTGTAGACACAAAACCTCAGAGTTTTAGGTAGGGCAGCAACATAATCTTTGCTTTAGAAAAGTAATGCCAGTAGCAGGTTGGAGAAAGCAGCTGGGGGCAGAGGGGCCAGGAGAGGGTCCTGGAAGTAGTCCAGAGTGAAATAGCCCGAACTTGAACCCGGGCAGTGGTGCAGGGATAGAAGAACAGACAGGGAACTTGAACGAGAGATGGACGAGAGAAACAGGTTTCTTGGCTGCATTGTTGAAATGCAGACATTCATTCGTATCTCATTGGTAGAAATGAGAGACAGCACCCAGGAAGAAGTTTTGGGATGAAGATACTGTTCTGTAATTTTGGTGACGCTGCTCTCGAGAGGCTGGTTGGGAGATTGAGCTAGAAAGCTCTCGTAGACAGCTGGAAAGATGAGATTTGCACATGAGTGAGATTAAAATTTAGATAAAGGTTAGGGGGCCATGTGGAAACAGGTGGTGGAAACTGGAAATAACAGATTTTCCAGGGGGAAGGGATGGAGTAGGATAAAGGGAGATTGGAGATGCAGCCTGGGGGTGCACTAACCTTTGATAGGAGGAGGGGGAGGAAGAGGAGGAGGAGGGAAGAACTGTGTTGTAGAACCCAGAAGAAGTGAGTTTTAGGAAGGAGGCCACACAGGAAACTGCTAGGATGAACAGCAAGAAGAAGCATTGGACTGAGCTATTGGGAGACCCCCTCCCTCCTCAGGGGGCCCAGACCACCCGATCCCAGGCAGGCGGTGCGGGTTGGGGGTTGGGGAGGCAGACTGCAGAGAGCATGGGGTCCTGGGTGCCAGGCAGGAGCAGGCCACCGCACAGACTGCCATTTCAAGACGCAGGTGCGTTCAGTCTGGCTGGAAGTCTCTACTGTTCAGTTAAAAAAATTTTTTTTTGAATGTTTATTTATTTTTGAGAGAGAGAGGGAGACAGAGTATGAGTGGGGGGGGGGAGGGGCAGAGAGAGAAGGAGACACAGAATCCGAAGCAGGCTCCAGGCTCCCAGCCATCAGCACAGAGTTGGATGCTGGGCTTGAACTCGTCGACCGCGAGATCATGACCTGAGCCGAAGTCGGAAGCTCAACCGACTGAGCCACCCAGGCGCCCCAACCACCGTTCAGTTTTAAATGTGTTGTGCTTGTATTTCACAGCTGATGGAGTACAGCCTCCTCTGACCTCTCTGTATTTTTAAAACTCTGTAACTCTCTGTCCCTGCTTGTGTTCCTAGGAATTTATTTCATTGGGTTGCCTGAAGCCTTTATGGACTCAGATCATTTTTCTTGCTGACTTCCTTCCTGCCACGGGCCCCCTCCCAGCCTGCCTCCCTTTTCTCTCCTCGCCCCCCCCCCCAACCCCCACCCCAGCCCAGACACACACATTACTTTGTTATGTAATTACATTGCAAGTGCCCAGACTCTTCATTCATGTGTTTCTGCTTCTGGTGTTTTTAATTAGCTTTCCTGCAATGGGGTAAGTGTCTTCAAGCGATTTCTATTTATTGCAGGAACAGTAACAATGTATGCTAATCATATATCCCCTAGGAAGACCAGAGAGCTTTGTCTGTGGAAGGAGGTAAATGCGCATTGTTGGGCTAAATGAGGAAGTGAGGTGGGGATTTGCACGCTCAGGGAAGGATGGCAGCTCATGCTGAGGCAGGGTGACCCTCCGTGGCTGTCATCCTCCCTGCCTGAGAGGCAGGCTCCTTCTGCCAGCAGCACACAGTGGCCCAGCAGAGTGTATGGAAAAGCACCTCAGAGGGTTACAGGTAACTAACTCCTGTACACTTTTTGGGATGCTGTAAGAATTGGATTAGTTGACAGGCGCCAAAGCGCTTTGTGTCACATGGTACCCAACACCCGTAGTTACTCATTTCTTTTTCCTTGAGGAGGTAACGAGAGAAAAGATTTGTCATGTTTTTTTCAGTGCATCCATCCCCAGGTAATGCCATTGAGTAGAACTGGGCAGACTTTTTATTTTTTCTTGCGGTGAAACATAACATGAAATGTATCACATTAGCCATTTTTTAAAAAAATTTTTTTTCAACGTTTATTTATTTTTGAGACAGAGAGAGACAGAGCATGAATGGGGGAGGGGCAGAGAGAGAGGGAGACACAGAATCTGGAACAGGCTCCGGGCCCTGAGCTGTCAGCACAGGGGCCCGATGTGGGGCTCGAACTCACGGACCGTGAGATCGTGACCTGAGCCGAAGTCGGCGCTCAACCGACTGAGCCATCCAGGCGCCCCTCACATTAGCCATTTTTAAGTGTGAGGTTCAGTGGCATTAAGACAATTCACATTGTTATGTAACCATCACCACCATCCATCTCCAGATATCTTTTGTCTTCCCAAATGGAAACTTTGTCCCCATTGAACACTGACTCCCCATTCTCTGCTTCCCCAAATCTGGCAACCTCCGTTCTACTTTCTGGGTATGAATTTGACTAGCCTAGGTACTTTGTGTAAGTGGAATCATATGATACTTGTCCTTTAGATTCTGGCCTATTTCGTTTAGTATAATGTCTTCAGGGTTCATCCATGTTGTAGCAGGTGTCAGAATTCCATTCTTTTTTTGTGGCTGAATAATAGTCCACTGCACGGACAGATCACATTTTGTTTATCCATTCATCCACTGATGCATATCTGGGTCATTTCCACCCTTCGGCTGTTGTGAATAATGTGACAATGAACATGGGTGTACAAATATCTGAGTCCCTGCTATTGATTCTTTTGGTAGCATGCCCAGAAATGGGATTGCAGACTGCATTTCAGCCTGAGAGAATAGGACCGTAACCTTGGCTTTGTGATTCTACTTGTTAACTGTTGATGGAGATGTCTGGAGTCTTGGGGGCATCCTTGGCCATCAGGGGCCTGCCTTGTCCCCTTTCACAGGTGACTTGTGGTCAAGCCCCAGCTGCTTAGCCTGTGAAGCCCCTTACAAATCTATGTCCCACTGTCCTGCCCTCACTCAGGGTCACAGATAGTCCATCCCTCCTGAAGTCAGGGACGAAGGCAGAGAGCCCTCGATCCAGGAGTGCCAGTGCCTCACCTTGACCTCAGTGTCTTGCAGTAGCCCACCAGTACTGGCTCTGATGGAGGACCTAGTTCCCTCCCTCTTCTGTCATGGCCCCAGGGGTCAATTCACACAGAAACCTCACTTCCCACTCTGTTTTCCAGGGAGAGAACTGTCCATGGAATAAGGAGGTGCTTACTCTTCTGAGCGCTTGATAGCTACCCAAGGCGAATCCCTCCTCTGTGTTGGGCATAGTCTGTTACTCTTGGTGCAGATTCTGAAGAGGAGGGAGTGTGGTGGGTGCAGAGTGGGGCAGGGGGCAGCGGGGAAGTCTAACAGGTCTGGCAGTGGTCACTGCTGCTAAAGGGCTTCTCTCCCTTGTGGAAAATGGACCTGGTAAGTTCAACAAACTCAGGAGAGGAACCACTGTGGTGTCATCAGCATCAGGGACCTAAGTGGCAAGTAGGGAAACTGAAAACAAATGCATGGACTCCCCAGTAGAAAGTCACCCATCGTGCCAGACTCCTCGTCTTCCCTCACTGATTCTTCTTATCTCTAACATCGTCCTTGTTCCACCTCCTGGAGGATAGCAGAAGGGACCATATACATGATTGTGCATGGTTCCTTCCACCTGAGAACCCTTGTTGTGCGGTGAATCCGTGTCAGTCTGTCCCCGAGACAGAGGTGAGGAGAAGAGACAGCCGGGTTCGGGGGATCCCCTAAAGTTGCCAAGAATTGGTTTCCGTAGGCGGAATCCGTTGGCAGTGACCAAGCGCCGCTGGGAACGTCTGATTCCATTAATCACTCTGTGATCAATCTGTTGTGGGTTTTTTGTGTTTCTATTTCATAATCGTAGTTCTAGTTGATTCTGGAAGGTTTCTGTCGATGAGAGGCATGTGGTGCTGTGAGGGAAAATCCTACTCGATGTGTGGATTTGGGCAGAAGATCTTGGTTCTGACATTTTTCCTTTGGTTCTTTGGTAGAACCCCCAACCTCTCCCCCTTGGGTTTATAGAATTCTATAAATATATATTTATCTCAAGTTTATGTTCCAGAAGGAACACTGTCTGAAGACTCACAATTTACTGTGCTAAGTAGAGTGAATTCTTCTCCCCGGAAGGGACTTTAAAACTATATATTTGTATTTCCTTTGGTCTGTGGATGGATGTGTGTCCCTGTCAGATGGGTAAGCAGAGGGAGAGGAAAGTCTGAAATTCTTGCTTAAGCATCTTTTGATGTTGACTGAAGAACAGACCCTCAGGCTCTGGTATTGGCTTGATATTGGTCCTTCTAGTGGTTTCTTTTGATGTAGGAGCGTTTGTCTCTAATTATAACTGTGTAGAAGCCATGTGTAGTGTCCCTCTGAAGGAGAAAGAGTTGGTCCTTGACAAGTCTAAAGACAGAGAGTGACTCAGTGGACAGTGGTTTCTCCATGGCCCGTGTGCACAGGGCCCAAGTTGCTGAGGCCTCGAGTGGGTAATGGACGAACCTATTCCTGTTTGAGCCCTTAGGGAAGTTCTGCCCCCCAGCCCGAGTATGGTACCTAGGGTGGGTGACATGGTGGCCACTGAGGTGCTGGCTCTGGGGCTCGATGACCACAGAGCCTCCTCGGAGAAATGAGCTCTCCAACCCCGAATGTCCTTTGCTGCTCTGCCTTTGCAGAGTTCAGTTTACATTTTCAGGCAGAAAAGTCTCCCCCACTCAGGGCATCGTGTGTGCTTTTGTTTGTTTGTTTAAAAAAAAATAAGCCGCTTATTGAAAACTTGTGTGTTTTTGCCAATTAATTAACCCCATGTCAATACCACGCGTTGCACCAGCTCATGCTTCAATGATATCCTTACCTGCCTCTAAGAATTAATTAATGTTTGCAGCGTGCTCTGAAATTTTCTTGGGATGGAAGGACCTGTGAGGAAGCTAGAAATTTTGGCACTACTTTGTCATTTACTTGGGTGTGGGGGCTGGCAAGGGGATGGGCCTACTCTTTCTCCACAGGAGCCATTCCGGGAGCGTCCCTGTTCACTCAAAGGCCACTGCTGCAGTGTTCTGTGGGGTGGCAGGTGGCACCGGGCGGTGGCCAAACCCACGTGGACAGCCACATGTCCCATTGCACGAAGGTACTTGTTTGCATCAAGATGTCCAGTAGGGAGCTATGCTCGCTAAAAAAAGTAACAGTAATGCGGACGATTGTTGTTATTATTCCTTAGACCTTGGTAGTAGGATTGGAGGAGCCACAACTCCTGCGTCTAAGCCGCTTCCTTTTCTCCCTCTTTGTTCACAGCGGGGCATTTTCTGAAGTGGTCTTAGCCGAAGAGAAGGCGAGTGGCAGGCTCTTTGCGGTGAAGTGCATCCCGAAGAAGGCGCTGAAAGGCAAGGAGAGCAGCATAGAGAACGAGATAGCAGTTCTGAGAAAGTAAGTGACCCGGGTGGGGGCACTGCCTCCTTCTCCAGCCACCTTTGGATTGTTGGGTCCCAATCCAGGGGAAGGAGCTGCAGCCAGCAGCTAGTTGCTCAGCGGCGGTCAAAGAGGGTGATCCGAGCGCTGGAGGGGGTGGGCTGTGTTAACGATGACTGATGTTCTTACGTTGCATTCAGAGCATTTTGCGTATGCAGTAAAATCCTGATTTGCGAGTATAATTTGTTCCAGAAATATGCTTGCAATCCAAAGCCCTTGTATGCCAAAGTGAATTTCAAGAACCATTGGCTCAGTTGTGATCATGTGACGTTCAGAGTCACATACGACTCATATTGCAAGACATTGCTCGTTTATCAAGTTAAAATTTATTAGAAATGTTTGCTCGTCTTGCAGAACACTCACAGAACAAGCTACTCACAATCCAAGGCATTTCAATTAAATATTATATATATTATGTATATATAATATATAATCTCACAGCTTTTGTGGCAGTCATTGGAGCTAGTCTTTCCAAAGAACAGCAGTCAGGTGGACTTGGTTTTGAACACACCCTAGCTGGGTGACCGTGGGCTGGTCCCTGAACTCTGAGCCCTTCTCCATGAACTGGAATTAATGATCTCTCCCTCACAGGGGTCCTCGGGAGTAGGTGAGATGGTGCCTAACAAGTGTTTATAAAGTGCTTTCAACAGCACCTGCTATGTTGTGAGTGCTTAGCACAGGGTAGCCACCTGCTGCTCGTATTGTTATCATTTCTTTTCTTTTACAAGAAGGAGATGGAGCTCAGAGTAGAGTCACTTGTCCCACACCTTGTGGCTCCTCTGTGGCAGAGCCTGGAGAGCCAACTCCATTCACCAGGGTTATTCCATGCTCTTTAATGGGTCTTCTGCTTTCTGCCACACACACACGGTGCATGGCCCCCAGCCCATCCCACAGAGTGCACTGCTCAAGTGCTTCACCTCTTCATTGGGTTTTTGCTCCCATGTGTAATAGAACCAAAATCTTGCCTCTAGCATAGTAGCATACACAAAGCTATGGCTGGATCCACCCAGATGCCTGTGTCTTTTGCTGGCCAGCCAGCTGCCCACATCACTGTGATCATGCTGCTGCCCCGAGTCTCACAGGTTTGGGGGAACAAACCCTTATATGGTACCTGCTTTTGCACGTTTGGAGTGTATCTGAGCATTACGCTATGAAGTTTTTAAGAGCTTCTATTAATGAAGGATGTTAGAAATATCCTTGAAATTTTGGGGGTTTGGAATCCACACACAGCAAGAATGCATGTACAGATAAGCAAAGCAGAATGGGAACACGCCTTATAGGGCGTCAAAACAATATCTTACATACTCACATTCTTCCAGTGTAACCCACCTCTCCCACTTGTCTCCCTGGGACCAGTAGTGTCTGTTGAATGATGCTGTGTTGCCATCAGTGTGAACCCAGGGCCACCAAAGTGGTCAGGATGGTCTGTCCTGTTCGGCAGCATGTGTGATATGTGTTCCAGAACAAATAGGTCTCGACAGCTTTTCAGTGTAAGGGTTTTTGCTTATTTGTTTGGTTGTTTGGTTGGTTTCTAGGTTCTCTGGATTGTCTATTAGGGACCCAAAGAGTTTCAGATTGTCCTGTGGAGGATTGCATGAAACGAGTCTATGGAAGAGAATTTGGGAAAACAAATTACTCTAAGTACATGAGCATCGAGCAGGAAAGCACTATGTTAATGAAACATTTATTTAAATTGCTTATCTTCCAATATGAAATCAGCACTTGGGGGAGAGGGTAGTTGCAGCCACGTCGCGAATATATGACATGTTAGGTAGAATTCTGGGTGGGCCCAGAGCCTTCCAGAGCCTCCACCGGGGGCCCAGGGGCTGCCACTGCTGAATTGAGAATGGCACCTTTATTTTCAGGTAACTCCCTCATAGGCTTAGAAGCCACACAACCAGGGAAGTCAGTTTTTATTCTCAGGGTTATTCTGCATCTACACGGGCAAGGGACCCACAGATACAGACATCACGAGCCAGTCTTGGTTTACACCACGATCATTCTCCTTTAATTAATGTCTCAACCCTGAGCCTGAGTCAGTAATCACTTCTAGGGAGAGGGCATTGAGAGGCAGGGAGGGCAGGGACTTGGAGGGATTCGTTTCGATCGTTTCTCACTCCCAGCTGTTGGAGGGCCTTGAAGTGTGATTCTTCTTTGAAGAACAAAGAACAGAGAAATGATTCCTCAGGGGATAAGAAGGTTCTGTATCTCCTGTACTGATGTAGTTTTGGTCTTCCGCAGATGATTTGCAAGTGAAATAAGAGGCAGTTCCATATCAGAAGCAGCCAGACTGAAAGTACGCGAGCGGTCAGGAAAATAGTTCTGGAGCCGTTAGAATGTGATCGTTGAAACATGCACACATTTAACCAGTATTTATTAAAGTCCTACACACCAGGTGGCACTGCTAGGCACCGAGGTTGAAGAGATAAGAGATAGTTTCTGCCTTCCTTGTGTTCCTGAGTAAGTGTGATCATGTCGTAGATACCGTGAGAGAAGACTGGCCAGAGGCTTAAGGCTAGGGCTGTCTGGTGCTTCCTTCGGGGTGGGGTGTGAGCAGACGTTTCCTGGAGGAGGTGGGTTCACACAATGAGTATATTTTGGGGTGGTGCAGAGAGGCAGGGGGACATGGACATTCTGACCAGGAGGAGCCACCCCATCAGACGGGAGGCAGGCTCGTGTGCTGGCAACGGCACGTAGCTCATCTGACCAGGGCAGAGGGTTCAAGGTGAGGCATGGGGACATGGGGTTGGAGAGGTTGGACTGTAGGGGATCACATTCCCTGCTTTGGACTTGGAACATCATTCCATAGTTGATGGAATAGCCACCGAAGGGTTTTAATGCAAGAACAACGTGATCAGGATTGTTTCATTAAGATTATTGTGGTGGAACATTGGATAGATTGGACGCGGGGGGGGCCTCAGTGCACCGGGGCAGTGTCGTCAGAGGAGTCTGGGAAGCAACACATTGAAACAGGAGCTGTGAGCCAGGATGGAAGAGACAGAGATGCGGGTGTGCACAGAATGGAATCTCCAGGACATAGGGATTTGGAAGACGTGGAGAGAGGGTTGAGAGGAGATAGGGTTGTAGGATAACTACCACGTTTCTGATTGGATAGCTGGGGTGGATAGCAGCTCCTTAACTGAGATCAGAAATGCAAGCAGGTTGCCTGGGTAGCTTATTGAGTTAAGCATCGGACTTCAGCTCGGGTCATGATCTCATGGCTGGTGGGTTTGAGTCCCATGTCAGGCTCTGTGCTGACAGCTGGGAACCTGGAGCCTGCTTCGGATTCTGTGTCTCCCTCTCTCTCTGCCCCTCCCCTGCTTGCACTCTGTCTCTCTTTCAAAAACAAAATAAACATTAAAAAATTTTTTTTTTCTAAAAGAAAGAAATGCAAGCACTGGAGGGCAGGTGGTGAGTTCTGATTTAGACTCACTGAGTTTGAGGGTCTTGGGATGGCCAGTTGACCAGCCAGTCTGGAACATGGTTGTGATCTGGGCTTGGTGGATGTTAAAGTTTTCTGAAATGACGTAGAACAAAAAAATCTTTTGGTACTTTCTACAGCTATATCACTGTAGATGGGGTCCCAAGGAGACCTACTTTTTGCCCGCTTCTGCTCTGTACCCTAGTCATTTGTGTGTTTCTGCGCCATTTTTGATCTAAGCAGGCCCATCTGAGAGATGGCTTGTGCTCTTATGGGCTGTGAGCTTATGCAGGGTGAGAGATTTATGTATTTCATTGAATCAAAGTAATGTAGCTAATTTATCCTTAAGGATGTCTTTATACTTGCTCTGAAAGTGGTTCTAAAATGAATTTTCTACTTGATAAATAGATATTAAAACAGGCTCAAAAGGAATAAAAAATGACTAACATCACAGTAGACAGTTGCTGTGTAGCAGAGAACTCCTGATCTCATCTGGCATTTAAGAGGCAGGGTCTATATGATCCTGCATGAGTTTCTCCAGCAGAATGGTTGGTTTTATAGTCTCAGGAATGGAGTGTTTTATGCCTTATGGAATATCACGTTCTTAATGTTCCATCCCCTGATTGGATTATAGAGCTTATAGTTTTTATGGTGTTATTTACTTCGAGGGCAGACATTACCCAAATCGAATTTCGAGAACCCCCTGTGCATTTTTGGAGAGGCAGAAAGGCATATATAGGAGTGTGCATTTAAATGCAAGATGAGGAGAGAAGGAGAAACATGAAGCTGGAAAATGGAGACAAGAGAAGCAAAACAAATGTATCTAGAAGATCCCCTTTCCTAATAGCTGGGGGAACCGAGGCTCAGCCTGGTTTAGAGGCACCGTGTGAATGAGGTGTGGCACCAGAGTTCACCGTGCTGTTCCCAAGGATACTCTGCACCTGCAGAGATCATCTTGCTGAGGGGAGGGATCTGGGGAGGACCTGCTTTGATATTGGATATTCTCCATCTGGGTGCATTGGAGAGTCCTAGCTGAGCGTCTCCATTGTTTTCTCCCTAAATCAGTGATCTTCTACCCTGGGTGCAGATTAAAATCACCTGGGATGCTTTTCCAAACATCCTGATGCCCAGGCCCCATCCTAGACCAAGTGTGTTGGAGGTTATGGTGGGGTTCCTCCCCTGCTCCCACCTCATGATTCAAACACACCAACTTCTCTGTGTTGAGAAGAGCTGTTTCGGGTCCTTACCTCCTAGTCTCCCTGCCCAGGGGATGGGAACGCCCTTCTGTGTTCAGGAGTGTGGAAAGATGTGCACGCACAAACCTGCCAGGCAGTTTCCTTGAGGCGAGAGGTTTCACTTTAGGACGGCACTCAACTGTGGTCCCTTTCAAAGAGCCGGGTTTCATTGTAAGCCAGGGGAATTGACATGAGCCTACCATCCCATTAGTGGGGAGCCCAGCTATTGGCCACTGGCTGGGTGCAAGAGGCGAGCCTGGCTCTTTCAGGGTGGCAGAAGGAAGAGGGACAGTTAATGGCCATTCCTGGCCTGAAGAGGCTGGCGTAGGAGTTGGTCAGGTCAGCACAACTCAGCAACAGGTGTGTATGGGAAGGGGATGGGGGCTGCTAAAGGTGGCAAATGCCAAGACCTAGGAGCCCCTGTGACCAAGGTCAGGGTGGATTGCTGGAAGCGTGGTGGGGCTGGGCCTTCTGGAGAGAGAGTGAGTCAACACTTAACCGGCCACAGCAGGGCTCCAGAGGCTTGGATGCTCCTTGCCATAGCTTGATTCTCTGGTTTTCTTAGACCAGACCCATTTCTCTTGGTGCAGACTAACTTGAAGGGAGGCGGCTTGAACACCAAAAGGTGAGGACAGCTGGTTTTGTATTAAGTAATAGCCTTCAGAGAAAGGCTTCCCCGTAGATTAACTCATTTAAATCTGGCTGGCTTCTGTTCCTGTGGCTTTGTTCTCATGGCCGGCTGGCCCTGTTCACTGTTTAAATCACTGCCAAGCGCCAGTTTATTGTGTGTGTTAGGGAAACATACGCTTCAATAGAAATTCATTGATTCAGGGTGAACAAAACCACTTTTCCAATGACTGAAAATGGCTAAGCTGGTAAAGCTTGAGTTTCTTGGGCACCAGCACAGCTTTTTAAGGGTCTGTCTGACCTGTCTAGAAGGTGGTATTCTAACACAGGGAGGCCTTTCTTTGGGAAGGTAGTTTTGGAATTAAGGACACTGGCAGGAAGTATGAAAACTCATGGCGAAAGGCCATGTGATAACATATAGGGGGGTTTATCGTTTTTGATTCTAGAACCCTGACTACCCTAGAAAACCCTTACTGAAAGTTCCTGAATTTTGGACAAAAAAAAAAAAAAGTCATTCACTTAAAACAGAGGTTGAGGGATGCGGGTCCCTTATTTGGTCATTGTGTGATTAAGGTCTCAATCTTGCCGAGCTCGGAGCACGCATGTGTGGGTGTGTCTGTCCAGTGACCCCAGGCCTCCTGGAAACAGCCCATCCCGGACCTGTTGAAACCCGACTCTGGGAAGCATCGAATGACAAGGAAGAGCTGACACTCTTCCCTATGGCCCTACCGGAGACCTGACCTCGATCTTGCCTGATTTGGTGTGCTTCCTCCCTTTTTTTCTCTATACCTACGCTTCTTTAGTTCTGGGGGCCCTGTGGGTCTGACTCCTGAGTGAGGAGTCTTTCCCTGCCGGGTAGACAGTCAGCTCAGCTTTGTGTGGACCACCGTTTGTACCCACAGTTGATACCCACTGTTTATTTCATCTTCACGTTTTGTGTGTATGTGAGAAATGAAAAATGGTCTGAAGCCAATACAGTTTTATAGCCAGAGAGAGTACGTTCGATGCTTTCTAGTGGCTTCACGTGGTACCCTGTCCATTTTTTTATTTGATTTGTGATCCAGAATCAGCAGATTTTAAAATTATTGTCAATTATATTTGTTATCATCAGTGTATTTTATTTTATTATCAATTCCTTGGGCATTGCTTGCAGTCCTCCAGGAATGCAAGGAAAATAGAATTGGTGGTATCCCTTACTGCAAAACAGGGATGCTCAGACTGGCCTGAGCAGGCATGTTGGTTCATCCATGCAGTGACCATGAACCTCTGAGACCTCTCCAGCCTACGGTTTCTGCTTCCCAAATACTGCCTTAAGTGTGGCTTTCCTGGATTGGCCAGTCTCCCTTCCATCAGTCCCTGCTCCCACAGCACTAGAAATAAGAGTTTATTTTATTTTATTTTTTAATTTTTAAAATTGTTTATTTATTTTTGAAAGAAAGAGAGAGAGGGAGACACAGAATCCGAAGCAGGCTCCAGGCTCTGAGCTGTCAGCACAGAGCCCGATGCGGAACTCGAACTCATAAACCGCGAGATCATGACCTGAGCTGAATTCGGACGCCCAACCGACTCAGCCACCCAGGCTGTCTGTGAAATAAGAGTTTAAATGCATGTCTGATGTTGATTCCACAAAGCCACCTGCATGATGGACTCCAAACACTTGTGAACAGGCGTCCCACTTGGTGATCTTTCCGTCTAGTGTGCACCTCCCTGCCACCCCCCCCCCACCCCGTGTTGTAGTTTAGATCTCCCCAAAAGGAACAGATGATTCCTGAACAGACGATTCAAGCCTCTGCCTTTCCCCACCTCTCCTACCTGCGTCAGCGGGCCATGCCTCAGATGAGATGCCCTTCCTTGAAGATCCTCCCATGATTGTCCTTGCCTGGGTAGCCTTGCCCTCTGAGACCCCATGGCACAGCATTTACCTCTGTCCCTCCTGCTTCTGCCTGTGATGTCTGCTTTCTGAACCCAGCCCTGAACTGAAGAGGTGATGGTGAGGGTGGAGGCCAGGGTTAGGTGGGGGACTCTAGGGATAAGAAGGAGGTTAGAAGAATGAACTTGGGTACTGAGTAAGGGAAGAGGGACCAGGGTAAGGAAGGAATCTGTTCTGATTTACAGCCCTCTCTGGCCTTGTGACTCAGAGGATGGCAGGTGTATCAGCCCATGCGGGCATTCTAGAAGAGGAGGGGAACGTGATTCTTCTATGGCCACGGAGCACACTTAAATCCAGTCTGGCTGTTCTACCCACCTTTTCTACTGTGTATGTGACAATGCAGGTATTTAGAGCCGTTGAAGAAACAACATGTTTCCTCACACGTTTAGAGGCAGTGTCCCTTATTTGCAGGCTTGTTTCCATCCTATCTAGAGTGCTACCTCCCTGCTCCCTGCCACCTAACCCCGTGGCTGGGGAGTGAGCCTCGTGTGGGCTGGTTGCTGGTCGAAGTTCCTCTAACAATATATCTTGGCAAATGCTTTCCTCCTCCTTCTGTGAACTTACTTAGCTCACGATTGATACAGATTTCACTTAAATGATTCCGACAGAAGTGTGTATATATTTTGTAACCTAATGCTTTAAAAAAGCCAGAATAGCTTCTATTAGAGGATCACACAGTAGGAAAAATGAAGTTCAGAAGTCCCGAGATAGAGTAAGATGGCAAATCCAGACAAATAAATAAATATACATCAAAGGTCTACTGTTGTTGTTGTTTTTTTTTTTTCTGTTAAACTTTGATTTTGTGACAGTTCTGTTCTCTGCATGGTTTGGACATTATTTATATGGTCAGAAAAATTATTTTAGTGGGGTTTTATTTATGATTGATCATTTAGTTTATGTGTCATTTGGAGAATCAATTTTACTTTACATATTTGAAGTCCAAGGTTATCATTGAGGTGGTTTAAACAGTCACTATTTTATTTCATTTTAGTTTTTTTAATGTTTATTTATTTTTGAGAGAGAGAGAGAGAGTGAGAGAAAGGTGGAGACAGAGAATCCTAAGCAGGCTCTGTGCTGTCAGCACAGAGCCCCACACAGGGCTCGAACCCACAGACTGTGAGATGACCTGAGCCAAAATCAAGAGTTGGATCCTCAACAGACTGAGCCACCCACGTGCCCCTAAACAGGCACTATTTTAAAGCTGTATGACGGACCATCTTTTCTCAAAGTCAGTTTAAAATTGAGGCCAGAGTCTTAGGTGACTGTCTGAAGTTTTCAAGAAGTATGTAACAAAAGAAATCATTTCTAAAATAGTAGTTGCATGGAATTTGATAAATGGGGTTCAGTATCCAATTTTTAGCCATTTGCATTTTTTTAATAAATATTTTTAAAATAGTGTTGACTGTATGATTCAGACATGTGGTAGGTATCACCGGGGACTCCAAACACACACAAGCGTATTTGTGAACAAGTACTGTGTTGTGATAGATCTGGTGTCAGAGCTGATGTGTTGGATACACGCATGTATACATGTGCCTGTGTGCATATATTCATGTACGTCTGTGTGGATATATATATACACATATGCACATGTTCACACATGTACATATACACATATACACACATTTAAAAAATTTTTTCATAATGTTTATTTATTTTTTGAGATAGAGACAAAGTATGAGCAGGAGAGGGGTAGAGAAGGAGGGAAACACAGAATCCGAAGCAGGCTCCAGGCTCTGAGCTGTCAGCACAGAGCCTGACGCGGGGCTCAAACTCGTAAACTGTGAGATCGTGACCCGAACCAAAGTTGGGAGCTTAACTGGCTGAGCCACCCAGGTGCCCCGATACACACACATTTTAAATACATTTTGGTATTTTTATATGTTTCTACTGCAGAGCAGAACATTCTTCTTGCTGAATTTGGTAAATATACCCTCAAGACTGTTAAAACTCTGAGTGTAGGTACCTAAGTAAGATAATAATACATAAAAGCCTTCTGGAGCTTTGAAATGTTCACGTGTTAGGGATGATGCAATGTTAGGCATGACTACCCCCATTCTACTTTAGTAAGAGCTCGGAATATCTCTGTGGGAGAGGTGAGAGCAGAAACTGTTGTATCATTTCATGGAAGGAGAGCCTGAGGTATAGAGTATAATTTGAGTGCGTGATGGAGCTGGGGGCACAGCAGAGAGCTTTTCATTAGTGGGGCTGCCTTCCATGTTTTAGGGTGCCCAGCCCTCCCTTCTGTTAGGAAACCACCATGGGAACTTTGGATGCTCTAGAAACAACAGGTAGGAGTCTGAGTGCTTGTAGTAAGAAGTAAATATCTATAGATTTCAATAGATGATTGACGTCAACACGTGTCAGTAGATTAATTGAAATAGATGTGAATTAATTCAAGTAAGATATTGACGGGGCCCCTGGGTGGCTCAGTCGGTTAAGGATCTGACTCTTGCTTTTGGCTCAGGTTGTGATCTTGTGGTTTGTGAGATCGAGCCCAGTGTCAGGCTCTGCACTGATAGCGTGGAGCCTGCTTGGGATCCTCTCTCTCCCTCCCTCTCTCCCTCTCTCTCTCAACATAAATGAACATTAAAAAAATTGATAACTCAAAAATCAGAATCCAGCTCTTGTCTCAACCTAGGTCACTGAAGTCTAGAGCAATTTATACCTATCCTTTGAGATTTTAAATATAGTTATTCTCAGTTTGCCATAATTTAGAAACTAGCTGGGACTTCTACGAGCACTGTTTTATGTAATCCTATGAAGTAGATGTTATCCATATCTTACAGATGAGGAACTGGGACTTCCTATGAAATTTCCAGAGGCCATGTAAGTAATACCAGGCAGAGCTTTCCCATTATGATTTGATCCATCTGGTGTCAGCGTGTTGTCCCTTTAAATCAGGGCTATGTGTGTTTCAGATTCTGTGTCTCCCTCTCTCTCTGACCCTCCCCCATTCATGCTCTGTCTCTCTCTGTCTCCAAAATAAATAAACGTTAAAAAAAAATTTTTTTTTAATCAGGGCTATGTGTTCTTTTTTTTTTTTTTTAATGTTTATTCATTTTTTTGAGAGAGAGACAGAGTGCGAGGGAGGGAGGGGCAGAGAGAGGGAGACACAGAATCTGAAGCAGGCTCCAGGCTCTGAGCTGTCAGCACAGAGCCCGACGTGGGGCTTGAACTCATGAACCACAACATCATGACCTAAGCTGATGTCAGATGCTTAGCCACATATTCTTGATGTAGGCAACAACCCGCTGCATGTAGGGGGTGCTCATTAATGGTGAAAGAATGAGCCTCTAATTGTCTACTTTCTGCTGTCATTAGAGAGGCAGTATAAAATATCGGTGAAGACCTGGGAGGGAATGAGCCTACCTAAGTTTTCACCCAATGACATCACTTAGAAGCTCTGTGACCTTGGGCAGATGATTTCAACTCTGTGCCTCCATTGTCAGGAAAATGGGGATGACATTAGTACTTGGCTCAGATAGTTGTTGGAGAGATTGAAGAATCAATGTGCATAAGGCACTTAGAAGAGCACCTGGCATGTAGCATGGGCTCTCCAGATACTTGCTGTTGATATGATTATTACATGTGCAGAGGACATCCTCCTAGATGCTGGGAATAGTGGGAATAGGATGGTGGGAGAAGATGCCTTTCCAGAAGTTACATCATACAAGTTTGCGTGCCCTGTAAGGTTGCCCTGTGGGAGCCCAAGGAAACCCTGCTGGCAGAAGGAACAGGGCCAGCAGCACGAGGTGGCCGGATCCCCAGTGTAGTTGCAGAATCACCGAGAATCTGTCAGCTTTGCTGGTTTTCTTGCTGAAAATAACTATGAAAGCCCATGCTCTCCTTGTCTGTCTTCCACTCTGCTTCCGCTAACATTAGTCACCGAGCCTTAGAACCGGAAAAGGAGCTTAGGGATCTTGGTCCAGCTCTCTGACGTTCAGGTGAAAGAGACAGGTCCAGCGAGGTTCGGTGACTGGCCCACGATCACAGAGCTAACATGAGCAGGTGTGGATCCAGAGTGGTGGTTTCTGACCTCCTAATTCAGAGCCCTTTCCACATACCCACACTGGCTCCCTTGGAGGGCTTCCCTTAGGAGAATGAAAGACATAACTCTTCCTTGTCTTTAAAAGTCCCTTGGTATGTTCGGTGCCCACTGAGGACTCTGTCCCACTAGCTCGGCCAGGTTCCAGTACAGGATATTGAATCAGGTTTGGAAAATTCCCCCGTGGTTTCAATGAGATGTGCTGTTCTTTCTGCTCCCGCCTCTGTGGTGATGCGGGGCTGCTGTGGTTCTTGTGTTCTGACCCACACTGCCTCTGGTACTCTGGAATTCACTAGAAAGAGGCCCAGGGACCAGCCTCAGAGCCTGTGTTTCGGATGAAACACGTGAAGGCTTCGCTCCCATTTCAGGTGTGTTTGATGATGTTGGTCCTTTGTGCCCGTTTCTTGTCAAGAAAATGAAGATAGTACCTCTCAGAAGTGCAGTGGGAGGAAGCCAGCTGCAGACTGGGGAATAATTTGGGAAATATGGAATGCTTCTCGGGGGTGTGGTTGTAATCCGGGAAACCTGCTCCACTCTCCTCATCCAGCCTCAGGACAGGGAGATGTGCTAAACACCTGTGCCCAGCTCCTGTTCCTTCTTTGGCCTGCCCGATCCTTTGCCGTCTCTGTACCTTTCCAGGATGTTCTAGAAACAAGGGGAGAGCAGCCTTCTTACATGGACATCAGACTGGGTTTGAGGGACGTTGGGTCATCTCACAGAGGCCCAGGGTAGGTGAGGCAGGACAGGGGGAGCCGCTGAGCAGGGTCTCGATTCACAGGTGCTGTTTGTGGGACAAGTCCGTCTGTTCAGGAAGCCACAGAACTTTCATTAATGGAACATTTTTATACATCCATACGTAACTTTTTTTAGATCTAAAGGTCTTGCAGACCTTCTTTTAGGTCTTGCAGAAAGAAGTTTTCATTCAAGCATTGGCTATTCTTCAACGTTTATTTATTTTTGGGACAGAGAGAGAGCATGAACGGGGGAGGGGCAGAGAGAGAGGGAGACACAGAATCGGAAACAGGCTCCAGGCTCCGAGCCATCAGCCCAGAGCCTGACGCGGGGCTCGAACTCCCGGACCACGAGATCGTGACCTGGCTGAAGTCGGACGCTTAACCGACTGCGCCACCCAGGCACCCCTGGCTATTCTTTTAATGAGTGTCCAGTCTGGAGAGAAAGGGATAATGCAGTTCTTCCTTCCTAACTAACTTCCTTCCTTCCTTCCTTCCTTCCTTCCTTCCTTCCTTCCTTCCTTCCTTCCTTCCTTCCTCTCTCTTCCTTCCTTCCTTCCTTCCTTCCTTCCTTCCTTCCTTCCTTCCTCTTCCTTTCTTTCTTCCTCTCTTTTAAAACCTCAAGATTGGGGCGCCTGGGTGGCGCAGTCGGTTAAGCATCTGACTTCAGCCAGGTCACGATCTCACGGTCCGTGAGTTCGAGCCCCGCGTCGGGCTCTGGGCTGATGGCTCAGAGCCTGGAGCCTGTTTCCGATTCTGTGTCTCCCTCTCTCTCTGCCCCTCCCCCGTTCATGCTCTGTCTCTCTCTGTCCCAAAAATAAATAAACGTTGAAAAAAAAATTTTTTTTAAACCTCAAGATTGTAGAAATAGGTGAGCAAGGGGATGCACCTTAACCTGACCCTCCAAGAGTATCCATGAATTAGTTGCTCATTGTTACTTATACCACAGTAACGCTGAAAAAAGAATAAGTTGCTTATTGGTGTAATTTCCTGGGGCATTATGGCCAGCCGTTTTTACTTTGCAGAACATAGTCACTTAGTGAAGTGACACAATATTTTTTTCTGCAGGCATGGATGCTTTAGCTCTTTTAGGTAGTTTGGGGACAATTGTTAGTAAGTTATTATGAAGTCCATTGGTCTTAACATGCTGTCGGTATGATTTTTCCAAAAAGATAGTATTCCTGCTTAAAAAATAATTTCGAATGAGTGGTTTTTCTTCCTTTACAAATACAATAATGTCAAGCAGTATAGTACAAAGTTCTGAATGGAAATTTTGTTCTGAAGAAACTACTTATGCAAGAAATACGCCTGATATTTCCACAATATTGTTGCCAAGTCAGACGAACAGACGGCAGTGAGGCTTTTCAGAACACGTACTCCGGATCCTATAGTCTCTGAGCTCAGGAGTTCAGTTCGTGTGTGCAGTTTTGTCTCCTCTTACACTACTTACCTGCATCTACTTTTTGAACGAACTAACCCATAATGTCAATATATCATTTAGATTTTTCTTTTCACTGTGTCTCTTTTCGAATAGTGTCCTGTGCTACATTTATTATACAGAGTCTTGTTCTTTTAGAATTTGGTTTCCCAGGATACAGATCTAGTTGAAATTTGTCCTTCCTCCTCAAAAGAAACCTACCTGGAAAAATGAAAGGTGGTACGGTCTTGAAACCAGTGTGCTAGATGCCTGCGATTGCCTTTTCACTTAAAGAGATGTGGCAGTGACCCTGGGTGGGCGGTAGGTTCAAGAGCCGTCAAGTATTTGAAATAACGCAGGTCCCTTTAACAATTTTTTTTAGTAGTTCAGACTTTTAGCTAATGTAGATGTGTCTTCTAATTACTCTGAATTGGATAGCTCTCACATCTACTTAAGAAGGCTGCATCCCACTTCCAAGACTGCAGAAATGTTCCTAGCCTTCAATTATTTCCTGCCTGCCTTCATTTACCTCTTTAAGATAGATTAAAAGGAATGGCTCCCTCTGTGGTCTCCCCTCCGGCTGAGCTGTTTTCACATCACCTCTTCTGCTTAAATGTACTTTCTCCTCAGCACCGGGCTGGGCTGGCCTTGGGTGGGGTCTGGTCTTCCGTTGCTTTGCTGGCCAGAGTGTGGTCTGGTGGAAAGCATCAGCCCTTCCAGAGAGCTTGTTAGAAATGCAGACTCCCAGGCCCCGCCCCGGCGCCTCTGAATTAGAAGATGCCAGGTAGCCAGACCCTCAAGACATTTGTTGGCTCCTTTACCCTTGAGACGCTCTGATCTAGGAAACTTCCCTGCAGGAAGCCAGATGATTTAGCTGCCCCTTCTGTGACATCCAGCAGCATCTGGTACTTTTCTCCCTTGAACCACTCACCACAATATAGAGTAATTAACCATTTCCTTTGTCTTTCTTTTCCACTGCATTGAAAGGTCCATGAGGACAGGGGTGATAACTGAGATCCAAATGTATTTGTAGTACCTGGCAAGGTCCCTGGGACACAGCAGGCAGGCCCTTTGCATTGGAGTAAACCAATTTCCCACCAGGAAAGATTGAGAAAGGTGATATGTATTCCCTTCCCTCTAAAAAATTTCTATAAGCTTTATTTCTTTCAGAGAATAGAATCTTAAGGTACTTTGAAAACGTAACTAGTTGTCTCTTAACAAAATGTTTGAGAGTGACAAATCTACATTCATTTCAAAGAGAGAAATTGACACTAAAAAGTAACAAAAAATAGTTTCAGCATGATACATTAAATCCCCATCAGAACAAGGTGAGAATTCCCCCTTTGGTTGCCAGTTCTTCTCTGATGGGACACTTAATACTCTCTTTTAAAATGTAGACTGAGGGAAATGTGTGAATGGTGCCCCAAAGGCAGACCCCTATAGTTTAAAACAATTCTGGTTGAGATTTGCCTCTCCTGTTTACAGCTTGTCCAGCATTTTAAATATGAAAAGGCCTCTATTAATGGCTCTAAAGTTCCAGTGAGAAAACTACCTTCTGGAAAGATATTGGCATTAATTCGAGCCGGATTCCTAGATCCATCGATCTTCCTCTCTTCCTTCCTTCCTTCCTTCCTTCCTTCCTTCCTTCCTTGCTTCCTTCCTTCCTTCCTTCCTTAGTTTTATTTTTTGAGAGAGAGATAGAAAGCAAGTGGGGCGGTGGGGAGGGGGCGGCAAAGAGAGAGGGAAACAGAAACCCAAGCAGGTTCCATGCCATCAGTGCAGAGCCTGATGTGGGGCTTGAACCCACAAACTGTGAGATCATGACTTGAGCCCAAGTCAAGAGTTGGAGGCTCAACCGACAGAGCCACCCAGGCGTCCCTGAATTCCTAGATTTCATTTCAGTTTTTAAATGTTTATTTTATTTTTGAGAGAGAGAGAGGCAGAGAGAGAGACACACACAAAGGATCCCTGGGCTCAAACTCACGAACTGTGAAATCATGAGCTGAAGTTGGACGCTCAACCAACTGAGCCACCCAGGTACCCCCCCTAGATTTCATTTCTTGAGCCTTAGTGATCCCAGTACACACGCTTTCAAAAGCAAGTCAAATGCAGTAGTCTTCGAGGAACTGAGATGGTGAGAGAGGAAGCTTTCCTGGAACGTCCATCAAGTGTGTGTAAGGTGGCTGGGACACACTGCAGGAGGGGCACAGACGCCTGGCAGACGGGGTTGAGGAGAGGCACCGATCATAGCCACCTGGTGAGTCAGAAGAAAGCGGCATCGGAGAGACCTTGAAGGAAGGCAGACTTTTCCGGAAAGGCGGCAGGGGAGGGAGGTCTCAGGGGATGGAACAGCTGGAACACCTCTAGACAGAGAGAGACATCGTGTGCGGGCTGAGTCTGGAAGAGGGGCTGGAATGATGGAGAAGGTTAATGTGAGCAGGCGCAGGGAAGCCGGGTCAGAGCACAGAGGTACCCGCCGGTGAGGCTAAAGGGTTTGTTACCTCCTCCAGGGGCAGGAGGGGTAGCCTCTGCAGCATTTTGCATAGGGGGGTTGGTACTGGGGGGGATGTTGGGGAGATGAAGATGGCTCCCCGAGATGGTGTGCGAGATGAAGGTCCCCCAGAGCTGCGCAGGGGAGGTAGAGGCTGTGACCTCTATGTGTATGTGTATGATCAGGGGGAGACCTGGCCAGGGCTGCGGCCCCACGGACTTCCCCCGGGACATAAGGAGGAAGGATCGGTATAGCTCTGGGTATATAGGGAGGTAAGCCTTGAGGGAAGCGTGTTTTGAAATCTGAGTATTTGGGGATGTGCTGGAGCACGGCCAGAAGCAGAGAAGCCAAGCCAATGGCCAGACACAGGGCTGTACCTTTGGACGTTTTTCTCTCCTTCCAAGGGGAGGTCTGACAGAATTAATTCGCAAGACCCCATAGGCCTGAGAGAAATGAGACAGGCTGAGAGAGCCATCAGCCCCAAACCCGCAGCCCTCCATGACATCACCGTGTTTGTTTCGGCTGTAGGGGGGTGATGTGGCGGCTGTAGGGGGGTGATGTGGCGGGCGCGTTGTGTGGGGGAGGGGAGAGGGGGCGTGCTGGGGATGGGTCGTTTTTCCCCGTGTGCGGGACTGGCATGCCAGACACAGGTGGAGAGGTTGCACGTCGTGGCGTATTAAGGTTCACACTGTCGAGATGCATTGTACTCGGGAGGGTGGACATTCAGACCTGTGGAGCCGCGACTATAGCCTGGATTTATAGGATGGGCCAAATGGAACGAACACTTACTGTTATTGGTAGTACATAGTGGGAGGATTCATCTTGTGAAGTTTTGACTTCAGGTCTGTGTTTGTCACCACTGATGACTTTAGGATGCCCCTTCTTTTCTCCTTCCTGCTTTTCTCTTTCTTTCCTTCCTTCCAACCTCCCTCCCTCCCTCCCCTCCCCTCCCCTCCTTCCAACCTCCCTCCCTCCCTTCCTTCCACCCTCCCTCCCTCCCTCCCTTCTCTTCCAACCTCCTTCCCTCCCTCCCTCCCTCCCTTCCTTCCACCCTCCCTCCCTCCTTTCCTTCTTCCCTCCCTCCCTCCCCTCCCCTTCCTTCCTTCCAACCTCCCTCCTTTCCTCCCTCCCTCCCTCCCTCCCTTCCTTCCACCCTCCCTCCCTCCCTTCCTTCTTCCCTCCCTCCCTCCCCTCCCCTTCCTTCCTTCCAACCTCCCTCCTTTCCTCCCTCCCTCCCTCCCTAACTTCCCTGGAAGATTGGAGACTGCTTGGGCTGGGTCATAGGACTCTCTGTCCAAAGCCAGTGACTCTGAGTGTCGAACTGGCTAGAGATTACCTCCTCTGAGACTCGGCTTCAGATGACCGTGGGAAATATATTTTGTATGCACAACCTTACTGTTCAAACAGGGCTTGTTAACCAGCTCAAGTTCCACTTTGTATTTGAAAATTAGAACATAAATCATAACTAAATGACATATTATTGAAGCCACATTAGAAAGAGAGAGAAAAAAAAAAAAGCAAGAGTCATGGAATACTGTCTCCCAGTGTTCTGAAACCAGCCTAAGAATAGGCGAGCACTTCTGGAGGTTTCATGAGGAGCCACAAGAAGGGCCAAAGGTGGGAAATCAGGTTCTGGGACGAGAGCCAGAAGCAACTGGTCATGTTTAACCTGGAGAAGTGTGACAACTGGCATCAGTTAACATATATTTATGATTGTATTTGAGTGGCCAGCATTTTGTGGGGGCACTATGCTTTTTTTAAAAGTCCTTGGAGATTTAGAACCATAACATGTAGACATGATAATTCATCTCTTCTTTTAGAGCGAGGAGAGCGCTACACCAATTAAATCAGGCAGTTCACCATTTGTCGTGGGCGGGGTGAGGGTCAGAATGTGGGACCTGAGGATACAGAAATGTAGGGGCACACTTTTCCTTTACCCTCCTAAGGAGTCTTTTAGGCTGGCTGTGAGAATTGAATTGGCAGAAGACAGATCAGTAGGAGAAAAGCGTATAAAGGCAGTGAACATCAGTTTTACAGGGTACGGAAGCCTTCGTGAGGAATGAAGACACAAGGAGATAGGGAAGCCAACTTCTGCGTTAGATGAAGCAAAGAGAGGCTTGTGGATGGTGACTAAAATCTATGGGGGAGTTTAAAGGTAGATGGGAATTACTTTAATAAGGTCTGTGCAGAATTCTCTTGTTCTCAACTTCTCGACCTTGATGACAGGAGTGTTACTTTCCTTCTGGTAGAGAAAGGCCATCTTTCACGTGGGAATCTCATCTCCTGCTTTTGAGAAAAGGAAGGAAGGTCAGGAGTGTTTTTTGTATGTTTGCTGTTCTTAACTCAAAACATTCAGTATGTCGGCACGGCAGATTTGGGGGTGGCATGTTTTGAACTCCTTCAGAAGACACAGCTGAAATTTAGGGTAGATGGAAACAATCCCCTGTGAGGGAAGATGATGTAACATTGGAATGAGGGAGACTAGAGTATTTTATCTGGAGAATTTAGAGAACGCAGTGTCTACAGGGACAGTTAGAGTTCTACGAGAGGAGGAAAGGGTGAGCTGATTTCCCAGTGTCTCTTGAGTGTGATGGCTCCAGTTATATGAGTCAGTTTTTCCTTGGTGTGTGTGTAAGAGAAATTATCTTGGCAAACATATAGTTTGGAATTTGCCACTGTTAAAATAGTATTTAAAAAAATTTAATGCCAATAGAGTTAACCTACAGGTTATGTTTTAGGTGCACAGTATAGAGATTCAACAATTGTATACATTACTCAGTGCTCATCAAGGTAGTGTGCTCTAAATCCCCTTCACCTGTTTCATCCACCCCCCCCCCCACTTCCACTCTGATAACCACCAGTTTGTCCTCTGTAGTTAAGAGTCTGCTTAAGAGTCTGTTTTTTGGTTTGTCTCATTTTCTTTGTTCGTTTGCTAAGATAGCATTTTTTAAAGTTTATTTATTTATTTTGAGAGACAGAGCACACAAATGAGCAGGAGAGGGGCAGAGAGTGGGGGGAGACCGCGAATCCCAAGCCGGCTCCGCACCATCGGCACACGCAGAGTCCGACGCGGGGCTTGAACTCACGAACTTTGAGATCATGGCCTGAGCTGAAATAAAGAGTCATATGCTTAACCAATTGAGCCACTCAGGGGCCTCAAGATAGCATTTTTAATATCCTATTTTCAGCCAGGTATGTTTTAAGACAAACAGCAAGGGTGATGCTGTTTTCTAATAGGACCCTTAGTTTTTATCTGACGTTGCCCCCTGAGTCGGTTTGCACGTCTCCATATTCAAAATAAATTCCGTGTTTGGGGCTTTCTCATTCAGGTGGCGTTTCCATTTTGAGTTCTTATCTTTTCAAGGGCTGCATGAGTGTGATTTTGTACTAAGCAGAGCTGGAGTAATCAGAACATTATGATGGCAAAGTGGCTGTCGGCGTGAGGGCACAGTATTCAGCGGAAACAATTTCCGCCGTCCTGGGAACACCTGTTTTTCTTTTTGCCTTTGCATGCTTGGAGAGCAGCTTCTGGGGAATGTGAGTAGAGATCCTTGAAATGATGCCTGAACCCTAAGACTTGCGCCAGTAAGTAAATAAAAAGCTGGCAAGGTGCAGGGGCTTATACGGGTATATTGCTCTTACTTGGAAGAGTGGCAATACATTTTAAGTGATAAGTAAGGAAAGTAGCATGTGATTTGCCAGGAAACAACAAAAAAGTGGACTTCCTTCTCCAAAACCATATAGGCCACTGTCTAAGAAGGAGGCTATACATATGATTAGGTGGAGAAGAGACGAGGAGGAGGAGGAGGAGGCTGGTGGTGCTGCCGGTCACACCTCTGTTGTCCAACACATATATCCTGGTACTGTGTTATTTGTCTCCAGATTGTGTAACACCACCGTAAGGCAGGTGTTGAGTCTCCATGTTACCCATGAGGGAGCTCGGGGAGGTCAGTAGCTTGTCCAAACAGAGGTTAAAACCTAGGTGTCTCTTGGGGCGCCTGGGGGGCTCAGTTGGTTAATAGTCCAACTCTTGATTTCGGCTCAGGTCATGATCTCACGGTTTGTGAGTTTGAGCCCCACATTGGGCTCCATGCTGACGATACAGAGCCTGCTTGGGGTTCTCTCTCCCTGTCTTTGTGCCTGTCTCTCAACCATAAATAAATTAAAACAATCAAGGCGCCTCTCAGATCTAAGCCCTTGTATCTGTGTGTGTGTGTGTGTGTGTGTGTGTGTGTGTGTGTGTGAGAGAGAGAGAGAGAGAGAGAGAGAGAGATACTGCTCCTAATACAGACATATATAATAATTTGGGGATTTAAAAAAGCTAACTGGAAATAAGGGAAATCACACACAGCCTGGAAAGGCTACCGATCAGTTTTAGGGACAGCCCAGTAGTAAGTAGGCTAGGAGCTCTGTTCGGACCACATGGTCTGCCTTCCCTACAGAGAGGTAAAGTGTAGTAAAGAGGTAAAGTCCTTGCTGAGCTGTCTTTCACAGGTCAGCCAGTCTTTCTTTCTTTCTTTTTTTTTAATGTTTATTTATTTTTGAGACAGAGAGAGTCAGAGCATGAACGGGGGAGGGTCAGAGAGAGGGAGACACAGAATCCGAAATAGGCTCCAGGCTCTGAGCTGTCGGCACAGGGCCCGACGCGGGGCTCGAACTCACGGACCGTGAGATCACGACCTGAGCTGAAGTCAGACGCCCAACCGACTGAGCCACCCAGGCGCCCCTCAGCCAGTCTTTCTTGGAACTCATTGAGGTTTAAGCTGGTGGTTCCCCCAATTTATGAGGTTATCAGAATCACCTGGAGGGACGGTGACACTACCGAATGCTGGGCCCAGCCCCAGATTCTGGCTCCAGGTGCTGCATTTTCACGGGTCCAGAGACCACACTTTGCAAAGCACGGACTCAGCCGTCACAGCCCAAGGTCTCCTGTCTGCTTCTACAGCTGTTTCTCCAATGCGGTGACCAAGTGCAAGAGCGTGTGAGGGCCTCGAGGGTCAGCCTGGACCGTTAGGGCTGGTCTTCAGTGACTTGCCATCTGGCTCCCTGAGGCCTCCTGGAGGCTTCCAGACAGCAACATCTGCCCTGCTCTAGAGAGCACTTCCCCTCAGTCAGTGGAGCACTCTGAAGCATGCCTGGCATTAAGTTTTCACCGAGGGTCCTCTGTGGCGGGTAAGCCACTGACACTGCCAGCTTCTTTCAGCCTTGTGAAACTAGAGGTTTGCTAGGGAAACTGCTCTGGGCCTATTGGATCCAGCACTTTGGAACCTGAGTGTTCTTGAGTATTCGTAGACCCTGACGCTGTGGAAGGCCCGGTGTAGATGAATAACACAGTGGCTTTCTCCCAGCAAACCTATATAAAGTCTTTCACAACAGTTTGGAGAGCATCTTCAGTATATTTAAATTGTTTCTACTGTGTTTTTTAAGTATTAGCAGCCTAACATAGACCTACAGGATTTTTGTATTAAAGAAAAAAACCAACGCCAGTTACCTTAAGTAAAAGATGTTTATTAGGAGAATGCTGGTTTATCTTAGCTAATCAAGGAGAAAAACAAGCAAGCAAGACCCTCAGGAAGGGCACTCAGGTCTGTTGCTGGAATGTCATTTTGGGAATTCACAATCCTCTTTGTAGGGCGTAATCGGGGGTAAAACTCAACCTAATTCTCTCCCCTCCCTTCCTCCCCTCCCAGCCCCCACCCCCTCTCTACCTCTCTCCTTTTCCAAACTTAAGAATCCTGGGACAGCATAGACTTGTCTTGGCTTAAGAGCTATCCTTGGATTGGGGTACCTGTGTGGCTTAGTCGGTTCAGCTTCCGACTTCGGCTCAGGTCATGATCTCATGTTCATGGGTTCGAGCCCTGTGTTGGGTTCTGTGCAGACAGCTCGGAGCCTGGAGTCTCATTCAGATTCTCTGTCTCCCTCTCTCTCTGCCCCTCCCCTGCTTGCACTCTGTCTCTTAAAAATAAATAAAACATTAAAAAAAAAAAAAAAAGAGTTATCCTTGGATCAAGCAGATAGGGCCAGGCTCACACGTCGTAACTGTGGCCCACGGTGGCTCCTCTTGGTGTTTTAAGAGCTGTGCCCAGAAAAATAGGGGCCGTGGTGTGAACCCAGCACCCCACCAAGAGTTGTCCACGGTGTGCTCACACTTAAATGGGAATCAGGCAATTAAAAACGCATAGATGTGTTCCTCTTCAGAGGAACGTCTCTCTTACCATCGCAGAGGTATGCCCCGCTTGCAGTCAGATTCCCTACCCACTACCACCCTTACAGGATGCCTTGTAAGGAGAGACGCAGAACATCCTGATGGCTGACTTTTAGCAAGAAAGATTTGCTTTCATTTCTGTTTTGAATCCTCCAAAAGCTCAGGTAGTTTTGGATCCAGCAGAGTTCAATACGCATGTAAACACATGAGTCTCACGTCCTGGACGCTGGGGCACTGACATTTCCTCCTGAAGCCTGGTCCCACCGGAGTTACCTGGAGCCGTACATGGCAGCGGCTGAGAACATGGACTCAGGGCTCCAGGGGGTTCCCTTTCTGCCCTCGCACAGAGCCCTCACTTCCCACCTGGCTCCTGACTCCCTAAGAGCCGTTCTCTGGGCCAGGGACTTCCTTGAGGCCAGAGGCTGACCTCGAGTTGAGGAAGCCATTGTGTAGGTCCTTCCTTTGCAAGGGAGGGAAACAGTGGGTCAGGGTAAGTGCCCCTGATCAGTGTCATCTTCTAGGACACCAACTGGTAGAGGAAAGAGCCCAAGATGATTAAAATAAGACCAACTATATGTCTGAAAAGTCAGCATGTTTATGTATGCTAGCAAATGGACCGAGTAACAAGGGAGGCAGCAGAGGCTCACTTCAGTGGTTGGGAAGGCTGACTTCCTTTTTTAAAAACAACACCTGTGCTTCACAGCAGGTTCTGAGGGAAGACCCCACCAGAGAGAGAGAGAGAGAGAGGGAGAGAGAGAGAACCTGACCCAGGCCCCACAAGTAACCTTCTGCTTTGTGTTTCCTACCGGGGAACATGGTTACCCATTGCTTTGCACACAGGCCCAGACACAGGCAAACAAGCTGTGTTCAGTCTCTCTTCCTTTGGGTCCCTCTGGCTTTTCTGAGGACACCCAGTGCTGGGGTATGATGACAAAGGCAAAATTAAACGTGGAGGCTCCCATAACTCAAGACCTTTCTTCAAGGGATGTATTTTGCTATCTGTAGCCCAAGGGTTCTGTCCGGTCCATGTATGTCTGTCTGGGAACCTGCCTTCCTAGTTCCCAGGTTGCTTCTACTCTCTCTCACCTGCCATCTAGAAGCAAAATGCTGAATTTATGGACCCCTTAACACCTTGGCCAAGAGAGAAGATCTGGTTTCCCCTCTGCCTTCTCTTGTTCCCTCCTATAACCTCCCTTTCCTGTCTCTCGAGGGCCCCATCCCATGCCCCAGGTGATAGACACCAAAAATAACCTCACTGTTTGGGCAAGATCTGTTACCTCTGCCTTTTCCTCCTGGCCTTCAACAGATGTGCCTGTATCAGAACATTAAAGAGATCGACACACAGAGCGGGAAAGGTGCCCTTCCCCTCACTCACCTTCACGATGGCCTTAGTTTGACTCATTGATCCGATACAACCACTGAAATATATTGTGGATGAAGCCAAGGTATCTATCTTCTGTGAAGTACTAATCAATTTCTGGTTGCCAAAGGGCATTGTCTATGTTCTTGATGGTTAAAAAATGGACCCGTGCCTCACACAGGATGCACGTACTTCCCTGTACAAGAGCTTTCCTTTCTGTTGTTCAGGAAATGTTTATTGAGCAACTATTTTGTATCCACACATCCAAACCAACTGAATTACCATGAAAGTCATGTCACAGAAGAAATACACTTAACATTATGAAAAAATATAGGAAAGAGGGGATCTTGGCATAAAGAACAACCTCTAAATGAAAAAAATGAAAAGAAAAAGAAACCCCATCTCCAAACCCTCCTTTTCCTGGACTGGTTTTCCCGATGCCGTGACTGACGGATCAGAACCTGTCTGGCACGGGTACTGAGAGCAGCTTTTGGGAACTGCTGTCGTAAGTCAGTGCTCTTGTTTTACTGCTGAGCAACGAGCCCCCGGGAGGCCGCTAGCTAGCTACCTAGTGGTGGAGACTAGTCTTCAGCGTCATCTCCTACAAGAAGATTTGCACTGCCGTCTACTATTCTTGGTTTCCTCCCACCTGGGGCAACTTTCCTGTCGTAGTTCTCATTTGATTTTTTTTTTTTTTCTTGGCTTCAGTTTCCTGCTCTGTAAATTGTCTAGTTAGACAGCATCCCTGAGTACCATGCTCTGATTTGATAGTCTCCTTTCCTTTTAAAGGAAAACAGGCTTTCCTGCAGCGTTGAGAGAGGGTGTGATGGTACATAACCTGAAATTAAAGAGCTACTCAAGAGTAGCTGTCCCCCGACCCCTGTCCTGAAACACACTCCGACCTCCAATGTGAGTAGGCGCGAACAACGGTGTGTAGCCCCTCTAATCACATCCTGTGTACAAAATCCTGGGAGATCTGGAGCTAGCAGCATATTGGCTTTCTAGCTGTCTACATTTATTCAGGGTCAGGCAATGGATTGCAGTGATTTATCGGCTTTGATTACAGCCTGTGGTTCTGGACTCTGGCAGCATGTTAAAACCATCCATTCCACATCAATTAGATCAGAAGCTCCGGGACTGGGGTCAGGACATGTGTATTTTTTAAAAGACTCCCAGGGGGCTCCCATGTGGTGCCAGGGTTGAGAATCCACAGCAGGAAGGATGAAAAGCAGGGAGGGTCCCACAGGAATGTGCAGGTGTAACCACTCTTGCAGGTTGCCACGGAATTCCTTTTCTTCTTGTAAGAAAATAATTCATCTTTCCATAGTTTAGAAAACTATTCTCACCCTCCTTTTCTTAGTCAGTGCTCAAGAGAGAGTATTTGGGTTTGCTTTTGCATGTGTGTACATTGCTTTGTAGATGTAGGAACCTGCCACCAGTAAGCCCAAGAGATAAATGAGGAATGACTGGCTGGCTGTAAAAGGAGGTACTGAGTTATCAAAGATCTTGCCTTCAAGCTTTTTACAACAGTGATTTTCTTTGTTGTTGTTTTTGTTGTTGTTGTTGTTTTTAAGGATGTATTTACATACAGCTTTGCAGGAGAGCCTCAATATTAAGTAGAAGAATTCATATCTATGTACCGTTGAAATGAGTTAGTTGTAGCAAATCAGTATAAAAT
This sequence comes from Puma concolor, assembly GCF_028749965.1. Lineage (NCBI taxonomy): Eukaryota > Metazoa > Chordata > Mammalia > Carnivora > Felidae > Puma > Puma concolor. Next base: position 131,761,772 of record NC_141673.1, on the reverse strand, counting down.
GAGTGAATATTCAAAAAAAAAAATCTGGGTGGTGCAGTACTTAATGTAATTGGCAGGGCATTTGGGGACCTCAGCTGCTCTTGGTCCCTTGGTATCTCACATGGGTGACAGCTTGTAAAGCACAGAGCTCAGCCAGATGTGAATGCTAGTGACTGGGTGGGGGGAGTCCCATAGCTGGTTTGGCCACAGAAAGAAGGCGAACTTGTTAAGAACAGTGATTATGCACCCTGACTGTGTAGTTAGCATCATCCCCAAGGGCTTTTAGTCACAGAATTTAAATAGACACACCCATGAGAGTTTGCAGGGAAACAAAGAGAAACCCTGCTCTCAAAAAGCACCTGCTAATTGTTTGGAGATTTGTGAAAATATGCGAACGTCAGGCGGGACCTCCAAATCCCTTGCGGGGTTTAGTAAATATTGAGTCAGTATTTGGGTGCTTGTTTTTTAGTAATTGAAAAACCAGGAGCCCTTGGTCTCTGAGAACTTCCTGTTTCCTGCATGCAGGTCTTTTCTACCCGCCACAGTGCACCTGCTGAACCTCCTTCACCTTGGGAAGGAAGTAATAGAGAAAGAAAGCCTTTCCATTGGACTGGACATCCCCTCCCCCTTCCGCCCCAAACAGGACAGTCAATTTGCCCTTAGCAAGGGCTGCTCAAGCAGTAACTTCTGCTCTGTGTTAAACAAGAGACAGTGGTATCAGTTTAAGATACCTCTTATGTATCCTTTTTGTCATGGGAGAGGGACTGTGTAAAATGTGACCCAGAATTGTTTGTTTTTTTAAGACGGGCTGTTGACTGTGGCTGGAGGCAGTCTGAAAAGCGTGCCTGCAGGTAGCGTCTGTGCTGCCTGAGCCGAGAGCACACTACCTACGTTTTGTGATTTGCATGTGTTTCTCTTAAATTGGAGAAAATGGAAGAAGCATTTTGGGGTAGTTGCGGCAGAGCTGCAGACATTAAAGATCAGGCTTCCGCAGGCAGGTGGGGGCAAGTGAAAAATCTCCCCTAACTCCTTTTGCCAGTGGAAATGGAAGGCATTCTAGTGTTATGAAGCTACATTAAAAAAAAAAAAAATCCACCCCTCCAATACTTCAGAGAGGGGTGGAGGGCAGCAGGAAATGGCAATTTGCAACTTTTACCACTTCTTAGGAACAGAGACTAAGGAAAATCAGCTGCATGGGAACATTTGTGCCCCTTCATTCCAGTTATTTAGTAATTTCTGAGACTTTTTTTTTTCTGGCCACAACGTCCTGTAAAATGTAGAGTGGCCAATATTCTGGCATAAACCGTCTTTTTAAATGCCCTTTACGGTAGAGATCTGCCAGTGTGACTCTGATGTGCCAAACCCCAAGGCCAGGGGTGAGGGGAGGGTGGAGGGCTTGAGGGGGAGGATGGGAGCAAATAAAAATTCACTGCAAATTACAATAGGCTGCAAAACACAGTTACTAGCTGATTCTTCTTACCACCTTTAGGGAAGCCTCTCAGCTTGTACAGAGTATTTGTCATTTTCTGCAGCACTTTCTGTATCATTTTGGGGGCACTGAATACTTTGTTTCTTGCTTAGAGTTAATTACGTGCATATTTAACTTCTCAACTATAGTCCTTTGGTGCTGGGTCTTTTCTCTTTGTTTCTCCCAAGGCACCAAGGAGAGTGCTTTATTCAGAGTTACTGTTCCATAATTATTGTTGAATGAATGCACTTTTACAAAACATGGGTGTGATTTGTTTTGTTTTTTTCAACTTCAGCTGCTAATGAATTAATATATCTAGCCAGGCAGACACAAAGCTGCCATTTGTAGAATAAAAGAACTCTCCAAGTGACGGGAATCATAGAACCATAAAATGTTGCAACCTTAAAGGACCTGAGCGATTTTCATTCAGCCTATTTATTTTACAGTTGAGCAACTGTGGCTGATAGAGACCCAGTGACTTGCCCAGGGTCATAGAACAAGCAGTCGGCGAATCAGCCACCTGCTTTACTCAGACATTGATATATAAACCGACATTACAGGGGATTGTTTTAGCTACTCTTGTAGTGCGTTTAAATGTCATCAATCTTTACGCGACCCTGATTTTCCTTAGGGAAGATACTTAATTGATTTTTAATTTTATCTCTTCTAAATTTGGGGCTAATGAATTGCTTGTTTTCTTTGCTGAGTAAACCGTCTTCATGCTACTCTCCAGGAAACCAGCCCCAGCAGTGTGTTCTCCCCACGTTAGATACAGGGCGGTGCTGGATAGGGACACTATGCAGGTAGACAGCGGCCAGACCATAGGTAACACTAGGACTCTGACTTCTGATCGGCAGCAAACAGTCCGGGGAGTGAAACAGTAACTCCTCTGGCAATTGGCTCTAAATGGCCAAGGCTTGATTAGTTACTGGCACGTCCCTAACTTTTGTCTTTGTTTCCAGGGTAGGACCAGCCTGACACAGCCCAGTATACTCCCCTGACCAACCACTGAAGATGCCGTGTTTCTATTTAGCCTGACAATCAGGGCCTCCCTTTTGTCACTATAAAGCTCTCCCACTCCTCTGTCTGCCTTTGTGTCTCTGCCAGACACAAATGCTGGTGGCTGAGTCCCTTGCTCTGACAAGCTCTGAAGAAGTAACCTTTGCTTTTCTCATTTGGGGGGCTTCATGCACATGGAGAAAGACCAAGAAAAAGACCAGCCTACTTCATCGTTCTCTCTGGTTATGATTATGCGGCCAGTACATCTGCGTAATAGGGTTTCTTTTTTTTTTTTTTTTTTAATTTTTTAAGATTTTGTCTTTATTTCTAAAGTTTTAGAGCTCAACATAGTTTCTTCAATCAAATTTGCCAAAAGAACAAAGTAATCAATGAATATTATAGTAAAAATGTGTGGAATGCATAACTTCTAATGCTACTAACCTTACATATTTCTTTCAGTGTTTTTTTTTTTTTATTTATATATGAAATTTATTGTCAAATTGGTTTCCATACAACACCCAGTGCTCATCCCAAAAGGTGCCCTCCTCAGTACCCATCACCCACCCTCTCCTCCCTCCCACCCCCCATCAACCCTTAGTTTGTTCTCAGTTCTCAACAGTCTCTTATGCTTTGGCTCTCTCCCACTCTAACCTCTTTTTTTTTTTTTTTTTTGTTCCCCTCCCCCATGGGTTTCTCTTAAGTTTCTCAGGATCCACTTAAGAGTGAAACCATATGGTATCTGTCTTTCTCTGTATGGCTTATTTCACTTAGCATCACACTCTCCAGTTCCATCCACGTTGCTACAAAAGGCCATATTTCATTTTTTCTCATTGCCACGTAGTACTCCATTGTGTATATAAACCACAATTTCTTTATCCATTCATCAGTTGATGGACATTTAGGCTCTTTCCATAATTTGGCTATTGTTGAGAGTGCTGCTATGAACATTGGGGTACAAGTGCCCCTATGCATCAGTACTCCTGTGTCCCTTGGATAAATTCCTAGCAGTGCTATTGCTGGGTCATAGGGTAGGTCTATTTTTAATTTTCTGAGGAACCTCCACACTGCTTTCCAGAGCGGCTGCACCAATTTGCATTCCCACCAACAGTGCAACAGGGTTCCCGTTTCTCCACATCCTCTCCAGCATCTATAGTCTCCTGATTTGTTCATTTTGGCCACTCTGACTGGCGTGAGGTGATATCTGAGTGTGGTTTTGATTTGTATTTCCCTGATAAGGAGCGACGCTGAACATCTTTTCATGTGCCTGTTGGCCATCCGGATGTCTTCTTTAGAGAAGTGTCTATTCATGTTTTCTGCCCATTTCTTCACTGGGTTATTTGCTTTTCGGGTGTGGAGTTTGGTGAGCTCTTTATAGATTTTGGATACTAGCCCTTTGTCCGATATGTCATTTGCAAATATCTTTTCCCATTCCGTTGGTTGCCTTTTAGTTTTGTTGGTTGTTTCCTTTGCTGTGCAGAAGCTTTTTATCTTCATAAGGTCCCAGTAATTCACTTTTGCTTTGAATTCCCTTGCCTTTGGGGATGTGTCGAGGAAGAGATTGCTACGGCTGAGGTCAGAGAGGTCTTTTCCTGCTTTCTCCTCTAAGGTTTTGATGGTTTCCTGTCTCACATTCAGGTCCTTTATCCATTTTGAGTTTGTTTTTGTGAATGGTGTGAGAAAGTGGTCTAGTTTCAACCTTCTGCATGTTGCTGTCCAGTTCTCCCAGCACCATTTGTTAAAGAGACTGTCTTTTTTCCATTGGATGTTCTTTCCTGCTTTGTCAAAGATGAGTTGGCCGTACGTTTGTGGGTCTAGTTCCGGGGTTTCTATTCTATTCCATTGGTCTATGTGTCTGTTTTGGTGCCAATACCATGCTGTCTTGATGATGACAGCTTTGTAGTAGAGGCTAAAGTCTGGGATTGTGATGCCTCCTGCTTTGGTCTTCTTCTTCAAAATTACTTTGGCTATTCGGGGCCTTTTGTGGTTCCATATGAATTTTAGGATTGCTTGTTCTAGTTTCGAGAAGAATGCTGGTGCAATTTTGATTGGGATTGCATTGAATGTGTAGATAGCTTTGGGTAGTATTGACATTTTGACAATATTTATTCTTCCAATCCATGAGCAGGGAATGTCTTTCCATTTCTTTAAATCTTCTTCAATTACCTTCATAAGCTTTCTATAGTTTTCAGCATACAGATCCTTTACATCTTTGGTTAGATTGATTCCTAGGTATTTTATGCTTCTTGGTGCAATTGTGAATGGGATCAGTTTCTTGATTTGTCTTTCTGTTGCTTCATTGTTAGTGTATAAGAATGCAACTGATTTCTGTACATTGATTTTGTATCCTGCAACTTTGCTGAATTCATGTATCAGTTCTAGCAGACTTTTGGTGGAGTCTATCGGATTTTCCATGTATAATATCATGTCATCTGCAAAGAGCGAAAGCTTGACTTCATCTTTGCCAATTTTGACGCCTTTGATTTCCTTTTGTTGTCTGATTGCTGATGCTAGAACTTCCAGCACTATGTTAAACAACAGCGGTGACAGTGGGCATCCCTGTCGTGTTCCTGATCTCAGGGAAAAAGCTCTCAGTTTTTCCCCGTTGAGGATGATGTTAGCTGTGGAATAGGGTTTCTTTAAAGTCTGTTTGTCTCTTCCTTTATCAAAAGGATATATGGAAAAGTTAGCATGTGCTCTACCTGTGGCATTCTTCTGACCTGTCGACCTGGGGACTGTGCCAAGATAGGAAAGGAGGTTGGTGTGGCTTAGAGTTCGCACCGCAGTGTCTTCTGGATGCTCAGAAAATTTGCATTTAGTAATCTTTCTGGAATACTCAAGGAAGGTGATGTCAGGCATCATTGATCCTTTTTTTTCCTGGAATCTATCCTTTTTCTCTTATTTTGAAAATCAGGACTTTTCTTATTCTCCTGTATTTCTCAGTATAGATTTAAGGTCTCTAATCACATTTCAGCTCAAGTCATGATCCTAGGATCATTAGCTCAAGCCCCATGTCGGGCTCTGTGCTGAACATGGAACCTGCTTTAGATTCTCTCTCTCCAAAAATAGATAGATAGGTAGATAGATAGATAGATAGATAGATAGATAGATAGATGATAGATAAAGTCTGAAGTTACAGGTAAGGTTCATAATTGTTTTGAAAGAAAGCATGTGCATGGGGGAGGGGCAGAGGGAGTGGCGGGGGAAAGACTTTTAAGCAGGCTGCACACTCAACAAGGAGCCCAACACGGGTCTCGATCTCATGACCTTGAGATCATGACCTGAGCCAAAATCAAGAGTCGGACACCTAACTGACCGAGCCACCCAGGCGCCTCAATAAGGTTCATAATTTACCAGCTGGTGGCATCTTTGTTTTGAGTGTCAGTAATTGGAGCACCTGGGTGGCTCAGTCGGTTAAGCATCTGACTTGATCATGATCAAGTCATGATCGCTCGGTTTGTGAGTTCAAGCCCCTAGTGGGAACCTGTGCTGACAGCTTGGAGCCTGGAGCCTGCTTTGGATTCTGTGTGTGTGTCTCTCTCTCTCTGCCCCTCCCCTCGAAATACATAAACATTAAAAACAAATTGAATGTCAATGATAAAAGAGATAAAGTTATCGGTACTTGACCAGGGTTGGGGGACAGGAATTGGTCCCCCCAGGTGTCTGTCAGCCCAGCCCTACCCTCCAGTCGTCTGCTGTGACCAGGTGGCATTTTCTGCACATGGAGCAAAGTGCTGGGCACATGCAGTGGCCAGCCTCTCAGTTTTAAACTGTTGATGCCATGAGCCCCTATGACAGGGATAAAGCGTTCATGTGTGTAAGGTGCCTGGCACACGGGCTGGACTGTGGCAGTCACTCAGTATCCTCTGGCTGCTGCTGTCACTTCTGCAGCCACTGCTGCTGGTGCTGCTGTCACATAGAAGTCCTGGGCTGCTGGTGCTGCTGTCACATAGAAGTCCTGGGACTGCTTTGCCTCAGTCCTGTTTGCTTTGCCCTTCACACTTCTCAAACGTGCTAAGCTCTTTTCTGCCCCTCGCCTTCACCCACACAGTTCCTCTGCTTGAGGCCTCACTCACTTTCTGGCTGGCTCATTCTTCCTCATCCCTTAGATGTCTCTGAAATGCCACTTCCTGGATCAGATGTCTCAGAAATGCCACTTCCTCCAGGAAGTCTTCCTAAACTCCAGTCTAAATTAGGGCCCTTTTTTATTCTCTTAGACCAGGAGTCAGTAGATGTTTTCCGAAAAGGACCCAATAGTAAATGTTGAACTGTGCGGGCCATACAGGCAACCGCTCGACTCTGCGGTAGCACAGGGGCTATGTAGGCAATATGCAAATGAGTAGGTGGGCTGCGTTCCAATAAAACTTTATTTATAGAGACAAGTAGTAGGTGGCTGGCTGTAGTTTACCAGAACTTGTGTAAGGGCACGATATAATTTTTCTGCACAGTAGGATCATGTGATTATCTGCTTATTATCCCCCTCTCTGTGGACTGGAGCTGGTTAAATACAAGGACTGACTGATGTCCATTTCTGCATCTGTAGGACCAGCATAGTGCTGGGCACATGGCAGGCACTTCATAACATGTATTGAATGAATGAATGAATGAATGAATGAATGAGGTAGGAGTGCATTAGGCATCGAGGTCTGCCTTCTGTTTCCTATCTGTCAACAATATAGCACTGTCCTCCATCTGTTTGCCAAACCTTTTCTATATCTTCTAGCTCTGAATATTTCTTGAAACTAAAATCCTTCTTGGTCTTTGGACTTTATTCCTCTCCCCCAAGCCTAGATCCTTCTGGACTTCTCTGTCTTCCCAAGCTGGCGCCACTCCATTGGTAATTACCTCTGGTCAGGCAGTTGTAGGGCCAGATGGGAATCTCTGATCCCTTCTTCTCTAATTAAAACCTGAGAGTGAAGTTATGTGTGTGTCATTATGAGAGATGAGTTCATCTTAAGAGCCTGATGGCACCCACACTACGGGGAAGAACGCTTGGCTGAGTCAAATTTGTCATTAATATGATTTGGGGGAAGGAAAAAAAAATAGCCACCACCTATCATACTCGATGCCAAGCATTTCAAGATGTCATGATTTCTTTTATACCAGACGAGTTTGTTTTGCTCAACTGTGCTTGAGTCTATAGGTGTGATCTTTATTTTTATAGGCAACTAATTTCAAAGTGACATTTTGGGATGTGCTGATCTTAGTTGTAATTTTCTTGCCTTATAAATGCCTTGTAGCTGAGGCCATCAACACTCCTCAGTGTCCACAGAGCCAAGAGTTGGGGGAGCATGGAATCACCCACCACCAGGGCCAATGATGACGGACTCTGCACTTTCTGCCTGTTTCTTTGCCTGCCCTTTGCAGGGAGTCCATGAGCTGGGACATTTTTCCATGTCTCAGATGTAGAAATGTTCCCTATCTATGATCAGGAGATTAAAGGCTACTCTAGCTTACAAGCAGTTTGTCTACTTGGGAAATGCGTAGTTTTTCAGACACTCGCCGTCCTGGTCAAAAACAGTTTCCAGGAGGTTGATCCTGCGGTCCGCATCTGCGCCAGCCTGCTCCGTGTTCGCGGGGGAGGGGGGGGTCCCAGAGAGTGGTTGACCTGAACAGGCAGCCAGTCATAGCCATGCCCTGGGGCCCAGGGGCCCGGGAGGAGATGCTACCGGCCAGGGTTCCGCTGCAGAGAGCGCAAGCCCCTGGCTAAGCCCAGAGTGAGTAATACAGGGTGTCTGAGTCAGCTAGTGCTGCTGTGAGGAGATGCCACAGTCTGGGGGCGCTTACACAACACACATTTATTTCTCACAGTTGTAGGGGCTGGAAGTCCAAGATCAAAGTCAGCAGGGGCACCTGGGTGGCTCAGTCAGTTGAGCATCCAACTTTGACTCAGGTCATGATCTTGAGGTTTGTGAGTGTGAGCCCCACATCGGGCTCTCTGCTGTCAGCACAGAGCCTGCTTTGGATCCTCTGTCCCCCACCCTTGCCCCTCCCCCGCTCGCACTATCTCTCTCCGCCCCCTCCCCCCCCCAAAAATAAACTTTTAAGAGCAATTAAAAAAAAGATCAAGGTCAGCAGATTCAGTGTCTAGGAGAGCTTTCTGGCTTGTGGACCTTCTTGTGTCCTCACATGGTGGGGAGAGAGAGAGAGAGAGTGAGCAAGCGAGATGGAGCGTGCATGAGTGGGAGAGCATCAGAGAGAGCTCTGGTCTCTTCCTCTTGTTGTAAGGGCCCGAATCCCATCACGAGGGCGCTACCCTGATGGCCTTCTCTCTACCTGCTCACCTCTCAAAGGCCCCACCTCCAACACCATCACATCAGGTGTCAGGCTTCAGCAAGTGTATTTGGGGGGCCCGGTGAGCCCGTAACAGAGAGGCGCAGGTCTTGGCCTTGCTGGAAGTGTTCGGGAAGCAGAGCCGGCCAGGAATGATCCTCGGGATGATTCCAGGGAGAGTCCCTGTTTGCCATGGCCAGGAGGCGGGGAGGGATCAACAGTACAGAGAGTGATCCATATCTGGGGAATTGCTAAGGTGCTGAGGCTGTGGGATCAGCCCCCCCACCCCCACCCCCGCTTACAAACTAGGCTCTGCTTCCCAGGACTCTGCAACCACGGTGAGCAGTACATTCAGGACTGTCTTCAAATTCTGAAATCACTTCATCTTTGCAGTTGTGTTTTGCACGTTGAGTCGGATCAGCATGCTCTGGGGGCTTTGTTCCCCGGGCTCATGTGGGTCTCTGCCCTCTACCACCTGGTGGGTTCTGCCCCCTCCCGTCACCCTCTGCTGCTCCCCCTGCCCCCAGTGCTGGCACGGGCATGGGTGTGGGGAGGGTCAGGGCCTGCAGGAAGGGGAGGAGAAGGGGTCACTGGCCTTGCATCTTTGTGACATTAAGAAGCAAAGGACAGCTACTGTGGCAGATTGAGAAAGAGCCTGGGGAGGAAGGAAAACATTCCCCCCTGCTGTTGGAACAAGAGGCCCTGCATGTTTATTTTGCAGCTGGCCCTGGATAAATCTGATACCTGCATGACTGTGAGTAGCAGCCTCTGCCTCACGTCGACCTTCCTTGCTCTGTAGGACTCAGTACCTGTGGGGTAGAACCAGCCGTGGGGCAGTCTGGGAAATGTAGTCTGGGTAGGGCTCCTCCTTGGCCACCTGTGCAGGGCTGAGACGAGGGAGCAGGCAGTCTTAAAAAGGGAGATGACCCAGTCAGACCCCAGGCTTGGGGTGGGGGAACGGGGGGGGGGGGGGGGAGAGGGAGTGAGGAGGGTGTAGGGAAATTTGGGGGAGGGGTTGAAGCGATCCCCAAAGCTTCCTTCTGTGGTCTGAAGATTAGTGTTGCTCAAACTGACAAAGCAGTAGGGGAGTGTGTTTAAAAATGAAGGTGTACGGGGCACCTGGGTGGCTCAGTCGGTTGGGCATCCGACTTTAGCCCTGGTCATGATCCCACGCTTCGTGGGTTTGAGCCCCATGTCGGGCTCTGCGCTGACAGCTCAGAGCCCGGAGCCTGCTTTGGATTCTGTGTCTCCTTCTCTCTCTGCCTCTCCCCCACTGTCTCTCTGTCTCCCAAAAATAAATAAACATTATAAAAAAGTTTAAAAAATGAAAGTGTATGAATCCTTAACCCCAAAGATTGTGATACTGAAATCCTGTGGTGCATCTCAGAATTGAATCGGGGGGGAGGGGTTCTCTGGAGACCCTGAGATGTGGTTCAGACGGATCACCAGTACCCCATCTTCCAGGCCTCCAGGCCACCTGTCCCGTCCACATTGTTTTCAGACTCATATTTTCCTCATGGCCGTTTTATTTGTCTTTGTGAACTTCCTCATCGGTAAAGGAAAGCAGAGCATATTCTTTCCTGTGAGTGCTCTAGCAAACTTAGTGCATTAAAGATAAATGGAGATGAAGCATTGAAGCGGTCTGTGGAGTTGGGGGTTGAATTCATTCCATATTTATTAAGCCCCTACAAGGTCCCAATTAGTGGGGATGTTGAGTCATAAATATGCAGCTCTTTGTAGGAATTTGCAGCCTTGAAGGGAAGCTTAGCACTTATCCCCTTGCTTGGTTCAAGCAGCGGGGGGTGGGTGGGGGGAAACAGTATCTGTTTGGAGAAAAACAAAACCCTTTTGCAGCTCACACTTGGGTTCTGTGGTGACTGCCCTTAATTTCCTGAATGCAAGGGGTTGGGCTGAATCTGTAATAACGTCCCTCGATGGTTGATGGAACATCTGTCAATCCCTCCCCGCCGAGAACTGAACTCAGCTGTGACCGTCCAGCTGTTCCAGCTCAGGAGATTTCACTTTGAACTTCCAGGAATTGAGGCCAGGAGCATTCTCCCAGTTCACGGCCCCACTGACTCAAGGTCATTGGCCTTCTGGGTTGAAAGTCTCCTCCCACAGATGCGTTTACCATCTGGACCGAACAGGATTTCCCTTTCTGGGAGGTACTTCAGTAAATGAGGGGGTGGTTCTGAAGTAACGGCCACAGAAGAGGGTGGCTGTGACCTACACTCTGAATAGAGGCAGGTGTCCTTCTGGTGATGGAGAGGCATGTCGTGGCCCAGGTGTTCCCTAATTGATGGCATGTGGAGAGAGCCAGCTCCTTGTAAATGGTAGCCATTCCAGCTTTAAATCCTGGCTTCAGTCACATCCTTGGCCAGTTCTGTATCCACTTCCCAGTTCTCCTGGACGGCCATCAGAGGGTGTCCACATCTATGGTCAGCTCTTGACTCTCTTTTCAAAGATGCAGGAAGCTAGATGTTTGCTGGTGCTAGCTGGGGTAGCTTTATTTGTGCTTAACCAGATCTCCAGGATCTGTACAGGCAGACCTTAAAGATATTGTGGGTTTGGTCCCAGAGCATGACAGTAAAGCAAATTTTGCAGTACAGTGAGTCAAAAGAATGTTTTGGTTTCCCAGAGCATAGAGCGGTGAAGCTTACACCGTACTGTAGTCTGTTAATTGTGCAACAGCATTATGTCTAAAATAACAATATTCATGCCTTAATTAAGAAACACTTTATTGCCAAAAAAGGTTAACCAGCATCTGAGCTTTCAGCGAGTCGTATTGTCTGATCACGGATCCCCGTAACAAATATAATAACAATGAAAAGTGAAGCATTGTGAGGATTATTAAAATGTAACACAGAGACATGAAGTGAGTCAATGCTGTTGGAAAAATGATGCCGACAGACTTGCTCGATGCAAAGTTGCCACAAACCTTCAATATGCAAAAAAATAAAATGAAATGAAATGAAATGAAATGAAATGAAATGAAATAAAAAAAGCAACATCTGCAAAGCATTATAAAGAGAAGTGCAATAAAATGAGGTGTGCTGTATTCTGTCAAAACACCTGAGACGGTGACCTGGACAATAAAGTCGGTGCTGGGATCATTATCGAGCAACAGCAATAAACATTTGCCAGCCCCCGGTGCGTTTGTTACCACGCTGGATGCCATAAGGGAGAAACATACGCCCAGTCCAGTCCTTGAAGAGCTCACATCAAGGAAGACAGCACCATAGAGCACGTGGGTTTGTAAGTTACGCAAGGTCTTTCTGTGCAAGCCCTGCGGTCACATTTCCTGGGCGAAGGATGATCGCTTCTGAGCTCCAGAAAGACCTCTTTCCTGCCTTGATTTGCAGTGTTGCCACATGAAAGCAATAGCTGAACCAGGGTCCCTGCTGTGAAAATGAAAATACTCGAGGATATTTGATTGCTTTTCCATTATTCATGCGCATCCGTGGTGGACCATCATGGTAGCACATCTGGTCGGAGCACGTGATTATGTGTGGCTTCCCGCTTCAGCTGAGATGGTTTCATTTCCTCCAGCTGTTCTCCAGCATGATAAAATGTGAATGATGCAGACATTCTGCCCCTAAAGTGCTCCCAAGATGCATCAGTTTGGGCTCCATGCAAAGAGAGGACCCAAGGAGGACGTAGAGAAACTGAGGAGTTTTAACTCATATTTGTTGAGTACCTACTATGTGCCAGGCAACATTTTACATGTCTGAGGGAGCAAACTTTCAAAAGAAAATGGATTGGGGCCTCTGGGTCGCTCAGTCAGTTGAGCCTCCAGCTCTTGGTTTCGGCTCAGGTCACCGGTTCATGGTTCTTGAGATCAAGCTCTGCTTCAGGCACTGTGCTGACAGTGCAGAGCCTACTTGGGATTTTCTCCCTCTCTCTCTGCTCCTCCCCTGCTCGGCTCTCTCTGTCTCTCTCAAAATAAATAAACATTAACAAAAAAAGAAAATGGAGTATGTTTTGGGCTAGTCTACCTAGCCCAGATTTAGAACAGCCCACTGAGAAGTCAAATCCCTGGGCTTCTTTTTGAGGTTGCCAAAGTCCGAGAATTGCTTGTGTCATAGAGCAACACTGAGAGCAAATGGTCTTTGGAACACTGGCTGTGTTGTAGGGATGAAGGCAAGATGGAAGGACTGAAGGGAGGAGAGAGGATCTATACTGACAGGTTCCTGAAACTTTCCTCGCTTTTGGTTGTCCGTTGAAACCTCTGCAATCCAGGGACTGCCCCTGGACAGAAACAAAATTAAACCAAGGCAGATTAATGTTTGAATGAGGGGCCTGTAAATGACATACTGTCTGCTGTATGTGCAGTGACTAGATACAGCAAATCTATTTTTATTAGGTCTACAAAGACCAAAATATCTCAATATGTGTGATGTGATGTAATCCCTGTATTTGGGGTAGGAGTTGAATAAGGAGAGTATAGACAAAACAACTACTTTGTTTGTTTTTTTTTTTTTATTTTTTTAATGTTTATTTATTTTTGAGAGAGAGAGAGGGAGGGAGGGAAGGATGGGGCATGAGTGGGGGAGAGGCAGAGAGAGAGGGAGACACAGAATCCAAAACAGGCTCCAGGCTCTGAGCTGTCTGCACAGAGCCTGATGCAGGGCTTGAACCCACAAACCACAAGATCATGACCTGAGCTGAAGTCGGACACTTAACCAATTGAGCCACCCAGGCACCCCAAGACAACTACTTTGGAATCAGCAGAGGAATGTACAAATATTCATAGAATTGAGAAGGGGGATGCCAACTCCCCATAAATTAGAGAAGCAATAGATGTGTCTGGGGTTTCTCTGGATCCACATAGTCTTATGGCTGATAATAAATGTTTATCGTCATTATTTATTGAGCAATAGCGGTGACTTAGTATCTTTCTTGGATTAGTTGGACCAAACATTCCATTTTCTTGAGCTGCAAGATTATGGGTCAAATTTTGGGTTAGAGTGTTAGAAATAGAAGGGCTTTCCTGTCCTTGCCCTGTTTTTAAAATTCAAGTAGGGAAGATTTAGTCAATTCAGGCAAGGCTCTGCTGCCCTAGTTTCTTGTTCAATAACTGGTCTCCTAGAGCCCGGAGGGTGTGGTGTGGGGACAGAGAAGACACAAGCGTCTGGCTTACTGGATCCTAGGGGGATTTCATGACTTCATTGTACCCAACTGGCATCACAGGAGTAGGAGAAATCCTCTGACCAAAGCACATACAAAATGAGAAGGAAGCATATGCTCTGCAATGCTTCAGTGTTTCTTCCCTGCTGAGTCCCTTTCCTAACAAGCCCATTCCCTGGTAAAGACGGGGTCATTCCATGGTAGACGGGAACAAGAATAGAAGAGGTGAGGCAATCCTCCTGCTCTGGCTTTGTGTCTCCAATTAGAGATGTTCCTATTTAGTGAGCCCTGTGAGCTCTTGCATTTGAGATATGGCGTCCTGCCCATAAGTATTAATAAAGCTTCCACATGGGCTCCAGGAGGAAGGCAGCAGAGTCCCTCCAGGGAGATCCCCAGTGTCAGTCTCTGGAGATGAGAAGAATGTCAACATTGTATAAATGCCTCATTATCAACCAGAAGAGGCTTGAACACACACATTAAGGTTAACAAGCCTGTTATCAACAAGTGGCCTTATTTTCTAAGAAAACAGAGAACAATAGAAGGTTGTAAAAACACTGACTCTGGAAAATAAAAAGAGAGAAATACTAAAGTAGATTTAATTCTAGTTTCCAGCTGCCTAGTAAGTGGGAAGCGAGGAAGGTGCCCCCAAGTTTGGTTAAATGTTCCCTTTGGGACGAATTCAACTCCAGAGTGACATTACAAACCATGGATCCTACACTTTAACTCAGCTGCTTTATGTCACTCAAGGCAAAACCTAGAAAGAGTGTCTACTCTGTAATCCATTCACATTTTGTTTTCAGTTTTTTTAAACAAAATATAGAGGGGTCAATGAACCTATGTTTTGATTCCAAGGAAATTCCAAGCTCCTTTGTTGAGCAAATGCTGATCTGGTGAAATGTGGTAGTCTCTCCCTTTTAGTGACCACAGTGTGTGATAATGAAAGAATTTTCCCTCTAATTTACTCAACTATACAAGCTGTTTGCCCAGAAATCTTTAAGTCTTTTATCAGTATTTTGTGGCATGAACTTCCACCCACAAATACCCTATGGCCTGTAAATAGCGCAAGCAAGTTTTTCTTTTATGACCAATCTTGTTCCATTTTGTTCTGGCCGATTCTTATATGAAAACACATGGGAATGCACAGGCTTTAACACTCTCTGAGTCTCACACAGTCCCTGACCTGGCAGGTATGTGGAGGGCTTCTTACATGGGAGTCTCAATTCAGTTCTTGAAGATGCAGGATGTGAACACGACTTCATGTCTGTTGTTTTTGTTTTTGTTTAACATTTTAGTGAGAGTGTGAGTGTGGGAGGGACAGAGAGAGAGGGAGACAGAATGTGAAGCAAGCTCCAGGCTCTGAGCTGTCAGCACAGAGCCCGTCGCGGGGCTCAATCTCACGAACCATGAGATCATGATCTGAGGTGAAGTTGGACACTCAACCGACAGTCATCCTGGCGCCCCATGACTTCATGCGTTAGAAGGGCTTTCTTCTCACAACCTTTTGGCTCATTTCAGCTTACTTGGTGTGCGTCAGACATCTGTGGACTAGGAGCTCAGCTGTCAGGAGAGAACAGAAGTCCCCTCCTACCCATGAGCCCTGCCGGAAGAATGGGACCTCCCTTAGGAGGTTAGGACTTCGGAATCTTCCAGAAGTAGGGGAATGCCTACTCATGATTTGAAAAACATCCCCTGTGATTCCGTCTGCCTTCCCATACTTGCGTGAAACTCTTGTTTCATGTGACCGGTTCTTTATCCAAAAGAAAGTCTGATTACAGTGAAATAATTGGAAAGCTCATTATGAGCTCACTTGTCATCTTTATTCACAGCCTCTTGTTTACTTCACTTTCAAAAGCAGTCCAAGGTAACAGGAATCTCTTCAGCCAATTACTTTTCCAAGCCAGAGAATGTGTGAAAACAGCCTCAGTGACAAGAAGATCCCCGGGTGACAGAAACTCTTTATATTAGGCAAGAGAGAGTGGCCTTTCGAACAGAGTGAGTTCATGGGTCCATGGGGACCCTCTGACTTAGATTAGATTAGAGCTTCACCCTCCTGGGTAGCAGGCCCATCTTACATGATGAATTCCCAGAACACCAGAAACACCTCTATTTAAATGTAAGTCAAGATAGAGGCACCTGGGAGGCTCAGTCATTTAAGCGTCCGATTTTGGCCCAGGTCACGATCTCACAGTTAATGAGTTCGAGTCCCGTGTTGGGCTCTGTGCTGATGGCTCGGAGCCTGGAGCCTGCTTCGGATTCTGTGTCTCCCTCTCTCTCTGCCCCTCCCCCATTCACACTCGGTCTCTATCAAAAAGAAATAAACATTAAAGAAATTAAAAAAAATAAATGTAAGTGAAGATAAAGAGCGATGCATAGTTTTTGAACACTTAGTAAGCACTTATTTGTGGGGCCCCTGTGTCGCCTGTCTCAGGCTCTGTGACCGGTGGGCGGGCTCAGTCCCCAGAGCCCGCAGAGGGGACTGTCCAATGTGCACACTCCGCTGGGTGGAAATTTCTAAGTTGAGGACATCTGAGTACAGGCTCGCGCTGCAGCTCCAGCCCGGATTTCGCCTGGAAACTGCACCTGTGCGTTTCTAACTGCTTGCTTGATATTCCCCTATAAATTTCCTGCAGTTGCCTGAAGCTTAACGTGTCCAGATTCCTTATCCCCCACCCAGACTGGCTTTTCCTGCCATGTCCGAGTTTCCTGCTGGTTACGGAGCTGTCAAAGCCAGAAAAACCCAGGAATCACATTTGACATTTCCAAGGGAAAAAGGCACAGCACTGCCTCCCACCCAGCTGTGCCCCCATTTACTTGATCCTTTGGGCACCTCGCTTCAGCCTCTGAAATGTCTTAGGTTTGTCATGAGACTTTCCCCATTCAGTGCCCTCATCCTCTCTTACTTGAACGATTGGAAGAGGTCCCCTGGCTGGCCTTGCGTCTCCCTTCCAATTCATCCTTCATGTTTTCACCCAAGTGGAACTTTCCCTGGGAGCCCAGCTGATGAGTGGGCTACACCTGTCTGAGCTCATTCTCATGTCTTTTCGACTTGATTCTTCTCAAACTCAGACCTGATCACACTAGTCCCTTCTATACGCAGTCTTGGTGGGCTTCCCCTCCATCTCCAGGATAAAGATCAGGCTCCTTACTTTTGCATGCCAGACTGGTTATAACGTGGCCCAAACTACCTTTCCAGCCCTACTGTATACCCCTCCAGCCCACAAACACATTCTTGCCGTGACTTACCTGCACTTCCATTCCCGAAACGCTGTGCACCTGGGGGCCTCTGGGACTTTGCATTACTTTCTGGTGCCTAGAATGCTCTCACCTGCCTGCAGGGTCTCTTCCTGCCCCACAACCATCCTCGCCTTCTCAGGTTGGAGGGGCACCTCCCAGAGCCTGGGATTATTTCTCATATATTTTCAAATTCTTAGCACCCAACCAGGCCAGTGTCTGGTGCAGAAGCATTTCTCAGGGCGAACGAATGTAGCAGCAGAGGCAATGCGATGAGATGAATGTGTGCGAACAAGTCGGGCAAAAATCCCGAGGCTGGTGGAAATTGGGCACAGGAAGTAGTACAAGTGCCAGCATCTTTGATGGTGATGGACATTAATCAGTAATGAGATGAAACATACACAGTAAGTCTTTGACGCGTTAGCAAAAGTGCTTATACAGCATTGGCAGACAGGATACTGGATTTCTGCCTCATCCAAGATGTAATCAGTGCGCTTGGCTTCTCTGGAGAACTTTCTGGAAGCTATTATTTGATGCGATTCAAAGGGTTTCTGGAATTTGAGGGTCAGTCTTAATGATCTCAGGTTGACTCATTCCTGAGATTAGTAATAATTTGTCACCTGTTACTTGCAAGTGATACGTGGAGCATTTCTAGGGATTGCTTCCAATGTTTCAGCTTCCACTGAAGTGTCAGAATGTGTACTGTTGGTCTCTTAGGTATCTAGAGGTACCGAAAAGGTGAAGCGTGTGAGCCCTAGGTGCAGTGTGAAGCCCCAAGAATGGGAGAGAAGTGTGCCTGTGGTGGTAGTGCCCAGCGTGTCCAGACTTATTGATGACAGAATCCCTCTTCCCGGACACTAGCGTACCGTAGAACCATGCTTTGGGAAGTCCTGACCCGGTGCGATGTTTTCATTTTACAGAGAGAATAAGTGAGGCCTGGATAGATGAAGGCCATGAGACTAGGAAGCAAGAAAGCTGGGACCAGACCCACAACTCACAGCACCTAGTTCCGGTCACCTCCCTGTGAATCACATGGCTTCTAACATAGGGTTGGAGGGTGGAAGGAGCTGTGTGTGTGTGTGTGTGTGTGTGTGTGTGTGTGTGTGTGTATGTGTGTGTGTCTGTGTGTGTCTGTGTGTGTAGTGTTTGTGCTGGTGTCTGCTCACCCTGCCCACCTATCAGTGGCATTTTGCCCCCAGCTACCCACACTTCCAGCACCTTGGGACCACTTCGGGCCACTCAGGGGTCCACGGTGACCCCTGGTGGCTCTTCTCCATCCTCTTTTCTGTGGCCCAACAGGACTTGTACAGTATAATTCCCGTTTGCTGCTTTCGGAGGAATGGTCCAGAGGAGGGGTGTTGTCAGGAGTCAGCTGGTGAAGGAGGGCACGAGGGAGTGGATGCCCTTGGGGCAGGTGTACTGTGGGCAGTTGGTCAGAGCCCACGGCCTGTGTGGCCTGCACTCCTGCCTCAGCCCTGGGCTGCCCTTGAACATGGCTGTTTGTGGCCAACTCCCTCCCTCTCTCGTTGGCAGGGAGCTCTTGGAAACGGGAGTTATTGGGAAACAAAAGTCAGCAGCCTAGCCTCCCCCCGAGGCCCCGGGACTGGGGGCGGGGGCTGTGCCAGCAGCCGTGCCCAGACAGTCTGCGGGGCTCTGGGTCGACGCAGGGGCCGGGAGCCACAGGGCAGAGTCGGGCATTGCCAGGGTCACCCGTGTCCTGACTGCTGGGGGCCAGTTGAGGTCAGAGAAGAAGGCGAACTCAGGTGCTCTTGCTCTGCTTGTTTCTCAGCCACACGCCTTGGAGTCCAGAGCAACCAGAATAGCTCTTTGAGTGAAAACAGGAGCTCCGTCCCCATATCTACCTGAGCAGAGGGGCTGGGACTGGCCAGCATCCTGCGGGTCCCTCTCCTGAGGGTCCGCTAAACCTCGGCCCCGGGACCCTCTGCCCCGCGTGCTGCCTCCTTTCTCCTCCACGCGCCTGCACAGACGCAGCCACATCCAGAGACAGAGTATCTAGGTCTCAGAGAGATGAGGACTCTGGCTAATTATGAGCAGGCCGAGATCTTCTCCACACTTCACATGCGCGGCTGAGCTTGCCCTGAGGTTCTAGAGGCCACAAACATCAGTAGATCAGGGCTTCACTCCGAGATCTACTGGGTAGTTGTGGGAACCGTGGGTGGTCCTCGCAGGGTGGGGCTCCTGATTGAAGGCAGGGGTTTTAACTCATGGCTTGCTGATGATTTCATTGTTGTTGCTGCTTTTTAAGTTTTTAAATTTATTTTGAGAGAGAAAGGGAGAGTTGAGTGAGCAGGGGAGGGGCAGAGAGAGAGGGAGAGAGAGAGTCCCAAGTAGGCTCTGCACTGTCAGCAGACACTTGACTGACTGAGCCACACAGGCGCCCCTTTCCTGATGAGTTTGCTGGAAACACCCTCCCCTAGCAGATCTCTGCTCTACTCCTAGTCCTGAGCCAGTCCAGAGGACACACAGGTTGTGTTTCACGGTTGCAGTTTGTGTGGTAGCAGCTTCTGTTTACTGATTCCCTACAGCATGTCAAACACCGTGCCAAGCACTTTGTCTATATGAGCTTTTTGAACCACCATAAGGATGCTGGGAGTTACATATTATCATACTCAATTCATAGAAGAGGGACCCAAGGCTCATCTTGCCAGTGGTCCCCCAGCAAGGAAGTGGTGTCCCTGTAGCCCAGACTCAAACCTACCTGTCTGTAGAGCAAACGCCCTTCTACTCTTAGAATGGGCTAATTCTTTTTTTTTAGCTTTCTGGAGGTGTAAGTGACATATAACATTCTGGAAGTTGAAGGTGTACCCTTGATGATTTTATATATATATACATATATATATGTATATACACACATACATGCATACATACATAAAATGAGATGATGACCACAGTAAGACTTGTGAATACCTCTGTCACCTCCTGGAATTACCATGATGTGGTGGTGATGGTGGTGAGAACACTCAAGAACTACTCTTTCAAGTATATAGTACTTGCTAACTATATTGTCACCATGCCTTACTCACCTTATAACTAGAAGCCGGTGTGCCCTGACCGACTCCTTTCCGTTTTTCCCTCTAGCCCCTGCCAACCCCCATTCTACTCTCTGTTTCTGTGAATTTGGCTCTTGGAGATTCCATCTATGTTGTTGCAAATGGCAGCATTTCTATACCTTTTTCGTGGCCGAATAATATTCTACTATACACATACAACATAATTTCTTTTATCCATTCACCCACCGATGGACCCTTAGGTTGTCTCCATGTCTCGGCTACTGTGAACAAGGCCACAGTGAACTTGGGGGTGCAGATATTTCTTTAGGCTCCCGATCTCATTTTCTTTGGGTATATCTTCGGAAATAGGACTGCTGGATTATATGGGAATCTAGTTTTAATTCTTTGAGGAACCTCCATACTGTTCCTCCACAGGGCTGTCCCACCAACAGCGCATGAGGGCTCCCTTTTATCCACATTCTTGCCCACACTTGACGTTTCTTGTGTTTTTGATTATAGCCCAGGCGAGAGGCAATATCTCATTGTGGTTTTGACTTGCATTTCCCTGATGATCAGTGATAGGAAGCACCATTTCGTGCACCTGTTGGCCAGGCCATTCTTGATTGTCCAGCTGACCACTGATGAAGAGGAGAAATGTCTGAGACTCAGCAATAAGCTGGAGCCTTGCTGTCCACTCCTCGACGAGAAGTTAATTTATATTTGACTTGTTTTCCTTTCCTTGAAACAAAGCAGGGGAATTGGTTGAGGGAGGAAGTCATCTTCCCATTAAAGGCTAGTGTGGTGCCCATGTTTGGTGGTCAGGCGATGTAACTTGGGGGTCGCAGGGAGGGTCTGAGGTCTCACTGGGTGTACAAATTGAGTCATGAGGTTCGTTCTCATCTCTGTGCCTCAGTTTCTCCATCTGTACAAAGAGGCTGATGGCGGTGCTTATCTTGAAGGTTAGCGTGAAATTAAATGAATTAAATCCCATAAAATACTAGGAACAGTGCTTGACTTATATGTGCTCAATAAATGTTACCTACTTGTATTAGTTGGCATTTTTTGTGTATTATTCTTTCTTGTTTCTTTTCCATGTTTCTGTGCTCCAATACTTCTTTTGTTAAAAATATTTATTTATTTATTTATTTTGGGGGGCACAGGGGCTAAGAGAGAGAGAGAGAGAGAGAGAGAGAGGGAATCTCACTCTGCACTGACAGAGTGCAGAGCTTGACATGGGGCTTGAACTCATGAACTGTTAAGGAGTGCGGAGATCATGACCCAAGCCGAAATCAGGAGTCGGATACCCAACTGACTGATCCACCCAGCAGTCCCCCTAGTACTCCTTTAAATAGTTCTAGAAAATCACTAGTTCTTCTGCTAACATCCTGTACCAGTGGAGCCAGCAGTGTGAAATATCGTGAACAGATGTTCTTCGGGGAGAATGAGTTTAAAATGAGGAATCCGAAAGTTCTGTGCTGTGGTTGGACCTGTAGGAGTTCTTTCACTATTTTGTGGCCTAGACCACTCTAATCTCTGACCTCTGGGGCAGAAGATGTGCCTGGAGGTCATAGACAGCTATTTGCAATGGGTTCTAAGGTCAGAAGAATCATTTTGCAAATGAAATCTTCAATGGTATAATCAAGGTTCATTTTCACCCTTGGAGGATAGTGGATTACAGACATGAAGCTATTATCCTAGTGATGAGGTCTATGTGATTGATCAGAAAATAGTGCTCTGTTTAGTCTCTCCCAACCACTGCCACGTGTGGCACTTGGGCCAAATCACTCACCTTCCAGGGCTCCCACTGTGCCTCTAGGGCAGGGCTGACAGCACAGGCTGGAGCGCCTGGCACATTTGGTACCAATCCCGCTGTCCTTCCTGCTTGGGTTGACCTTGGTCCATTGTCCCCACCTTGGTGAGCCTCACTTTCCTGTGCTCAGTACAGTGGAGATCTGGGCATCCTGCCTCAGAGATGCTGTGAAACTGACATGAGAACATGCGCTCAGAGTAAAACCTGCATTTCCTGGGCTTCAGACTTCCGGCAGCTCGTCAGTAGAGGCTCCTCATTGGCCTCGTTGGCCTCCTTCACACCCCTGCCCAGTTCAAGGAACAGCCACGCAGCAATGGAGAGCCTGGGAGACTGGCCTGAGTGCACAGTTTGGCCCCAGAGGGGCCTCTTGATTCCTTGGCAAGTACATTCTGATCCTTCTGCAGCAGAGACCTGCAGCTGTCCTTCGGGGCCAAGGGTTGCAGATTGGGCTACGGAATCTGGGGATCAACCAGAAAAACTACTAGAACTGATAAATGACTTCATTAAGGTCACAGGATATAAAATCAACGTACAGAAATTTGTTGCATTTCTATATGCTAGTAATGAAGCAGCAGAGACGGAAATTACAAAAACAGTCTCATTTACAATTGTACCCAAGATAATATAATATCTAGGAGGAAACTTAACCAGGAGGGTAAAAGACTTGTAAAAATGCCTCTGCTATCCAAAGCAATCTACACATTTAATGCAATTGCATCAAAATACCACCAGCATTTTTTCACAGAACAAAGAATCCTAAAATTTGTATGGCACCACAAAAGGCCCTTGAAAAAGAAAAGGAAAACTTGAAATCTAATTCTAGATTTCAAGTGATACTATAAAAATATAGTAATCAAAACAGTATGGTACTGACACAAAAACAGACGCAAAGATCAGTGGAACAGAATAGAAAACCCAGAAATAAACCCACATTTATATGGTCAGTTAATCTTTGACAAACTGGGCAAGGATATGCAATGGGAAAAAAAACAGTCTCTTTAACAAATGGTGTCGGAAAAATGAGACAGCTACATGCAAAAGAATGAACGTGGACCACTTTCTTACACCATACGCAAAAAGAAACTCAAAATGGATTAAAGACATAAATGTGAGACTTGAAACCATAAAAATCCTAGAGGAGAACACAGGTAGTAATTTCTCCAACATTGGCCTTTGAAACATTTTTCTAGATATGTCTCCAGAGGCAAGGGGAACAAAAGCAAAAATAAACTATTGGGACTATGTCAAAATAAAAAGCTTCTGCACAGCAAGGGAAACAATCACCAAAACTAACAGAAAATGGGATTACGTTGAAATAAAAAGCTTCTGCACAACAAAGCTGTGCAAAACAATCACCAAAACCAACAGAAAACCTACCAAATAGGAGAAGATATTTGCAAACAACATACCTGGTAAAGGGTTAGTACCCAAAATATATAAAGAACTTAGAAAACTCAACACCCCCAAACCCAATAATTCAATGAAAAAGTGGGCAGAAGACACAGAAAGACATTTCTCTAAAGAAGACACACAAATGGCCAACAGACACATGAAAAGGTGCTCATCATCACTCATCATCAGGGAAATGAAAATCAAAATCACAATGAGATACCACCTCGCACCTGTCAGAAGGCTAAAGTCAACATTTTAGCGTTTAGGTATTGATGAGGATGTGGAGAAAAAGGAACCCTTGTATACTGTTGGTGGGAATGCAAACTGGAATAGCCATTGTGGAAAACAGTATGGAGGTCCCCCCCCCAAATTAAAAATAGAAATGTCCTACAATCCAGTAATTACAGTAGTGGGTATTTACCCAAAGAATACAGCAACACTAATTCTGGAAGATACATGCACCCCAATGTTTATAGCAGCGTTATTTACAATAGTCGAATTATGGAAGCAGCCCAGGTGTTCATCAACAGATGAATGGATAAAAAGGATGTGGTATAATTATCAATGGAATATTATTCTTTCATGAAAAAGATTTAAATCTTGCCATTTACAACAACATAGATGGAGCTAGAGTATAATGCTAAGTGAAATAAGTCAGCCAGAGAAAGACACATACCATATGATTTTTACTCATGTGGAATTTAACAAATAAGACGAATGGACAAAGGAAAACAAAAAAGAGACAAACTAAGAAATAGACTCTTAACTATAGAGAACAAACTGCTGGTTTCCAGAGGGGAGGGGGTTGGGGGCTGGTGAAATAGGTAATGGGGATTAAGGAGTGCACTTGTGATGAGCGCTGGGTGATGTACGGAAGTGTTGAATCACGATATTGTACACCTGAAACTGACGTAACATAACAAACTAACATAAGTATAGTATGTCAGCTATATTGGAATTAAAAACAAAACAAAACAAAAATAAACAAAACAAATAAAAACAAAAAGTTCAGGGGTCAGTGAACACCAGTCCTCAGGAACAAAACTCACATTTTCACCTCCATCCTTGGCGTATGTCTTCTCTGACTCAATTTTCTGTTGTTCTCTAAAACCCAGGAGTGCTTAGGGAGCACCTGGCACACAGTGGTTAACACTCAGATAGCAGTGGTGATGGACACCTGAACTTGGAATCAGAGAATCTGGTTCTTAGAGGCGCCTTCCATACAAAGCACATCCTCCATCACGTCACAGACATGGCCCCTGAGGCCCAGTATTTTCCATTTTGGCATTTATTTTGTCATTATCCCTGTGAGCTGGGTCTTCCTATTTAGATGGGGGAATAGACAAACTCCACCTCTCAGTGAACACTCAGCGAAGGAATTGACTTCAGCCCATGAGTAGTATTGAGTGAGAAAATGTGTATGCACTCTCCTCTTAAGGAAATGGAGTCAAATCTCTTGTGAATGGCACTCTGGGGGTCATATCAGGGATTCCATTCTTGGACTCCCAGCACCAGATTGGTGTGGGAACATCTTCAGACTGGGCAGAACAGGTTTCCAACAAATGCCATTTCTTTCCTTTCCCTCCCTCCCTCCCTCCCTCCCTCCCTCTGTCTCTCCCTTCCCTTCCCTTCCCTTCCCTTCCCTTCCCTTCCCTTCCCTTCCCTTCCCTTCCCTTCCCTTCCCTTCCCTTCCCTTCCCTTCCCTTCTTTCCCTCCTTCCTTCTACCCTTCTTCCTTCCTTCCTTCCTTCCTTCCTTCCTTCCTTCCTTCCTTCCTTCCTTCCTCTCCTCCCCTCCTTTCCTTTCCTCTCTTGTCTTTCTCTCTTCCCTCCCTCCCTCTCTCTTTTTCTTTCCTATGGGGCTTTGAAGCTAAATACAAATTTACCACCTGCGTGTCCCATTCCCTCATTAGTGAGGATACTCCAGTGCTGACTGTTCAAGAACCTTCTAATAAACTATCCCACAACATCACTGTAAATGGTAAACTGTTGTTGAGAATTGTGGATTTTGTAATGAGAGGAATTCAGAAAACCTCCTAGGCCACTTAGTGACGTGTTAATTTCCCAGGAATGTCTCCCCTGCACTGTTCACGTTGACTGAGCATCCCTGAGCGTGCACCACCTCCACCACAGACACAAAAGCATAAACCTTCCAGCAAATTCCTGGCAAGCTCTAATTACCCTGAGGATCCGGAGCCAGACACAGCTTTGCAGACTTGCTCAGATGTATCATGGCACTTTCCTACCCAAACGCAGAGATACCTTTGCTTTTACAACCAGCAGGAGTTCAAACCCAGAGGACACTTTTTATTTTATTTGGGATGGGTGGGGGGAACCTGAAATTTCATAACAGAACAAAACAGATCCCCCAGAGATAATATATAGATACCAATGAATCCATGGAACTAAGAGCAGATTTATGTCAAGTGTTTTGCTGTTTATGTGGAGAGATTGAAGATCGTCAGGCTTTAGGTAACATTTTTTCTCCTTTCATGCTGCATTAATATTTTCATGAAACCAGTGATAAGAAGGAACCATAAGTTGTGTTTTACAACAAAAATCCAGCCCCACGAGCCTGAAAATTGGTACTTGTAAAGAACCAAGTAGATCACAGTTAAGAACCATTCCATTTCTTTCAACAATGTCATCAACAAGAGCTTGCATTGAGATTGCAGAACATTCACTTGGACAGGATGCCCCTGCCTCTCCATCCCTCTGGTTTTTTTCCCCTCAAACATAGGTGCAATCACGTTTTTGGGCTCCACCAACTGAAAAAGACATGGTGGGGCCGTGACGGTTACACGTGTTGGCTTCAGCGCCTGCCCTTTGGAGTTGCTACCAGTGTGTAATCTTGGGCAAGTTATTTCAGCTCTGAAAGTGTCAAGTGACTCGTGGGAGAACTCATGGGGTTGGTGTAAACAGCAAAATGGAATCATCCGTGCGAGACACTTGGGACAATGCCTGGTAGAGCGTAAGTGCCAGTAGCGGCTGTTGATCATTAATGTTTTTTTTCTTGTTTCTGTCATTCCATGTCCTGGTCTTCCAAGTCCTTGCCCTCTAGCAGAGGGGACACATGAGGAGACAGGCATTCATCTGTGGTGGAGGTGAGGTCAGGCGGTCTTCCTGGAGGAAGCAACCCAGCTGTGTCTTAAAGGCCGTATTGCGAGGATCAGGGCGAGAGCTGTGGGAAACACCCAACATTTCAGGGCCTTGTAGGAGACGTGAATCTTGTAGCACCTGAGTAAACGTGCTTAGAAACAAAAGAAGAGTCAGCAGAGGGCCCCAGCAGCTAGGCAGGAAAGGAGGTTCAAGGGGGAGGAAATGATCACCCATCAGACGCTCTGGAGAGCTCGAGAAAAATACAAACCAAACAGTGCCAGTTGGATTGAGTGACAGTGAAGTCATTTGGCTCCCTAAGGGCCATTTCAGTGAAGTGGTGAGGAAGCAGCCCTGTGGTGTGCTGGTAAATGTTTAACAATGGGCTCTCTTGTAGCTTCAGCCCACTTCCATGGGACAAAGACTCCCAACCTGGCTGATCTAAAGCTGAAGGTCACTGGATCAGGCCTGGAAAGAGATGCTCAAGATCTTGACCTCTGCATCACAGCAGGTGATACGGCAGAAATGGGCAGCAGATGGCTTTAAGTGTCACGTTCATAAGCTTTCTGTAGATGGATATGAATAAGGTGATAATCCATATGCTGCCTCGGTGCAGCTGCCTTCAGTGAATCGTACTGCTGACATGTGGCCTGATCCCTTCTCTTGGGGCACACCCCCCGATTCTAGGGTACCTTCTCCCTGCGTTCTCAGACCCCATTCTGTCATCTGCCTCTCAGAAAAACCTCTTTGCCAATACGAAACATATCATTGAAAATGGAAGAGTTTGAGCATGAGTTGGTCCATTTGTCTCTAACACTTTTTGGGGCAGAGTATGTCCTGACCCACCGACACAAGTCTTCAGGTCCACTTGGCAGGGACGATCAGGAGTGGAAAGAGGACACTGTCCTTCTCTGTGTGGCAACCCAGAGGGATGATGATCTGACTCTGGGCTCAGAAAGCAATCTTTTGATCTTTATCTAGTTTCTCAAGTAGACTTCTCTTACTTGAATGGAAAGAGACTGTCCAACTGACCAGACTTTTTTCTATCTACTCGGTGGTTGCAAGCCTCGATTTAGACTTTCCATCTGGTGCATTTAGACTTTCCTTTGAGTTTGGTTAATAGCATTCAAGACCTGAAAACTCCAGGGGGGAAAGATAATAATAGCAAACGCTTATATAGTACTTAATACATACAAGGCACTCTTATGAGTCCTTTTAAAAAAAATTTTTTTTTGGCATTTATTTTCAAGAGACAGAGACAGAGTGTGAGCAGGGGAGGGGCAGAGAGAGAGAGAGGGAGACACAGTATCTGAAGCAGGCTCCAGGCTGTGAGCTGTCAGCAACAGAACCCAATGCAGGGCTCAAACCCACGAACCATGAGATCAGTTGAAGTTGGACGTTTAACAACTGAGCCACCAAGGTGCCCCATAAGTCCTTTTGTTTAAATCCAAACAAGAAAGAACCCTATGAGGACTCCATTTTACCGATGAGGAACCTAAGGCACAGACATATTTAGTAATCTGTCCAGGGTCACACGAGTACTAGAACCAAGATTTGAATGTAAGTATTTGGTTCCCAGTGTTCTAACCACTACCATATGCTGGCTCCTAATGGTGAGTTCCAGAACAGAGGGAGACCCTGAACTGTGGGGCCCCATTCAGATGCAGAGAACCTGGAAGAAAGATTCCATTTACACTATGGAGAATGCAAGATCTCTGTTGTCCTTGGAAGGGGTGGAGCAGAGGCCATCCTAGGGCCCGTAAGAGCCTCTTTGCTTCATGGGAGCTCTACTGTTCCCACTCCTGCAGCTGCACTGCCCTCCCCTGGTTCCTTTGGTTTCTGGAGACTTCTGCGATTATTCTGGCCACAGATATCTGCTTCCTGGTGAGGAGGCTCAACCTCGGCCCTGAGATCACATCTCTAGGTGCCTGCCCAACTAATGGGCCCTACCCTTCCTGTGCCCCTAATCCCCTGGATACTCCAGGAGAACGTCACCGGAGTTTCTCTTTGCCCCACATTCTCCTGAGAATGCCTTGTTTCCGCACTTCCCTGGGCACTTTGTGTCTGAGGCTAGACCACTAAGAGGCTAATAGAAAGGGATCTGGGGTGCAGGAGCTAAAAAGTTACTCCTCTTAAGACTTTCTTGGGCTCTTCAGTACCTTAGGAGAAGGTGACAGGCTTGTGCCTTCCATCATCCCTCCTCCTCGGGCCTCACACAGATGCCCCTGGGAGCTGTGCTTAGTGAGCTTCAAAACTCTGAGCTGGAAAAAAGATGACAAGGCCCCTTCAGGGGTTATGGAGAGGCCTCACTGAAGAACAGGGTGACTCTCAAGGCAGAGGGAAGGAATGCTGTCCCTTGGCATTTCCCTACATCTGTGGACTCAAGTCTAGTTTTAGTCCTGTGCGTTTGATGGTGTCCTGGCTGTAGCAGGAGGCTCTGGAGCAGGGACAAGGGACAGCCGGATTTCCCCCCAGTTGTTCTGGTGGAGGAAGACCTTGGCAGAGAGAGAAAGGGGGTGGTTCTCCTCATGGAGGTCACGTATTCCCTGGTGCAGTCTGGGTGAGTCACTGTCCTTTGTGCATTTAGTGTTGTCACCTATATACAACGAAAGGCTGGAGCTCTTTGCTTCCGAAACACCGCTACACTTAGAATTTTCATGATTTTGTTGACAGGGGAAAATTCTTATAGAGACTTTTATTGTTAGCATTGTTGTACTTATAAAATTCAGATCAGTCTACTCAGGGCGCATGCCTGAATCCTATAAGGTAAATACATGATGATAATTCATTTTGGAGGTAATATCTTTAGGGGCTAAGTTTACCAGATAGAATGAATGACCCCACTTCTGTCCCAAGACTTGACTAGATGGTGTGGTGTGGGTGCCTGTGTCCTTGATGGCAGGAATAAGGGTGAATAAAGCCGGAGGCTGAACACCCACTTTCCCCTATAGGTTCTACATAATTCATCCGAGCCTTCTCCAAGGGCTCAGATTTCAGTCTCCTTAATAAGCCCTTCCTCTAGCAACTTCAGGGCTTTGAGGAACTTTTAAAAAGCTCTTTCTGCAGACAGGGGTTTGGGAATCCATATGCAGTAAAGTCTCCCTTCCAAACTGGTCTCTAGGTGTGACAGGTGGCTCCTGAAACTGGGTGGCTGGTGCTCCTGACAGCACCCCGCTTAGCGGGAATGTCACAGCCGTAGCCACAGAGAACACAGGGCAGTGTTGATCAGAATCCTCATGCCCATTTCCATCATCTAAAATGTGTGAAGTGTGGCCTTGGAAACTGTGAACTTTGTTTTGAAACTTTAGAATCTCCTTTAGTGCTTCTAACCATATGGTTGTGGAGGGTCAGAGGGATTTTTTTCTTGTTGACAGTGACCACTTAGCTTTGTTAACTCCCTTTCTTCCAAATCGACTGGCTATGTCTTTTTTTTTTTTTTAAGAATAAAAAATAAAGTGAAAAACCATTAGAAGAATGGTAAGATTTGAGGGTATTTACCTAAACCAAACTGAAGCTAAAGGCATAAATTTTACATATTTTATGCCTCTGTTGATTCTATTTTTGGTTGGGATATGTAACCGTACTTGGGATGCTGTGGAATCATTCGTGCATAAAAATGTCAGGTGAGGAGTTCCTAGACCACCATCTGAGTAACACCCCCCAGTGTCGGGGTGTAACTTGCCAAGTTGTGGACAGGACGGCCAGTGACGGAGAAGTTACTATCTTCTAAGGCAGCATCCTTTATTTTGGGACAGTTTAACTATGAGGAAATTCATTCTTAGGCTCAAATCCCTGGCTTCACAGACTTTTCCCATTGTTACTATGTCATAATGCTGACAGCGATGGATAATTTTTTTGAGTCCTTACTGTGGGTCAAGTGCTCTGCGTGGGACTTAGTGTATCACCTCATTCCATCTTGGTAAGAATTTTTCAAAGTAAGCAATAATACCCCTATTTTACAGGGGAGAAAACCGAGTGGTAAAAAGGAAAATGTGTCCTGCCCAATGAGTGCGGGAGGCTGATTCCAGAATGTATGCTGGAACTCTGAGTTCTTCTGCTTCTTGGGGTTTCTCTCCCACATTTCACACCGCCCCCCCTTCGTCCCTTCCTTCCCCCATCAAGTATTATTTCCATACCCCTGCTCGTCTCCCCAGTATTTGGTTTAGAGATATCATTGGAGTTGACTCCCAGCACTTCAGATGTGAGCCGATCTTTCCAGTGGACGTACAATAGGACCTCTTCTTGCCATTTCTGGAGCAAGTGTTGAAGTGGTCCAAGAATCACGCTTTTTTGGCAGGCACGTCACATTTTTGCTCTACTTGAGTTTGTTTTCAACTGAAATCCCCAGGATCTCCATCACCACCACCACCACACGCACACGGTCTCCGTCAACGTACAGCCGCTAAGGGAGGCAGTCAGCGTAGGGCGTGGCCAGGGAGCCAGACTGCCGGGTTCTCAGACCACATAGCAGCCGGGTCCCCTTGACCACTTGTCTGACCCTCTCTATGTCTCAGTTTGCTCGTCTATAAAATGGCATCATAATAGTGCTTGTGACCTCACTGGGTGGTGACGCTGGCATTCGTTAATACTTACAGGCACTTAGCACAGAGCTTGGCATGGAGCAGGCGCTCAACGAATGTCATTTTTGTTTCGCCCAAACTTAGTTGCTCTTGCTCTGAGATCACTGATGAAAATACTAAACTGTGGATTTACATTATGTACACGTTCAACTAAAGCAAATTCAACCATATGCATCTCTCTTTCATGTGATTAAAAGTACTGTGAAGTTATTTTTTGCACGTAGCGTGTGCTCTCTATTATGCAATATCTGTAGTTTTCTATATTACTGAGTTCTAAATATGTATTAGTTTAATGGGCTGAATATAGAAAAATGTGTGCATCCTACTTTATGGGCAATGGAAAGAATTTTCGAGGGAAATTTTGACTATCATGTACATAATTTTTGCCTTTCTGGCTGACTTGAGAGCCTGGCTGCTTTGTAAGTTGTAAGTGAGCCTACGGAGAGGGGTCTGTGAGAGACCCCCGGGACACTCCATCCTGCCTTCCTGAAGGTGACTGATTCCGCATTTGTGTGCTCCTGCCCCACACAGCCCATCGGCCGTGCGGAAACCCACGTGGAAGTGGTCTAAGGCTCCAGGCTGTCAAAAATACAAGAAGACAGCGGTATCTCTTGTCCTCTGCTTCTTGGAGTAGCAGCCAGACCACTATTGTGTTAAACACTGCTGACCAGGAAGAGTCAGCTGAAAGTCTCCAATCTTAAAAGAAAGCCTGTGCCCTAATAATTACGACACAATGTGGTGAGGGAAACTCATTTGGTGACTAATCATCAAGGCAATGGGTGTTCTCCGGGGATGTAGCGTTTGAGGTCAGTTTTAAGGGTTGGTAGAAGCAGCTGAGAGGGAGGATTGAGGAGTGGCGCATAGGAAGCCCGAGAGCCTAGAAGGGTATTTGGGATGAGCCAGGAGCCTGTGACTGGAGGGTGGGAAGGAAGAAGCAGAATGGGACAGGCAAGATGCCCTCGGGTGACTCAGTGTCACTGATAGTTAAACTCAGAAGAAGCTCAAGTCACTGCTTTTGACTCTGGATAAGGTTTTTTGGGTTTTGTATTCCTTTTCAATCTAAATATAGAAATACATTTGAGTAATTAATCCATCAAGTGTAATTTCTAGGAGAGAATTATTCAAGTTCTTTCCCCCTCTTCGGAAATGGAACTGAGGGAAGGACTGTCTTTCTGCATGTGTGTTTGATATAGAATTAAAAATTGGGAAGGGAATGCAAAGAAATGAAATTAGTTCTCATGTTTGGGAAGTAGGATTATGGGCAAACAAATATTCCTTTGTTTTTAAATGTTTATTTGATTTTTTTTTAATGTTTATTTTTTGAGAGAGAGGGAGACAGAGCATGAGCAAGGGAGGGGCAGAGAGAGAGGGAGACACAGAAACTGAAGCAGGCTCCAGCCTCTGAGCTGTCAGTACAGAGTCCTGCGTGGGGCTCGAACTCACGAACCGTGAGAAGATGGCTTGAGCTGAAGTCGGACACTTAACCGACTGAGCCACCCAGGCGCCCCTATGTTTCTTACATAATATTGTGAAATTGAGTGAATAATGAAACTTAAATGGTCTTGATAAGTTATTATGGAAATTAACATTCAGTGATTTTCCCATTCTCCAGACTGTTCTAAATCCTTTCTATGCGTTACGTCATTTAATTTTCAAATCAGCCTCTCAGATAGGTACGGTTTTTACCTACCCATCACAGTAAAACCCAAAGGACAGACCGGGCCAATATCTTGACTAAAGCTTTACAATGAGAGAGTGGAGACCCAGAGTGGGGACCCAGGAAAATGTGCCTCCCACGTCCACACACTTCACCACTAAGTCACATGACACCCACTTGGTGGTATTTTTAAATCAATCACCTGTGTGTTTTGGGGGCAGGGCAGGGAGACTTGGTGGCCAGAGATTTACCTTGGGATTGCTTCTGGCTGTGTCCCGTCACAGGAGCTCAAGGCATCTTCTAATCATCCAAGCCCTTTACACCATGGGCATCTCATAAGCAGGGTGAGTAGTGGACTTTTTTCCCTCAGGACACACGTGGCCTAAGTAACTATTTAGAATAGTTATTGGTTGAAAATGCATTTATGTTTTGCAATATAGTTCTAGGGTGCCAAGGAAACATGACTCTTTTAAGCCTTCTGACTGATAAACTGATGCTATTATTTCTTTTTGGAAAAAAATTTTCCCACAATGACCAAAGCAAGGCATGTTTTGTAGGCGTGTTTCCAATTAGGATAAGGGTATAGGGAGAAAGAGGAAAAACATTCAGAATCCCACATTCCAGAAATTCCCACTGTTCACATTGGCATCATTTATGGTAGGTATTACCAATCATCACGTTTTCCTCCTGGAATGTATTAATTAGCCTCAGCCTTTCCTTGGGGTGAGAGAATGAGCCACTGTGTTGATAGACAAATGTAAGTGTGCTGATGGCCAGCAATTGAGGAAACCATGGCCGGGCAACTTGTATCTCCTGCTTCTTGGAGAGCTGTATATTAACTTTGAGGAAAAAAGTAATTTTCTGTCCCACCTGCATCTGGGTTCTGACCCTGAAACCAAATGCAAAGGACCCTGAGTGGTGCACATACCCTTCCTTCAGCTTTTCCAGATGCTGAGACCCCTGGACATCATTTTCGCTCCTCCAGATTGCAGGTCTCTGATTCACCAGTGACGAAAATATTGGATGGTCGCAAAAGACAGAAATGAGAAGAAAATACCAGTGTCCCTGAAATGCTGTATCCACAGGCAAAATTCTTGAAATCCTCATAGTGACTTTTCAAAGTTGGAAGAGGGAGCGATGTGCTTTTCAAACCACTGGTTTTGTTGCATAACATCAATAATTGGAACAGAGCAGTTTATATTTATTTGTTTCATATGGATTCATGTTGTTTTGGACCCAAATATTGAGAGGTGGCTTAAGTATTTCATCCAGTCTCTAGCTTGTCGTTAGCAGCAGATTCTAGGCTCTTCTCTGTGTTAATGATTTTTAAAAATCTTCATCGTCTTTGATCTCTGTTCTTCCTATCCCCTGATAGCCACCATGATGGATTTAATGTATCTCTTTAAAACATGTGCATCCTCCTAAAATTTGTCATTTTGTGGTGTGTGTGTGAATGAATTTGTGTTTTCATTGTTTATTTTTTTTAAAGTTTATTCATTTTTTAGTAGTCTCTGCATCTAACGTGGGGCTCAAACTCACGACCCCGAGGTCAAGAGTCACACGCTTTTCCGATGGAGCCAGCCCAGTGTGCCCCGAGTTTGTGTTTTTATTTTCATGAGTGGTATTCTCAAAGAAACTCCATTCTGTCTCTTACTATTTTTTTTTTAATTTTTTTTTTCAACGTTTATTTATTTTTGGGACAGAGAGAGACAGAGCATGAACGGGCGAGGGGCAGAGAGAGAGGGAGACACAGAATCGGAAACAGGCTCCAGGCTCTGAGCCGTCAGCCCAGAGCCTGACGCGGGGCTCGAACTCACAGACCGCAAGATCGTGACCTGGCTGAAGTCGGACGCTTAACCGACTGCGCCACCCAGGCGCCCCATGTCTCTTACTATTTTTAATTCACACTGTTTCTAACATCTGGCCATGTGACTATATTTCCCTCTAGTTCATTGATTTTCAGCTGCTTTCGCTCCATTTTACTCTCCATCTTCCTAGTGGTGGATGTCTGGGTTGCCCTGGTGTCCTGCGTCCTTGAGGAATATCACAATGCTCAACCTTGTATAAGCCCCTTCGTGGGCTTGTGGGGGAACTTCCTTGGGTCTTATATTCAGGAGAAGGCATACGTATACTTAATTTCATTAAGGATTGCCAGTTTTTAATTTCTAATAATGTATCATTTTATATTATTAATTAATAATAGTTATATATGAAATATATAATATAAAATATATTGTATTGCATATTAAAATAATATATATTATTTTAAATAAATTATGTTATTAATTGATAATTATATTACTACCACATATATTAATAATTTTCAATGTTTATTCTATTTTTTTAAATAAGTACTTATTGAGCACTTTATGTGTGTATCACATTATCCTAGGTGTCAGGAGGGATGCATGACAAAAAAAACAGGGATATATTCTCAATCTTAAAATGCATGCGAGAAGAAAGTAACAGTAAAGAGACTTTATGAGTCATCATGCAAATAGTTACCATTTATTGATGATTTGCAATGTGGCAGGCATTTACATGCATCATGTCAGTCCTCATAACCTTATGAGTGTGTGTTATTCACTCCATTTTACTGTTAAAGAAAAAGCAGTTCAGCGTGGTTAAGTAAATTGCCCAAGGATGCACAGCAAGAGTGATGATAGTGCTGGGGTTCTAAATCCAGGTCACTTGCTTATGCCAAAGCCTATGCTTTCACTACTGTGTAGCACTACCTGTCAAGATGAGATGCCCATTTTTATTATTTTTCATTATTTTTTTAATGTTATTTATTTTTGAGAGAGAGAGAGAGAAAGAGACAGAGTGCAAGCAGGAGAGGGGCAGAAAGAGAAGGAGACACAGACTCCGAAGCAGGCTCCAGGCTCTGAGCTGTCAGCACAGAGCCCAGCACGGTTCTGGAACTCACAAACCATGAGATCATGAGCTGAGCCGAAGTTGGACACTTAACTGAGGTGCCCGAAGATCCCCATTTTTAAAGAAATTATTGAGTCTTGGCATATAGCAGGTGGTCAATAAATACTTGTGAATTATTGATTAAATGATAGTGTTTCGTATTTTTTGAGTAATATCTGCTAAGCTCTGTTTAAATATTTAATGTCTAGGGAACTTTTACAAATCACAATAATTTCATGAGGCTGGTGTTATTTCTATTACCTCTGTTTTACTCCCGAGGAAAAAAAGCATAGAAAGGCCTAGAATAACTTGACCAAATGCACACAGCTAGATTTGTAAAAAAAATAAACCTCAAACATTTTATTTTGAGACGATTATAGATTCATATGCAATTGCAAAAAAATAATACGGAGTGATCCTATGAAACTTTTTGTCCAGTTTCTGCCAGTGGTAACATCTTGCAAAACTGTACTACAGTGTCACAACCAGGATATTGACATGGCTACGGACAAGATACAGAAGGTTCCAGCATCCCTTATGGTACCCTTTTGTAACATACCCACTTCTCTCTGTTTCCTCTCTCTCCTTAACTTCTGGCAACCTGTAATCTGTTCTCCATTTTTATAGTTTTACTTTTTCAAGAATGTTATGAAATTATATGTGTAATTAACATGTATAGATGTACATAAATTAGCTTCATAATGTTATGCCTGCATATATAAACTTTTGGGATTTTCTTTGTCATTTAATCTTCTCTGGAGGTTCTTCCGGGTTGTCACACGTATCAGTAGTTCATTCCATGTTATTGCTGAAAAGTACTACACGGAGTAGGTGGGCCATAGTCTGTTTATGCCACCCACCACCTGAAGGACATCTGGGTTGTTTCCATTTTTTAGACTATTAAAAATAAAACTGCTTATAAACTTCAGTGTACAGGTTTTTGAGTGAACATAATTTTTTATTTCTCTGGGATAAATGCCCACAAGTTCAACTGCTGGGTTATATAGTGGTTACATGTTTGGTTTTTAAGAAATTGCCAAACTGTTTTCCCTGCGTAGCTGTACCATTTTGCATTCCCACTAGCAGTGAGCGAGGGATCCACCTCCTTTGGGTTACCAGCATTCGGTGATGTTACTATTTTTTATTTTAACCATCCTGATAGGTGTGCAGTGGTCTCTTATAGTTTCAATTTGTATTTCTCTCATGACCAGTACCGTTGAACATCTTGTCATGTGTATTTTTGCCATCTATTTATCTTCTTTGATGAGATGTTTCTTCGTGCCCATGTTCTATTTGGATTGGTTGCTTTTTTAGTGTCGAGTTTGAAAGGTCTTTATACACTCTGAGTATATGACAGTATATAGCCTGGGTATATATACTGTATATATATAGTATATACTGTGTGTATATTGTGTGTGTATATATATATACACTGTATACAGTATATAGGACTGAGGGGGTGGACAGTCCTTTGTTGGGTATGTGGTTCACAAATAGTCTTTCCGCTCTGTAGCTTGTCATTCTTCCTCCTAACAAGGTTTTTTTTACAAAGCAAAAGTTTTTAATTTTAATAAAGTCTAATATATATATAGTATATATATAATATATATATAGTAAATCTGTCATGCTTTTGGTGTCCAATCTAAAAACTCCTTGCCTACACTTAAATCCTAAAAATTTTATTTTACCTTTTTTTTTTCTAAAAGTTTTATACTTTTAACTTTTACATGTAACCTCATGATCCATTTTGGGTTCATTTTTGTATAAGGCCTGAGACTTTGGTCACGGTTTTTGCTGTTCTTGCCTATTGATTGCTTCCATATTTTCTTCTTTTGCCTTTTGCTCCATTTGCCCCAGCACTATGTGTTAAAAAGGCTTTCTTCACTGAATTGCTTTTGCACCTTTACCAAAAATCAATTGGGTATATATAGGTGGGTTTATTTCAGCATTCTCTGTTCTGTTTCATTGGGCTGTGTGTCTACTGCCCTGTTAGTACCACACTGTTTTGATAGTGTAGCTAGATAGTAAGTCTTTCAAGTCGTATTATTCCTCCCACTTCTCTTGAGAAATCCTCCTTTTCCAAAATTACTAGTTAGCTGTATCCTAGGTTTTTTTTTTTTTTTTTGGCTGTTTTACGTGTAAATATTAGAATAATCTTGTTTACATTGACAGAAATCATGCTGTGATTTTGATAGGCACTGTGTTAATTTGGTATATTGATCTGGGGAGAATTGACATCTTTGCCATGTTGAATTTGCTATTCCATGAACATGGTATGTCTCTCCATTTCTTTAGTCAGAACTGTGTCCTTTTCATTATACCAGTCCTCCACATGTTTTGTTGGATTTTTACCTCAGTATTTTTTTTCTGAGGGGTTGTAGATGATATTGTATTTTCAACTGGTGTCCATGTGTTCACTGCTAGTACAATTGACTTTTGCAAGTTTTTCTTGCATCCTGAGATCTTGCTGAACTCACTTTTTAGTTCTAAAAGTTGTTTTTTTGGTGATTCCTGGACAGTTTTGTATTGTCTTATGAGGCTTTAGATATTATTAAAACCTTCTATTTTATTTATTTTTTATTTTTTTATTAAAAAAATTTTTTTTTAACGTTTGTTTATTTTTGAGACAGAGCATGAACGGGGGAGAGTCAGAGAGAGGGAGACACAAAATCTGAAACAGGCTCCAGGCTCTGAGCTGGCAGCACAGAGCCCGACGCGGGGCTCGAACTCACAGACCGCGAGATCATGACCTGAGCCAAAGTCGACCGCTTAACCGACTGAGCCACCCAGGCGCCCCTAAAACCTTCTATTTTAGATGGCTTTGCTGGCACTACTTTAGCAGGTGCAGGGGGTGGGTGCTACCTGATTACTGCCAGGTGGAGGTAGATAGAGGTCCCAGTTCACCACTAGGTTTCCTTACTGGGAGGGTGGCTACCATTACTGCTGGGTAAGGGGGAAAGTTTAGCCTATCTGTATGGTTTCCACTGACACTGCATGGAAGATAGGGGCAGGGGATGGGAGCAGCCCTTATTACTAGCCAGTGGGTGAGGCACCTTGGTATAGCCTCACAAGGTTAGAAGTCTAGGTTCCCTACTCGGCCTTTGCTGGTATGGGCGATGATGGGCCACATGTTTTTTCTGTGCTACTTAGCTGTTGTCAAGTGGTTACTGTCTAAAAGTTTTGTCTGGCTAGCTTGCTGCCAGCCTAGTCCTTTGGCTAGAGAGAAAGCGGGCTTTGTTGGGCTTTTTCAGTCTGTACCCATTGATGTTTCTGGGTTGCCACTTTTCCCAGTTCTGAATCTGGGATACATGAGGCACAGAGAAAACCCGGGGAGGTCACCACCATGTTGTGCCTCAGATCCTGAGGTGACTAGCCAGTCTGCCTTTTTCCCTCCACCCAGCAGCATCTTTTTATGTTTGTTTCATATCTAACGCCCAGGGTTTTCACTTGTACTTAGCAGAAGAAATAGGTCTACTGCTTCCTCCTGCAAGGGTTGGGTGGGGGCGGAGGTGGACAGCTGGGTTTCAAAACCTGTCAGTTTGGCACCTGGGCCCTTGTGCCTCACCAGTTCGCTCTAGGGAAAGGAGAGAAGCATGGCTGCACTGGTCAGGGAGGTATTTGAGTTGGTCCGGAAACGGGTTTTGAGAAGTAAGGTCAAAGTCCATTTTTCTTCCTGAAATAGCCTGAGTAGTAGGGAGGAAGGACTGAGTTGTGTTTGAAAAGTAGGAAAGAACCTGGCCCACAGCAGTGAGGGCTGTGTGGGGACATCAGGGTGCTCCCATTAGGCTGGAATGTTCCTTGCTTTAGAGATGACAAACTCAAGATG
The DNA here is from genome assembly GCF_028749965.1 of Puma concolor. Taxonomy (NCBI): domain Eukaryota; kingdom Metazoa; phylum Chordata; class Mammalia; order Carnivora; family Felidae; genus Puma; species Puma concolor. Next base: position 131,722,415 of record NC_141673.1, on the reverse strand, counting down.
AGTAGTAGCCGGGGTGCCCGGGTGGCTCAGTGGGTTAAGCATCTGACTTCGGCTCAGGTCGTGATCTCGAGGTTCCTGAGTTCGAGCCCAACATTGGGCTCACCGCTGTCAGCGCAGAGCCTGGAGCCTGCTTCGGATCATCTGTCCCCCTGTCTCTCTGCCCCTCCCTCCCTCACGCTCTCTCGCTCTCTCAAAAATAAATAAACATTAAAAAAATAAATTAAAAAAAAAAAAGATGGCAGTAACCAAAATGTGCTTCCCCCCTTCCTCCCTTCCTTTTATACAGGGGGTCCTGTCTCACTTAGAGAAACAAATCCCCAGGTGCCTGGGTGGCTCAGTTGGTTAAGCATCTGACTTCGGCTCAGGTCATGATCTTGCAGTTCACGAGTTCGAGCCCCGCATTGGGCTCTGTGCTCATAGCTCAGAGCCTGGAACCTGCTTCACATTCTGTCTCTCTCTCTTTCTGCCCCTCCCCTACGTGTTCTCTCCCTCTCTCTCTTTCTGTCTCTCAAAAGTAAGTAAAACATTAAAAAAAAAAAAAAAAAAGAAAAGAAAAGGGAAAACAAATCTCCTGGTCCAGGTGAGGCTCGTTCAGCTGGTCGTGAATTCTGCTGAGAGGTGACAGTGGCACGTGGTTTCTTCCCATTTATCTGGAACCCCCTAAGCCTTAATTTCTTCATCATACTCCTTTGATGGTTGTTGCGAGAATTAAATGGCATATCAGGTAAAGTATCCAGGACTATGCCTCCATGGACGCATGACCTTGGTTGCCAGAACCTTCCTTCCCCTCACCCAGAACTCCCTGTGTGCAGACACACGCTCTGCTTCAACTGTCTGACGCCTCCTGGAAATCTGTGACGGGCTGGCTTTCCAGTTGCTCGGATTTGGTATGTCAGAGTATAGTAGAAGCCATCTGTGGATTCACTGGAGGCTTTAAACGATTTGCTAAGATTACACGTGGACCTGTCTGGGATAAAAGTCACATTACAGTAAGTCTGGACTTTTAGTAGAGATTAGGCTGGGGTCCCATATTTTTATCATATTACACCTGTATGACTCTTAGAGATCAGCCAGTTCAATCCTTTTTATTCAAGCTTTGCTGCTGTTGTTGAGTTTTTGATAGGAAAACTAACATACATTTATTATAACACATCGGGTAATGCAGAAGTGTATATGGAAAAAGTTAATAATCTACCACACTGCCTCTGTAATCTTTAATTTCTTCCCTCTGAGGTAGCTAATGTTAACATTTTGTTGTTCACCATTCTTTTCTTTATACGCCTAAATTCATCTACCTCTGTTGTTAGTTTTTAAGTGAAAGCTGTGTCATTCTCCTGTTTACACCAAAATCAGCTTTCTGCATTTCACAGTATGTCACGAACATTCTTGTGGGCCTCTACGTTATTAAACATTTTTAAAAAATATTTATTTTATTTTTGAGAGAAAAAGAGTGTGAGTGAGCGAGGGGCAGAGAGAGAGAGAGGGAGACACGGGATCTGAAGCAGGCTCCAGGCTCTGAGGTGTCAGCACAGAGCCCAACGTGGGGCTCGAACTCGTGAACCTCGAGATCATGACCTGGGCCAAAGTCAGATGCTTAACTGACTGAAACACCCAGGCGCCCCTGCATTATTTTAAAATTTAACTTTACTTCTGTCAAAGCAAGACACTTGTACATAGTTTTGAAAATCGATAGTAACAATAGACTAAAAATGAGTAATAGCAACCCTTTGTCCCAGTGTCCCCTTCTGTTGGATTCTCTGTCCCCAGAGAAACACACTTTGAACTCTTTAAACTGTTTCTTCCGGTATTTTTCCCCAAATCTCTAAGCAACATGTTTCTACTATTTTTCCTTGACTCATCCGTTTATAGAACAGGATTTAGCTTTTTTACCTAACCACACAAATACAGATATGCGCTCTCTCTCTCGCTCTCTCTCTCGCTCTCTCTCTCACACACACACACACACACACACACACACACACACACACGTCTTAAATGATTAAATCTAAGATTAGTGTTTACATTATGTGACTACATAAATAGTACAGCAAAATCATAGAGGTACATTAGGATTACATTTTCTTTCTTGTGGTTTGTTTTTTGTTTGTTTCCTGTGGACTTAATAATTACCTTGTTTATCTTTCTCATTTTAATGAACTCTATTGGAGTTTAATTTATGTACAATAAAATGCATCCATATAAAGCATATGGTTCTGTGAGCTTTTGACTATTGTGTACATCCAGATAATCACCAGCCCCATCAAAATATAGAATATTTCCATAGCCTCAAAAAAAAAAAAGTGCTGTGTCCCTTCCCAGTTAATCCTTCTGTCTCAGGCACCCATTGATCTCAGGGGGTTTTTTGTCTTGATTTTGTTTTCACTATAAAGTATTATTATTATTTTTAAGTAGGCTCTGTGCCCAGCACGGGGCTCGAACTCATGACCCCAAGATCACATGCTCTACCAGCTGAGTTAGCCAGGCACCCCCACTATAAATTATTTTTGCCTATTCTAGAACAGCATGTGCTTTTTTTGTTTGGTGTCTTTCCTTCAGTATAATGTTAATGATACTGAATTACATGCTACTGTATTTGTTCTTTTCTGCTGGCTAGTGTTCCACTGTATAAACATACCATAGGGTGTTTATCTGTTCACTTGTCAATGAACGTTTGGTTCTTTCCAGTTTGGGGCTTTTATGTTAAAGCTGTTATAGAACATTTGTATTCAAGTCTCTGTGTAGATGTGTTTTCACATCTCTGGGGCAAATCGTTCGGAGGGGCAAGACTGGGTAACTTGGTAGGTTGTGTGTTTGTTTTCCAAAGTGGTTGAACCATTTTCATTGCCTCCAGTAGCTAAGGGAAGTCTAGTTGTTCATCAATATTTGGTGCTGTCTGTATTTTTAATTTTAGCCCTTTTAGTGCATGTGTAGTCATGACTCATTGTGAGTTAAAAAAAAAAATCTATAGACTATTTGTTTCAGCCGTTACTGGTTTTCAGAAAAATTGAGTGCAAAGTACAGAGTTTCGTAAACCCTCACCCTCGGTTTACTCTATTTTTCTAAATGTTTATTTTGGAGACCGGGGACAGAGAGAGAGAGGGACAGAGGATCTGAAGTGGGCTCTACTGACAGCAGAGAGCCCAAAGCGGGGCTCCAACCGATGAACCCGTGAGATCATGACCTGAGCTAAATAAAGTCAGACACTTCACTGACTGAACCACCCAGCACCCCCCCCTTTTTTTTTTTTAAATAAATTTTGGGGCGCCTGGGTGGCTCAGTCGGTTGAGCAGCCGACTTCGGCTCAGGTCACTATCTCGCACTCTGTGAGTTCGAGCCCTGCATCGGGCTCTGTGCTGACAGCTCGGAGCCTGGAGCCTGTTTCGGATTCTGTGTCTCCCTCTCTCTGACCCTCCCCCGTTCATGCTCTGTCTCTCTCTGTCTCAAAAATAAATAAGCATTAAAAAAAAAATTTAGAAAAATAAAATAAATTTTTATTTGAGTATAGTTGACACACAATGTTACATTAATTTCAGGTGACAGTATCTCTTATTTTTAACGTCGACACACAATGTTACATTAATTTCAGGTGACAGTATCTCTTATTTTTAACGTCTTGCATTAGTGTGATACGTTTGTTACAATTGATAAGTCAATATTGATACATTATTATTAGCCAAAGTCTATAGTTTACATTAGGGGTAACGCTTCCTGTTGTATTTTATGGATTTTTAATAAATGTGTAATGACTTGTATCTGCTGTTACAACATCACAGAGAATAGTTTCACAGCCTTAAAAGTCCCCTGTCCTCCATCTCTCTAGTTCTCTCTTCCTCCCCCTTCCTCTCTTTCCCTACCCATCCCCTATCACTGATCTTTTTATTGCCAGAATAGTTTTGCCTTTTCCAGAACATCATATAGTTGGAATCACACAGCATGCAGGCTCTGCAGATTGCCTTCCTGCACGTAGCAATATGCAGTTAAGCCTTCTCCATGACTTTTCTGTGGTTTGATGGCTCATTTCTTGTTAGTGCTGAATGACGTTCTACTGTCTGGATGTACCACAGTTGGCTTATCCATTCATCTGCTCAAGGACACCTTCGTTGCTCTCTGGTTTGGGCAGTTATGAACGAAGCTGCTATACACATCCCGTGTCTTTGTTTGGCGGAGATGGAGGTTGGCTCCCAGCCAACCTGAGTGAGGCTGGGACTTTTATTCAGTCTCCTGTCTTCTCGGTGTCCCCTCAGCCACATCCGAGTCTGCCTCGTCAGCCTCTCTGGAGAGCGAACCTTCGGCTTTACCTCCTGGGCTTGCTCAAGGGAGACAGTCCGGGGGTCTATATGGTCCTTCTGAAGACGGATCCATCCCCTTGGTTTTAAACCAACCTTTCGAGGCACCCGGCGCCTTCAATTCCTGAGCCTTCTGGGGTTCAGGGTTGCAAACCAGCCCCGATTGTGTTAATTTTCCACGCCTCCCTCCCCGTCCCAGCCTTGGGCTTAGGTTTGGGTCTGCTGGTCTGTCAAATCAGTTGCACCTTGACCATCTGCTTCTGCTGCCTCAGTTTTGTTGACCTGTCTCAATAGGTAATTTCTTCCTCTCCTCTTTTTGCTGCGCCTAATGAAAGCCCCCAACTCATCTTCCTTAATGAGATCTGCATCGTGTACTGCAAACGAACATACCATCAGTTATTCAACCATTTCCTTGTGGATGGACTTTCAGGTTGGCTTCTGATTTTTATTTTTGTTTTAGCCTCTCCACATAACACTTGGATAAACATCCTCCTGCATTCTTACTCCTGTCCTTTCTTACTGGGCTCTTTAATTTCCAGAAAGATTTTCCTGCATGGGATTATAGGATCCAAGGTGTGTATGTCTTGCATGTGAATAGACGTCGTCAGATTCATTTTCTAAAAGTTGGTTGCGCTTTATACTCCCACCAGCACTGGAGACCCTTTCATTTTCCAAGTGAGAAAATTAGGGTCCCGGGAGGGCGGAGCACGCTGTATGATTTTAAGCAGTGTATTTGTGATTAGAAGATGACTTTTTATTTTTTCAATAGTAAGCTTTGATACATACTGCTGGATGATGATGACAATTATGATGATGATTAATTTTAGAGAGCAGGGGACAGGGGCAGAGAGAGAGGGTGGGAGAGAGAATCCCAAGTAGGCCTTAGCCTGCAGTGGGCAGAGGTGCAGGAGGGCTGAGCGTCAGAACTGGGTTCTAGGTGCAGCACAGAGCTCTCTGACATCCTGGCCACGGGCGGCCCAGCTTCGCCAGAGGTGAACGGGTCCTCCCCAGAGCAGTGAGGACAGCCTGTCTTCTGCAGCAGGTGGGAGGGAGGGTGTCAGGTGATGTCTGTGACAGTAAAGCCATGCGCTAGCTTGGGGCCCTGGGCCATCCTCCCCATGACTCCTCCCCAGCTCAGTGATGCCCTTCCTGCTGTGCTCAGTGGGGAGACCCAAGTGGTGAAGCCAGGCTGCCCTTGACTCACCACAGGGTCACTAGCACCTACAGCATTTCCTGAGTGAGGAGGGGGTTAGTAAACAACACAGGTAGCTAGCTCCCTCTCACCCTCTGCGACTTTTTTTTTTAAGTTTATTTATTTTGAGAGAGAGAGAAAGCACAAATTGGGGAGGGGAAGAGAGAGAGAGAGAGGGAGAGAGAATCCTAAGCAGGCTCAGAGCTGTCAGCACAGAGCCCGACATGGGACTCGAACCCATGAACCGTGAGATCATGACCTGAGCTGAAGTCAGGCACTTAACCGACTGAGCCACTCAGGCGTCCCTCTCCCTCTGTGACTTTTTACTTTTTTTTTTCTTTAAGTGTATTTATTTATTTTGAGAGAGAGACAGAGAGAGTGCAAACTGGGAAGGGGCAGAGAGAGGGAGAGAAGAGGTCCCCAAGCAGGCTCTGCGCTAACAGCCAAGTGCGACGTGGGGCTCGAATTCACGAACCGGGAGATCATGACATGAGCAGAGATTGAGTAGGACGCTTAACTGACCGAACCACACTGGACGCCTCTGTGACTTTTTAAAAACCACAGAACACCTGACTTCCATTATCAGTGTAACAAGGACCTCAGTGGTGCTGACTGTTCACTCCTGGCCAGAAACCCCTCTGAGCACTTGACATTGCTGTGATATGGACAACAATATGTATTGTGTTATTATTATATAATTTTATTGTGTTACATAACCTTATATTGTACGGCTCATGCATTTGATCCTCCTGGCAGCATGGCGTGTCCTGAGAGTGCCCCCGTTTTGACGGTGGAGGGAAGCAGAACAGAGAGAGGTTAAGTAAAGCCCAGCGCCACACCCCCCCCCACCCCCCGCCCCCCGCCCCCAGCTGGGATTCAAACCCAGGCCTCTGGATGCACAGCTGAGCTCTTCCCCTTCATACGCGACAGGTCCTTGTTCTCTCGGCCAGTGCCGCCATCACATCCTTTCCCCCTGAGAGGCTTCTCCTGGATAGTGTAATCAGGATAACATGAGTTGATGTATCAATCGGTGGAACAAGCTGAATGCCATTAAACAGACTCAGCTTCCCCTGTGTTACTATGTTCCAGATTCTTCACATATACAAGCTCAGTTGGTCATCAGAGCAGCCCGAGGGGGTAGGTACTCCTATTATCCCCATGTTGTAGGTGGGAAGGCCAGGCACAGAGAGGGTGAGCCACTTGCCCGAGAGCCCACAGCTGGCATTTGTAGAGCTGGGGTTCACTTCCGGGCAGCCTGGCTCCAGAGTCCGTGCCCCTCACGACTGCTCTGCCGCTTGACATCAGCCTCTGTGCAGGCAAAACCCCTTGGTAGCTGCATGCTTGTTAATTGGGAGGTGTTCAGACCCTTTGCTCCGCCCTTCAGAGCCCTTCAGAATTAGTCTCCAGTGTACTTTATCCTGCCTCACGTCCAGGAAACAGCCTTAATCGCAGCCCTTGCTTGCCCCTCGTCTGTCCCGCAACATTTATCACCAGGGTTTGGGCTCCAATAGCTTGAGGCTCCTCTTGCGTTTTTGATTCAGGGCATGTGCAGCGGATTATTCAGGGCGTGCTGAGGACTGGCCTCACCACCTGCTGTTACAGAATTAGTGGAGGCACAGCCCTGAGCCACTTGCGTTGGAAGAAATGAGCACAGTTTAACTAGTGTAGACTCTTCTAGACCCTTGTGGAAAGCCCCTTACTGTCCCAGTCCTCTGCCTTCTCTCCGAGAGTCTGGGCCCTTTCTTCTCCTTTGGAGTGAACCGATGGAGCCTTTCTGTTAAGAAATGAGAGCTTCACATCCAAAAACCTATGCTGGTTTCTTTCCAGGAATACTAGGATGTTTCCATATTTTGCATTTTCTTCATAGAGCGCATTAAAGGCTAAAATTCACAGTTAGAAAATAACTTCTGTGTCTTGAGCAATACTTCTGAACTGTAGGTGTCACTGAGGAAAACCTGTGGGCCCCCCTTCAGAGATCCTGCCTCATTAAGTCTGGGGTGGGGTCCTGGAATTTGCATTAATAAAAGCTCTCTCTACTTGGTTCTGATGTATTCCCCCCATTTGAGCACCCTGGGGTTAGGATGTTGCTCTGAAATGTGCAGAACCTTGGAAGAGGTAAAATGTTCCACAACATATTCAAGGGTCCAGTAGACTTTCTTGGCCTCACAATAATTCATTTGTTCTGGATCTATAGAACAAAAATAAAACAACAGAGCGTTAGTGGTCTGCACTCAAAAGGGGATATTTTTATTAGATGCTGAGTTCTCATTTGTTAGTTAAAACAAAGAAAGCACACAACAAATACTGCCTTTCCACTTAATTTACCAGGGGATTTATTTTATTGTGATTTCAAAAACCGTAACTTTATGCAATAAACTTTGCACTCCACTTGATGTCGTGGAAACATCTTGTTCCAAGGCATTGAAAGCCCAAGATGACAATAAACATATTTATATATGAAGTAAAACCAGTAAAGAAACAGAGCTAAAGGCTTGTCCCTTCTTCCAGAACTCTTGTGTGCTGTTCCCACGTTGAGGCTGTCAGAACATCACACGGAGAGAAGTTAGAGGCCTTCTGTGTGGCTGTTAAGTAAAGAGCTCATTGTGTGGGAAGATCTTGATTATAGTCATTACAGATGGGGACATATTCTCTACCTCTGGTTTTGTTTCAACCTCCACAGTATCTTGCAGAAAAGTGCCAAACGGTGACTCTTAGTGATATCTGAGGTGTTCTTTGGGGAAATATTCGGGTTCCTGATTTTGTTGTGATGTTCCATTTCTCTGGGGCTCATACCAGTGTTGGTTGGGAGTGTCATCTAAAGTGAGGGACCCCAGGTACAGGAGGAGGTGGGTGCCCACGACCCTGTTAGGGGCTCCCTAGCTTGGATGGTTGGGGACACATCCCATCCCAGAGCAAGGGGACACAGAGGCAGGACTGTTTCACTGTGTACTGATTACCTGCTCCTTAGACAGTGAGCTCGCAGGGACCCCAGGACAGCTCCCAAAAGTGGGCTTTTCTCTTGCTTTTGGGTATCTTTCGGACGAATGGTCTCTGAAGTCCTTTCCAACCCTAAGGATACAGGATTTGAACAACAAAGCCCAGATTCCTCACCTTGATATTTGGAGCCATTTATCCCCTGGCTTTCCGTTCCATCACTGTCACACCCCTTTTTCTTCCCCACACCTTTTCCTCACTGGCAAGCGTACCTCTGGACCTTCTGTCTTGCTTTTCCTCATGAACACCCCCACCGTGACCATGGCTAGGACCCTGCTTCTCTTCTTTCCTTGTGTACGTTCTGCCCGGCGAGATCAACTTTCTTCGTCTTGCCGGTGAGCTTTCCCTCATGACCTAAGCTTCCTCCAAATCTCCCTTCTTTGAGACCCCGTTGCACCACCTTCCCGCATAGCACAGTCTGTGGCACTTTGTAACTGCTGTCTTTAGGGTGAGAGTTGGTAGAGCCTTCCGAGTTTACACGTGAGGACGGGTGGATGAAGAAGCGGGGGGACCAAGAAGATGCACCACTGGGGATAAAGCAGCCCCTGCGGCATGTCTCGCCTTCAAGTGAACATTCCCTAAGAGCTGAAACTATGCCTTGTACTCTTAGGATCCTTCTTGGTCCTTGATGGTTCATTATCTTGTGACGCAAGAGGAACTGTTCTGAGGTTGCATTCAGGACTTTATTTTCAGGGGCGCCTGGGTGGCTCAGTCGGCCAAGCATCCGACTCTTGATTTCAGCTCAGGTCATGACCTCCTGGTTCGTGGGATTGAGCCCTGTGTCGGGGTCTGCTCTGGCAGTGCAGAGCTTACTTGGGATTCTCTGTCCCTCCTCTCTCTCTGCCCGTCCCTGCTCACATTCTCTCTCTCTCTCTCTCAAAATAATAAATACACTTTAAAAAAAGACTTTATTTTGAAAGTGTGTCATGATTTAAATCTCCAGAGGTCAGCACAGACCCCTTGAAGCTCTCTCTTGCTGATCTCACAGCAATTTTTACACGTGCAAAATAATTTGTCAGTAAAGGAGTTTTGAGAGTCGGTATTTGAAGGGCGGTGGTGAATCTTAGTAAAACGGGTTTTGTTCTATTGAATGTGGTAAAAAAAAAAAATCAAGACATTGTCCATCATTGTTCACAACAGGGAACAGTTCAGATCATGGGGTAGGAAGGAGACAAATGGATATGATGGCATAGAGCTGCTTGAGGTTATGCATTTGCCACTCTCTGAGAGTTTTATCCAGTAGGATACAAGCGCCTTGAGAGCAGAAACTCTCCGTCTCTATCCCCACATGCAGGAGGTTCTCAGGAAATATTTGTTGAACGAATGAGTAAATGAAAGAACCCTCAGAAGCACAACGCCAAGGTTGGTGGTCACCAGTGTAGCGGAACTGATCCGTCTCTGGCCTGAATGATGCCCCTGCCCCCTGGTTGATGGTTGAGGTCTCTATTTGATTAAGGCCACACCAAACTCTATTTCAGCCTTCTCTGAGATTTGCAGATGTTGTAGCTTAAGATTCACCTCCCTCCAGAAAGTACCTGGCCCCAGTCCCTTCCCCATTTCCCATGTGACTGTTTGGGGTAGGGGATCAGAGAATGTCATGTTTTTGAGCAGAATCGCTAAGTGTGAGAAGCCAGCTAAGAATGTGGGGATGCGGATTCAGGGGGAAATTGGAGTGTGAAAGCCTCACGTGGCGGGGGTGGGGGGTGCTGTATCCTTGGAGGTTAGTGGTCAACAGGAAGAGCCCTGGCTGATGCACAATGAGGTTGAGTGGTCCGAAAGGCTCGTGGGACCGGGCTGGTTGAGCTTTGTGGGCCATCCCAGGGAGAGTGGATCGTATCCTAATTGCGTGGGACACTACTGTAGGCTAGCACCCGATGTAACGGTCTCCACGTGTATTTGAACCTCACAGCAACCTGAAATAAGTCCGTCAGAGGTAGTTATTCCCATTGTAGAGATGAAGGAAATTGGGGTCTGAGAAGTTCAGAGGCTGGAACCCAGAACTTCCGATGGCCCGTGAGACTTGTCGCTGTTTGCTCTCTCAAGCCTGGCCTAGAAGGGGGAGCATCGGTTTGTAGGCCCCATCGTGAGGCCCCACCGTGAGGCCCCACGAGGCTGACCTGCAGTGCGTGGGTCGTGAGCCACTCCGATAGGGAGATAGGCTGTGATGTGTGTGCTACGATCTGAGAAGCCACTCCTTTTTTCTTCTTTGGTTCTCTCCCTAGAGTGGCATATTCAATTCTGGGAGAGAAAGCAGGGGATTGGGAGAGATGCCAGGGGGCAACAGGAAAGTAGACAACAGAGTGTATTGTTGGTCTTACGGGAAGAGGTGAATGGAATGGAAGAGTTTGTCATTTTTGCCCTGAGAAGCAAGAGTGGCAACAGTGATCTTCAAATAACTGACGTTTCTGGCCAGTGACTTCCATCTCCACACAAGATTATATTGGAGAAGGTCAACTTCAAGTGTAACACTGTGGAGCAATCAGGCATAATGAGCTTCATAGCAATGAGCATCGTTAAGCGGCCTACTCAAGGGCTGTTGTAGAAACTTGGTCCCATGGAAATCACCGAGCCATTCTTCTGGAAAGGGGAGGCCCAGTGACGCTCTGACCTTTTGCAATTGCTGGACTCTCTGAGGCTGTGATCCCGGTAAGTTTGATGTTCACACGGAAAGAAGAATTTTCAGGTTTGGCACCACCTGCCCTGGGACAGAAGATCCCGGACCTCCGGCCTCACAGGGGTGCCGTGACTATGGGCTGAGCCAGCCTCCTGCCGAGGGCCTTCGCTTGCGCTGTATCCGCTCAGAGGAGCTTTTTGTTTTGTTTCTTCGGGAATGACTTTCAACCTCATCATGGTTAAAAACCATTGTTTTCCGTGGGGCTCGACCAGTTCTTTGGCAGGTTCTCATGGGTAGGCACCCACTCCTTTCTCCCAGGCACCTTATTCTCATCCCGCACAACGTAGAATGTGCAGTGATTCATTTGGAAAAGAAAAAAATAAATAAAACATAACCGCAGAACCCACCATCTGCTTTGTCAGGAGACACCTCCAAACAGAGGCCTCCAGGGGTCCCTCTGGCAGCTGTGTTCAGCCATCAGATAGCCCCCACATGGCCAGCCTGTCGTCCCACCCATTGTCCTTCAGGCATGGTTCTACAGGGATAGACACGGGATGGAAGGTTTTGAGGCTCATCACATAACTGAGTGGCATGAGGGACCAAGGAACTCTTGTCCCCTGTCCAGCTGGTACGGCACATCCTTTTCCTTCTGTGTTTCCTTCTGTGTACCTTGTGATCAGGAGACACTCTGCCCGGGCCTCTGGGACTGCTTGAGCTGCCTTCCCCACTGAGTGTCAGCATGATTCTAGACTTTTCTGTGATGCCGATGTGCCACATGCTTGCACCTAGAGTCTGGTGCAGCTGTTCTCCCTACCAGCCCGTTCCCTGTCACCTTCCCTGCCACTGAGAGGCAATGTGTCAGGGTTCCCAGGGGAGGAAGGGGGCCTCATAGCATGAGCCAGGCATTTGGAGGTAATTTTGGTGGCCATGTTCAGTGGGGCGTGGGTGACAGCGTAAAGAGGAGATTAGGATTTGGTCTGGTCAATCCTCCGTTCGTTCATTCATTCATTCATTCATTCATTCCACATGTGCCAGTACAGAGCTAAGGAGATAAGATACAACAGTAACTAAGACAGTCTTCATTTTGATGGGGGTCACATGGGGGGGGGGGAGGTAACAATATACCATATAATTTCAGAAGTTGATGTGTGCTGTGAAGGCTATGAGAGGATGCTGTGGGGGTCAGTGGTGGAGGACGAGGGCTTGGGGGCTGGGAGGCCCCTCTGTGGACCGTGCACCGAGAGCCCGATGTCCCAGCACCATCTGCTCGTGGGGACAGCCGCACGGACAAGTGCCATCTCCTGTGATGTCCAGCCCACAGATGCTTCCCCCCTTTCCCCCCTCTGTTGGTTTAATAAATATAATCACTGAAACATCTGAGTGCAAAACTGTTCAGACTTCACCATTTAGAGTAAATGTGACGTCTTCACTCACCAGTCGTTTCCCGAGCGCCCTCCGAGCCCATGGTGTCCCGCGGAGGGATGGCGAGGAGGTCCTGCCCTCAGGAGCTCCAGTCTGGGGGTGGGTGCAGGGGTAGACACCTCTCAAAGGCAGGAGGGCCCAGGGGATCTTCCCGGGGCCGGAAGAGGCCCATCTGCATTTCAGGTCTGTTGGTACCCGGCGCTGCAAATGTCCACAGTCCGTAGAAATGAGGCGGCAGCAACTGGTTTTATTTTTAAATGTTAAACTGAAGTTCAGAGCCGGAGCAAGGATCTGTTGAACTAAGGCTTTTTTTTTTTTTTTTTTTTTTCTTCAACGTTTTTTATTTATTTTTGGGACAGAGAGAGACAGAGCATGAATGGGGGAGGGGCAGAGAGAGAGGGAGACACAGAATCGGAAACAGGCTCCAGGCTCTGAGCCATCAGCCCAGAGCCCGACGCGGGGCTCGAACTCACGGACCGCGAGATCGTGACCTGGCTGAAGTTGGACGCTTAACGGACTGCGCCACCCAGGCGCCCCTGAACTAAGGCTTTTATCTCATCACGATTAATTATTTTCTTCCTTCTTTCTTACAATGGGTGATTCCTGATAAAACCCAGCATTTTCATCTTATAGTTAAGTGACGCTCCGTTGAGCACTTTATGAGTGCGGATATGCTATTTAATTTTTTATTTTTATTTTTATTTATTTTTAGAACAGAAATTTATTTCTCACAGTTCTGGAGGCTGGAAGTCCATGATCAAGTTGCCAGCCGGTTCGGTTTCTGGCGAGGGCTCTCTTCTCAGCTTGCAGATGGCCTCCTTCTAGGGTCCACACGTGGCCAAGACAGAGGGCTGTCTTGTGTGTCCTCTCACGATGGCACTAATCCTACTGCATCGGGGCTCCGCCCTGATGCCCTCCAATTCACTATTTAAAATGCATATTTCACTAGTGATAAGTAGCCTACTAGGCTGGAAAGAAAACCAAGCTATTTAAAGTGGAAGAAATCTCTCCCTTGATTACTGTGAGTTTCTCCATCCAGACATTGTATTTCTTTGTTTATTTTATTATTTTTCAAATGTTTATTTTTGAGAGAGAGACACAGATAGAGAGAGTAGGGGAGGGGCAGAGAGAGGGAGACACACAATCTGAGCTGTCAACGCAGAGCCTGATGTGGGGCTCGAGCCTACGAACTGTGATATCATGACCTGAGCTGAAGTTGGATGCTTAACCGACTGAGCCCCCCAGACACCCCTCCATCCAGACATTTTAAATACTTTCTGAATTGTCCTTGGAGGGTGTGTGTGTGTGTGTGTGTGTGTGTGTGTGGTAAAGTACACATAAAATTTACCATCTTAGCCATTTTTAAGTGTACAGCCCAGTGGCATGAAATACATCACATTGCTTCTCACTCATCACCTGCAAAGTCTTTCCATCTTGAGCTCAAGACCTTGGAGTATGTTCGTACAGCCTCCTTTGCTAGTAGGCATGTTTTGTTTAGCCTAGGTACCAGGTATTTTATATGTTGTCTAATTTAATTGTCACCATAATCCTTTAAGGGGACTTTTTTTTAATTAACATTTTTATTTATTTTTGAGAGACAGAGACAGAGTGCCGGCAGGGGAGGGGCAGAAAGAGAGGGAGACACAGAATTGGAAGCAGACTCCAGGCTTTGAGCTGTCAGCACAGAGCCCGATGCGGGGCTCGAACTCACGCGAGATCACACGAGATTTCGCGAGATCATGACCTGAGCCGAAGTCGGACGCTCAACCAACTGAGCCACCCAGGCACCCCTATAAGGGGACATTATACACACTATGATGAGAAAAGAGGCTGAGAGGGGTTACCCTGCTGAAGGGTACCCAGCCAGTAGAGGTTGGGATGGGAATTTGTACTCAGCTCCTCCAAAGACATGGCCTTCCCCCCCCCCCCCCCCCCCCCCACTTGTTCCGTGGTGATTTTCAGCTTGCAGTTCGGATTCTGGCATCTTGCCTCCCCGCAGTCACTGTCTTCAACACAGACAAGAGCACTGTTCACATTTTTCTCAGAATGCTCGGCATGTTTCTCTTGTGCTCAGATTTTCCTAATGGATAAACGTGAGCGCCAACACAACAGGCATCTGCAAAGACGGCTAAAAATTAAAACCATGCTTTCTTTTGGAAGACGATGTGGAACCGTATCCCTAAAATGTGACGACCATGTACCTCTGCTGAGAATAATTCCCCCCTCTAAAAAGTCACGCGGTGGTTTTTTTAAGTAACGCGAGGCAGCAAATATCTTCCCCGTTACATGTATCTTTCTGCCCGTTGACGATGGCATCTGTGTCTTTCTTTTGTGACAACACGTGGAAGTATGACATAGGATTTCCTTCTTAGCCTCATCCTTGGCTGGGATGCGTGCGGTGGTAGGTGGTAGAAATGTTGATACTATGGAAGGTCCAGGGAAGATCCCCATGGTGCTGGTACCAGACTTGCTAATGTACAGGTGCCCTCGTTTTTTGGGGGTGGGGGGTCCAAGTCAGTTGCATAAAATCGTGCAAATGTTAGCCATCTTTTTTATTCTTGGAAGAAACAGTCTGTTAGAGAACATGGTTAGGAATTAGCAGTAAAGCATCCTCAGCTCCTTCCCCGTTATGAGGCTGTGGTGCTATATTAAGGCATATCACTCAGATGGTAACATCAAACATATGGTAGAAGAGGGAAAGAAACATGTGCTTTCTCTAGTTTGACATGCAAATAAGAGGGAAAACACTGCAAAGGCAGAAGCTGGCTTCTAATATTAGAGAGCAGGGGAAGGCCACCCAGCACCCCGACCGGGAGCCCCGTGACATCCCCTCCTCACCCCCCACTACCACCCCTCCTGCTGGCCGGTGCCTCCAGTGACCACAGGCAGCAGAATGATGGGGGGAGGTGGGTGGGGCTCCCGAGATCCTTGTGGTGAGAAACCCTCAGGGAATGGAAGGAGCCCCCTCCTCCTCTGTCTCCACCCTCCATCTCTGCCTCGCCTCCCCTTCTCCCTTCTCTGACACACACGGTAGGGCTTTCCTCATCCACTGACCCGAAGGTCAGTGTGAAGGGCTGGGGATTGACAGAGGTCAAGGTCCCAGCTGATTTTTCAGTTTTTCCCATTTGCAGATCCGTAGTTTTCATCCTATGACCCTCCTCAAGTTGACTTTTAATGGCTCTGCGTTGCCATCTGGATAAAGTCCAACCTCCTGGCCTGGCTGTTCTCCATGCTCTAGCCCTCGTTCTTGGCTTCACCCCTGCACCTCCACCATCCTTCCCCATCCCCACCCCCAGTGCTTTATAATCCAAGTCCTCCGTGCTGTTCTTGACGTGCAGTGCTCTTTGCTCCCCCCCACCCCGGCCCCCATTTTGCAAAGCCTCTTCTCGGCCTGGAGGACACTGTCTGCCTTATTCCCAGCCCAGCCCAGCTCACTTTGCTTGAGTAAAGCCTACTGGTCCTTCATCTGTCTCATTCATTTCCATCAGGAAGTCTTTTCCAAGCCCCTGCAGCTGCTCAGGCTCCCCCCCCGACCCCCGCTTGATCCCACAACCCCAAGTTGACATGCCACTCACAGCATAGCCTGTCCACTCCAGTCTCCGTGTCCTCTGAGACAACCTAGGGGGATTGCTCATAGCTCTGTCCTCAGATTCAGTGAATGTCTGCTGAAGGAATAGGCTTACCCCCTCTGGCACTGCCTGTGCAGACCTCCCTGCCCGTGCCTCATTTTCTATCATCAGATCCTCTTTTTTTTTTTTTTTTTAATGTTTATTTGCTTTTGAGAGACAGACAGAGCACGGGTGGGAGAGGGGCAGAGAGAGAGGGAGACACAGAATCTGAAGCAGGCTCCAGGCTCCGAACTGTCAGCACAGAGTCCGACGCGGGGCTCAAACCCACAGACCGTGAGATCATGACCCGAGCCGAAGTCGGACGCTCACCCGACTGAGCCCCCCAGGTGCCCCTGTATCATCAGATCCTTAAATGTGGTGGAAGTGTGGAAGGGGGAAGGTGAGACTGTACCTTCTCTCCACTGTGGTGGGGAAAGCCTCTCAGAGACACCTTCTCTGGCCACTGTTGTCTCCATCACTGTCTCTGTCTCTGCCAGTTGCCTCCCAGTGTTTAGTACAACAGTCGGTCTCACCTGTCTCGTTCTCTTCTGGGGTGGGGGCCTCATCCCTCAGTTTTTTCCTGTGACACACAGGTGTTCAGTATCTTGTGCCGAATGTGCACATTAATTCATCTGGTGGCAGTAAAGTACAGGACTCTCAGCATCAGAAGGAAAAAAACAGCTCTTCCTTTATTTGCCTTACAAATAGGGAGAAAAAGTTTTTCAAGAAGTAGGATCAAAATCAGGAAGGGCTTTGGGGGTTGTTCTGTTCTGCTCACCCCGACTCCCAGGAGACCCCAGGAGAATGTGCTTCTCCATTTTTTCTAGGACACTCTCATGTGAAAACTTGCTTTAAAAGAGATCTAATGTTTATTTACTTTTTAATTAACATTTTGTTTTTCACTGTCCATCTGTTTATTATGTGTTTAGCTACATTGATTTGCATATTACTGCACTCATTACCAGATCCTTTAAGCCCTTAGGTGGTTCTCATTACAGTGCTCTGTGGGAAAGGATTATTATGTAACAATCCAATGACTCGTGGATATATATTCCTTAATTGGAGATTCTGTCTGCATCCCTGGTGTTCACCTGGAGACTTCCCTGCACCTGAAATTTTACATGAAAACTCCCTCGGTGGATGTGCCGGAATCATTGATGATTTCTGATAGCACTAGTCCCTCAAACTCTGTGACTTTAATGAGGGAAAAAAACTGTATTGAATGATAGAAACCGACAGATGTCCTTATTATTATTCCACAGAACAGCTCCTTCCTCTCACCAAGGAGAATCTGTGTTCCTAGACGCAGTAATTTCTGCTCCTAGAAAACTCTTCCCGTTCACTCTGCTTGGGAGTATGTTTTTCCTGATTTGGGATTTTGGTTGCTGTCAGCTTGCCTCCCCATCCGATTCAATTAGGTGAGGCTCTGTGTCAGTTACAGGTTTTGCCAGCAGGGGGCGGTAGAAAGTAAAATGATTTTATATCTGGCACACCTGGGAGCCTCTCCGTTCCCAGGCCCCCTCCCTGTAGAGATGGGCGTTGTGCTTTCTGTGTCACACGTGGCAACCCCACGTGCTAGCACAGCTTTCCACGTGTGAGTGCTTCGTGAAGGTGTGTTGTATCAACGGCATTGAACCTGGCTTGGGGAGCTTATTCTTTGCAAACCTATTGGACAGACCAGCTACAACAGCTCAGCGGCAGTTGGTACTTTATTTTCTCTGTGGAAACCACGAGGATGTTAGTAATGGACGAACCTAAAGCATTTTTTTGTTGTTGTTGTTGTTGTTAAGTGAGATAAAATCGGGCTATTTGCATCTGTCTGCAGTTCAGTGAAAAGAAGATTGAGGCGCGCCTGGGTGGCTCGGTCGGTTAAGCGTCCGACTTCGGCTCAGGTCATGATCTCACGGTCCGTGGGTTCGAGCCCCGCGTCGGGCTCTGTGCTGACAGCTCAGAGCCTGGAGCCTGTTTCAGATTCTGTGCCTCCCTCTCTCTGTGACCCTCCCCCGTTCATGCTCTGTCTCTCTCTGTCTCAAAAATAAATAAACGTTAAAAAAATTAAAAAAAAAAAAAAAAGATTGAGCACACTTTTTACACATTCTCAGAGAATATTCCTGACCAAAGCTCTCCTGTGTTGCTCTGTGTTGCTCCTGAGTTTGCTGGGCGTGGCCTAGCTCTGTTTTTACTGCAGTGCTCCACAAATGGGATCTTTTTCGGTGTGGTGACATGAAAAAGATTGGAATCTCTCTCTTAACTGTGTATTCTGGGTAAATTCTTGCAAGTTGATTAAAAAAAATTTTTTTTAATGTTTATTCGTTTTTTGAGGGACAGATCATGAGTGGGGGAGGGGCAGAGAGAGAGGTTGACACAGAATGCGAAGCAGGCTCCAGGCTCTGAACTGACAGCACAGAGTCTGACGAGTGGCTGGAACTCACAAACCATGAGATCATGACCCGAACTCACAAACCATGAGATCATGACCCGAGCCAAAGTCGAACTCTTAACTGACTGAGCCACCCAGACACCCCTCTTTCAAGTCGATTTTATTTTATTTTTTTTTTTAAATTTTTTTTTTTTCAACGTTTATTTATTTTTGGGACAGAGAGAGACAGAGCATGAACGGGGGAGGGGCAGAGAGAGAGGGAGACACAGAATCGGAAACAGGCTCCAGGCTCTGAGCCATCAGCCCAGAGCCCGATGCGGGGCTCGAACTCACGGACCGCGAGATCGTGACCTGGTTGAAGTCGGACACTCAACCGACTGCGCCACCCAGGCGCCCCTCAAGTCGATTTTAAAGAATGCTTGCTTTATCAGGGTTGCCTGGCTGGCTCAGTCAGTAGATCATGTGACTCTTGACCTCTGGGTCATGAGTTCAAGCCCCACATTGTGGGTAGAGCTTACTTAAAAATAAAATAAATAAACAGAAGATAAAAAAAATAAAGACTATGCTATCAGTTATCATTGATATCCTTTGGCTTAAAATACAGTTTTCGTAAATTATTTTGACTTAAAAATGACTGAATATTTAAACGATAGAAACAGCTAAATCTATAGCTACAAAGTTGATTCTTTATAGACTGTGAAACTCGTCATGGAAGAGAGCTGTGTTGCGAGCACCTGAAAAAAAGGAAGCAGGAAAAACTTTGAGGCAGCAGTGAGTTTTCAGCAAAATTTTGACCTGGATGAAATTTCATGTGCCGGCAATGCTGTACCTGTCACCGTGTGTTGTAATTATTTATTGACCTATCAATGGACTAGGCTGTGATTTCCTTGAGGCATGGGCCGAGAGTCATTGAGTGCAGCCCTGACATGAGCTGGTGTGTAGTAAGTTTCAGTAGATGATTGTTGAATGAATTAGTGAATATCCTTGGAGGTGAGATAGGAATCTCTCTCTCTCTCTCTCTCTCTCTCTCTCTCTCTCTCTCTCACTCACACACACACACACACAATGTCACACTTAAATGGATGGATGTTTGGTTGAGCAGTCATGCCCAAACGCTGTTGATCAGTGGACAGCAGGAACCTGAAAGGAAATTTCTAGGGATTTTCCCCAGGGCTGCCTCAGAACATATTTTTTCCAATAGCATACTTATTAAATTTACATATGGCCAGAGGCTAGATTCAAAAATAATTCTACCAGTAATAGATGACACAATAAATTAAATTTACCCTAATACTGGTCTCTTTTCTTTTCTTTTTTTTTTTTTTTTTTTGCATGTTTTGTATGCTTTTAATTTGATTTTCCACCCACTCTCTTTATTTTAGGGTTTCTAGTTATGATTGGGTCTTGACAATACAGAAGGATATAGAATGCTCTGTAGTCGTTTCCAGTGAGTATAGGGGAGTGTTCTATGAAGAAAATTTCAGAGTTTTTCCTAGTATATTTGAGGTTAAAAAAAAATGAGTCAAAAGTAGTCTTGGAAGAGTGAGTTACATAACTTTTCTTTCTTTCTCTTTTTCCCCCCAAATGACTGTAAAAACTAGGGTAACTTATTTATTCTCCTTGGCAAGCAACGCTTTCTTTTCATGTGGTCTGTGCAAGCCAGCCTTCTTTGGGTGTAAAAGTCCCCTGTCCCCCAGGCCTCTCACCCATTGCCCCTTCCCCCAGAGCTGCCTGAGTAAAACAAACAGGACAGAGTTACCTCTTTGAATGTCTCAACAAAAATAAATGTCTCTTTTTTCCACTCGTGTGAGTCCAAAACATAAATGCAAGCCAGACCCAAGGATTATGCCAAGGGACTAAACCTTTAACACCAAAATTCAATTCCTTTCATGTCTGTGACAGATCAGATAACCCAACATCTCACAACGCCATCAAATTCAATATTTCCTTACCTAAAGCTTTTGCCTCATCACTGGAAACCTCCATGACCTTTCTCCTCAGAAGCTGGCTCATCTTCATTCTTCTCCCGGGTTGTCGCTCCTGCCTCAGCATTTGGCTTGCCTTCACCTTTTCCTCAGAGCTCCTGGCGCTTCCCAGCCATCTGGGCTTTGGAACTTTCCCCGTAGAATCTCAGTAACCTCAGACGTGGAGGCTCTCCGCCGATTCTGAAGGAGCACCAGGCCTTTTGTACTAAATTATGTATTTTCCCTACTGGTTGTGCAAGCTCTGATTCCTATCTTCTGTAACTCTGCAGAGAAATCACTTTCTACATTATTTTTTCATAAGCCATTACAAGTTCCTATGAATTTCACGTTAATATTCCAAAAGGCTGTGTTCAGTGGATCTTTTCTTTATCTGTGACGAAAGTGGAAATAGGTGTCAGGTTGCTCACATAGAAGTTTCATATGTTAGGATTTGACTTCTTTTTTTTTTTTTTTATGTTTAGTTTTGAGAGAGAGAGAGAGAGCGAGCGAGTCAGGGAGGGGCAGAGAGAGAGGAGACACAGAATGTGAAGCAGGCGCCAGGCTCCGAGCCCGATGTGTGGCTTAAACTCATGAACTGTGAGATCATGACCTGGGCCGAAGTCAGAGGCCCAACAGACTGAGCCACCCCGGCGCCCAGGATTTGGTTTCTGATATGCAGAAATCTAAGTGGGATTGTTTGAAGGTTAGATAATTTCACAAATGGTTTAAATCCATTTCCTTCTTCTATAGAGCAGACTTTTAGCATCTCACCTTTATCATGTCTCTCAGATATCATCTTCCGTCTTGTTATTTTCACAAGTCTCGGTGGCTGAACACTTCCTTGAAGGGTATGGGGAGCAGTTAACACTTTCCCCACACTTTCTATTGGACAGGAGCAACCATTTACCCCCTACTGTTTTTAGCCAGGATCCATAATAATGACATATTTGTCATTACACTAACCCTATGGTTTTCAACTGGATTTCTAAAGCTAGATATGAACTATACTTCTATTTTTGTTCAAACTTAGGGAACAACTCAGAATAATGCAAACTTCTTCAGTTATTGGACCGTCTGTATCAATTGGGATGCCTTTGATTGTAACCAACAAAAAACAAAGCTGAAATTGACTCAAGCAACCAAGGAGGGAGATTGGTTGGTGTGTTTGACCCTCCAAAGACAGGATGGGTTACATTTGGTTTGATTCAGTAAAACAATACTTGAGATCAAGACCTTGGCTTCTGCCCCCCCCCTTTTTTTTTTTGCTGTGCGGTCCACAGCTTCATTCTAGAGTTTCTTCTTTGCTCACAAGATGGCTGCCAGCATCTTCTAGAACAGTTGTGTCCTTGCTCCAGGCCTGAGCCAGATGCCTCACACAGTCTTACTGCCAGAGGTAGAGGTGATTTTCCCCAAAGCACAAGCTGTGAGTCAGCAATGTGGACCCAGTGAAAATCAAGAACTTAATGAAGGAAGAGCTTCATGGCCAATGAGAGGCAACCTAGTGCCTGCCACAACCATGTGAAAATAGCCTATGGACAGTTCATCTAAAAATACTCCCTATGTTGTAAATAAGACTAAGGATATGTTACAGTTAATGTGTCCATTTTCATTATGAGGCTACCTGGCTTTATTTAAATTATTTTCATACTGTTTGAAGAATTTCTGTAATTCATCACACATGCTTAGTTTTTTGTTTTTTGTTTTTTTTAAGTAATTGAAACGTCATAAATAGCTTCTGTTGAGGATCTTCCTCTAAAATAGAAAATAAATGTAAGAAGAATGACTTACTATTCCTTTCTCTTCTGTTAAGTATTTTTATCCAGAAACTAGGTAAAACCTTGAATCTTTGTATGAAAGGTGATTTCTGAAGTAAAACAGTCTTTCTTTAAATTTTTTTATTTAAAAATAATTTTTTTAATGTTTATTTATTTTTGAGAGACAGAGAGAGCAGAGAGAGAGGGAGACACAGAATCTGAAGCAGGCTCCAGGCTCCGAGCTGTCAGCACAGAGCCCAATGTGGGGCTTGAACTCACAAATGGTGAGATCATGCCCTAAGCCAGAGTCAGACACTTAACTGACTGAGCCACCCAGGCACCCCTGAAGTAAAGCATTCTTGTAATTGATTTTAAAATAGTTTTTTCAAGGATGTTAAGATAGTAATTTCCTGAACTGTCAGTGAGACTTTTTAATATTCTTTGATTTTAATAGTTCATAGTTTCTGCCCAGCTGACTTGTGTAGCTTTCAAGAACCCTCTCTGACCACAATTATAGATAGAGTAGAAAAGTGAAAAAAATCTTGTTATATAACCAATACTGTCATGCTATTACAGAAATAGTCAAAGTTCTCTTTCTCTGGAAAAATTAACTTTTCTCAAAGAAATACGGAGAGATACATCCATGCTTTTGTTTCAAAGGCAATTCCTGTGGTAGAAAGAAGTCTGTTTAGGAATGAGTCATGGGTTGGAATCCAGAATGTGCCACATAAGTAACCCGCGCTGATTGCTAAATCCCTTGAAATGTGTTTCTTTTCTTGTAGCGTAAGGATAATAGGCCCCTCCCCAAGCATTTCAGTTATTTTTTTTTAACTTTTAACGTTTATTATTCATTTTTGAGAGACAGAGACAGAGTGTGAAGGGGAGAGGGGGACACGGAATCAGAAGCAGCCTCCAGACTCCGAGTTGTCAGCACAGGGCCTGTTGTGGGGCTCGAACCCATGAACCATGAGATCATGACCTGAGCCAAAGTTGGATGCTTAACTGACTGAGCCACCCAGGCACCCCTCAGTTGTTCTAATAAGACATTGAAATGAGGGGTGATTAACCCAGTGTCCTGCACATAGAAAGCTCTACGTACATGGTAGTGATTAAAAAAAATATGAGACTACCAACATCCAACTGAATTGCAGAAATTATTCTACTGCTTTAAAGCTTTACAAATTCTCTGTCCTTTGTCATGTTGGATTCTTTTTCTTTAGAAACATAATAATTGCCTTCAAAATGTTCTGTATGCCAGGACTTAGTAGAGAAGCTGTCATTGTGAAGTTTATATACACAGTTCCATGTGTGAATGTATACGGAGAGGGGAAGAGGCTGGCTTTCATCTGGGGAAGGTTCTGTCCTGATCCCCGGCAAGAAGAACCCTGGCTCACGGGTCCCTTCCAGCCCCTGTGCCAGCCATGCCCTTCTCCTGGGTGAGGTGTCTGCAGGGAATGCAGGCCCAGGGAGATAATTCCCACCCAGTACATGTGCCCTCCGCTCTGCCCCCAGAGACCCTCCCCATTCCATCACCTTGAGAGGAATCGGAGAACCCCAAATTCAGACTGGGTAGGAGGTAGAACGTGTTTTACTTACTACCTTGTTGTCTTCATTTATCACTTCATTTCTACAACAACTGTTTATTCATAGAATATAAAGAAATGATATACCGGGACATATTGTCATAAGTAGCTGAGAGTTTATTGGACAGTCATCTCATTTTTCCATCTGTAAATGGAGGGCTGGCTACAACAAACTGGTTCCCAAATTTGACTAATCATCTGAATTGCCAGAGACTTTATTTATTTATTTATTTTAAAAAATTTTTAGCATTTATTTATTTTTGAGGGAGAGAGGGTGAGCTGGGGAGGGGCAGAGAGAGAGGGAGACACAGAATCCGAAGCAGGCTCCAGGTTCTGAGCTGTCAGCACAGAGCCTGACGCGGGGCTCGAACTCACAAATCATGAGATCATGACCTGAGCTGAAGTCAGATGCTTACCCAACTGAGCCACCCAGGCATCCCAGAATTGTCAGAGACTTTAAAAAATATACATGATTTCCAGGTCCCACCCAGGTCCCTGGCAATGGTGTTTTAGTAGAATCTGGTATGAGGTGCAAATGTATGTTGTTGTTTTTTTCTCTGTTACTTGGGGGAGCTTGATGATCAGTTGATCTCTGCCACTGCACTAGACAGACTTTAGGGTT
Organism: Puma concolor; assembly: GCF_028749965.1. Lineage (NCBI taxonomy): Eukaryota > Metazoa > Chordata > Mammalia > Carnivora > Felidae > Puma > Puma concolor. Next base: position 131,697,996 of record NC_141673.1, on the reverse strand, counting down.
ATTCTGTTTATTTATTCTCCACTTCAAAGATTATTTTCCAATATATGTGGAGATCAGGGGCCATGTGCTCATTGGGAGACGCTTTATTTATTTGGTATCTCTTAAGATCTGTGCTGTGCCGAGTTTGAACACACACTAATACAGAGAGGCAGCTGTGAGGTCTACTGCCTTGACTTTCAGTCTGTGTTTTTATTAGGTACCAAGTTTGAAAGACAGTTAAGAAGAAAAAGAACAGATAGTCTCTGAAAGGAAAGAGGCCAAACTGGTAAATGGTCCGAGGCTGTTTGCTGGGAGCCCATGGAAGGTTAGGCGGGTTTCTGAATTACCAGAAATTCCATTAAGTAACTCGAATGTTCTCTATTCAACGTGTTTGTGGTTGTCAAAGATAAAAAAGTCTTTCCAATATGTACAGTGTGTTTTCTGGAGACAACAGTCAATGACATTCCAATTCTGGAGATACAGGAAAACTGAAGAACAAAACCCCAGATAATGACAGATACGTTTTCTTTCTCACAACCCCCCTTTCCTTTAGAGAAAACAAAACAAAACAAAACAAAACCAAACAGCGGAAAGAATCATGAACTTGACATTTCACAAGACTCTAGTCTTCCCATCACTGCCTATTAAGAGTTCCCAGTTAGCCTCGATCCCCAAAGAAGTCTAGACATTTACACTGTTGTCAGATTGACGTTTTATACTTGCTCATGATGAAAGAGAAATGTACATATGAACTTTCCACTTGGGAAATTAAACATGGACTGGAGTAAAGTGAATTTCATGTTCAAAGTTACCCCGTCTGCAGGAGAGATAGGGTAGGTCTTCAAGCATGGTTTTTAAAGAGCTTTTTCACCCTGCTCAATTTAAAAATTTCTGCAACACAAAACACTCCATTTCCTTTCTTCAGAGCTGGGTCTTTTGCAAATTGCTTCTTCATTCCTTTAGCATAAAACCCCCACTGTTGAACTTGGCACCAAAGCCCCTCATGAGGTTCCCCAGTGTATCTTCATCCACTGGTCTCCCCTGACCCCTACCCACCCGAGCACTCTTCTGTCCCAATACAGCACACTACTCTTCTGTGTCTTTGCAAATGCTGTTCCCTGCCTCTGGTGGGCTCTTTTCCTTGTCTTCCTCTACGTGATAAACTTGCTGGCACCCAGAGCTCATGGAAGACGTGGAACCTGGCTGTGTTTCACCACCTCCCCCACCCCCCCCACCCTTGGCTGGCTTCCTGGCAGGACATGGGCCGTGATGTATCATGATGGTTATAAGCACATCTGTCTTCCCACGCTGTATTGGGCGTTGCTTGGCTTTAGGGACTGTCTCATTAGTCTTTATTCCCCACTGCTTACTTAGCCCCATGTCTGGTTCTTGTAGGTACTCTCTCACTGTTTTATGAAGTCTAGGTCTGTGAGTTTTATGCGTGCTATCTGCAAATAAGGGATGCAGTGAGCTTGGGACAGGACCGTGGTGACAGCAGAAGTCGCACTTCTGCCCTCCCTTCCCCTTCTCCCCGCACACACTTCACCCTGCAGCACAGTGGTGGCTGTCATGCACAGTGCTCTGTCGTGACATCGCATGGCTGTCTTGTCAAGCAGAACTTCTCTGCATTTATTCATCATCAAACCATGTTAGATCTCCAAATGCTACCTCTACCGCCAGCCCCATTCCTCACCCCCCAAGAAAAAATGAGGGAGAGAAAAAAGGGAAAAGAGGAAAAGCTGCCAGATGGTTCTTCTAACTCCACCTCCTTACTGCAAGAGCCTAGAACTGTCCGTCTTCATTCCCGGAAGTAGAGCTCGCTTCCCCCTAAAGCTCCTGAAATCCACCAGCGCACGGCCACACGGGGCCTTCGGCTGCCTTCTGCTTTTGCATAGTGAGACTGGGAAATAATCCTGAGTCAGGATTGTGTGTGCTTTTCAGGAGGCACACGCTTTGCTCCTTCCTCCACACACGCCCTTTTTCTCTCTGTTTCTTTGCTCCTCAAATGTTCTTGGCACCCTTTCCCTAAGATAAATCATTCTGCTAGGTTCTCTGTGTACAGAGTGTATTACATGGTGCGGGCTGTTCCCGGCCTCTGGTGAAATAGCAGCTCCAAGGCTGTGGACCCAGCAGTGTGACTTGAGACTGGGCTTAAGGACAGTGGCCTCCAGACTGTATATATGTATGTATGTATGTGTATGTGTGTGCACGTGTCTGTGTGTGCATGCATGCACACGTGTGTGTATATGTGTCTGTGTTTTTATCTCCTCACCACCCTGCCTGTCCCTATTGTTACGTTGTTAGTTTCTTCCTGATTTTAACATAACTTAAAAAGACTCCAAAGAGGTCAAGGATTGAGGAAGAAGAAGTACATTAGCATCTTCGGGAATAACTTTCTGAGGGACAGCACTTCTCCTTGTATCTGAAAATATACTAATAGTCCTCTTCTAGGGAAGAAACTTTATTCTTTACTTCTGAATTCTTGATTGTACTGGTTTCCTGTCTCCTTCCCTTTTCCCCCCACTCTGCTCTGTTGTTTTCCTTCCTTCTTCATTTTTTAGTAGCAGAACCCTTGTAAAAAATAAATTCTTCTACAGAACCCCGAAACATAAGCAGGTAAGAAGTGTGGTATTTTACCAGAGTGAATTTGCAAGTTCAGTTTTATGACTTTATTACAGATCCTGGCAAGGAGGCTGCCGGTGAACATGTTGGGGGTCTCCACTGTGTGTTCACATCTGGTATCTCTTGCAGTTGGGTCTGTGCAGTTGTATTTCATTACAATTCCTAAAATATTTATTGAGAACCTGGGGGCTTTGGGGGAAACCGGATTGAGAAGCACCGGCCAAAAGTGACCTCAGTGGAGTCTAGCCAGTGGACAATATGCTCTGATGCTCAGAGAATAAATATCTCTAAACCTTGTTCTGCAAAAAGCAGAATCACCGAAGATGTACCCAGTAGCCTGTGTCCGACCTCAGCCTGGGCCAGTCCCCCCTGTTCTTTGGCTTGGAGACCATAGACACCACTGGGACACAGGAATTCGGCAACTGCCATCCTCCCCTTTCTGGCTACCTTTGTGTCATTGTCAGGGCTCTGACGGCTGGATCCACGTGGCTGGATTTCTCCTACCCCGTCGTCCCTCATGGCACAATTGCCTTCCTAATTCCCTTGCAAACTCAGGACTCGAGAGCTGGGTGATTAGCAACTGGTTTATTCACCGTAGTTAATTAGTATTATCATTCCTGAGAATTGCACATAGCCCTGGAGCTCACCCTGGCAAGTTTCTTGAGAACTGATTTCCCCATGGGTTATCATGATCTTTTATTAGCAGGACATAATAAAACTACAAACTCAGAACTGCCTCGGTGTTTAACATCCATCTCCCCTGAAACTGTAATTTGGAAAGATGATGTGTATATCACACACCTTTTAAAAAATCGTCAACAAAGGGAAACACACTGTTCTTTCTAATCATGACCCCAGTCAGTAGCAGTTATGAAGAGGTCGCTCTTTTCGAGAAAGAGTATAGAGTTGCCCTTATGATACACACTAACAGAGGTGATCTCTGTGTTTTTGAAATGTATATATTATACACAACCAACCACAAGCACCCTTATGAATTCCCAACATGTGAGTGCTTGAAAAAAGTAATGTTTTCCATTTGAATGCCCCTGATGATATGAAGGCCTGGGTCTGACCTGAACAGACCGTGTGGCAGCATTAATTACTGATGTGCAAAAACTATCTCTGAACGTGGGTGCTTTCCTAGAACAGCAAGGAATGCTTTAGGGTGCATGTTCAACCCTCTGAAGTCTGAAATGGACTGATGCTAGATGGTTTTCCAAAGAAGACTTTGCTCCTTTTCTATTCTTCTTCTTACTCTTTTCCACCCCATCTTTTTTTTTTTTTTTTTTTTTTTTAACATTTTGCTTCTCACTATATAAATAAGTGGCACACTATTCTAGCAGACTTAGGCAGATGCTCACCTGGCCCCAGATGCTTCATTATCTGGAGGGAGCATAGGCCACAGTCCCATGCCTCTTTGCCCTCACCCCTGGGTCTCTCTGTCAGTGTGAAGGCTGTGCCTGTGCCAGGATCAAGTGGCTAAACCTGTCAGTCGGAGCACCTGTTGGCTCAGCATGGTCTTGGGTTCAAGTCGTGAAACCCAGGGTGCTCACTGTGGGGATCAGCGCAGGGAAAAGCATGGGGATTTTATGGTCGGAAAGAAAAAGGAAATGATGTCTTTCCCGAGGATTCCAATGCACTGTTTTGGTCCCCTTTCCTTTTTGCTCACATAAATCCAAGTGTTCAGAGCTAGAAGCATCTAAGATGCTTCTTGAATTCCAGCCCAGGGTCTTCAGTCTGGGGTGCAAATTGTGTCTAATGAAGCCACAGGATGCGGTGCAGGCAGGCGGAGCCTGCTTATATGTCAGCAGTATTTCATACGGGCATGGCCTCTAAGTTCGCATTGTAATTATCTGCAGTGAACCCGGAACACCTTTGGATGCTGTATTTTCATATCAGTGGAGCTAGTAAATCAAAGTTACAAGGCCTCATCTCTGTTCCGAGACAGGCGAGCCTCTCGATGTTCTCCCGGATTCCAGGCATCTCTTCTCGTATTGAAACATCCAGAAAATATATATTACTTTGACCAAAGGTTACCAAAAAATCAGAAGAAAGAAAGGACAACATTCCCCTAAATGTCTTAGAGTTTCAAGGTCTGACTGAGAAATATTAGAAGCTGGTGTCGTAGTTGACCAGTTGACATCGGCTAATTTTTCATACTCTCTTCCTGAGGGGACTGAGTTGGCTACAGGTAGACTTGCTCCTTTATCCTCAGGACACCTTACCTTTAAATCAGACCTGTTGTGAAGTAAGTGTATTCGGCCAAGACAGCTGCAAGTGGACACCTCAGCTGTGGCACTGCCAACCTCCCAAGTATCTCGTGGGGAGTTCTTGTGCCGTGTTCCAGGGTTTTTGTAGCGAACTCAGTAATTTACCACTGGATCTCAACCTTTGCATCTGAATCGATTGAGAGGCTTAAAAAATCCTGATGCCCAGGCCCCATCCCATGCTGATTAAATCCTAATCTCCAGGGATGGACCTGGGAGTCAGTACGCTTTCAAACTCCTCAGGTAATTCAAACATACAGCCGATTTTGAGACCCACTGTAATTTCTCCTGGGTGGTCATAGGAGTAGGAAAGAAGCATAAAGTTAAACCTTTTAATGATTTTTTGTTTGTGTGTGTGTGTGTGTGTGTGTGTGTGGTTTGTTTTGTTTTCCATTCAGGTATCCAGATTTTGATTATCTTTGGTCTGTAAGACTTTAGGAAGGCCAGAATTCGTTGTGCATTCATTTATTCATTGTTTAGAACATTCAGTGAATGTTGGTATGTGTTGGGTTTTTCACACTGATTTGGACCCAACTTCTTTCTCTTTCATACTAAAGACCACCAGGCATCAGCTGGGTCTCCTGGAGCTCTTCTAGACATGAGCAAATTAATTAGCCATTTCTCACTTGGTGCACTGCATTGCAGAGGCTGACTATGGGAGGAGGGAAAAGGAGGTCTTTTCCATGTAAATGGCTTCCTACCTTAAGAAATTCTATTCCATGGCTAACTGATGAACTTACCCACACAGAAGAGCCTGTTGAAACAAGAGTTGTCATCCAGGCTTCTGTGCAGCAAGCACTATCCTAGAGAACCCTAAATATCAGTTTAGAGTCAAGCTTTGGGGGCTCCTATATACTTTGCTTCACTCTGCCTCATTATCATTTTAAACTCATTGATTACTAGAGAGGCCCTCAGAGAGGATCCTGTTCGACAAGTTAATTTCTAGATGAGAAAACTGACACTCTGGGAAGTGACATCACCAGAATAGGGTCCCATAGAGACAGAGCCAGTCAAGGTAGTGCCCTGACCCCCACCCCAGGGTACCGTTACAGGCGCTAGCCTTGCCTCCCAAGGCTGTCAGGGAATGCTGGCCAGGCCCCCACCCTGTGTATTCTACATGGTGCGAAGGATGCCGGAGATGCCTTTTTTGAAAACGTGGTCAGCTGCACACAAGGATTTTAATTGTTGTTTGTTTGTTTTTAAGAATTCAAAGCAAAACTTATTTCACAATGAGAGAGTATCACATGTGGTACTTACTCCTTAAAAACAACAACAATAAAACTGCCTTGCATTCTTAAGATGTAGTTGATATACTTACCCATCTTTGCTCTTTAGTCTCCCATTGATTACAGCTCCATCTGCTGGTGGCAAAGAGATGATTTGAAGCTTTGGATTTTGAATTCTGGTCTTTCCTGTGGCCGCCCATATTCTCAACAGACAAGATCTCACCGTATATGTAATATGATACATACATGTGTATACATAGCATATTTTACCTCTACACATAGATATGTATGTGTAAACAGATAAAAAAATGAGACCATATGTTTTAAATTTTTTTTAATGTTTGTTTTTGAGAGAGAGGGAGACAGTGTGAGCAGGGCAGGGGCAGAGAGAGAGGGAGACACAGAATCTGAAGCAGCCTTCAGGCTCTGAGCTGTCAGCACAGAGCCCGACACAGGGCTCGAACTCACGAGCCATGAGATCGTGACCTGAGCTGAAGTCAGACACTGAACCGACTGGGCCACCCAGGCGCCCTGAGACCATATACTTTAATGTTCATTTAACAAATGAGGAAATCAAGACAGAAAGTATTTAATGGCTTGTCTGAAATCTTGCAGTTAGATGTGTCAGAGCTGAGATACAACCTAATCTCTTGGTTTCTTGAGCAGTTAGACTAATTAGTATGTATTTCTTTGTGTCCGGCATTTTGGATATATTTTGGTGAACCAGGTGTTAATGATTTTGATCAAGAACTTTTGAAAAAGCACCTCTTTGTGAAAGTCTGGCAGCGTAGCGGTCTTGGAGCGTTTTTCTACTTGTGTTCAGTGAGAGAATCAAGCTCAAATGCCCCAAGGAGTTCATGGTATGTTCTGAATTAACTTTCTCTCCTATGCAGCTAGAATGGTACCTTCCTCCGGAGAAGTGAGAAAATGGTCCCTCGAATCCTTTTTCTCTGTTCTTTGGTTCAGATGAAGAATCCTGGCACAGAAAAACTACAAGGTGAAAATCCCCTACTACCTTAGCACACTTTCTGAGGTTATTAGTAGCTGGTTGATGTGTATCCTTTTAGACATTTTTTCTGCACATAAAACCATTTAAATGTGGATACACATATACATACAGACAGATGGATGCAATGCAGTACAGCAACAAAGTGATCAAAGAACTGGGCTGGTCCAGAAGAGAGAGGATCCATCCTGCATGAGGTGAGGAATAGCAAAGGGTCCTCATTGGATGATGTAGAACGAATCCCGTCTAGGAGGATGCATCGGTTGGTGAGAAGATACGAAAGGGAATGAGCCCACCTATGTGGCCAGAGAAGGTGTACGTAGGTATGTGAGAGCTGCCCGAGGCCAGTAAAGTTTTGGTGCAATGGTGGAGATGGGAGGGCAGGTAAGGACCAAGCAACATGGGACGTCGTAAGTTGTGTCTAGTCATTTGGACTTCATCCTGCGCTATGAGGAGCTATGGAAGGATTTCAAGCTGAGAGGTTTAATCACTTTTATTTTGTGGGCTGATGGTTCAGGAGACAGCCTGGAGAATGGTTAGCAAGAGCAAGGGAGGGAGAGAGAACAATTAAGTGGTTATAAACTGGGAGCGATCATCTGCAAAATAAGAAAAATAATGCCTACTTTGTGGAATTGTGAGAATGAAATGAAGTACCATCTGTGAATGTGCCTGGTAAGTTATAAAAAGGGAAGGTATTCTTTTTTAATGCCATCTGGCAAATATTTCAACTCTACCACTTTCCCTTGTGACTGACAGTATCCTGATTTTCTCAGCATTATTTCCTGTGCTGCTTATAACTGGAGGGGGTGGGGGTGAGGGTGGAGATAATCTGACCTAGGAAAGGAGGAAATTATTTTCTTTATTTCCTGAAAGCATTGTGTTTACTTAGACAAACCAGAGTGTTTTCCAAGACATCACAATATTCTCCAAATGTTTTTGAGGCAATTTGCCATGCCTGAGAACTATAGGATCTTTTTTGTGACTGGCATTTAAATTTTCCAGGTGGTTTAGAAAAAAGGGGGTGGTGGGTAGTGAAAGACCTAGTCTTTTATGGTCTTTATCTGAAAAGAGGCGCTTGCTTTTCCCCCGGAGAAGGGACTTTTCCTGACTGGACAATTAACCCGTAAGTGTTTGAGACACGAGGACAGGAAGCCTGTCTCCACTCATTGACGTAACTTCCTCATCTTGAGCTCCCATGTGGAGATCTGTTCCTCACCATCCTCTGCTCTGTCTCAGTTAATAACCACCTTGTCTCCTGTCTCTTCTGTTCCAGTGGCCCCTTTAACCAGAGTAGATGATTGACCATTTCCAGTGATCACACAATGGAAAGGTGTTTTTTTGCCTTTTCCTTCTTCTGATAATTATAGCAATACTCATAATTGCTGCCACCATTCCTCCCGCTCCAGATCAACGATCCATGATAGGATAAGGAAAGGAAAATATACGGAACTTTCCTTTCTCTCCTCTTCTCTGTTTTCCTAACATTCCTTGTTTTAACATAGAGTTCAAAATTTGTGAATCTTTGACCTGTGGAGAATTAACGGGAGGGAGAAATGGTGCGGCTGTTTCAAAGACGCATGCGCGTTCCATAGAGTGCCTGTTCTCTGGGTCCCGATGCTCCCTCCAGCTTGGGGGCTTTGGAACAGGGCCTACTTGTGCATTTGGTACAATTTTTTGCATGAATTAACTTTCAAATGTTTTCCTGGCTCTTTTTAGGGATTTCTTGCTTGGCTGTCAGTTACCACATGTGCAGGCCTCTGCATCAATGCCCATGTATGCTGTGCTCCCAGTCAGTTTCTCTCTTTTTCACTCTCTCTCTCTCGCTCTCTCTCTGTGCCTGAGTCCACTTCCCTCTGTCCAGCTCATCTGTCTTTCATTGGTGATTATGGAAACTTTAGCATAGATTGCCATGCAAAGCATTTACTTTCATGGATGTATCAGCTGATGTTTACTTTGGGCCTGGTAGATGCCAAGTGATTAAAACTAAGTCAGGTTATCTTCACCTAAAGCTGCTTTTAGTGACATTGTTCCTTTGAAACATGAGCATTTTAGAAAGGTACGTTTTTTGGGGATGAATGTTCCTTATGTATGAAGGTCTGTTTGGCCTTTAGAAAGACAATGATGAACTATAGGATTTAGCTATATAAGCTATGCAAGGTTAGTGGCACCTTGGTTTGCCATTTGCTTGTAGCTGACATCCCCAACTCTTTGTCCACTTTATTCTTTTTTTAAAAATTTATTTTCCATATACACACACATACACACACACAGAGAGAATCCCAAGCAGGCTCTGCATGGTCAGTGCAGAGCCCGATGCAGGGCTTGAACTCATGAACCATGAGATCATGACCCTAGCCAAGATCAAGAGTTGGACACTTAACCAACTGAGCCACCCAGGTGCCCCTGTTGTTCCTTATGATGACACTAGCAGATGTGGACTGATGCAAGTCCCTTTCTAGTTTCAATTTCTAGACTCCTAACTATTCCTTCTGCTTCTGAATATCTCTTCTTTGGGCTCATTTTGACCCACTGGGATTTCATGTGTCAGGATGTTTCTAAGGATCTTGAGAGCTTCCATTAGATTTCAGGATAGTTCAAATCTCTGTACCCCCAGAAGTGGGTATTGTATCATTAGTTAGGAAATGTAATGTCCTGACTTTAGGTGTTATGATTTCATACAAATAACTGAATTTATATGAGTTCTTCCATATTCTCATTATAACTTAGTTTACAGAAAGTTATAGTATAAGTGCTTTAACATGGACTTGGGAGTTAGACTCTTGGCAATTCCAGTTACCAGTTGTATGACCTTGGAATACTTACTTAATGTCTTGGTGTCTTAGTTTTCCTCTTTTAAAAATGGGGGGAATGATATATTGAACTAATTTTTCCCATTTTACTATCTCATATGTGGGAAAAAACCCAGTTCTTCCCTATTGTGTGTTTCTTCCCTATGTATCTCCTTTACTACTTAACACAGAACACTGCAAAAGTTCACTTCTGATCACTAAATGTGTGGGTGTCTCCCACATCCAAGCAATTCTCTGGACACCAGCAGGGTGTCCTATAACTTAACTCAATTCTAACCCACAGATAGTGTCACATCCCACAGGTTAAGGGCTCAGCCCAAGACTGCTCCCAGCCCCAGCATATCAGATGCCAGTCTCAAGCCCAAGTTGTCACCTGTGTTTCTGACCAACTGGCTCAAGAGTAGAGGTTCCAATGACCCCCTCTTTGGGTTCAATTAATTTGCTAGAGCAGCTCACAGAACTCCGGGAAACACTATGTTTACCAATTTATTAGAGGGTACGATGAAAAATACAGATGAATAGCCAGATGAAGAGATACGCAGGGCGAGGTCTGGGAGATTCCCGAGCATAGAGCCTTTTATCTTTGTGGATTGGGGGCATGTCACCCTCCTGGTATGGATGTGTTTGCCCACCTGGAAACTCTGAACCCTGTACTTTTGAGATATTGTGGAAGCTTCATCATGTAGGTAGGATGGATCATTAACTCTGTTTTAAGCCCTTCTCCCCTCCCCAGGGAAGTGGGGGACAGGGATGAAAATTCCAATGATGACTTGGTTTTTTTCAGTGACCAGCCCTCACCAAGGAGTCATCCAGGAACCCACTCAGATAGTTTCATTAGAACAAAAGACACTCCAGGGGTGCCTAGGTGGCTCAGTCGGTTAAGCATCCAACTCTTGATTTGGGCTCGGGTCGTGATCTCACAGTTCGCGACATTGAATTCCCACCTTGGGCTCTGTGCTGACAGCATGGAACCTGCTTGAAGTTCTCTCTCTTCCTGTCTGCTCCTCCCCCACTCATGTGCGTGCGCTCTCTCTCTCTCTCTCTCTCTCTCAAAAAATAAATAAACTTAAACAAAAAGACACTCCTATCACCCAGAAATTTGTAAGTTTTAGAAGCCCTATGTCAGGGATGGCATCAGAGGCCAAATATTAACATAAGAGATGCTCCTAGTTTTCTTACCACTCTGTGCCAGGAACCAGGGGCAGAGGCCAATATATATTTTCATTATCTCACAGTAGCGGCTTCATAGGATTGGTGTATTAAATAAACTAATGAAAAATACTTACTATGGTCTTGATACATATAGGCATACCTCATTTTATTTGCACTTTGCATTTATTGTGGGGTGTGTGTGTGTGTGTGTGTGTGTGTGTGTGTGTGTGTGTGTGTGTTTTGGAGGGATTTTGTTTGGTTTTAACACATTGAAGGCTGTGGCAACCCTGTGTTGAGAAAGTCTGTTGGTGCCATTTTTTTCCAACAGCATTTACCTACTTCGTGTCTCTGTGTCACAGTTTGGTAATTCCTGCAACATTTCAAACTTTTTCATTATTATTATATTTGTTATGGTGACCTGTGACTAGTGATCTTGGATGTTACTATTGTAATTGTTTGGGGGCCCCACAAATCATACCATGCAAGATGGCAGACTTCATTGATAACTGTTGTGTGTGTTCTGACTGGTCTGTTCTTGATTTGCCTTTCCTGCACCTCTCTCCTTTTCCACGGGCCTCCCTATTCCATGAGACACAACAGTGTTGAAATTAGGTCACTTAATAACCACAGAATGGCTTCTAAGTGTTCAAAGTGAAAAGAAGAATCACACATCTCTCACTGTAAATCGAAAGCTAGACATGATTAAACTGAGTCAGGAAAGCATGCTGAAAGCCGAGATAGTCTGAAAGCTAGGTCTCTTGTGCCAAACAATTAGCCAAGTTGTAAATGAAAAGTAAAAGTTCTTGAAGGAAATTAAAAGTGCTACTCCAGTGAACACACAAATGCTAAGAAAGCAAAACAGCCTTATTGCTGATGTGGAGAAAGTTTGTGTGGTTTGGACAGAAGATCAAATCAGCCGCAACAGTCCCTTAAGCCAAGCCTTCACCCAGAGCAAGATCCTTACTCTTTTCAATTCTGTGAAGGCTGAGAGAGGTGAGGAACCTGCAGAAGAAAAGTGTGAAGCTAGTAGAGATAGCTTCATGATGTTTAAGGTAAGAAACCTCGCTTCTCGGCCTTTTGCCTAAGATCAAGTGTAAGGTAAGAAGCTGTCTCTATAACATCAGAGCATAAGGTGAAGCAGCAGGTGCTGACGTAGAAGCTGCAGCAAGTGATCCAGAAAGTCTAGCTGAGATAATTAAAGAAAGTGGCTACACTAAACAACCGATTTTCAATGTAGATGAAACAGCCTTCTATTGGAAGAAGGTGCATCTAGGACTGTCATAGCTACAGGGGAGAAATCAGTGCCTGGCTTCAAAGGACAGCCTGACTCTTTTGTTAGGGGCTCATGCATTTGGTAACTTTAACATGAAGCTCCCTTACAATTCCGAAAATCTAGGGCCTTTAAGAATTACCCTAAGTCTACTCTGTGTTCTTTCAATGGAACAACAAAGCCTGGATGACAGCACATTTGTTTACAACATGGTTTATTGAATATTTTGATCCCACTGTTGAGGCCTAAAAAATGGATTTCCTTCAAACTATGACTGCTCATTGACAATGCATCTGATCACCCAAGAGCTTTAATAGAAATGTACGGTGAGGTTAATGGTGTTTTCATGCCTGTTAATACAACATCCATTCTGCAGCCCATGGATCAAGGAGCATTTTGACTTTCAAGTTTTATTACTTAAGAAAAACATTTTGTAAGACTAGAGCTTCCATAGTGATTCACCTGATGGATCTGGGCAAAGTAAATTGAAAAACCTGGAAAGGATTCACCATTGTAAATGCCATGAAGAACATTTGTGATTCTGGAAAGAGGTCAAAACATCAACATTCACAAGAGTTTGGCAAAAGTGATTTTAAGTGTCTCAAAGGGCTTTGAGGGGCTCAAGACTTCTGTGAAGGAAGTATCCGCAGATGTGGTGGAAACAGCACGAGAACTAGAATTTGATGTGAAGCCCGAAGATGGAATTGAATCACCTCAATTTTGTGATAAAATGTTCATGGACGAGGAATTGCTTCTCCTGGACGAGTGAAGAAAATAGTTCCTTGAGATGGAATCTAGTCCCAGTGAAGATGCTGTGAAGACTGTTGAAACCACACCAGAGGATTTAGAAGACTGTACGAAAGAACCCAGTTGAGAGAACAGCAGTGGCGTTTGAGCGAACTCCCGATTGTGAAAGAAGTACAATCTATCAAACAGCATCACCTTCTACCAAGAGATCCTTCATGAAGGGAAAAGTCATTTGCAGCAAACTTCATTGTTTTATTTGAAGAAATTGCCATGGCCACCCCAACCTTCAGCAACCACCACCCTGATCAGTCAGCAGCCATTAACATTGAGGGGGGACCCTCCACCAGCAAAGAGATGATGACTCACTGAAAGCTGAGATGATGGTTGGTCAGCACTTTTTGGCAAGAAAGTACTTTTTGAAGTAAGCCCTATGCCCAACGTGGGGCTTGAACTCATGACCCCACTGTCAAAAGTTGCATGCAGTAGTGACTGAGCCAGCGCCAGTGCGTGCCCCAGCAATAAGTTATTTTTTTCTACTAATGTATGCACATTGTTTTTTGGTGGGTTTTTTTTTTTTTTTTTTTTTTTGGACATAACGGTATGACACATTTACTGGACTGCAGTATAGTGTAAACTTGACTTTTATATGTACTGGGAAACCAAAAAATTTATTTGATGCTCTCTGTTGTGAAATGCCCTTTATTGTGGTGGTCTGGAACCAATCCAGCAACCTGCCAAGGTGTGCCTGTAGTAAACACTCAGTAAATGGTCTATATCAAACAGCTGTGTAAGCAGGGCCTAATGAAAGTGATAATATTCATTCGTCCCTAGATTTAGATGTCTCACATCCCAGGAGACTGAGCAGATTCCACTATCACAAAAGAGTCACGGTTGAAATGCTCAAGAAAAGAATGTAAGAGGTGTTGGCAAGTTTTCCAAACATAAACCAGGTAGGCTATGAGATGTGTAGATTGGGAAGTCTGGCTTCAAGGCACAGCACAATTCGGGAACAGTAAATTAAGCAGATGGTTTGTGATCGTTTAGTAAAGACCGTAGTGGTTGCTAGGAGCCACCATGGGTTTACTAAGAACAAATCTTCCCAAACGTTCCATTTCCCTTTTAAATAGTATTACGTGGTGTGTAAAACTGAGGAATGTCATTTCAGCAAGGAATCTAATTGTTTCCTTATGGATAGGTTGTAAAACATAGGCTAGATGATAGCCCTGCTGGGCTTTTACAGCATGACAGCAGTCAAAGCCAGCTGATTCATGTCATGGGTTATCTTGATGAGGGTCTCTGGCGTGATATCAGAGCCCAGCTCTGACTTGCAACCTTCCCACTTAAGACTTTAGGAGTTTGGATCCAGACATATCGGGATGGATGTGTACCAAGCAAATATGTAGATCGCCCGAAGTTGAGGAGGGTAGTAAACATAATAGACGAGAGGATACAAATTCAGAATATTCTTGATCATTTGAAGCACTCCATTGAACCTCAAAAGATTGAATTTAATGAAGCTGAAGGTGAAAACTTTAAGCTCAAAAGCTCAAGATTGAGTAAGAAAGGAGATTTTGTTTGGTAGAAGTTCAGATAAAACTGATCTGGTCATTTAATTGACCCAACACTTAATATTTATTCATTCATTCATTGATTCATTCAACAAATACATATTGAAAATACTACCTGCTGTTTACTTTTCTTGGCATTAGGGAGATGGTAGTGAACAAAGCAGTTAAAAATCCCTACCCCTGTGGAGCGTATATTCTTTATATGCCAACAGTTGTGCAGCTGCTTAAAAAAAAAAAAAAACAGAACCCGGAGAGCCTAGGTGGCTCAGTGGGTGAAGCATCCCACTTTGGCTCAGGTCATAATCTCGTGGTCCGTGAGTTTGAACCCTGCATTGGGCTCTGTGCTGACAGCTTAGAGCCTGGAGCCTGCTTCGGATTCTATGTCTCCTCTCTCTCTCTGTCTCTCCCTTGCTTGTGCTCTCTCTTTCTCTCTCAAAAGTAAGTAAATAAACGTTAAAAAATTGTAATGAACCTAATATTAGGCTTTATTTGCAAAAGTATAACATCCACTCTCAATGGTTACTAGTTCACATCTCTTACTTAATACCGTGTTCTTGGTGCTAGAATTTACACTGGGATGACTGCTCTCAGGTCTGGAAAAGTGAGAGTGGCCATAGCATGATGATTGGAAAATAAACCACGTTGGAGGATGATTGGTCGGCCATAGGAAGAGAACAGTAGGCAGATGTTCTATCCCTCAGATATTTGTAGGAGTAGGAGACAAGGGTCTAAGCTTGTTCTCTGTTGCTCCCAGGAGTCCCTAGTAATTACAAGGAGGCTGGTTTCTGGTAAATATAAGGAAGGTTGCCTGTGAAGTGTCCTTGCTGCAGCTGGAAGCCCGCCCGTGTGAGCTCCATGCAGGCTGACCTGGCATTCTTGGGACTCCTCATGCTGCACCTGGTCCCTGGTGGGTACCCAGACATGTGTGCATGGATGTTCCTATGGCATTTGCGAAGGCCACCTAGTCCTAAAACAATGTTAAAATCTATTTATTTTGAGAGAGAGAGAGATAGAGAATGCACAAGTAGGGGAGGGGCAGAGAGAGAAAGAGAGAGAATCTCAAGGAGGCTCCATGCTGTCAGTGCAGAGCCCGACATGGTACTCGAACCCACGAACTGTGAGATCATGACCTGAGCCAAAACCAAGAGTCAGATACTTAACTGACTGAGCCACCCAGGTGCCCCAGCCTTAAAATCTTGAGCTCAATTTTTGTAGATTTTAAGAGTCTGAGGGTGGCATAAAATACCTAAGCACAACTGTTGGGAGCCAGAATGTTTTCTTCTATCATGTCTTCATATCTACAAGTTAGTTAAACCACTTTCTTAAGAGACATTTAAGAGGCCATTCGAGGATTTCTTTGAAATTTCTGAAGTATGTTTATTCAAACATCATCCATCCAGCCCAGTGCCCGTCCATTCTGAGGCCTTCTCTGTAATTCTGGCCCCTCCAGGGCCTCGCTTTTTCTGAACCTAATGGTGATACTATAGAGTTTGCCTCTTAATTTTTTTCTCACTGCTTTCGTGGGTGTCTCCAGCTAGGTGATAAGTTTTTGAGAGCAAAATCTCATTTTGTATTTTTCTTGTGTTCTTCCAGGAACATAGAAGCAACTCAGTAAATGACATTTGCTTGACTACTTGATTCATTAGTTGAGGGGGGATAGCCAGGACCCGTATCATTCCGGCCACTGCAAGAGCTCATGTAAGACATGGCAGGTTAAGTACACTTTAATTTCTCCATCCCTTGCCTCCAAAGAAGGGATTATATTCTTAATTTATGAGAGTCTTCTATTCTGGCGGGGCAAGCACTTTGTGCATAGTTGATCCTTTGTATATAGTTGAATTTGTATTAATGGCTGTACTCCAGGACTCAAACAGCCTCCTTGGCTCAACCTCTGAGAGAGGGTAGAACGGCAGGTACAAATCTCTAAGCTCAGTTTAGAGGCTCATTGACTGTGATTCATGTAACTAGGGTGGCCAGATTTAGCACATGAAAATGGAGGGTGCCCGATCACATTTGAATTTCAGATAAACAACAATGCGATATTCGGGACAGACTTTCACTAAAAAGGTGGTTGTTGTTTATCTAGAATTAGACATACAGGATACCCTGAATTTTGTCTGGCACCCTTTCACATGAACCCTATTATTTCATTTTCTCATTGGTCTGAGCTCTTACTTAACCCCCCGCCCCCCCAGTTAACTTCACTGAAAGACAATGTTTGTGCCCCTGTGAATGATTCTAACT
Source organism: Puma concolor (assembly GCF_028749965.1). NCBI lineage: Eukaryota > Metazoa > Chordata > Mammalia > Carnivora > Felidae > Puma > Puma concolor. The sequence continues at coordinate 131,681,105 of NC_141673.1, read as the reverse complement.
GCGAATTTTTAAAAATTTAAAAATTGGGAAAAACTCATATGCTGTATACTTTTTTTGTGGTCATAATTCTTTCAGAAGACCCATTAATGATAATTCCACAAACATCTGGGATCTCAGCAGTCCTCACTTAATGTGTTGTGGTTTCCTTGGTAGCATAGTTTACTTGGTTCCTATAATATACTGTGATCTTATTGTGCTCAGGTATCAAAGTAGCCACTGCTAAGAAATAAATAGCAGGCTGGAGCTCTATGCGCTGTATGCGGATGAAATGTGAATTTCGTGCATTGCCGTCTTGGCTTCTGCGAACGAGCAACTGCGTTGACTAAGCAGAGCTGTAGAAATCAAAGCAAAACATTGCCACCCTCAGTTAACTTTTTTGTTCTCTTTGTTCATCTGCTCAGAGGGAAGATCATATTCTGGTTTGTTCCACCTAATAAGCTTCTTCTTGAGGGAAAGTCATCTCACACTTAGGAAAATGGCCTCCATTTCCCCTAAGTTAATAATGATTCTCGCTGGTTAGTAGGGACAACCTTCATGTATTGGTCATTCATCCAGAAGACGTTTATTAAGCAGACGATGCTAGGTATGAGGGGGGAACAAAATAAGTGAGACGTGGTCCCTGCTTTCAGGGGCTCAGGGGAATCTGCACATGAAATGCTTGCTTTTAAATGGCTCGGCAGTCATTTAAGTGAAAGGCTTGTGGTAAGAGTTCATTAGCTCATAGAATAATGAAATGATTCTTCTCTCAAATGCTTTAAGTAAATAGCAAGCCTTATAGTCTGAGCAACAGCTACTCTTAATGGATATTTCCAGGGACTGGCCTTAGGCTGTTTCCTTCTCTCTTGGTTCTGTGGTTAGGACTTTGCTACCCGGACCAGGGACTTGTCAGAAATGCAGACCCACAGGCCCGCCCCGCACCCACCGAATCAGAATGCGCAGTGTAGCCAGAATCCCAGGTGATTCACTGAAGCTTGAGAAGCACTGGTTGACTGCAGAATTTCTGCTTTGGGTATACAGATCATCTAAGGATCTTACTAAAAACACTTCCTGGCCTCTGCCCTCAGGGATTCTGAATCTGTTGGGACCAGGGTGAAGCCTGAGAATTTGCATTTCTAACAGACTTCCAGGAGATGCTGGTTGCCGTGCTTGGGAACATTATTTTGATTAGCACCAGTCTAGTTAGCTTGGGGTGCTGGGTTGACCTTTGGTGATGGCGGTGACTAGAACCCACCCCAAGGAGGGGTCAGTCTGGTGTTCCTTTGCCTGCACTGGAGTCATGAACTTGACAGTGGATCTGTTCCCCGGCACATCTAGCCTGTGAGGGGGATGGGTTTGGTTTGCGCACAGTGACCTGTTGAGGCCAGTGTGTGAGGGCCGCTGTGGGACTGTGGAAGAGGGAGCGGTTACACGCCCCATGGGGGCTCAGCCGGATGAGGTGGGCCCTGAAAGGTAAGGGGATGTTTACAGGTTTGGCCCATTGCTGGGATTCACATGAAGGAATGCAGGGAGACTGGGATGTACATGCCGAAACAACCGTAAATCCGCAGTCACCACCTTGTAAATAGCACCTCAGGGATGAAGGGGAGCAGAGAGCAGGAGAGCCATATCGGGAAATAGGTCTGGAAGGAAGCTTGGGGACAAGATTGTGAAGAGTCTCAAAAGTCACTTTATGGAATTTGGATTCGGTCTTAGAAGTTTTTGCTCTAATGATGTCTGTTTTTTAAAGTTTTCGTGTCTAATTATACTCACTCTTCTGTGTGTGTGTGTGTGTGTATGTGTGTGTGCTTTTTTCTCTTTCAGGATCAAGCATGAAAACATCGTTGCCCTGGAAGACATTTACGAAAGCCCAAATCACTTGTACTTGGTCATGCAGCTGTAAGTACCGTATCCGCCTGAGGAGCGCAGAAGGGACTGGGAGTGGGGATCGCCAACTCAGATGTCCGAGGGGCCACGGGGTGGTGAAAGAAACGGAGGTGGCAGGCCAGCTGAGCCGTGGGAGTGGGAACAGGCACACGGGGGAGGTGTGTGACCCATCTAGACAGGGGTCTGCGGGCCTCACTGGGTCTTATCTGCGCCAGACCGACGACCTCTCATCCTCACAG